>NC_140547.1:30254930-30884097 GCF_057382185.1 Mchenga conophoros
GTTCTATTTGTTGCACTCTACCAATGCTATGTGTATCTTCTTTAAATCAGTCATTATGTGTCTGTTTTTGCATTGTAAACACTGTTGCTACTCCTTTTCATCAATGCTAATTATTATTACTTGTAATTATCTATTACGCCACAAAAACTGAAAAGGCGAACACGGTTTGACATCTTCAAGTCCGAAAAGGAAATCATAGAAAATAAACAAAGATAGATGCAGTCAATCTGGGTTTTTTTAATCGACTGAACTTCACAGCATAACTGCTCTTTTCCGCCAATAAGATAAGCGCTGCATATATATCTTCCAACATCAATACCTGACCTCCATAATCTTTAAAGAAAATCTCTATAGCCAAAATTCAAAGAGAAGAATAGAGAATAGAAGCTGCTTCACAGCTTTTGACTTCAGAAGTCCTACAGGTTGTCTGCTTTGACTGTACATTTGTTAATAAATAAAGAGGGCTCGAATGAAAGATTCATCTTTGATCTACAGTATACCTCAAAATGTGCATTCATTCTATGAGTTATGTAGTTAGAGGGGACCTCACAGGTTTCCCTTCACTTTTGATATCCAATATCTTCCAAAAGCTTTCCATCATTTGTATTGTGAAGAATTTCTATGGATCTGAAGACAAACGCTGTTTTTCTTTGTCCCAAAAGATCAGCGCTGGGGTGAAATGCTTCTGCCTCACCCCCACCCCAATTTGGGATAACGTATGTGTGTATATATCCGTATCCCCGACTCATTAAAACTCCTCCTCATTAAGTGGATGGTGAATTAGCTGCACACACTTCGGCATTTTGAATTCAGGAGCTCACAATTGCTTTTGTTTTCTGCCTCACAGACGCTCGCATTAGTTTCATGTGTTCCCCGAGCTTCTCAAACTGTGGAGCCGGAGAATTGAAGTTAATGAGTCACCAAAACCAAAGGCATGACTTGAGTTAATGGCTAGTGGAATTCTTTAGCATTTCAAAACAAGGTCACAGTCCGCATGTGAGGCGATCCCTGATGGAGGAGCATGTGATCTGTGACTCAGCGCTGCTTTTTAAAGGGTTGGGGGTGCCTGGTGGATGTGCTTTCTCCCCCTGCCTGGGCTGTAATGAATAGGATCTTGAAGGTGTTAATTTGGTGGCACAGAGCACTAACTGCCTCATCTCCTCCTTTCCACGGTGACAACAAAATACATCAGTTTAAACGAGTAAATTAGCCCTGTATTAAAACGTCAGGAAGCAAATGCCAATTAGGGTCCATCAAATACAAATTAAATTTTAAAAAAAAGAAAGAAATTACCCTAGTGACATAAATGAAGCATCTGCAGTCCATAGACAGAGAGGCTAAAAAGAAAGATGATCCTGGTGGGCCACATGAGCGGACTTCTCCAAAATCCTCAAACACCTTTCATGTATGTTGATTCATGTAGTTTGCTTTACAAATCTTTGTGTACTGCAAATTGAAATGCCTATAGTATATTTTTGTGATGACACCAGGTTGCTTAACAGGTCAAATTAATAAGACAGACTAGTTTAAAAAAAAAAGGCTAAAGAGGTGTTTTCTTGTTTTTGCATTCAGCTGATTGCAGGACTCCTTCCTCTGACTTTAATACATACCTGCATCACTGCATCATCACACAGCATCAGCATCCATATGAGTGTTAGGAGCACAGAGATAACACCAGCAAATTAACCCGCTAGTGTACTGTGTGACATCACCGCACTGTGTGCTTGGCAATGCTAAAGGTGGAGAGGGATGAAAAACAGATTTGCAACTTTGCAGCTCTCAGAAGACATAGACATGCTAGTTACCAAAGTGTGTGCATTTGTGTGTGTGTGTGTGTGTGTGTGTGTGTGTGTGTGTGTGTGTGTGTGTGTGTGTGTGTGTGTGTGTTTGAGTGCAACTATTATACAGCTTAGTATGCCAGCAGGCCATCTGTTGCCTGCTTAGCATTGGTCGACGGGGAAGGACAGTGAGCATGAGGTTGTCCCTCCTTACATTTCCTCGACAGCTAATGTCCCCCCGGCTGCTGTCTTGCTACGACACACATGGTGACACCTGGCCATCGTACTCACTTCTATTTACAAAAGCACACCGGCCATACTTAAAAAAATATTTGCACGGATATGCCGTAGCACAAGCCTCACATATATACACACACACACACACAGAGGGTCTAATTGAGCCAGGTTTGGACTAGGTGGGGGAGTTCTAAGCAGACGGGTGCTCTGTTAGGTCACTGCAGGTAGATGGAGTTCTGGCAGAGCCACAGGCAGACAGACACGTCTGCAGCCAGCGCCGGCCCTGCAGTGTGCTGCAGGCAGATGGTAATACACGGCCATGGGAATTATTAGAAAAGTGACAGAACAAAGTCTGATCTCAACACTTTCTTCGCCTTTTTTCCTGTCCATACAGGCCTGCTTTTTACCTTATTTCTCCCTTCTGTTGACTTCTTCTTCCATTCCCCCATTACCACTAATAGCACCACTGTTTTGTAAGTTAACCTTTTCAAGAGTGAGCGCTGACTATTCAAAGCTGCTCCCTTGTGTGCCATTGATGTATGTGGTAGACGCAGCCATCAACATCCATCACATTCTGTGCTTGCAGCGGACTCAACACTTCAAAACGACAGGTTAGTGTCAGAGTAACTTTTCATCTTTAACAGCAGAAATGGTCAAATTAAGTCTTTCAGGAGGGAAGCCATTATTGCTAAGAAGTTCTCTTTACCTTTTCATACATTCGTCCTTCCACAAAGAAAAGGAATCATTTCACATCAATTAAAGGGATGGATCTGTATTTACTATACTTAGTTAATCTTGTTTGTTTGCAGGCACACATGTCACAAATTTATGTCTCCTTTTTTGTGTTTTTATTTTTATACAGTTGCCTCAAGGCGCTTTGTATTGTAAGATAAAGACCCCCACAATCATACGACCCCCTATGTGCAAGCGCTTCGGTGACAGTGGGAAGGAAAAACTCTCTTTTAACAGGAAGAAACCAATAGATATTATGTAATTGCAAATAATTTTATATATATTAATACAAATATATATGTTGGTGTGTTAAGTAACTGAACTCTACGTGTACATTGTTGATGATTTTGATAATTTGTCCTTTTACAGATTTATATATTTAGTTTTTATGTGGCTGGTACTGCACATAAAATATAAATAATTTTTAAGGATTTAAGCTGCATAGATGTGGATAATCTTGGTAATTTGGGCAGTTTATGTAGTGAGTTTCATCCAGACGGACGATGCTGTCTAGGAGGAGTCAGACATACATACATTGGCTACAGTCATTATAGTAAGATTACCAAAATGCCTCTGTCTCAAAAAATGTTCGCTTGTTATGTCATAGATATTAAGGTAAAAACTGTCCTGGGCAATGCTGTGCAAGGAGAAGATTTGTCTTCCCAATTGAAAATGCACTGAAGAATCCAGTGGCTTTAATGTCCTTGGAGATTTGCACTTAGGACAATGAGACAATGAAGTGGGAAAGAGATAAAAGGCTTAAATGACAAAGTGAGATTGGGCCGGCCTCTTTTAATGATGACTCAGACTCTACATTAATCATAGAGGGAACATGCAAAGGTTGCCGTTAGCTGGATCCTACCCCAGAAATAAAACTGTGACGATCCTGTTGGCTTAGCAGTCTGAACTAAGCCTGAAGTACGATTTGAAGGAGATTTGATGTATGAGGTTTATGTTGCAAGTAATTGCTGACAGTGATTTTGGTCTCTGTTGAAATAGAAGCTACTGTCAGTGGAAGGACATTCTGGCTCTCTGTGGTGTTTGTGGTTTCATGCAAGTGTAAAATGCTAATTTGTCTGTGAACATTGCAATAACATGCCTTTTTGGTACCCGCAATAAATCCAAGCCCTACGAGGTAGTCTGAAAATGGAGTAGAAGTAGCAGAATCTCCTTTTTTCTGAGCTACCTCCAAGATCCCAGCAGTTTAAACTCTCGCCAGTGAACCTGAAAACGGCCCAAGGACTTTCAAGGCACCGCCGAAACACCCACAACTCCTCCGGCCCCTGTGAGACAGACACCAATTGATGTAGCCACAGCAGACAGCTCCCTCTGCTCCTCTGTGGCGTCCATTCTTCTTCTGCTGCTGGCTGCCGAGCTGAGGGGTGGTGGCTGGCGAGGGAGCCGGAGTTTTCTAGCCCAGAGAGGAATAAATAAAGCACTAGACAATAGAGTCGCTCTCCATGGACTTCAGCCTTTGGGCGATGCTCCAGCCATACCGGCCAATCGCTCAAATGGAAATTAGAAGCAAGGAGACAGATTGTGAATTGTACATTTACTCTAGTCCGCCCGGATAGATCGATGGTGCAGATTCTGCAGGGCACAGCAGTCCAGTGACAGAAATTGGGGTGAAGAGAGCAAGTAGCTTGTTTGTGTGCCTCTGCATAGAGTTTCTATCTATGTACTTAGGCTTCCTATTACCTCATAAGGGCAAGCTACTATCCACTTACACATCCAACGCTGTCTATATTGTTACTTTGTTTCCCAGTGATAGCTCTTTCTCTTTCCCCCACCATCATCTTTTCAGCCAGAGGACACGCTGTCAAGGCAGCAGCTAGACAAACTGTCTGTACTTGCCGGGGGTGGGGTAAACAGGGGCATTGTTTTCCTAAGTCCCCAGTCAACCAAGTGAAGCGGTAAACACAACCGAGAGCCCCGCAGAAGCTTTAAGGAGCGACGCGGCAGGAAAGGATATAAACTCGGTCCAAATTAAAGACATGATAATGAGGGAGCTAGCTAGTGGAGAGCTTGTAATCAGCATTCAGTGGTCTGTTGTTAAGGGCCACTTGAAGTATCTACTGGGGTTGTGTACAAGTGTTTATGCCAAACATAAAGCATCAGCTAAAGCATATAGTTAGGGCTGGACCAGGTGACCCTGAATCCTCCCTTAGTTATGCTGCAATAGACGTAGGCTGCCAGGGATTCCCAAGATGCATTGAGTTTTTCATTTCCAGTCACCTTTCTCACTTTCTATGTATTAACAGACCTCTCTGCATTGAATCATATCTGTTATTAACCTCTGTCTCTCTTCCACAGCATGTCTTTTATCCTGTCTTCCTTCTCTCACCCCAACCGGTCGCAGCAGATGGCCCCGCCCCTCCCTGAGCCTGGTTCTACTGGAGGTTTCTTCCTGTTAAAAGGGAGTTTTTCCTTCCCACTGTCGCCAAAGTGCTTGCTCATAGGGGGTCATATGATTGTTGGGTTTTTCTCTGTATCTATGAAGCGCCTTGAGGCAACTTTTGTTGTGATTTGGCGCTATATAAATAAAATTTAATTGAATTGAATTGAAACAGGTGTGTGATTTTCTGTGTGCGAGTGTGTGTGGTAGGTGAGTATGCTTTAGGAGTTAAGGGAGGCCCCTTTGAGGTTGTGAGGGTTGATTTCACTTTAAGTTTAAAGAGAAGAGAAGAGGCAGGCGATTTCTGAGCGCCGAATTCAGCCGAGACGGCAGAACAACACACCTCTCGGTGTTTACCGTAGATCAGATCAGTAAAGATGAGGGCCCGGGAGACACGCAGACATCAGGCCGTGAGTGAGAAGCGAAGGAAGAGTGGGAGGCGCACGCAATAGCACGCCACTCTGCCGTATTTACCGTGCATACATCATTCCCGCTGTGGCGCAGATAACCTTCTGCCACCGTTATCTTCATGTGGAGAGCCCAGTGTTTACAACTCCTCTCGTGCCCACGTCACAGGAGAGAGCGGGTAGTGGGGAAAAAAAAGACTCCCCTCCACTAAATTCCTCCTATCAGACTGAGGAATAAGTCGCAGTTGCTGCATCAGATTTAGTGGTGCCACTGGGCTCTAATGAATCCTCCACACCTGCCCCCGCGCGTCCACTGAGCCTCGGTGGCGAGCCTTTCCAATCGGCTGGGCTGCTCAGTGCAGTGCTATCGATAACGAGCCCTGGGGGGCTCACCAGCGAGCACGGCAGGACCTGTAATGAAGGAGTCCAGGGCTCTGCAGAGAAAACAGCTGGCGTAATGAGAGGAGGGGAGCAGAAGCAGAGGTTGCCTGGATGGCAGGGGTCAGTGTTCTTGCAGGTGCGGTTTGATTTATTGCAGGCTTGGGGAATTACTAAGGAGGGGCTTGACGTGAGAGATGTGTGGGTATTTGTTTGCATGTATGTAGGTGCTGCTTCCTGCGCAGGGCCCGGCTAAATAGGGCAGGGCTGCCTTCAGGTGATGAGGATTGGCGGAAAAGGTTCTTTTCCATCTGTTTAAACATTCCAGACGTGACCAAACATTAGCTGTTTTCTCACACAGGGCAGCGCTGGAACAGATTCAGGTTTTGGCTCATTCTCTGTTGAGTCATCCCACCAGCAGCCCAGCATTATGTCACTGCTGTCTTTTCAAGTCACAGGCACAGTGTTGTTTAGGCTTAATGGCCTGATCAGTGATGTGCAACTCTTCAACGATTTGTTCCATCTTTCTTAGAGGATTTGGATTTACCCTAGTGGATCGTTAACTGACTGATTGAATGAGCTGTTTAGAGAATTTTGAGCTATGTCGTGTTGATTGAACCCTACTGTAGGCTAGGATATAGTTAATCATTAGCTGAATTAATGGACTATGAGTTGGCTTAAATGGTATTGCTACTGTTTTTCTTGGGTGTTTTGGCAGGTTAATGGAGATCTGAGTTGCCATATGCCCAGACACCAATGGTGTCTAATCTGTCAGCACAATAATGCTCAACACACTAGCATTAGAATCCTCTTTTTTAAAATTTTCCATAAAGACATCATCATCATCATCATCATTTGTCATCTACGTCCCTGCATGCACTAGCTGAACTGCTGTGCTATATGTACATGACTGGAATCAGACATCAGTAATTTTTTAAAGAAGAAAGCCTTTTAAAGTACTTTAATTCGGTGCTGAAATTGGTCAGTTAGAGGGATTGCACTGAAAATGAGTAAAAAGCCGTCAGAGGAATGAATTTTTGGTTTGTTCAGCCACTCAAAAGGCACCTTACTCCAGGGATGAATCAGTTTTGTATCAACACATAATAGAAAATTTACCAAGAACCAATTTTAATTCGTATCTTTAGTCACTTTGTTTCTAGCAGCCTGCTGCAAAAGCACAATTTGTTCCCATATCTTTAGTACCATCTGGAAAGTAACAGCTTGGGAACAGCTTAATTTTTCCGCATGACAATGATCCCAAACACACTGCCAATGCAGGAAAAGCGTAGCTGGATAGAGGAGCATTCAGTGGAACACTATCAGTCATGGATTGGCCTCCCCAGAGCCCGAACCTCAACTTTATTGAAGCAGTGTGGGATCATGTTGACAGATAACAGAACAAAAGGCAGAAACATCAAGAACTATTCCTGAGAGACTACTTAAAGAAATGACAAGAAAGCCTAAAAGAGTTCAGACTTGAATGAGTTGAAGAATAATGGTGATCATACTACATACTGACATTTAAGTTGATTAGAATTGTACAAACTCTGTTTTTGCCTTAAATACTGCATTTCCATTTGTGTTTATACATGTTTCAATAAATCCGACACATTTACCATTTTGGTTAGCTCAAGACTTTTATACAGTATTGTAGCTATTATTAAGTAAGCAGAGCACACATGCACTTCTGCAAGTGCAAACCCAGAACTTATACAAGTTCAGCCTGGATGCTACAGCATAATTAGACACAAGCAAAGTAAGTACTCTGAAATGCAATAATTGGGTTTTACCTGATCTAAAAGATAGTAGGAGTTAATAATAAAAAAATAATATTCCCATCAACTCCAAAAGGGAGAAAAAGGTCACAGAAACTCAAAATATTAAAGTAGGTGGAAAAATTAAGTTCAAATTAAGTTTGCACTGCTTTAAAATTTAATTACGCTGAGCATTTGGGTTTACAGTGAACTATTGCGGTATCATATCTGGAGCATCTTGACTATTTCCCTGTCCCTAAGCAGATTAAAGCTTCTATTAAAATGTCATCAGCCTGCAGCTTGTTCGGCCATGTTTTTTTGTTTTTTTTGTATCTCCACATAGAAGTTCTTATCGCTGTTGGTGCTGCTGGACTTAAAGGTCTTGGAAGCCACCGTGTTAATTTGAAAGAACTTTTGTTTATAGCCTTACCGATTTCAGTCCATCAGATACCGTATCCAGTGCAATCACACAAGAAGCTGCAGCACAGATTTGCAGCACCATTTGGAGTTTTAGTATTAAAACGTACATCTGTTTGTTAGTGTCATGTCATTAAAGCTAACAGGTTACAAGCAAGCAAGCGGTAATTAATTTCACAATCACTATTAATTATCCTGATGCGCCCGTCTCTGCCATTGCTCTTCTTTTTTTGTGTGGCAAATATTTCTCTCGGCCCTGAATGAAAAGCGCCTTTCTATTCCTTTCAGTACTCAGAGCATGAGGTGAAATTATACTAACAGATGATGAAAGAGAAATGCTTGATGCAGATGGATGTTCTGAAACGGGAACCATCGGGGAAATGGAGTATGTAGGAATGATCCAGTGAATTAGGATAAAATGGAAATCCATCTCCGTGGTTGTTATCCATTTAGCACACACTGAATTGAAAATGGGTTAAAGCTTTAATAACCTGGTTAAATCCCCCACTGTGTGCTGCCAACAGCCATGCATGTTCTATTTTGACAAGTGTCAGCTTAGCAAATAAAATACAACAATCAGCCTGTAAACTTAATTATGGGAGGTTTATCAAACGGTCCCTCAGCTGCGAGGCGAGCTTGCCTCACGCGCTCACTGATCTGGCCCTCCCTTTGCTTTTTCGCTCACAAAAGGGAGCACTTTGGTCTCGCTGCAAATCTGACCAAAAAAATAGCTGAATACACTTCTGAACATGTGAGGTGTGAGGTGAACAGGGCCCACTCGAACATGAAGAAAGGTGCTTGCTTTTCATGCTGCTGAAGTGTCAAAAATACAGTAAGTGCATCCTCAGCTCAGTGAAATGTGCAGCCAGATCCAGCAACAATGGGCCCTTTTGCAGGGCATGAGTAAACTTCATTTTGTCCGTCTGTCTGGAAAGATGTCAGTGTCACTAGGGGTTGTGGCCATGGCTCAGCAGCTGGTCAGGCTTCTTCTTTGCTATCGCACCCCTATTGCACCTTAACTGACCTGCTCACAGGGTCAGGTCATAAAAGGATAGGCCAGAAATATTTACGATTGCCATGACAGCCCACAAATCTTTAAACCCTGGGGCCAGTCTGGCTGACCCAGTAATCTATGTGGGTCAGTGAAGGCCAACGAGTATTAGCAGGGTCAAGCGAGCTAAAACTGGAAAAGTTTGATCTGGCCTTTGTGGTGAACTGTGCGTCAACTGTGGATTTGTTCACCGTGTGAGCTCAGAATGTCAGCATGTTTGTTGCTTTGGCTTCATTAAAGTCATCGATTATTCTGAGCTCGTGCAAAATTTTCATCGAAGCACCAATCTGTATCTTGTTATTGTCAAGCACGCAAACAAGATTCCAGCGCAAAAAACACATCTACCATCCCATCCATTAGCTTTCGCTGACAGCGCTGCCCTTTTTGGATAAAGGCCACAGGACCATCACTGGAAATAAGAAATTGTTAATTAATCACAGTTTCTACACACATGGGTTTATAGTGTGTCAACAATCATCTGGTAACTTAGGGGTTTTTGATTATTTTTTTTTTGGAAAAGAAAGAGAGAAGTTACTAAATATTAATCAAAGGATTTGGCGTCTGGAATAAATCTATGTTGATTGTATAAAATTCTCTGAAAATTAAAACTAAAATAAACTAAACTGGGCTTTTAGAAACTTTAATATAAAAATGACTTTTCATTAAAATGTAGAATGACTTGTGTATAAAAACTCATTTTCATTTGCGTTTTCTTAACAGCCACTTATCCCAGGTGTTCCATTTTATTGATTTCCTGAGTATTTAATTTCCTGCATGGTTTGATGCTAAGTGGTGGTTTTGATTTGTAGTGGGCATGTCAGTTTCTGTAGGTCTATGAACAGCATCCAGTGTGAAGCTGAAGAATATTGTGGTTGTAACTGATCCATAACAGAGAAGCCAATAGGCCAACTCGCACTTTGGTAAGAACTTCTATATATTTATAGCCATGGCACTTGTAGTATGGAGGACTAAAACTGCCATAATAAAAAATAAACAAACAAACCAAAAAGGAATAGGAATAAATTTGGGTATACAGACTTTGTGAGTTTTTGAGACTTCTATAACGTGTGTTTTTTCCCCCCCACTCAAATGTAGCAAATGTGAAACAAATTGAAAATAAAACATGAAAATTAATATTGATTAATTTTTTTGTCAGAAGGTTAAATAAATTATCCATAATTTCAGGCTTTAAAAAGTACAAACAAGTTTTTGACACATTTCTTGGAGATTAATAAATAATAATAATAATAATAATGGATACTTTATTGATCCCCATGGGGAAATTACTTGTTTTTCTCTGCATTTGACCCATTCACTCAGTGAAGCAGTGGGCAGCCCACTAAGCAGGCGCCCGGGGAGCAGTGTGTAGGGACGGTACCTTGCTCAGGGGTACCTCAGGGTAGCCGTTAAGTGGATTCGAACCGCCGACCTTCCGATCATGGGGCGACCACTTTACCTACTTTACCTACTGAGCTATCCCTGCCCCCAAGTATTGCAATTTCAGGAGTGGGACCACGCCTCCGGTTCTCATCTATATAGGTTCCCCCAGTCCTACAAGCTGTTCATTCTTGTTTACGTGCCCCTCCCCCTCCCCTTTTCAATTATTTATCTTCTTTGCTTCTAGTTAGTACACGGGGATCCGCCAGTCCCCAAGAGTTCGCCAAACTGCAGCTCAATTCATGTCCAAGCCATTCACCTTTACCTACTGCAACGCTGTCAAACATAAAATGAGGACGTGGGCCCAGCTAGTGAATTAAATATTTGTGCTTTATGACAGGTCTAATAAATTTATTAAGCACACTGTTGATTTTTTTTATTTCCGTTTGGCATTGCTTCTATTTTGTACTTAATTTCTTCAGTTTCTTGTGAAATTTATGAAAGTATTTTTGTTTCTGTATGCAAATGGAGGGATTGTTTTTTTAAATCGTGTTATAGGGTGAGTACAGCGTTTGTTTATTAAAGCCAGACTCGTGACAGAAGGCTGTGTAGGTGTGAAAATGATAGAAATATAGCTTAAAATTTTGCAGTCATTTAATACTATAAAATTGGAATGTTAATTCATTTATTTCATTCATTTATTACAATTAATTTATTTTAGGCATTTACAGTGCTCCATAATATAGTGCCACTTTGTCAGTGTTGCATAGATTTAGTGTAGTTATGCATAACTATAGCATGTTCTTGCCTACATTTGAGTGATGGAAATCCCCTTTAGACGTTACAAGCTGCAGGCGAGGTTGCTGCTGCCTATTTGAAAGGAGTGATACTCTTTCCGAGGCCGATCCAGCAGGGAAGGAAGCTGCCATGAGAGAAGAATACATGGGACAAGACCCAGTTTCTATGGAAACAAAAGAAATCTAAAAGAAGAGTTGGGAGTGGGAAGGGGGTGGGGGATGACAGAGGAACGAGGAGGAGTATTAAGATGAGGAGGATGTATTGGAATGTTTCTGGAGACAGATTTTCATGAAAGGAGGTATAAGAAATACTACAGTGTTATTTATTCGTCAACTGTATGCATGCCACAACAACCCTTACAACTGCAGTTCGTGGCTCCTTTCATATCCAAACAACAAATCAAAGTATGTGCAGAGCTGATATAGACCTAGCCCGCATCTGCGTTTGCTTTGAAACATATTTCCGAAATATAGTTCATCATTATTCCAAGCGAAGCTTTGCTGTGTTAAAAGCCAGGGTCTCGGAGTGCTCCTTCATTCCCTCTGATCAGTGAGCGTATGCACAACAAACGTGCGCAAACATACGACCAAGACCAGCCAAAACTGTTCAAGCTGCCATTCACAGGCTGCAAGGAAACAGATTTTCTTAAAAGCATTAAAAAAAAAGAAAACAAAACTGAGGGAAGAGGGACTTCATACAACAATGAGAGTGAGCAGGCTCGTATGAATAATTAAACAGGCTGTGCTGCTGATAATGAGCTGCGGTTTTGCATTGGCTAACACTGAAAAGTGAGATGAGGGGTGACTGGAAAACTGAAATCGTACTCTCTTTTTTATTGATAGTCGAAGTTATTTTAGCCCCTACAGTGTAAACAATAGCAGCTACAAAGTGCACTGTAGACAGTCAGGAAGTGCTGAAGTTACATATGGTTACTGTCTTCAAAGAATGTAGCAGACACCCATCTTGCTTTTGCACAGATACACACACTTGCTCCATTGATATATATGTTATCAACAAAGCTGCTAGATTGCTGCTTTCTTCAAAGCTCTCTACAGGCCCTGATGGCACAGCTCATTTCCAATGCTAATCAGAAATAAAGAGATTGTGCTCTCCTGACTCCTTTCTGCTCTTCCCTCAAACAATTGTTGCATTGCATCGGAGCCGCCCGGGATGCCCATTGTCGCCAAGCCACTGTGGCCCAGCTGTGGGAGCCCGTGTTGTATCCCCACGCGTTGGCCAAGAACAAACACTATTATCAACACCACCGGCAATGGTAAAAAATAAAAACATGCACTGGTCTCTCCAGTGGATTTGCTCGTTTGCATCTTGTTACATAGCAAGGACTTCATCTTTAAATGTTAGCGCTGGCTTTTACTAATGATTGTGTGGAAACAACCTGCGCTCAGTCACCAAAAACAAAGGGTCGTCACAGTCAGCTAACTCAGCACTCATCCACTAGTGACTGCATTCAATTAAATGCAAAGTGGGAAATGGGAAAACAAACAACAGAGGTAACGTCAGAACACACTGTGATGAGTGTGTTCGAAGAAGTGCTTTTATTAAAGCGAGCACGGAAAAAGATGATCCACCTTTGCACCCAAACGAAGTGGTTTCAAACGTTTGCTGTTGAGTATTTTGATGTAAGCAGATCAGGCATAGCGTCATCTTGTTTAGAATTTAACGTCCATTTAACAAACCTTGGGTCACGTGTACTGCCCACCTACCCACCAAGCAATTTTTGCACACCGTGTGCTACCCGAATGTCAGCAGCAGGACAGTGTATGCTGCAAAAAACTCCTCTGAGAGATACAGTCCAATACATTGATTGGGCCACCTGATTAAATTCCAATCCAGCATTTGCAGGACTGTGCAGAACAAATCCAACGAGAGTCCATCTCTCAACACAAAGGAGCAGATGCTGCTGTCCTAAAAAAACAAAAAAAAAACACAGGACCTCTAGAGAGTTCCTGAATCTGTGCCATTGAGACCTGTTCTGGCTGTAAAAGGGGAGACTTAGAGAATGCATAACTATAAATGTACACATTTAATATTATAACGGACATTTTTTTCTGTATTTGACTTCAAAGAAATAATAAGTTATTCCAAAATTGATTCAAATGCACAATCAGTACCTCTAACGAATTGCAATCAGTACCTTCAAGGACATATTCAGCTGTTTCTTTGGGTAAGCATATTCAACGCTTGACATAAAGAACAGAATGCTTTATAGAGAGTTTTCACTGTAATTTTCCACTATTCAGAGAGTGCAAGGTAATCACATTGTGGAACAGTAGCTGCTGTGGAATTTAAAAGTGAGCAAGACTTTATGCAAAGTTTAACTTAACCTGTATATATAAAAAGGGACATAGACTCAGGGCCTAAGTAGGATTATCCCAGCTGTCATGGGGCAAGAGAGGGAAGTGCAACCTTGACAGGGTGCTAATCCATTGCAGAGCTAACACAGCCCATCCACACTCGCATTCATAACTACACCAGATTTAGAATCACCAATTAACCAAACATGCATATCTTTAGACTGTGGGAAGAAGCCAGAGTACCCAGAGAGAACCCACACAGGCACAGGCAGAACACATGAAGCCTTATTCCTCTGAAGCAACAGTGCTAGCAACTTCACCTTGGTGTCTGACGGTGGCAGCAGAAAGTCCAACTTCTATATAAGTGTATGAGAAATGCTTTACTGCGGGAATTGTTTTTAACAGGTTGAGAAACTGTGTGATGGAGAACTTTCCACTTTTAGACAACCCTTGAATCTGCAAATATAGAAGCCAAGTTCTCGGTAGCACGAATGGCAAGACCTGTAATGGGCTTTCGAGCATCAACATGCCCACATCAAGAAGAGAAAAGCTGCAGCGCTGATTTGCTTGCTTCCTGTTTGTCATGAATCTTGGCAGAGTGTGGGTACTAACTGCTAGCTTCTCAGATGGCAGGCTGTCACCCACCACCGCAGCATGCCGGCCTACAGTATTTCCCAGCAGCAGGCCAGTAGTGATTGTGGCACACCGGTGGTGTGCTATCCACAGCACAGCCACAGCACAGGAATCCTGGTGGGAAACTCTTAGCAGGCTGCCAGCTGACGGCCACCTCCAGCTTCTGCTGCTATGACCCAGCTGTGCGTCAGCCCAGTCCCTCTCACGCCCTCCCCATCCCATCTCTGCTGTACGAGTGCCCCGCTGCTCTGCTTCCACTCTCCCGGTACTTTGACGCTACCCTGCTGACACGTGTCACCTTTTGTTGCGGATCACGAGTGGCAGAAAATTGGCAAAATGGCATGTGAAGCATTATTGGGATGAAGCTGTGTGTCAGCTTGGTGCCAACACTTTGGCCTGCATTTATAAGTCATTTCCAGTTGGCTATGAGATGGGTGCACATATTGACTGAACTCTGCACTGTCCTCTGCAAAGGTACACCGGGTACACCGTGAACGCGGGAACCCATCAAAGTTTAATATCCTAGACCAGGATCAAACAGACGCTGATATATGACCTGAGAGCACGTGTCATTAACTCGAATGAGCGGATACAAGAATCGCGGGGGCATTTTTACGAGCGTATCCAACGCCCCTCCCTCACCCCCAAGCCTCCTTTTCTGATTTAGAAAGCTGACATGACTCAGTTGGCTCCGGCAGTCCATTAAAACAGAAGTACCTGCGCCAGAACTGAGCTGTGATATCCTCCGTCTCCCATTTTTTTGGAGGGTTTACGGATAGCGCCGGATGGGAAATTGCGATAATTGCAAGCGTGTTTTGAAGCATTTCTGTTGACTTGCGAATTACTTTATTTGCACACAAACACCGCAGAGTCGGTACATCTGCACAATGGCAGCGCTTATGACATAGACTGTCACTTTGCTCACGTCCCAAAAGAGATCTTCTTTTCTTACCCTCCTCAATTCACTCATTTATATTCATTTCTCCCTCTCTCTCTCTTTCTCCCTCTCTCTCTTTTTCCTAAAATTTCCCCAGATTCAGTTTAATCAAATTCTGCTTCTCATCTGAACATTATTGAAAGCATTTCATTTGCCAATTAGCCAGCTGCTCCCCAGTTAAATAATGAATATGCTAATTCTAAAGCTTGGGGATATGTTGTCTTTTGAGTTACAGAGGCAACAATTATCCAAGTCAGGGATACTCGCAGTGGTGCACTGTACTCTATGTAGGCTTGTGTATGACTCTGATTGCACCGTGTTTGTGAAAACCATATCTCGTGTTGTGCGTTTTTAAAAAGGACAGTGTGTCAAATGTCCTGTGGATGCATTTGCTCAAATATTGATTTTGCCTTGGGGGGGCTCTAGTTGTCACTTCAGTATATACAGTGGTATAAGATGCATTCAGGGGTAATGTTATAAAGGAGCGCTCCCCTCCATGCATATTGATTTGTTTGCTTACCTTTATGGAGCACAGAGTGCACGCTGCTGACGGTTCTAATTGAAAGCCATGCATAGCTGAGCCTGTGTATGGATATAGATACTCGCTATTATCATCCGTCACGGCGGGGTGGGGTGGGGTGAGGTGGAGAGTTGGTATTTGAGCTCAGTGATGGATCCTTCTTTAATGTGTTTACTGCAAAACTGCCATACAAGCAGTCATTCAACACTGTACGCTAGTGCCACATGCAGATTTCGCAGACTATTAATTAGCCTATTAAACTGTCACCTACTTACTGTATGCACAGCTAAAGTGCCTTAAAGCTTCTGTCAGTACGCGAGGCATCTATCCAGTCATCCACAACTTAATGCAAATCAGTACGTTTCCCACAAAGTCAGGTCATTCGTTTTTTTTTCCTTTTACATTATTTTGTTTTCAAAGATGCAGCTTCAAATTAAATAATGAGTTGACCTTTCTCTGCGCTGCAGGAGGTGTTAGTCTCAGATGCGATTTCACAAACACCCCCTCTAGATGACGGTGGTATAATAGGAATTTGGTGTACACAAACACATTGCACATCCCTTTTTTTTCCACGATAAAATATTCAAGATGCTTGCTTCATTTGCAACATCAAGCACTGATCCTGTACATTTTACTTCTTTCTTATGCCCAGTGCCTGAATGCAATCAATATGGAGCACTAAACAAAAAAGTGCATGCCTAGTAAAGCATGTTTTTGTTAAAAAAAAAAAAGAAGCTAATCAATAAATATCCATGACTAGCTTTTTAAAAGTGAAGTGCAATATTCAGGAGTGTTCTGGCTAATATAACAGACCTGGTTTACGCTCTTCAAAGTCACTGCACTTGCATGATCATTTGTCAGAGTGGTTGTAAATTATCCGTTAACATAATTGATTCCTTTATCAGTCCCTCAAAAAACGTCCTCGGCTCTGAAGCTTTGCTCTTCTGTTAAATGCTGTATACAAAGCAGACTTCATCCTCTAAGATTTTTTTTTTCAATCAAATTATCTAAATGTCTGTTTGATAAGAGTCTGTGAGAAAATAACCGATAGATCCTCAGGCAATGGCATCGCAGCCACAGAACTTTGCTTCATGGCCAATACCTGCAAAACCCAAACACAGGCAACATCTTTACATTCTACCCTTACATTGCTGTGCAGAAATCTTGAGCCACCCAACCACATATTTATTGCACACAGGCAAGCTTAAAAGTCAATATTTGATGTGACTACCTTTATTCTTCAGCACAGTCTGAACTCTCTTAGGCAGCTTTCTTGTAATTTCTTTAAGTAGTCTTCAAGAATAGTTCTCCAGGCTTCTTGAAGGACATTCAAAGCTCTTCTTTGGATGTTTCTGCCTTTCGTTCTGTTCTCTGTCAACATGATCCCACACTGCTTCAATAATTTTGAAGTTCGGGCTCTGGGGAGGTCAATCCATGGCTGATAGAGCTCCACTGTGTGTTTTTCTGTACATGTATACTTTTACTGCACTGGTTTGACAATATCCCCAACACCACCATCTGAAATGTTGCCCCAAACCACGACAGCGCCTCTCAGTTAGGCTAAAGGGGGTTCTTTTTGTTTGGTTTTTTAACACATATATCACTTGTATAGTAGGAGGATTTAGGTTATTCTGAAAACTATGAATGAATCTGTTAGTTTTGCCATTGCCTTAACTATGCTATGTTTCTAAAACATGTCTAATCTGAGCTTCCTAAGAGCTGGATATAAATAGAGTTTTAAAATTGTTTCCCAGCATTGCATAATCTCGTATTTTTAGTTTCAGACATTACAAGCTGTTTTATGATGTGGCTCTGAACCTTTGTCCATTCACATTATGACAATTTGCCCTCTTTTGTTATAGCTGCTGTACAAGTTTTGCATGTGTCATTCGTAAATGACCGTCAGTGCCACTGATCCACTGTTTTTATCCCTTGACTCCTCGGTAAAATGAACGTGCATCTACGGTACAGGGTTCAGGGGAAACAGTGAGGGAGAAAGTTTTGAGTAACATTTATACTGGCATGACTTGACTCAGTGGTGGCTGGTCCTGGCACTCTAAATTCCTCGTTGGCCAGGGCCACAGTGACAGTTGGTGTCAGCTTCTGTCACAAGCGCTGCATGGGCAGCCACGAAACTGTCAGAGAGCAAGAAACCGAGAGAGCGAGAGAGAGTGACGGAGTGAATAACAGAGAGACATGATATCCGAAAGGAATCGCACAGAAAAAAGGTGAGCAGACAACTCATTGCACAACGAAGCAAGAAAAGGGAAAGATGAAAGGCTTTGACTTGAGTAAAATTAAGGGTGATGGGTAGAAAGGGAAATAGAAATACAAAAGTGTGCTGAAGTGGGAGGAATTGGACAAGCTGAAAAGCGAGTTATACAGGTTGAGCCTTTGAATCACTGATCTTGAGATCAGAGAAGAGAATGACATTAGCTCGGGCTCTGATTTTTCTTTTGTGTGGCGAGCCCAATTGGAAAAAAAAATAACCTCATTTTCAGCCTCGTATTTTAATGAAAACCCGACATTAAACTCACTGTAGCTAGACAGGATATAGTTGTTTATTTACTGCATTAATTTGCTTTATTACAGTAGCTGTGGAAGCTGTACAAAAGGTAAAGGCATTTAAATTCAAAACCATACGGCAACACAACTTATTGTAATGGCACATCAAACCCTACCTTAGCAGCACTGTGTATAGACCCTGTGCACGAGAAAATGCTAACTTCCTGGTTTGAGACCAGATGTGGGGTTTCCGGTAGCTTTACTTTGCGGTCAATCGCTACTGCGAAGATATACTCCAAAATCATGTCCAAAACTCGAAAACGGAAAGATCGCGTTACAAAGAGCAGAAGGTGGGAACACTCGCCACTGTTGTGTCATAAAAAATCTAATGATCAATTTTGACGTTTAAAGAGTTTAGATCGATCAGTTGTTTACATCACTCAACACAAGCAGAACTGCATTACTGCAGCAGAAGACACATCATCCACATTCAGAAGCACATCTCTGTATAGTGACTGGTCTTATGATTTAAACAGGCAAATGTTCAGCATTCAAACTACAGGTGAAGAATAGTCAAACCAGATGTTTCCCCGTTATGTCGATATCAGCTAGTCAAGTACACACCTATACAGCATGTTAACAAACTGTGAAAAAAGCCACACAAAAAATGAATGATTGCTGGTAAGGGTTTCTATACATTAGTATGTATGAAGGGTATGTTGTGACTTACCTTAAAAATTACAGTGGTCCCTCGCTAATAACGCGGTTCACCTTTCACCTCGCTGTTTTGCAGATTTTTTAGTGCAAGTTTGCATGCTTATTTTTACGTCACATTGTGTCCTGCGTCCTGATCGCTGCAGACGATCTCCTCCGGGACGTCTCTCCTGTACAGTACAGAATCGCTGCATCGATCGCTAGCAGTGTGACTCTGAAGTGCAGTACTGTATGTACACGAAACGTTTTGCACCGTCAAAAAATAAAATTGGCTACTCGATTTCACCTATCACTGGTTATTTTTAGAACATAACACCCGCGATAAACGAGGAGAAATATAACATTTGAATCCATTTTCTCTTTTGCTTTGAGGCGCGGGGAAAAATATCGACAAGTCGATGAACATCATTTATAGATATATTGGGTAAATGCCCAAGACATCTATAGAAATGTAAATCACCGCTTGATTCATTCACTTGCTTAACTTGTTTTGGACCGTAAACCAGGAGCGAATAGGACACAGGAGTTTCCGCACCGGAAGTAGCTTATGCTAACGTGCACAGAGTCAATTCATCTCCAGTGTTAGTGTAATTGGGATCTACAATCCAGTCCAATTCATACTTAGATTGAGAGAACATCGTTATCCCATTCAGCTGTAAATTTTAGAAAATGAATGTAATTCGTTTTACAGTGTGGATCATTTAGCAGAAAATTCCAGCCTTAATGGTCTGCACAGTGATTGTCACGGGACATACCCTCCCAATTAGAGAGACTCTTGACCTTAAACCTTTGAATTTTATCACAGCCCAAGAAGGCAGAAGATGGTTCTGCTGTGCCTGACTCCACCTTGTATAATCCCCCAGAGCCTCCTCTCTCTCAGGCCTGGCAGGAGCCGCTGACCTCTCCTTTGTGACTGAATTAATCCACGGGCCTGAGATAATGGCTGTGTCACAGCCACCGGCAGGATGTGGCAGGAGAATAATCAGCCCACCACCGTGCCATTTCAATCCCCGCGGCAATGATCGCTTCTGCAAAGAAGAAGAAACGAATGTAAAAAAAAAATCACATTGCTCGGCTCATTCACCGGCACGCATGAATGAGAATTAAAGATAACATCCCTTAGAGGTGTAGCAGACAGGCACACCTCAGTGATCACTTTAGATGTTTCCTTCTTGTTTGTGCCAGAGGAGGGTTTTTTTCTTCTTTTTTTTATTCCTTTCAACCCAGAGTCTACATTAACATGAAAATCATCATCATATTTAACAAGGTGGGGATTTGGATGGTGGCTATTTGTGTTTGGTTTACGCATATTCAGAAATCCCGCATCCTATCCTCTTAAAATGTTTAGGCAGATATAGCTTTGACATGTTTGTCCAAAGTCTTTTCTTGCAGTCGCTCTTTGAGAATTTACAATTGTACTTTGGGGCGGTCTGCGCAGCTGAATTGCATATTGTCAAAGCCGAGCATCACTGGCCAGCTGAGACCAAATGACAGTTTCTATTCAAAGAACGCAGAATAGCTCCCAATTGAGGTTGAAAGCAAGAAAATGCGGGCACCTTTTTGCCAGAAGAAAAGCAGAAATGCAAATCTTTGTTTTGTGTCGTGTGAAGCTGTTCTGGAACTGCTGCTCGAGCAATGGTGGATGTTTGATTTCGATCTACAGAAGTGAACGTTTTTTATGTTAAAAATCACACTTTGTTCAACCCTTGTTCCCAATCTGCCGAAAGTTCCAAAGGGGAAACGTTTTTGGGGTTCGATGAAACCTGCATCCCTTGTGCGGTGGAGGAAGCTTGTTCCGGATATGAAAAGCCAGGGTCACTTTGTGACCGACGCGGGCTAAATTTCAAGCCAACAGATGTGTTTTGTTGCAATCGGGAAGCGCTGTGATGATGCGCCTGCTTGAAAGTATGCATAAAACAATCCACACTTGTCATTAAGGTCAACACTCGCTCTGCTTGTGTTCACCCACCAAGCTTTTAATCACGTCCCGTGTGAATATTCTGATGTTCCACAAATACATAGTGTAGGTGCACTAATGAGCTGCTGTTAAAGATTCAGCTCCCGGTGTGACAAGTCTGCTAGCAACCACCCACAGTAACCACTGTATTATTCCTCTACGCCATCACCTCGTATGTGCATATCCCTTTTGTATTTTCTTTTGCGATGAAAAGTGAACCCAAGCTAACCGGTATTTTAAACTGCCGTGACTGGTTAGCTTTAAAAAAAAAAAAGAAAGAAAGAAGTGTTTCGAAATGACCTTATTCCCACATAAACAGCTGGCAAAGGGGAATGGCTGAACAAGGGAGTGGATTATTTCTATTTTTATTTGCCTCTGCTTCTTTCTTAGAGAGCGAGGAGAATGAGCGGAGAATGGTGGGAGAGTGGCATCAGCAGCGAGCCGCTCTCTCGCTTCATGCTTTAGTGAATCTGACGGGCAAAACGCCTACATACGTTTACTAGAGGGGTCTTCCTGCTGACAGCAGCCCAATGTAATTCTTGGTGTGTTTAGACTGCTGTTCCTTGTCGTGACACTCATCCTCTATTTGCATTTTCCTGCTTGATTGTCTCTTCTGAAACTGGCTTTCTAGCTTGTGAAATAACACACCTTAATGTGCAGGATTTGACACAATGAGCTCTATTTTTCATGTTTTGCTTTTTTCTTTTTCTTCATTGCTCATTTTTCGAGACTTCCTCCCAGTGGCCCTCCGAAATCAGATAGTGCCTCCCAGTCCTCCAGGTCTTATAACTGAATCACTCTTCGCCAAACTCAATTGAGTCACCTCCTCCCACAGAGGCGGGACAAGCCTCCCACTGCACGTGGGTTCCCTCATCTCAGTGTACTTATACAGGGGCTGGCGTAGCAATGAGGTGAACTCAGTCGACCCTCTTCAGAAGATCAATATGTAGTGTGTGTTTGATGGCAGGGACTTTTTGAATTTCAAATAGATCTTCATGATCAAACCCTTCACCAACATATACTGGGGTCCATTATCTTGAACACCATGACGTTAGTCATGCATTTTCTATATTATTTGCAGAACATGAGAAAACGTTCCATTTTCGGGGAGGAGGGCAGCCATAGAAACATTGAGAAACACTGGTGATTGAGTGAGGCAAGTCAAAAGAGATCAGAGAGCACAGTCTTCAGTAGTGGCATGGAGAGGTGTGCTCAGAACTTAATTCTGATCTAATTGTAATTATGTAAACCTGAACCTTTCCGCGGTGGCACGGTGGTTAGCACTGTTGCCGCACAGCAAGAAGGTCCTGAGTTCAATTCCACCATCAGGCCGGGGTCTTTCTGTGTGGAGTTTGCATGTTCTCCCCGTGTTTGCGTGGGTTCTCTCCGGGTACTCCGGCTTCCTCCCACCGTCCAAAGACATGCAGCTTGTGGGGATAGGTTAATTGGAAAATCCAAATTGCCACTAGGTGTGAATGTGCGAGTGAATGTGAGCGCGAATGGTTGTCTGTCCCTATGTGTTGGCCCTGCGACAGACTGGCGACCTGTCCAGGGTGTACCCCGCCTCTCGCCCTATGACAGCTGGGATAGGCTCCAGCACCCCCCGCGACCCTGAAAAGGAAAAGTGGAAGCGAATGGATGGATGAACCTTTCCGCATCCAGCAATATTAGTGAAGTCTGAAGTTAGCCTTTGCCATCAAAAATAATACTTTTTTTAACCTTTAAATTCAATGCACTACATACTTTTGCATGCCATTGCCAAATCCCCTGAGATCCGTTGTCAAGTCATTTCTATTTACAAGCGTAAAGTGAAACCTCACGTGTGCCCAAATGTCACACAGAAACACTCCAGTCTGTCAGAAGCCAGAGCCTATTTGCTCTGACAGGACAGTGCTAACCATTGCACCAGTGTACCACCTACAATATAATTGCATGTGCCAATGAGGTTCTGTTTGTTTTGGGGAATGTTTGTGTGCATGTAGATGTGTCATTATGTCTGTAAACATTGAATTGAATTGAAAGCCTTTATTGTCATTATACATAATATAACTAAATTGGAAACAGTGCACACGTGCTTATAGCACATTATAAAAAACTACACAATAATATAACTATACACTATACGATAATAGTGTAAACATGGATTCTGATAACTTTAACTTTTAAACTTTAATTTGGTCAGCCTAATGATTTAATGTTTGAAATTGACAAAAAAGCCTCATAACTTGAAGTATGATTCGTACTAGTGTGGTATTTTCATCATATTGAAAGTCCCATGTAAAGATTTAAAATATCAGATCAGATATGACCTTTGACCTCTACTTCTAGGTCAATAGAATGATGTGAAGATCAAAGCTATAATAATGCTATATAGACCTATTTAATAAAGCGATATTTCTTAATGCCATTGTTTGTATTGACAACATATAGACATATGATATTTGGAGATTCTAAATATCACATTGGACCTCTGACCTTTTCTTCAAGGTCAAATGAGGTCAAACTTTCATAAAATGTCTTTTATGAAACAGGTGCCTGCATTTTTAATGGCAACAATTATTTTATGCTGACTTTGTTATGGAGATTGCAATTACAAGCTAGAACCCTTTAAATACAAAACACTCATCTTATTTTAATGGAAAATAAAATAAACTCAATATCAAAAATGTCTTTCACATGATAATCATTACTACACTTAAACAAATGTTACTAAACAATGACATGAGTGCTACACATGTACTATAGCCCCTTAAAAACTATAATAATTATACTTAAAATTATGTCAAGTATTGCACTACAAAATTCTTAAACATTAAAAAAATATATATATAAAAAAAAAGAATATATGCAATATACAGTATGATTCCTTTAAAACTGAACACTGCCCAGAGACTGCCGTGGTGGAGGTTTGCGGTTGTTATTTACAATAAGTGGTGGATTCATGGATGTAGTTAGGGAGGACTGGATATTAGGAATACTGTGAGATGGAGGCAGATGATCCTCTGTGGCAACCCGTAAAGGTAAAAGTCAAAAGAAAAAGAAGAAGCAGAACTCTAATGGGATTAGAGAATTTAAGAACAGTAATGCAAGTGATTGGCTGGGTGACATACTCACAGGTTTGTCAGTGTGATTCCTGGTCCTGGTCCTTTCCATGTTAAGCCATCCTTTAGCTAAGGTCAGTTGCAATGACCTTGCGTGTGATCATATGAGAGTGAGTGGTAAATGGACTGGTACTTTCTATTTTCACTCAGCACTCAGACTATTTTCAGAGGGGGCATTCATTCATTCATACAAAGCTTTAGGCTGTGCCTTAAGCTCTCTTTACCTATCAGGCAAACTGTCAGACTTCGATAGATACATCGGGGCTAATTTGGAGTTCAGTGTCTTGCCCAAGGACGCTTAGACACACAGACCGGAGGAACCAGGAACGAAACCAGTGACCTTCCAATTAGAAGCTGACCTCCTGAGCCACATACGGTCGCCGTCGCTTGCCTCTGTGTGTATGTGTGTGAACATATGACACATTTGTAAAGTCCTCTTTAGAATCTGGGGTGTAAAACGTGTAATAGAGGAGCAGGCCATCAGCCCTGTATTGCGTTTCAGGCAAATCTGAAGTGATTAGCTAGTGACGTCACCTAAAAACGGTCCTTTTCTGTCGACTCCGAGGACGTAGTTTGGAAAGTTCTCAGCGCACATTGCAAAGCGACACTAAAGTGACAGCACTGGCATCTCATGAATATATATTTAATTAGCTTGTCTGTATGCAGAAAAAATGGTTGGTCATTATAATTGGCCTTATTAACCTGATCATTTGACTGGAACCTTCCTGTCTTGATGGATGACCTTATTAATACCTAAAAGAAAGCTGCCACATTCCTCAGAAAGAAAGAAAAAACTCACTCAAGCGACCCATTTACAGTGTCAGCGATGCTCTTCTTCTTCTTCTTCTTCTTCTACCTTTGTAGTGCAATTTTACACCTGATCAACACATCATTAGCAATCTAGGCTGGCATACAGACTGACGAGGTGACGGATTGACACCTTGATTGTACTTATCCGAGCATCAGTTTTAATTAGAAGATTTTTGATTGACACTGTTTGAGAACTTTTTGGCTTTTTTTTTGTGTAATAAAATGGAAAAACTTTTTTTTATCATGTCTGGGTAAGGTATGAATATTATCCCCAATCCCTGAAGCGCACTGATGCCACCATGTTGAGAAACAGGTTGCAGCCCGATGAGAAGAGAAAGGATAAAGGAAGGAAATAGAGGAACAGAAATGGTAGGGTGACAGAGATAAGAAAATATAAGGCTAATAGATTAGTCACAGGACTCAGGCGTGCTGAGTGAGTGGGGGATAAAAAAGAAACAAAATAGCAATGAAATGGTCAGAGCTTCTGTATAATTTCCAGTGGAGCATGATTCTGTTTTGAGAAAGGGAATGAGGATAAGGGCATTATCTTGCACCTATGCTTAAAGGCTGGCTTCCCCCCTTATGTTTCCATAAATACAAACACAATATCCAAGAAAATTGGATTTATTCTGTCACAGTGTGAGGCTGCACTTTACTGCACAATCTGGAATAGAAATCGTTTTGGTGAGGATAAGGGAGACAAAGGTCATGAGACAATACCAAGGTTGTACCAGAGCGTGTTTGTCTGAGAGGTACTTTGGGATGGCGGTGGTGTATTTTTATGTGCTGGAGATTTTATGCTCTAAACATTGGGATCTGCATGCCGACCTGCTTTTGTGTGCTTCTCGATGCACTCCGATGTCATTTGGAGAGTCTCTTTCCCCACATTTGCCATCACCTTTGACATCTAGACACTCTGATTGCAAGGTAACAATTGAAAACTCAAATTGGAGCCCTGTTGTTCGACTCCCCTTATTTCTATCATAGCTGGTGATTGCCTTGCCACTTGGGGCTCTGTGCTTTTCCTTCTGGTAACTCATCTGCCCTCTGACACAGCCTCGATTGTCTGTCTGGCTTCACGAGTTTGGTGATTGATTTGTGGAACATATGGTCCTTTAGGAATATTACTACTACATAAGGCAACTTCATACCTTCTTGTTTTGACTTTCTGTCACTTTTCCCTTCACATTTTTCTTTGGAGTGCTGTATCCAAGAGGGCATCTGGGTTTTCTGGACCAGTTGTTTTGAGAATTTGGTTAAGAAATACAGAAGAATATAATGTTTTACCAAGGTTGCTAGTTCTTTTTGAGGGGGCATTTAAGATCCTTTGACTTTCGCAGTATAATTTGCACTTGCCATTTTAATGGTACTGGCCATTATTACGAGGTTACAGAGATGTTTCACATCATCTCCGTGATCTCAAACATGATACTGCACTTGATCTACGTCAAATGCCAAATTTGATGTAGATTGTATGAGGAGTTGTTGAGATAGGCAAAGAACACCCAGCTGAAAACATGCATAATCTTTGACTGAATCATTTGTTTTCTTACTCTTAGCAAATTCATGGTTGCGGTTTGGACTGGAGGCTATCTCAGATGTCACAGGTCCAATTTCTGAAATTCGTCTCCATATGAATGACCAGTTAAGATACCAGACGTGTCTGTGGGAAGCCGCAGAGATCCAGCATGCAGACTCCACATGGAAAGACGAACCCAGGACTTTCTTGCTGGGAGGCAATGGTGCTAACCACACAACTGTGCTGCCCATTTTGATTTACTAATTACAAGATTTATAGCAAATCAGAATCTGTTATGATCCAGCCACTGCTGAAGTATCTCTGAGTTATGAGCAAGCTTCCTCTCTTGTTCGAATTCATTGTTTCCAGTGACAAAGACGTGACAAGTTGCATTTTCTATCAGAGAAGTGTAGACCTAATGAATGCAGACACCTCTTTCCTTTTGGGAGCTACACAACCTGAACATGGGAGCTGTTTGACCTGTTATCGACCTTGCCTTAGGCTCTATCATCATTAAAAGCGTTTGACAAAAACAGTTTGTCTTTCACAATCACAAAGACTACTCTGATCTAAAATATTTATGGGTCTAATAAATGCAAGTAGCTCAAGAAAGTTAGGGGGGCTAATATAAAATTATGGTAGAAGGAAGTAAAGTAATTCTGTACTTTTAAGAAATATCACTTTAATGAAATTTCATGCCAGTCCTCTTAGGGCTTTCTTTAAAAGCAATGGCATTCATTTAGCAAGTGCCCTAAGGGCAGCTTACATATTTTCTCCACTCTGATACAATGTGAGCCACAAAAACCAACATGCAATAAGACTGGAAAACAGCAAAGTTTTTAAAAACAGGCAGTATGTGTATGGTGTTTACTGTAATGCTAATGGGCTTGTTAATAAGATCCAGAGGCGAACTGTAGCAACCCATATATATGAACACAAACAGTGTTTCATTCTGCCTAGTAGCCACAGGGAGATAGAGAGCCAGTGGTGGTGAAATGAGCAAAACATGCTATTATGGCCACCTGCTAGATAAGATCATCTTGCCTTTTCGTGCTAATTAGCAGAAGATTTCACATCTGTCTGAAACAACGCATCTGTGCATTTGCATGTCGCCACATAACACGTATGCATCCGTGACTGCAGAGAGAGAGTGAGTGGTCCGTCACGGCCGCCTCAGCCCAATGCGCAGCAGCTTAAGGATGGGAACCTAAATCGCAAAGCAGCCAGTGAGCAAAAAGCAGAGATACAGAGAAGGTGTGCGGGAAAGTGGTGAGATAATAGGTAGCTGTGGGTTGTGCCTGAGACTGTACACGTGGCCTGAGCCTGTATGTCGGTACGATTGGATATGGTTGGCTGAGTAGAACCGACGCTCTCCTTTTCTATCCTCTCCTCTGCAGCATGAAAGCAGGCTTGTTATGTAGAGGGACAGATACATAGAGCAGGGGACTGAGGGAGGCAGCATTGGCAGACATACAGGTATGTTTTGACAGACTTCAAAACAACTTCAGATGAATCCACAGGCAAAGTTGGCAACAAGTATTTCACAGGAGCATTGCTATATTATGCCAATTAAAGATCCAGATACTATGAAAGCGTCCTTGCTGCACTGGAGGAAATTAATCTTTGTAATAGCGTTGCATTGTAGCTCTTTTCCAGCATTCAGTGTTCCCAGTAAAAGGTTACTGCTTTGCTTTCAATCAAGTGCTTATTCATTGTCAAGGTCCTACAGCAAAAATGCTTTCACTTTCTTACATAATAAAAGGCTACCAACTGACACTAAGACAGGAGAAACTGACATGGTCACCTGTGCTGCCATAAGATTGCTGCACAGTATGGCATTAAATCTCCACTACTGCTACTCTACTGGAACACAAGTTTTCCAAGAAATATTAATGCATGTGTGTTTTGATGACTGTGGTTGACTGTGATGTTGTGCACATTGTTGTGGGTTCAGATCTGGTGACTGTCAAGGTAATTCAGCAGGTCATTCAATGTCAATGAGGGTGCCTGGTGTTCTGCTATCTATTGATATTGATATTTATATTGATATACCTTTATTAGTCCCACAAGTGGACTCAAAGCATGCCATGCCAGTAAAGCATAGCCCACAGCATAACAGAGCCACCAGATCCGAGCTAGCTTCAATTGTTAATATCTAATCAGCCAATCACATGTCAGCAACTCAGTACATTCAATCATATGGATATGTTTAAGATGACCTGCTCATGCTCCACCTGAGCATCAGTGAAGAAGAAAGGTGATTTAAGTGATTTTGAATGTGGCATATTTGCTGGTGCCAGACAGTCTGGTCTGAGTATTCTAGAAGTTTTTCGCATATAAACATTTGCAGGGTTTACAGAGAATGTTGGAAAAAAGCAAAAATATCCAGTGAGAAACATTCCTCAGGATAAAAATTATAAAGGCCAACTCCTTCAATGGTAACTTAACCACTTGTTACAATCAAGGTATACAAATGAGTACCTCTAAATGCACAGCACCTTGAACCTTGAAGTCAATGGGCTACAGTAGCAGAAGACTGCACCAGGTCTCACAATTTGCTCTCATCTTAGAACTGGAAACTAAGACTACAGTTCACACAGGATTATCAACTTGGACAATTAAAAGTTGAAGAAACACCAACTGGTCTGATAAGTCTTGATTTCTGTTGCGAGATTTGGTAGGATCACAAGTTTACATAAACAACGTGAAAGCATGGATCCATCCCCCCTTCAATCAACAGTTCAGGCTGCTAGTGGTGATGTGTTGGTGTGGAGGATATTTTCTTTGCATACTTTGGGTCCTTAATACCAACTGACATCATTAAAATGCAACAGTCTGCCAGAGAACAAAGTAGTTTGGGCGACTGTGGCTCAGGAAGTAAAGTACGCCTATCTACTGGAAGAGTATGCCAAATTATCCTTGAGAAAGATACTGAACCATGTGCATCCTTGTGAGGGTGTGCACAAATGTTAGCCAGACTGCTAACATGATTGGGGGAATGCGGCTTATAGTAAAACACTATTTGGGTGTCCAGAGCACGACAGTGCTATATAATTAGCAGTCCGTGTATTAAACATGACAGTGAAATTACTGTAGACTAAATGGTCTCCATAGTCACCAGACTTTATTCCAGGGGTGTCAAACTCCAGGCCTCAAGGGCTGGTGTCCTGCAGGTTTTAGATATCATCCTGAGCCAACACACCTGAATCAAATGATTAGTTCATTACTAGGCTTCTGGAGAACTTCAAGAAATGTTGAGGAGGTAATTTAGACATTTAAATCAGCTGTGGTGGATCAAGAACACATCTAAAACCTGCAGGGCACCGCCTGTTGAGGCCTGGAGTTTGACACCCCTGCTTTGTTCTATCCAGTAGAGCAACTTTGGTCACCTTTGACCTGTCGTGTCAACGTCTCTGTCAAGATATATATTATATATTTTGACAGAGATGTATATATTAAGAACATGGATATTTGTTTTGTTGTTTTTTTCCTACCCAGGTTGAGGTTCAAATAATAAAAAGTGATAATGCTGTGCAGATTGTATGCACAATGACCTAATGTCACTTAATTTGGGGGGGCTGTGTCACAATAACCAATAAAAATACAGAAACAGGAGCCGAAAGTACCAAAGTAAGAGCCAGATCATAGTCTTTACTTTCATATACTCACACCATCGCTCAGTCCCGTGTGCCAGTGCTCACCTAGAGACGATGAAGCTTAAAAAAAAAACAATCTGCCTGTTTAGTGTTTTTGACGATGATTTCCTGCTGCAAACACCTTTTTTGTCGCCCTTTGTTAACGCCTTTGAAGAAGTGTGTAAGACATGCAGGTTCAGGTGAATACAAAACATTGTAAGTAGTATTTTATCTCCTTCCTTCTTTCACTCTATCCCACTCGTGTGTCTCTCTCGCCGTCTCCGTGGTTCAAGGGAAGAAATCCCTTCAATGTCTCCACAAAATCACACACAATTAAAGCAGAGCATTTTTGCCTCGGGCCCTCGCTGCTCTGTGTGCTTAAAAAAACCTGCGTGTGCGCACACGCGCACACACAATGAAGTAAAGGCCCAAACCACATATACACCCCCACGCGTTCTTATATGTACAGCCGCACAAACAAACACACAAAAGCATGTTCTCTGCGGTGCACTTATTTGGCCATGGCTTTAATGGGGCTTCTTCTTCTTTTCTTTTTTTTTATTGAGTACAGGATTACAGAATCACATCCCTCTCTCTCGCTTCCAGCTGATTGGACACTCTCCACTCTGTCAATCAAAGACTGGATTTATCCTGCTGCTAAATGCAACGGTGCGTTTAGCCCGCTTCAGTCTGCTCTAGATTTAGTCACACCAACTTAGCTGCTGGCAAGTTCCTGCACCCTGCTGTACCGCTTCCAGATGTCGCTGAATCATGTCACAAGGCCAGCTCTGTCAGCTCCTCCTCGGCTGACCTTAATCACTTCCATTGAGAAATCCAGTGATTGAGACATGAGGCAGCTTCTGTAAAACTTAACTTGTGAAATAACTTGCCCTCTCTTGTAATGAATCCTACTTTTCTTGCCGACAGCTCCTTACCTCAACACGTTTTTAATATTATGGTCTTCATGTTAACCAGGCCTTCCCATGGCATCTCCCTGTGGCTAATTAGCCTTGCATGAGCAACACAAGCACATGGCTAATTTAGCATTTATTTCTCCATCACTGTTTCTTGCACTGTACTTTACACATGCTGTTTACATGCTCAATTAAACTGTGGACTTCACCACAAAGCTTTGCTAACATGCCAGCAGCATCCCTGTGTTTAGCTGCAGTTGTAAAGCAATCCCTCTGTTTTTCTATTTGCTGTAAATGTGGTTAATATGGACGGGGGCACTCGAAGTGATTCGAGTCAACCACTTAACGGCTGAAGAACACTCACTCGTGTTCTGTATGACCCCTCGCTCTCTCAGACGCTCTCTTGGCTGAATTTTCATCCATTTTCAGTGTCTTTGCTCTGCCATATGATGACAGTTGTCTATGATTCACATGGCACTTGCAGAACTACCTCGCTGACTGACCCTCGGCAAGCACCTGTACTGAAAATCATTTAACCTTCACCCTGTACTCCTAAAGAGCTAGAGCTGTGGGTTTTTAAAAAAAAAACAATTAAAAACAAGAAACAACTGCAAAGCATATACTGTTTTTTTGTTTTTTTTGGTTTATGCTCAAAGGCTTAAAAGTTGTCTTTTCTGAAGTTCCCACATTTGTACTAGCTAGCTAGCTACCCACTCTTTGGAAAATCACCGAAAGCTTCTTTTCTTTCCAGGACTCGTGGACCTGTGATTATACCACCTGGGAGAAAATGCAACACTAGTCTTTCACTTCACTAATTTTTGGGACTTTAGATCCATTCACCCTTAATGGTGCATCTAGCTTTGCCTTTTGGACTTAAAAGAGCATTTGTGCTATGTTAGAATGCGGGAGGAAGATTGACAGTGACAGAGCTGCTTCCTGTTACATTTTATGAACATTTGTTGCACTTTTGACCACATGCAATGTCAAATTAATTTACAGTAAATGCCTTAATCACACTGTGTGCAGTGGTTAGCAATGCCACCTCACAGCAGCATAGTCTGGGTTAAAATCCTGGGTTCTCTCTGGTTATTTTAGCATGTTCCTGTAGTCCAAAGACTTACTTGAGTTAGGTTGACTGGCAATTTTAAATTTGCCAAAGGTGTGAAAGTGAGCGTGAATAGTTGTCTCTCTGTGATAGCCTTCTGATAGACTTTTGAACTATCCAGGGTGGACAGTACCTGGACAGCTGGGATAGCCTCCAACTACCCTGTGACTCTGAACTAAATAAGTGGAAGTAAATAGATAGATGGATGGTATCTGATTTACCAAATGAGAAAGATTTTCATTCTGCAACTATCGGTTGTCAGTTTTTGCTATTGCAAAAATGAGATTACCAAGTGACACAGTCATTAAAACCTGTTCTAAATGCTGAATGCATCTGACAAAATCAAGTCTTTGTACTCCCACAAACTGAATGCAAACATGTGGGCTACTGTGCTATTACAGGTATTTCTCTGTGAGATAATGAGCCGTTACAGTCACACATGAATCCAGGCTGTGAAAGCCACGTGCCCAAAGTTAGTGGAGCATTTTCTACTGTACTCAACTTTCCTGAGCTTCATGCTACATTTCAGTGCCAAGCTATGTCCAAGAAGAAAATGTTGCATTAGTGTCACATACATGGGTACCTGGGACCATTATCCTCTGCTTGCCAATACCCTCTAAATATCTTTAGGAGGGTATTGGCAAACACTATAAGTGGGAGAGGATAATTTGTTCTTAATTTTTCACAAGAAAGTTATGATTCATTTTTTAAAATTAGGTTGTATTTTTTCAGTAGCCCTCCTGAGTACTATGACCAGCCAGTTGTGTGTATTAATCTGGCAACTCTGAGGCAAACATTGTGCTTTTTCTCACCTTTGTTGCCGAGTTCAGATACCATAACTGATGCTGGAATTAATCATGTCTCATTGTTGTTAGGAAAGCTGGCGAGTCATGTATAGTATTGACCACCTCTGACACATTACAAATGGCAATCAATGGTTTTGTTTGTTGTCTTATTTTGCTTGTCTCCAAAGCTTCTCAAAGGAGCTAATAATTGGAGCTGATAATTGCTACCAGGCACATAACGTATTGACCCAAGCTCTGTAATAAGCCGGTTGAATGCAGCCGAAAAACATTCCATGCCGGAAAATTGATATAAATAGCATGTCTCTTTGTGTCCCCTCCAGGCGAGACAGTGTTGAGTAAACAAATTCTCCCATCCCATGCTATATTCCAAATCCCGTCAGCATTCTCATTAAAATGTCAATGTATAGTCACCGTGTGGACTCTATGTTGTGCATTCTAGCTCAAAAATGCCAACTGATCACTAATGTTCCCCAGGTTCGACTTAATTATATGATTCACACCTAAGATTCCAGCAGCATGGGGAGAAAAAAAAAATCAGGCAATTTTTCTTTTTCCCACTGAGTTTTATGAGCGACTTATTATGTGATCAATCACATACAGCAAGAACAGACCAGAATCAATTAATAATTGAAAACCGTTAAAGTGCTAGAAGCACTGATTGGAATCTGCCTTAAGTCAAAGGCAGCTGGTGCGGAAGGGCACAGGGTTAAATAGACATGATTAATCAACCTAAGAATAGCATTTGCATCCATTTGAAACAATGCGTGTGTGTGTGTATATGTGTGTGTAGACAGTAGTGGTGTGTGTAGCTATACTCCAGACTAATTACACGTATGTTTGAAGTGTACTGTGCTTTCACATCAGGCAATTAGTGGCCAATTTAAACGTACTCACAGGTGTCACGTGGCTTTTATTTTGAGTGTCTTGTTGATGGATGTTCCCTCTGCCACAATGATGGCACAAAGTGGGCAAGTGAACTGCTCAGAGCTGAAAAACATTTTTAAAAAATTGAATTCTAGATGCTGGTGAAGCAACCAAACATGCTCAAACTTTAGCTTCTGTTATTTAGCAGTGGAGTCCAAAGTTAGTTGACACTAAGCACAAAAACTGTACTTTATACAAATTATAGCTCTGTGTGAAAGTGGTACAGTAATTGTTTCTACTTCAAACTCTGCAAGTGGAATGGACTTTCTATTGAATTCTATTGAATTTTCATTGTGCAACACCAAAAGAAAATAATCCACCCAATACGAATGAGCCCACTAAGTCTCTGAACTTCCACCATTGACTATTTGACATCGTAACAATCGAGCTGCACTGCAGAAACGATCAAATGTATTGAAAGCTGCTTCTCTACCCCCACCATGGAAATGTGGCAGTGCCTCTTTACTGCCATCTATAGGTGGCACCCAGTTATGACAGAGTTCTCCCAGTGATAGCAGCTTGAGTGTGGCGCTGCTGTTGGTTAGAGTCATTCTCCCTGGAGAAGCTGCAGCTAATCATTGCATCATTTCCTCAATTATTGACAGCCGCCCTGTTAAGTTCCCAGTGTTATAGAGAGAATTAACATCCATTAGAGTATTATTCAGCCTTCATCTGCGTGCCTGTGTGCGCCTGTGTGTTTGTATCTGTGTGGGGTTTGATTTTGATTCTAACTAGACTCGCAGCTCCAAGGGCTGAGAACGAGGAGCTGAGACATGACAGGCTCATCAAAATGTCTCACGATGCCGTGTGACTACTGCTGCGTCGAGAGGCCCTGGCCTAAAATTGACCCTGTCCCCACTGAGTTGCCAATCACCGCTCATCACATTAGACATGTAGACACACTCAGCTCCACGGTGCTGTTGAGCTGCATCTCTGCTCCTGCTTTATTTTATTATTTTTCCTCCTCCCGTTTTCCTCTGACACAGTCTCACATACTTCAGATACCTGCCTTTCACTGCAGCCTTTAAAAACTTTCACTGGATCGCCTATTGTGTGGTATTATAGTGCCACTTACAATGGACCAGCACCGACAAATGGCCTCTGATTGTACTTTGCCTCTGTCACTGCCACCCGCTGCAAGTTTTTACTGTCCTCCAGGCAGCATATTGCCCCCCCGCACAATAGTCTGGTGTATCTTAGCGAGGGTGTAAAAAGCCTTGCATGACAAGTTTTGCAAGCAAAGAAAACACCGGCATTATTGAGTTATTTGCCGATTTCTGCTCGTTTTGAGCTTTTAAAATCCCGCATTGCACTGTTGTTCAATTCATATACCATTGTCGAGAGAGATAACAGCAAATAGCATTACCTCAGGCTGAAAGGAATCCCGTTCATTGTGAGGCTGACTGACAAGCTTGTCACAAACAGCCATGTGCCTAATAGAAGGTATCAAGCCAATCTGTCTCTGAGCTTTGTGCGGCGGAATAGGCGTCTGTTGTTCTGTTGAACGGAAACTTTGAAAAGCAGTTAAAGTTGAATAAGAATATATAAACTGTTCTTTTCAGCTCTGACAATGCCTCTTATACAAGAACGAGCCAAAAACACATCTGAGGAGCGCTTTTTTTATACGGCAAGGGTTCATGCACGTAAGCCCGACACACAAGTGATGCAAACAGATAATGTAACAGAATCTCTTAAAGAGGGACAGAAAAAGCCTACTTTGCTGTGGAAGGTGATGCGTTTTGGGAGCAATTTTCTATTATTATGTCTATCCAGTCAACAAATGTGAAACTTCTTTGTGTTTTGTAGTCTCACTTGCAATAACTAATCCATTATCCGCTCTTCCTCTGTCTCTCTTTTGTTCTCTTACAGCCGCCCTGCAAGTGTCTATATCCTTGAACAAAGTGGAGTTAAGTGTCGGAGAATCCAAGTTCTTCATCTGCACAGGTACACAAATGGCATGGCACCCACCCCACCTGCACGAGCTATTCTTTTTAAACTTCTCTATACTCTTTCTTTGAAACTTTTTTTCCCCTCCTTTGGCTCTTTGTGATGTCATGAGTGCAGAATGAGAGCCAATCAGAAGAAAGGTTGGCTTTAAAAGAAAACACAATCTAATATCCGTGTGTTTGTGTTAAACCTTTGTCCCTATCACTTTGATCATAGCACTGACATTCAGTGCTATGATCGCCAGACCGGTCAAACACCCCTTTTTGTTTGTGCAATGTTTTAACTAGAGATGGACTGATCCGATATTACGTATCGGTATCGGTCCGATACTGACCTAAATTACTGGATCGGATATCGGAGAAAAATAAAAAATGTAATCCGATCCATTAAATATCACGAAAGCACCTCACAAAACTTGCAACACGCCGTAACTCACCTCAGAACGTTAGCACGTCGGAGCAGTATGCATCACGTGATAGAGCGGCTGTGGCATGCGGGACCTGTCGGTGGTCTGGATAGCATGTGGAGCTTCGCTAGCAACCCGGCATTTCATCTCCGACAAAGTTATCCCCGAGAGAAGTAAAGCAAGTGTGTAAGTCCATCTCTGAATGTTTGTAAAGCATTCCTGCGTTAAGCTTAACAAGCGATATATGGAGCGACTTCCTCTTCTTGCTGCTTAATGATCAGCTGATCGGCTTTTCTGTCGTGAGTCCGTCTCTCTTGTTTGCTTTTGGCCCACTTTGCACCAGAAAGAGGAAACCAGCAGCTGAACAACAGCAGCACGTTTAAGCTTGATCAGCTGTTGTTAGAATTTATTTAATATTACTTTCTACACCAGGATCTTTTTCTACGTAGCTGACGCTGGTAACTGTGCAGGGGCGGATCTAGCAAAGTTTAGCCAGGGGGGCCGATAGGGCATGAACAGGGAAAAGGGGGCACAAAGACATACTTTTCTTTCTTATTCTCATTTAAAATGTCGAGCTTTTAATAAATAATTATCTGACACCCAAAGTTTTAATTTGATGTAAAATGAATAGAAGTCAATTACTGTATATAGTAACTATTAAGTCTAATATATATACCCTAGTAAGCTATAGCACTTTTTCCTTTGGGAAGGTACCATCTGTGCAGTCTGCAATTTTGTTGAAGAAAGATGTTGAATCTATTTAATATTTCTTGAAAAATAATTGATTTCTGTGCATTTTTTTTTTCACACTGCATCAAATTAAGGTTGATTACGTCGACTAAGCATCATGAGGTGGAGCGTGTCATATTGAAAAAATAAAACATGTATTGTACAGCTCTCTCTACTCATATGATATATTACGTGATATGATTTGTTGAGAATATTTTTTAGGGTCAGCTTTTTCCTTGTGTGGTGAACCCTTGTGAAGGTCAAGCTCAAATGCTTAGCCAAACTCATGTGCCCGAAGGTCTATTGATCCATAACAAACTGGTAGCAAAAATTGATTTTCACCTTGACTTGATTTTCACCAAAATTAAATGAGCTTGAGCTGTTATTGATGTCGACCATCAAAGAAACATCGAAAATGATATCTTGAAAACTGTGAACACTGGATTGTTAACATAAAGACAAACAAGCTGACCTGATTATGTCCTGTAATTACAAAACTGAACTCACAAAAATTTCATTTTTTGTAGACCCACTGTAAAAAAAAAAAAAAAAAAAAAAGGTTATTAAAATACATTTAACAGTCCACAAAGTTAAGCCCGTCTTCACATTTTCTAAAGTCATCCTGTGAGGCTGGACTGGAGTCTTTGCCAAGCTGATTCTAGGCCCCGGGCCTTATGTTTGACACTCCTTTCTTACGTCATAACAAAGCTGGTTTAGGATCAACATTGCACTGGACCAATCATATTGTCTGAGCTTTCAGTTAGCATTAGCCAAGAAGTTAGCTAAAGCTTCACTAGCAAACCATCCTGGGTGATCTAAATTTGGCTAACAGCAAACCTAACTTGATAACATATTTATTATACTGTATGAATTAACAAAGAATTTAAATGCTTACCAAATTCCTCATTGTTTTTTTCCTCAACACTCCAAAGCAACAATGTGATTGGTCAGTAGCAATGCTGATCCTAGACCGATGTTATTATGATCATTCAGGAACAATACCAACATGAGGATATCATATACACCTTAAAAGGAGAAGAGATAAAATGACTTTCACTTCACTACAGCCCAGTATCAGATAAACAAGCATTATTTTGATTTGATGATGGTGCAAAAGTCAAAGAAGTAAAAGGAGGACGTTGAAAATGACCATAAAGGGTCTCTTTTTAATATTATGCATATGTATTGTATCTGTGACTGTTTGGAGGCAACGGTGGGAGTCTTATATCATCGCTCATGAATGTCTGTTTTTCTGACAGATAACATAAAACAATCCATAACCTCCATATGGTGAGGGACTCTTCGACCCCACTGTGACTCAATCCACACGGGGTCGGGGGGGATGCTCCTGGCTTACCGTTCCTCCTTCTCATTGTCCTCTCTGAACATCATATCAACATAGCAGAAAACCCGATGGTGGGAGCCAGTGGCTCAGTGGGGTGGCGGCACACTCTGGCAGCCCAGGCCGTCCCCTGCTGACTGCCTCTTCTGCCCTGCCAACACACTCAGTGTGGAGCTAACAGCAAAGGGACTAGATACACGTACTGGGAGGAGCATCCAGGGGGCATCGAAGTCTAATACGAGCTTCGGTGGGACAGAAAAAAAACAGAAAAATAACCGAGGCGAATGGAATCAAACTGGCAAAGATTGAAAAGTTGGAGCTTTCACTGTGGAGAGCTCAGAAGTGAGAAGAATGGAAAAGGCTTTGAAAAAGAATTGTAGATGTAGGTGGGAGATAAGTTGCCACCATCTGCTGTCAAAGTGCACGGGAGGAGGTGTTTGTGTCACACGCTGCTTTCTTTTGGCCTTTTTCACCACAGGCGGCCACGCCGAGCCTGAGTTTTACCATATTCACATGCATTTCTGCCAACTGAGAAACAGTGAGAGACAAGAAAAAGAGAAAACTCAGTGAAACTGAGACCCACCCGCAAACAAGTAAAGTGACTTTTTTTTACCTTTCAGTCGCCACATAGCACCGAATGAATTAGGCCTATGTCAATCAGAGATGGGCAGTAACGCGTTACTTGTAACGCGTTACTTGTAACGCGTTACTGTAATCTGATTACTTTTTTCAAGTAACGAGTAAAGTAAGGGATTACTATTGCAAAATCAGTAATTAGATTACCGTTACTTTCCCGTAGGAACGCTGCGTTACTGCGTTACTAAAACCATGATTTTTTTGCGAGAATGTCTCATGACAGTGACGTAAGCAAGTGCGACGTTGGTGACAGCAGCTGTGTGCAGATCAACAATGGATAATATATCGAGTGCAGAGAGAGTATGAGCGTGCAGCGTTTAAAGCGTGGAAGTACTGACCTTACTTTGAGTTTGATTCCATAAAAAGTGACAAAAACATTAGCGTCCATCGTGCGTGGGAAGAAAACTTCTTTTTACAGCGAAAAAAACCCCTAAACTTCCGAGCAAGCACCGAGTAGCTACGACGTGATGGGAAACTCACAGAGACACTCGCGCGGATTCTTCAACTGACCGCAGCACACCTGCACCAGGGTAACCCTCCGCCTACCCTGCTCCTGCTTTACAGGTGAAAATAGAGCAAAAGGACCGCTGAGTCTTTGACTTTATTTATTTTCTGCTGTGTTTTACTTGCATCTGTTTGAAAGAGTGAGTGAAAACACAAAAAATATTTTATTTTATGTGCTGGAATGTGTAGAAAATAGGTTTAAATGTTAAACTAATTTATTCAAGTCAGAGAATGTTGCATATAATTAAATGTTTTGCTTGATGCATAAAGTTAAAAGATTAAAACTGATAAAACAAGTTAAAAAAAGAGACTTTTCCATTTGATTACATTTTGTATGATGGATTATGTAGAAAAAGTAGAATTGGGCTGAAAGATCTATCACTTTATCACCTATTCAGGTTGTAAATCGTGTTTTTAAAAAGTAACTAAGTAACTAAGTAATTAATTACTTTTGAAAATAAGTAATCAGTAAAGTAACGGGATTACTTTTTTGGGGGAGTAATCAGTAATTAGTTACTGATTACTTTTTTCAAGTAACTTGACCAACACTGATGTCAATATTGTGGCGAGCTCAGACAAGGAGGAGACACAATTCCGTTCGGTCTTGCTCCCCCGCCCTCTTAGCCAGGGAGCACAGCCATTTATTTACATCTGCCAGAAGAACACTGCCGCTAGCTAACTGCTCAGCGCGGCAACAGCACAGCAACAACAACAACACACAGGGCGCCCTCTGACCCCGGAAGGACACACCGTCGCAGCGAGAGGGCGTCACCCGTCACTATGGTAACATAAACAAAACATAACTGTAAAAACAGAACCCCGAACAGCCCTGACCCGCTTCAATATCGATAAAAGGAAGGATCAGAAAGGGCAGAGAGGCAATTGTGTCGTATGCTGATTCACGGATTGGAGAGCAGGAATGAGTACGTTTCTCTTTAAAAAGACAAAAAGAATGTGAGTTGAAGTGATTTGTGTATTTGATGCCTGTCTTTCTTGTTCTGAAAAGTTTGCCATGAAGAACAAGCCAGAGGGTTACTGATAGACACATTCTTTATATCAAAAGATTACAACCTCTCTTTTTTCTTAAAGACATTAAAGCAAAGGTCAAAATAAGGTCAACTGTGAGTCAACGTGGTAGCCTGAAGGAAGAATCCTTTTATCATATTGGCTGAATGTCAGTGCTTTTGCATTATTCATGTCTGATCTCAAATCTTTCTTTTAAATAATTTCAGCTGAAACTTTATCAATTTCATTTATTTCAAAACGCCTCAGAAATGGCTTTTTAAACCTTTGCACACTGATACATGGCATGGCTTTGTTTCTTAGCGGCTTCTTTAGATCGTGATTTGTGGTTGGTGTGGCAGCGGAGAATAGTAGGGAAAGGGTGAGAAGGAGGCAGATGATGATCTACTGTGCTGACAGTGGGGAAGGGAGCAGCCTATAGAAGAAGGTTTCCAACTCTCCAAACAAATTTCAAGTAAAAATGATAAAGAAAACTCAGCTGCTCTGCTAAGCGTGGCTGTGTAAGTGTGCATCAATTACATTTGATTGACATGGACCAACTCCATGTTGGTCCATGAAACAGCTGTTAATGCAAACTGCACAACTTTCCCAGTCGAAGGAAATGCAGTCAGCTCGGTGGGATCCAACATGAGCACGTCATTTTTGAGAGTTCTGTTCTTACTTTTTTATTAGGAAAGTCACTTTAATTACTTTGGAATAAGATGTTATGCACTTTGACGCACCAGGTAGTGCTTAGAAACATGAAACCCAGTCTACTGTCTACAGTCATGAGCTGTGTCCTAATTCCTAGGCCACATCCTTCGAAGGACTTGGCCTTTGTGGTCTACATGGGCCGGATCCTTCGAAGACCGAGAAGGCCGGAAGGCTTTGAAATGGGACGGTCTAGCCTTCAGATTTGCATCACCAGCTCAGCCAAACCGATTTACTCAGGAACAAATAAAACAATGAAAAAGTCAAACATGTTAAACCTGAGTAGCGAAAGACCTGGGGTCTGAAAACGATGTGCTGGGAGTCCGGTGTTCTCGCCGGCTCTAGTGAGCCTCGACCTCCCAGTCAGCTATCGAGCTGGTGGGTAACAGATGTCTCCGAAAACGTCAGAGCACTTTTGCAAATATGTGATGTCTTGATGAATCGAGCAGATATTTGAAGTTTACACAGCTACATTCTCGCCTGAAAATATGCTAAAAGTTTATTTTGTGACCCAGAAAGAGTAATATTAAAACTAGATAGCTGCTGCCATTGTTGGAAACTGGAATTGGCTGGCCGTGCTATGAATTCTGGGATAGGTTGGGCCATGAAGGATACACCCGACCCATCCTTCCTTGTCGGACACATTTGAAGCAGCCTTCGTCGCCTGGCTGTAACATAATCGGCCTTCAAATGCGCCCTCTGAAGGATGCGGTCTAGGAATTGGGACACCGCTATGGTGTTGCTGCTGGCTACAGTAATGTCTGATCCCACCACATTCCCACCTACCCGATAAAGCTCATCAGCTAAGTTTTGGATAACTTGTTGACAGAGTCAAAAGATCTGGAGCAAACCTGACTCAAGTTTGCTCCATACCTAGGGTTAGGGTTATCTATTTTAGATAATTGTGGTTTTAGGCACTCCTTCAGGGAAACTGTGAAACTGTAGATGCAGTGTCTGTGTGTGTTTGTTATGGCACAGCGGAAAACCTCGGCACTGCCTTGAGAACTTTCTTTGTCCCCACTACATTTGCCCAAGTTCCCACTGAGGCAGAGACCTGCTGGTCTTTGAAGGGTCACGGGGGCGATCTTGAAACAATGAAACAGTAAAAAACCATAAAGCCTCTTTCAGATGCATTGCTACTCTGGCACTGCTGTGCTCTGAAACCCATTATTCCCTATGGTCTGTGGCACGCATGAATGCTTTTTTACTGCATAGACCAAAGGAAGTGCAGTCCAAGTGTGCCGTCTGGGGAGCACTCACAACTGCTGTACATTTGCACAACTAAAAAATGAAGAATTACAGGACGCAGGTGCAGATTGTGCACATATATCAGAATTGGCTAGTGTGACAAAAATGTTTGGCCATGCACCCAACCTTGTAGTAAATCTTGTGCATTTCACTTTATATGTGAAAGAGCCATTTCTGGTACACCCAAAGAAGAGTTTGTTTGTTCCATCAGGTTTGGCATTCGAAACTAAAGATCCAACATATTTGCAAGATCAAATATGAAGACCCTGCTGTGCTGATCCTTTGTTAATAAGGGAGCGGCTAACATAAGCTATTGTAGATGTGAGGATTTTTATGCTATAGCAATGAGGACAGTGTTCAACAGCTGTAAGGTTTATACATCACTCAATAATAAATCCCAACATTTCTTTAATTATATTTAAAGCAGTATGACTAATATGTTTTCATGTCTTATGTAAAACAGGTTATGATTTTGTGCGATAGTTGAGGGTTTTCTCCAATAAACCAAAATGAGTGTTGGAATGCACTCTCCCTGCTCTATGAAATATTCACAAAGGGTTAACCATCCATTTATCAATGCTCAAAGTCCAATTTAGACACTTATTGTGAGGATATTTATGGCCCAGGTTAAAGTTGACTAGGATTATACACTGTAAACCCGAACAAGTTGACTGAACTTAAAACTTTTGTGGAAACTGATTACCTCAAAAGATTTAAGTACAAAAACTCATATCTTCTAAGTATGGGGTACTCAAAATTTGTATTTATTGTTAACCTAAAAATTTTAAATTATATTTTATTAATTGAGCTTTACTCAAAGACTGTATACTTTAATTTCAATATTTTTGTGTTTCTTGTAGTTTATTATTTTGATGCAACACAATGCAATTATATTACAACCTAAACTCAAATTATCTGGTTATTAATTAAAAGATATTTATGTTGTGAGTGTAGACTACTAAAAAAAAAAAAGTACGGAAATTCAGTTACTTTACATTTTGTTTATTTAACATTTTTTCATGAAAATTTAAAAACATCACAAATGTTTTTATAAAACAACTAACATGGACATCGGCACCATAAAGTGAGCATTATAAATTCTGTGTAGAACATTTATCTTTTTATAAACTCACAAAGGACAACATCAGTCCTAATTGCATCTTTCTCAAAATACACAAAAATGCAAAACAAAAAGTCAAATACTAATCACTTTTTTTTAAATAGAAATGAAAAACAATTTTTTAAAATGGGTACAAAGACGATCAGCTTCCAAATAACCAGATAAGGCAGTCAAGTATAGGAAAATTAGGTAAACTGATGGAGTTAAATCCACCCAAAGCCTGTAGTAAACTTAAAGTGCTTAAAGTGCTTCAAACAAAGTGCTCAGTAACAGAGTGCGTGTCCTAACAAACATTGCCTTATATTCCTTAAGAGCATGTAGGCAGGGGTTTCAGGGGTTTGCCGTCATCAAGCCCCATGAAGATATTTTGGACTAAGGCAAATGTGTGAACCAGCTTCCTGGGGTAGTCTAAATGCAGAGCATAGATCAAGCCAAACAATAAAGCACATGCATTTGCAAATCTGGGAATATCACGCATCACCTAGTCGCCTTTCACCAAAACAGCCATGCTTGAGGAAGTAAAATGGACTGGACTGGGAAGCGCCGTCGGTAACCACTGTGAGAAGGGCAACTGGAGTGTCAATGAGGGTCGACTCATCCAATGCGTCCGCCTGGAATAGACACAGTATCAATGGTAAATGGCCTGTATTTGTATAGCGCTTTACACATTCAGTCATCCAGACATTCACACCCATTCACACACTGGTGATGGCAGCTACATTGTAGCCACAGCCACCCTGGGGCGCACTGACAGAGGCGAGGCTGCCGGACACTGGCGCCACCGGGCCCTCTGACCACCACCAGTGTCTTGCCCAAGGACACAACGACCGAGACTGTCGGAGCCAGGGCTCGAACCGGCAACCTTCTGATTACAAGGCGAACTCCCAACTCTTGAGCCACGATCGCCCCAATTAAATAAGTAAGGTTGGTTTGAGAGAATGTGACAAGCATGACCTGTAATCTAGCAAAACATTCAGCAGTGTAGTGGGTTACTTTGTAACGAGTTAGGGTACTCTACTTTTTTTGAAAAATGTACATTAACGTGTTAGCTTCTTGCATTACATAATTTGTATTTTTATTATTTTTCTAAAAAAAAAGTAATTTTTTATTTCATGACTTTATCTCAAAAAGAAACTAAATCTTGACTTCAGCCTGGTTTTTGGGCCACCTGCAGCATAGCCATAGTGCTGTGATATGCCTGTGCCCTGCTCCTGACCTGTGTGTGTTTCTGTGTGAGGGTTTTCTAAAGAGAGGGTATTTTGTTTGTACAATTTGTTAGCTGCTAGGGTATTAAATTGTATTTAAAAAAATCCATAGCATTTTATCTTACTGGCAGAATTTAAGTAATGCAAAAATACACTTACATTACATGTCTAAAAGAATTCTGGGTCCTCCTCCCGCAGGTATACAGGAAGGGCACGAAGTACTGCAGTGCGTTTCACGTTGATATCAGGCGCCTCCTAAAAAGGGAAAAGAAAAGTTCATTTAACGCAAAGTTTTCAGGTGTCATTCTTTGGGGAGAATACATGTTTATGAAACTGCATGACATCAGACTCTACTAAATTTTGGAGACTTTTCTTTTAAGATACAACCTTTCTGTCTCTTGTGACAGAGAGTATGTTTCTTAATCATTTGACAAAAACCCTACACAGTATTTTAAAATAGTGTTCTCCAGATCAGAGCTGTGATCTATATAGAACATGGGGTTCAAAGCAAGGAAAAATTGTGTGTTTATCAGTGAAACTTTTAATTTGTGTTAATTTTATCATTATCAATATATGAAATCTTCACCTTAAGGGACTTAATGAATGGTTTCTTCAATAGATCTTTCAACTCACCTGTGTTTACTGTCTCCACCTGAAATTAATTGCAGTCTGAATTTTTTTTTCTTCTGTCTTTTTGTCTTTGGCCTTCAGCCTTGGAAGAAAAAATAAAAATATTGAAAACCTTATCAGCACACTAAATATACAACACCTTGCTATATTTCAATTGTTTTAGATAGAAGTTGCCACTGCTAGCTAAGTCACTTTTGAATGATGCTAATGAGAAGAAAAAAAAAAAAAACCTGCCGAACAATGAGGCTGCTGTTGTAAAAACGCCAACTTTCTTGCGTTGGTAAGGTTCGTTAAAATATCACTAAGACCCTTTCTTTATGTGTGATTCTTCGTAAAACTGTGTTTTAATCGGTTAAAACTGTAAAACTGACGACATAATCTATGTTTGAAAAAGAGCGCGAACAACCGCGAACAACTATTCACCACCTGGGTCTGTGCTTTTTAACACAACAGCGCATTCGAAAACAAGTTATTGGCTGCAACATATTAATATACTTGCTTTTTTACGGAAAAAATAAACATAACGAAGGTTCCGTTTTACTTACAAGTTTCTCCAAATGTGTTCTCCAGTCGCTCGAGAAGGGCAGCCATATTGAACAGAATTTTCTGTCAACGTCGTTCAGGTTAGAGAGAAGACGTCATGACGTCATGACGTCCACATGCGGAGCTCGGAAAAAAACATTTACTCAAAAATCATAATTAAGAAAGCAGTATTTACTCTTAACTTCTAAGCCATGTACAATTATAACTGTTTGAATCGTTAACCGAACAGAAAAGTTTTAAGTTGTTTCAACTTTGTGAGGAATTTTAATTGTTATATCCACAAACTTTATAAGTCAGGTAGACTGTTGGGGTTTACAGTGTACTGTGAAGGGATGAAGTACGAATAATATGCAAGGGTTTAAGTTATTAGGAAAGAGCAATGACTTAAACAAGACACCTTTAAGGAGGCTGCTGGTCCCGTTTTAAATAATAATTTTATAATAAAGACTTTCTATAAAATTAATGAATATATATCAAATACATTTCCCACTTGTCCTGCAGGTGGTCTGTTTATCGTTCAAGCTCGGGTCCTCTACCAGAGGCCCGGGAGCTTGACATCAGGAACAGAAATGTTCCTGATGTCGTTTCTGTGATCTGCTGGAAACACTCCGCCAGTTTGGAGACTCCTGTTGCCTTCACCCTTCACATCTTCTTTAGCTCCTCTATCCTGTCTTCAGCTGCTGCTACAAAGGTCAAGAATGACTAGATCTGTGAACTTTGACCTTCGTAGTATTTCTATTACAGCTAATTATCACATAGATCATTAATGCACTGGCATTTTCACCAAACTCTTCTAAAACATAGACCATTGACTTGAGAGTAAATGAAGTCCTATCTATTCAGTGACCTTTGCTTTAAAAAGAGAATATGAGAGGCAGAATTAGCTCTTATTAATACACAAAAGAATAAATTAAGCACATTTTCTTTCAATAAACTTACTCCATAAAGATGACATTCAGTGGAGTTTTTATTTGAGACCATGAGATGACGGGAGACAGCGAAGACCTGAAGATCTCACAGGTCAGGAAAAGCAAAACAAAACATGAATGACTGAAGACTGAGAGATATGAATGATTCTTGTAGAAATAGTTTGGACTAAAATAAATCCTTTCACAACATTATCCATATTTTGGAAAGCCATTCTGGCAATGTGTGTGTGGATGAAAATGGCATTGCTGGCTATGGTAGATGCTTGTGTCTGTCGTGCTTTGTACACTGTGCTATACATGGGTGCAAATAGCCACACTGAATATTCATCCCAGGTACAAATAGTATTGTTGCCAACTGACAGTGCTAATTGCATTTACCTTTAAAAACAAAAACAACACCCACCAAAAACTCCCTCATTTAATTATTGCTAGCCCATTGTCACTTTAATGGGCTGTTTTTTTGCTAATGCAGTCCCGAACCCGTGAAAACAGGAAGCGTGAGTTTTTTTGCTGAACTGGAGAAAACTGGCAAGACAATAAGGTGAGAAAGCCAAGGATTATTACCAAATGGGAAGATTTGTTTGGATGGTAATTATACATTTTGAGGAAATGGTTTGGAAAAAATGCATGCTACATTAAAAACATTACTAACACAGTATCTACAAACCATAATTAAACTTTCCTTTTAAAATATTCAGAATAGTTTATTTTATCTCTTTAAAAGTAAAATATTTTGTGTCCAGTACTTTTACGGTACTTTACCAGGGATATGATGCAGAAAATGCAAACTGAAATGACTCCCAGTGTCAGTATTGGGTTCACAGCATAAAGCTGCGTTCATGCCATTAAATAAAAAAATTCAGCCCCTTTATTCATTTCAATGAGGCTCTGAGGGAGAGTTGCAAAGGAGCCCACTGCAAAACGTTGGACCTTTTTGTCAAGAAATAGGTGGACTTCAGTCTTTGAAGAAGTGCCACTGACTAGTCAAGTGCATTAACCTGGTTGATTATGTATTTCTGCTATTTATTTAGTAGCTATGACAGCAGAAGATAAAATGCTAACCTCCCATGGACCTGCTGTGCAAACTTCAAACGTAATAGATGATCTTTCATCATCTCACTGGTCTCTGAAACTGTTGCCATGAAGTCAAATACCATCATTTTTGCCAGTGCTCACAGGTACACACCAGGTGGCGTATGGCATTGGTAGCTCAAATTATATATTTTTGCTAGACTTTACACTACAACAGCCATCTTTAAACACTGCATAGTGACCAGTAGTTGCTGTAAGTAGTGTACCTCCAGTCAATCAATAAACATTAACAGCCTTCATAACATACCTTCATGATTCTTACAGTACTGTAAGAATGAATCTTGAGTCACCCTTGATTTGTTTATATCTTGATTCGAAGGAGCCATTTTTTTTTAAGTGGTATTGAGCAATAGTTCTTCAGGTTTTTCGGAAGTCATTGACAACTTTCCTTTGGACGTTGGTTCTTTACTCCTTACTTATTTTGAGGCCAGTTTGTTAAGCGACTTAACAAACTTATGAGTCATTTGACACCCCCTTTCTCAACGAGAAGTTTGTGCTTGGGTGAGCCTGAGTGCTGAAGATATCTACCTATTCGGAACCATGGTAACAGGGTTCTGGCTGATCGGAGCTGGCTTGGCCCTGACTTATCGAAGAATTAAGAAAGCGGAACCGGCTGTTCAAACCCCCACAAGGCTGCCCGCTGGGATTGGAACGATGGGAGAAGCGTGAGTTTCTCAAAATGGGCTCGAGTCAGCACGGATAAGATCTTGGAGAGGCTACGGCTGCTGTGAATACTCAGAATAAGATCTCTGACTGCAGACTGGATACATCTCGGAAGGGCTAGCCTGGAATAACATCTCTCTGGGCGCAAATTGGATAATATCTCGGGGAGGCACACTGCCGTGAGTTCTCAGAAATTGGCTCCTTGAGCACAAGAAATGACAACATCACAGAACGCAAGTATGGCAAAGCTCGTGGCTCTCCAACGGGAGATTGAGAGACCAGTGTTGGACTGTAGAACTGCTTTGAAATTCATATGAGCTGTTCGCACTAAAGTAAAAAATACCATCACTTATGCGCATACCCCTTTGGCGCCAGCTGCAAGGCCGGAGCTGAACAAAACACCCTGATAACAACTGTGTTTAGTCTGTTTCTTCCCATTCAAGGCCACCTGGGTTGGCTGGAAGACTGTTTACTTAGCAGGGCGAAGGACACTGTCTCAGCTGAACTATGGACACACACACATATACATATACTGATAAGCACTCACTGACGCATCACCCTCCCTACCCCAGAAGCCACCTCCAATGCTTACCTCCCCTATGATGTGGACATCGGGTCAGTTGGAGGCGCAGTCGAAAGATTGTAGCAGTCCCAGATCAGATGTACACACTGGAACTCTTTCCCATGTTGCTGTCTGTGTTTATTGTGCTATGGTGTGTTGATATCTGTGCATTCCTGTATTATCCTTCTGTGTTACACATATCGATGTTTTTTTTCCTCGCTACCTAGCCTGACCTGTCTCCCCAATGTGATGTTTGTGTATTGTATGTACAGTCTGTCATCTCGGTTGTGGGCAAAAGACCTGCAACTGACAAATAAAGGCTATCTCATCTCTCATCTCATCTCATTTAAGCATCCAAAAACTAACTCAAGGAATGAAACAGTGTTGTGTCTACACATAACAGACAACTTGGAAAGAACTAGTTTTGTATCTAGCAGCCTGTCACTAAAACAGATAATTTATTCCAGTTTCTTGAGTTGACTTTATTTGAATGTATTCAAAATGCCAGCGCTAACACAGTTTGACAGGCCCTTAAATATATCTTTTATTTGCATTTGCTGGTGCAAATACTTCCTGCACCAGCAAAGAGCTATTAGACGAAACCTGAAAAGTGCCAGCCCTAAACAAAATAAACTATCTACAGCAGATGAAAAGTATCTATTTTTTTCGCACGACAATGATCCCAAACGCACTGCCAATGCAGTAAAAGCATACCTGTATAGAAAAAACACGAAGTGGAACACCATCAGTCATGGATTGGCCTCCCCAGAGTCCGGACCTCAACATTACTGAAGCAGTGTGGGATCATGTTGACAGAGAACAGAACAAAAGGCAGCTTTGATTACCCTTCAAGAAGACTGGAGAACTATTCCTGACGACTACTTAAAGAGAAGTTATACACTTTATTTCCATGTAGTTTTGTCAGGTTTCAATAGATTGCTTCACAGATTTCTCATTTTTCAAGCAAAAGATATGAGAGGTGCCTAAATGTCAATTAAACATTTTGTCTCATTAATGTCCATTCAGGAAGATGTAAATTTCTTAAAACTTGGGAAATTATTGCCTGTTATTTGAAGACACTAGCACAATCATGTCAGCAAGACTTTCCAAACTATTTTAAGTGTCATTAAAAACAATTATGACTTTATTAGTATTCAATATTGTAACCAGTTTGTTTTCCAACTGTAAAAAAACCCCAAACAGCAATAACGACACCTACTGCAGCTCTTTTCTTCTTATTTGAAATTAACCTGGACTCGTGGCGTGACAAATAAATCAAATCAAATCAAATCACTTTTATTGTCACATCACATGTGCAGGCACACTGGCACAGCACATGCGAGTGAAATTCTTGTGTGCGAGCCCCACAAGCAACAGAGATGTGCAAACACAACAACACAAACGAGCAAAATACAAGAATGGCCAACCTGAAACTAATAAATATATGTACAATATATAATAGTGTATGCATTTCTGGATGTGTATACTAAATATTTTCCTACGTGTGTGTGTGTGTGTGTGTGTGTGTATACACACATTTTTACAAATTAAATAGTAAAAAAATAAAATAAAATAATAATAATAATAATAAAATATATAAAATATACAGAGTTGAATATGTGCAAAACAAGTGGCATTTATATACAGTGTGGAGTGCATAATGTTGAAGTTCCAGTAGTGAAGCTGAGGTGTCTATGACGTGTTCAGCAGTCTGATGGCCTGATGGAAAAAGCTGTCTCTCAGTCTGCTGGTACGGGACCGGATGCTGCAGAACCTCCTTCCTGATGGAAGCAGTCTGAACAGTTTATGGCTGGGGTGACTGGAGTCCTTGATGATCCTCCCCGCTTTCCTCAGGCAGCGCTTCCTGTAGATGTCTTGGAGGGAGGGAAGCTCACCTCCAATTATCCGTTCAGAGCACCGCACTACTCGCTGGAGAGCTTTGCAGTTGTAGGCGGTGCTGTTGCCATACCAGGTGGTGATGCATCCAGTGAGGATGCTCTCAATGGCACAGTGATAGAAGGTCCTGAGGATGCGGGGGCTCATGCCGAATCTTTTCAGTCTCCTGAGAAAGAAGAGGCGCTGCTGCGCCTTCTTCACTGTTTTGTTTGTGTGTACTGACCACGTAAGATCCTCAGCCAGATGTACACCAAGGAACCGGAAGCTGCTCACTCTCTCCACAGCAGCGCCGTTGATGGTGATGGGGGTGTGTACTTCTCTGCACCTCCGGAAGTCCACTATCAACTCCTTTGTCTTTGCGACGTTGAGGGTGAGATGGTTGTCTTGACACCAGTGGGTCAGGGCGCTGACCTCCTCCCTGTAAGCCGTCTCATCACCGTTGGTGATAAGACCCACCACTGTAGTGTCGTCCGCAAACTTCACAATGATGTTGGAGCTGTTAGTGGCTGTGCAGTCGTAGGTGTAGAGTGAGTACAGGAGAGGGCTCAGTACACACCCCTGTGGAGCACCAGTGTTCAGTGTGATGGGGGATGAGGTGATGCTGCCCAGTCTGACCACCTGGCGTCTGTCAGACAGGAAGCTAAGGATCCAGCTGCAGAGGGAGCTGCTCAGTCCTAGATCCTGCAGTTTCCTGTCCAGCTTCGAGGGAACGATGGAATTGAATGCTGAGTTGTAATCTACAAACAGCATCCTCACATACGTGTCTCTCTTCTCCAGGTGTGACAGGGCAGTGTGTAGTGTCAGGGCTATGGCATCATCAGTGGACCTGTTGTGGCAGTATGCAAACTGTAGAGGGTCCAGTGAGTCGGGTAGTGCAGAGCAGATGAAGTCCCTGACCAGCTTCTCGAAGCATTTGCTTACGATGGGGGTCAGGGCTACAGGTCGCCAGTCGTTCAATGAGGAGATGGTGGAGGATTTGGGTACAGGGACGACGGTGGCCATTTTGAAGCAGGCTGGGGCTACAGACAGAGAGAGGGAAAGGTTGAAGATGTGCGTGAACACTCCAGCCAGCTGAGCCGCGCATGACCTGAGGACGCGGCCGGGAATCCCGTCCGGACCAGTAGCTTTGCGTGCGTTCACCTTCCTGAAGCACTTCCGCACATCCTCCTCAGACACAGTGTGCGCACTGACGTCATCCGCGGTGCGCACACTGTCCGGTCTCATGGTGTTCGCTGTGTCGAATCTAGCGTAGAATACGTTTAGATCCTCACACAGAGAGGCCGTGGTCTGCGGTGTGCTGGTTTTCCCTCTAAAGTCTGTGATCGTGTTTAGTCCCTGCCACATACTCCGAGGGTTGTCAAACTGTTGCTCCACCCTGTCCCTGTACTCACGTTTGGCTGCTTTGATCGTCTTCCAGAGTTGGTAATGTACGTGTTTGTAGTCCGATGTGTTCGCGGAGGCAAAGGCGGTGTTCCGTGGTGGATAAAGGAGGTGGATAAATGGGTGTTTAGGTGTGTGTTTAACCTCCCATGTGACTGAAGTGGCAGAGAGCCAGAACAAGTGTTGGCTGCTGCAGAAGACAGGAGACAGCTACAAAAGCAACCTCGGTAGCCTGCCGAGATCCAGCAGCTAATGTGTTTCTCCATGTTTTCTTCAGATAACCAAAGCAGGGAGGGCCACATCCCTCGTCCCAGTAGACCTGCATTTTCCCAGTGGCTAGACATTACAGAGTAGACAGAGATAGATATATAACCAATCATTTTGATACCAAGCGGCACACATAAACACGCTGACCGGTGAGATTCTTTCCCTGGTCAGCCTTTTACTCTGCTGCTATCTACTTCCCTGGAGACCTAAATCAATTTCTACCAAGACCCCAATGCCAGGTGCTGTGGGAATCTGAGAGTGTTTAGGCTTGTGCTCAGCTAATTTTGGCACCAAGAGGCCTCCTTAATCAATAATCTACCCTGTGCAGGAGCTGAGGAGATTGCTTCGGTATTTCTTTCAGCTGCTCTCTCACTGCCAAGGAGGACACAAAGCTTTCCGCTTGTCCCGGTTCCATCTGAAGGGTCACTTCTTTGTGATTTTCAGGATTAAGCTGTCATTCAATCACAGTGCCGCAGTAGACGTTTCGGTTAGAAAAAGTGATCATTGTCTTACCGCACAACATTTAGAAGAGACGGTCATTGTCTTCCAGCAGAAATCAGTAATAACACCAGAGATTATGCAGATTTTCAGAGCTGTTCGACAGAAAATTTCCACAAGCTATTCATGCAGTTGTAAAGACGCACAGAGGGGAGGCAGGGCTGAGCGTGAAAAACAGGGCATCACGCTCTGCACTCCTGTCTTCTCAGATCATCTGTGAAGCAAATGGCCTGTCACCACACTAGCTGCATCAGTGTGAGCATATTTAACTGTCTCTGCTGTCAACAGACTGTAAAATGGAAAGTGCTGATAACGTTGGGATACTAACAGGTATAAAGAGACGGCCGCGGGGATGCTAGACGCTTATCTGCTCCCCACAAGCCTCCGGTCGGAAAGCCCGGGACGCTTGGTGCTGTAATGTGATTTGAGCAACACTCGTGTTTGATTGCCTCATCAGATTTGTTGGCTTTGAAACTAATGAGCAGCACACGCCAAGCATGCAACGCTGATGGTTGTTGGAAACATGTGATGATGATCGGAGTTGGGGTATGTAAGCTGGAGCCGGCGTTTTGGAAGCATGGATATCAAGAGGGAACTTTGTTATCATGTACCTTCTTGTGTTTGTGAGCCATTAAAATAGATTTTTATCTAAGCTCTATGCTCTTTTTATAATCCGCATATTTCCCTAGCAAAAATCCAGTCATACCTGAAGCCATCCCCTCACAGTTACTCCTGCCTGTTGTGAGCTGAGCCATTGCAGGCCTCTGATGCAGGCTGCTGTGCACCTGAATGATAAAAGCTTTGCTCAAGGGCATCTTACAGACAGTAGCAGAGAGGGGGGGAAAGGGAATTCTGACTGCCTGCTTTCTACTCCCTCTTTCTGAGGGGTCATACTGCCGTTTTTCTATTATGATATGATATAACAGTGTCTGCCATTTCTATTCTTCCTCTATCTTTTGTTTCCTAACTGGACAAGCCTCTGTCTGTATCCTCTCTTGTTCCAGTCTCTGCCTGATTGATGGGCCAAGTAATGGCCCTCCACACTGACACTTTTATTTGCAGAATTTACAGGCAAGCAGCACCTGCTGCGGGCAGATGGTTCTATCATCTCCTACAGTAGCCAGATGAGTTCATGTTTCACAAGGTACATATGGGCGCCATTTTAATCAGAATTCAGGTTAGCTTTTCAGCAGGCCTACTGCTTGCACCCATGTTTAAGAATCTATCCGTGTTTGCAATCGTAGGAGTGCTGTGCATAAACACAGGAACAAGAGTGGAATTTATGGACTGCATATGTCCCTGTTCCTGTACAGAGTTATTAGCTATGTAAATCCAAGATTATGACATAATCATGTAATTTCAGCCCGTCTGTTCGCTAAACTAGTTCCAGCAACGACAGTAGATGGTCCTCAGCTCTGCAGAGCAAACCAAACAGTACCAAGAAAGTACTCACATGTAATATCTAATGAAATAAAGGGTATTCAATTGGGATTTTGACCCCCTGCGTTATTTTTACTATATGAAACCTAACACTTGTTCTTTAATGATTTCAAAAAGTAATGTTCATTTTTCCTCATGTTTGCTCATTGCATCATGTTTTTTCACAAGTTTTCTTGTGCTATATTTGTGGATGTTTCACTACATCCAAACAGGATGAAACCGTCGGAGATTCTGTGGAAAAAAAAGGTGTGCTTATTTTAGCATAAAAATGGCAACCAAGACAAGTCATGGGCACTTTCAGTTTGCCAGGTTGTGTCGAAAACCGAGTGTGGACTATAGGAAGACAAAGAGCTTTGGGTTTTGGTGGCATGGATGGAGCCACAGAATCACTGTGATACTTTGGTTAAATCAGTATTTCTGGATACAGTTCAAAAACCAAATCATCTGTCAACTAAATTCAATTTTACTTATGCAGAATGAAATCACATTAGTAGTTGCCTCAAGGCACTTTATATCGTAAGGTAAAGATGCTACAACAATACAAAGAAAACCCCAACAATCAAACTGCCCTCTATTAGTTAGCACTTGGCGACAGTGGGAAGGAAAAAATGCCTTTTAACAGGAAGAAACCTATGGCAGAGCCAGGCTCAGGGAGGGGCCATACATCTCCTGTGACCAGTTGGGGGGTGACGACAGTTACTTAGTTACGCTAACCTGCCATCACAATCAGACCTGTTCACATTTAGATGATGAAAACCAATAGAAATACCAACAGAAATATTTCTGTTGGCTTATTTGATGAGAGAAGCGTCTTATTATATTTTGTCTCCAGATGCACACCGTTCTAATGATGAGGACTTTGAAGATCCATCTTCTAATAGCTCATCTCTCCCCTAGTTATTCATTTACCCAGGGTTAAATAACCAAGAATGAGTTTTGGATCTGCCAAACGAAGCAGTTGAGTTGCTTCAGTCTAGGCTCAGTGAGGAAAACCTCTTCCTAGCAACCAGATTTTCTTTTTGTAGGCATCATGTGAAAAGTCTTTGAAATGGTTGATGCCTTTGACTATTGTTTTGATGCTGAATGTCTTTTGGGTACAATGGGCTGTTCATTGACAGGTCAAAAGCAAGCTTAAGATGTGCCCTACAGCATAATGGCAATTACTTTGCACCCATACTAATTGATCATTTTGTCCAGTTAAAAGAAACCTACAAAAATGTGAAAATTGTACTGGAGAGGCTGAATCACATTTTATGAATCAGCTGAAAATACGTACAATAATTGGACCACTTTGTTGTTTTGATGCTTTGATATTTTTGAACTCTGATAATAATGACTAGTTTCCAGAAAACATTTTTAAGCAGGTCTGAAGCAGCTTGCAGCCTTCATGTTTTCAATTAAAATAATTAGTTGATTTTTATTTCAACATAACTGTAAAATTCAAGTTAACTTTAATGTTAGTTGCTGTGGAGCTACCTGGACTACTCCATTTTCGGTTTGTGGATGCTTCAGTTGTAAAAGTTTCACTCTGTAAAAGCTTGTTTTTACAGAGTGGGTGGGGACACAGTTGTGAGCAAACTTAGTTATCTGCTACAGGTCTTCCGGTATAGCCATGCCAAGTAAATGGTACTCAAAGGCAATCTGGTATATTTTCACAAGCAATCTTGAGGCTTTAAACTGCTGAAACTGTTGCAGCTTCTTCTCATTGGATTCATTTTGAAATACATAAAGCTGCTGAAGGTCAAGAAGGTGCAAAGTATGCACTTAAAACTGCCCTCTTTATAGATCTCATGTGTGAATGTGAGTAATCATGAAAACTGCTCTTTCTCAACGAATGAATGTAAACATTATGCTGTGTTGTGACATAATCTTTACTTTGCCGGTCTAACGGAGTAAAATACACTCCTTGTAATCAGTTTATTTGATATATCTCCTTCTCTCTCTGCTCCTAGCTATCGGCGAGCCGGTCAAGTTGGAGTGGTATAACCCCCAGGGCGAGCGCATCGTGGCCTCTAAGCGAATGGCGCTCCACACAGAAGCATCCAGATCCAAGCTCGTTATTTATAATGCCATCATCGAAGATGCGGGTATCTACCGCTGCCAGGCCACCGATGTCAGTGGTCACACTGAGGAGGCCTCCGTTGTGCTGGAGATCTACCGTAAGCTTGATAACACACACACTAGCTGACACATTTACCCACAGATGCTCTGTGTTTGCTTCCTAAGGAGATTGGAACATAAGGACACGAAGAGAATAAACATCTCACATTAGCTTTTGATCACCAGGACAACCAGCTGATTCATATTCTCTCTACCCTCTCCACAGCCACAAGCTGCGTTAGCTCTCTGTGTGTGCACATGCATCTTAGAAACCTAAGATTTCTAAGATGCATGTACCTTTGACTTTGTGTGTGACTGTGTGAGTTAGACTGATTCTTGTGATTAAATTATAATGACGGCTAGCAATGCCACAGGATTTAGATCCTGTCAGGAATAATGAGAGATCGGGCACTGACTTACCTGCCTTGCTGACCAATCACTATTTCCTGGGAAAAAACTTAATGTTTTGCCCAGGAAATAGTGTTGGTGTTTATAGACCTTTTTTTTTTTTTTTTTTTACTGATTCCATTCTAGCAGTAATCAGTGAATTTGCATCTTTAAATTGTTGTTCAGCAAGACATCCGACTGAAACCCCACTAGCTTATTGCTGTGATTTAATTTAGAAATAAAACGAGAAAAACATGTTGGTTTCACTAAGATCATCTCCTGGAGCAGGGAGCTTTGTGCAACTTAGGGAAAATTACAATGTAGATCTAAAAAACACAAACACATGTTTTATGCGGATTTAAGTGGAAAGGAATTCAAGCTAACAAAGCCTGACAGGCATAAAATAGCATTTTTACACCAATAAAGTGATTCCCAGAACTATTAGCTGGAAACTTGGCATATGTGCGGTGTGTACTTAAACAGTTTGGGGACATTGGACAAGTGGAGGACAAAAGAAGTGTCAAGCCTAAAAACAACTATCTACAGCAGATGAACTGTGTCTAAAAGTCATGTCCTTAAGAAAAGGACATAAATAAGAAAAGACCAGCAAAAACCCAACACAGGACCTGAGAGATGCATCTAGCCCTTCAGCTGATCCATCCACTGTTCACTGAAACATCAGGAGAAAGTATTTCAGTGGAAGGGTGGCTGTCAAGGAAGGGAAACTGGGAGAAAAGGCTGATTATCAGTGGCAACAAGTCTGATGGCGCGATGAATCCAAACTGGATATTTTTGATTCAGAAATCATCAGTTTATAGAGAAGAATTCAAGTGACAGGTACAACAGTGAGGAGGCTCTGTCATGGTTTGAGGCTGCGTTTCAACCACCGGTGTTGGAGATCTTGCCAAAATTGATGAATTATAAAGACAGAACTGTATCATCAAATTTTGATCAACCATGCAGTGCCATCTGGAAAGTGATTCATTAGCATTAGCATTAGTTTTGTTTTTTTTGTTTTTTAGCAGGAAAATGATCCCAAATGCACTACCAGTGTAATAAAAGCACACCTGGATAGAAAAAACACAGTGGTACACTATCAGTCGTGGATCGGCCTCCCCAGAGGGCCCGGTGGCGCTAGTGTCCGGCAGCTTCGCCTCTGTCAGTGCGCCCCAGGGTGGCTGTGGCTACAATGTAGCTGCCATCACCTGTGTGTGAATGGGTGGATGACTGGATGTGTAAAGCGCTTTGGGGTCCTTAGGGAGTAAGTAAAAGCGCTATACAAATACAGGCCATATACTGTATCTATGGCTGTATCTGTGTAGAATTAGTATTAGCCTGCTATTCAAGAGAATTTGGTGTCAAATCAAGGTGTGAAGTCATTTAGTGGAACACTTTAAAGTGGGTTATAGAAATCCAAGTTTTTTTATTAGTCTATTGACAAAATGCTTGCGAGAGCAGGGTTCATATTAAAAAAAAAAGATCATAGGTAGAACTCTCTCTGTTCGCAGGTGAGAGGACAAAGATTCCAAAAGCTACAAGCACAAAAGATAACATAAGAGCCAAGTGACCTCTGAGGTGTGAGTCTTTGATCAGGAGTCTACACAAAGTTTAATTGGAGAAAACGTACATGGATTTGATTCCAGAGCTCACTCACACACACACAGTTATATGTACACACACTCTGGAAATCATCACCTGCTGTGTGGCTGCCTTTTCATCCTCTCCCAGCGAACCATTAGGGGAGACATCACAGCTTCAATCACACCTGCCACCACTCAGCCTTTGCCTCATTCAACACATAACCAATTCCCCAAAATCATTGTTTCCATGGTAACCAGGCATCACTCACTGGGGTCCTCAGTGTAGATTCCATGAGCAGCAGGCGGATGAAAACCACCCTAAAATCCAGCCAGGTGTTCTGCCAGCGCACAGTCGGAACAGGCGAGGACTCCTCTGCACGGTGCACAGACCTGCGTGCTGCAACATGTTCTACATGAAATTCATGACCTGTGGGAGACCAAGTGTTGACATCTTCTCCGCAGTTGCTGACTTCTCTATGATGGCCAGATGTAATCATGCAGCACGGATTGTCAGATCAGTTTGGAATTAAAAGCTGGTCCACAGTCTGATGAACAAAGCAGTAGCTAGCAATGAGTTAGTGGCCAATCTTGTGCTAACTCACATTAAATTTAGTACACACATGTTCCCTGAGATGGCAACTAATTAATTCAGGGATCCTCTGATTCAGTTTTTTCCACCAAAGCCACAGTGAGGTTAGTATTTCTAATTTTAATTAGAACTGTAAAATCTAAAAGCAAATCTTGCCATGAAATTTTGACATTTGAGTCCTAAACAACAAGAAAAGTTAAGTAACCAATTTGCTTTTTATCTATAGTCATTTCAAAATTTGTGCTTCTTATGCACCATGGTTTATGGCCAATTAGCTACAGAAAGTGATACTTGGGAAATTTTAGCAAGATAACATATTTAACACTGATGCTCTCCATAAGAACATTATCTGGTTAGCATGTACATTTGTCAACGTGAGAATGTAGCATGCTAGGATTGCCATTTAAGCAAAAACATTGCTGTTCTGTGTGCTGTGCCTGCTAGCTTGATTTCTGTTAGTACTCCAGTGTAATGCAGTATGGTTGCTACTATATTAGCACTACTGTTTGAGCCACTCCTTTTTTTTTTTCCATTTTCTGAACAAGTAGCTAGTCATATTTGTGGAGGTTTTTCAAAGTTGTCTTTAGTGACTGCCAATAAGCTACCGTATTCTTAAGGGAGAGAAATAGGGTAAATTACAAAGAAACAGACTGAAAATGAGTTGCAACAGGTCTTATGGACTGATGAATCCAATCGTGGTGTTGGAGATCTTGTGAAACTGATGGAATTACAACCACAGAAATGTACCATCACATTTTGATCCAACATGCAATACCATCTGGAAAGTTTCTGGTTGGCAAAAATAATCCCAAACACACTGGGAATTCAGTAAAATCAAAGCTGCATAGAACAACACACAAAGGAACACTATCAGTGATTGACTGGCCTCCCCAGAGCTCGGACCTCAACATTATTAAAGCAGCATGGAATCATGTTGGCAGATGAACAGTTAAACTTTGAATGTCATTCAAGAAGCCTGGAGAACTCAGTCAGCTGTCACATTTCGTGAATGTATGCAACTTCTTTAACAGTAAATTCTTCTGCTAATGAAGAATGACGACATGCAAGGTCACATGTAACACATGTTATCTAGCTGTTAGCTAGGTAGCATAGTAATTGTCATTCTCATGTCCTTTTACTCACCGAAAATAGTTAGTAATCCCTCCTCTGTTGCCAACTAAAATGGAATCCATTAAGGCCTATAATAGTGTTCCACCCTCCACACCATCAGGGTATTTATATTGTACTGCAAGCAGTTTACCTGTACTTGTTAGCATAACCAGACTTATGCAGTCAAAATAGTATAAGTAATGTAAGCATCAAAGTGATTCTTATTTCAAGATAAACCCTTTACTGTCACAAAATCATGAAAACCTATTTTGGTGACAAAAGCCGCAACATCAATTAGCTGGTGTAATATGGTGCTGTTTTCAACTGTATTCAGTGACAGAAAATTCATAGTCATTATAGAGTGAGCCAGTACAATGTCTAAGCCTTTCATTTCCTGTTAGTTTATTAATGGACAACGCAATAATGCTGCACAAGCTCATTTTCCAAAACCAGCTAATTTGGCCAGAACACACAGAAACAAATCTGTCTCACATTTGAGGCAGGTCCAGGGAAATTGGCTCGTCAGCTTATCAGACAGTTATCTTTGCAGTGATGTGTCTACGAACGACAGCAAAGAAACTCCAGAGTACTGAGTACATTCTCAATTCGCCAGTGTCAAGTGTGCAGTAGAGTGTTACTCCAGAGAGGATGTTTCCCTTACTGATTCTCTTGTAGAGCAGCACGACTACAAAAGAGACAGGAAATGGATACAAACAGAAGGAACAAGTGACACCAGAATGTTCAAACCTGAGAGGGAGGCAGAGGGGGAGAAAGCAGATTTTGCAAATAAAAAGAACACATATGGAGGGGAGGGTGGATGATAAGAAGCCAACGGAGTGAATGACAAAATCACGCAAAGGCATCCTTGAAGTTAATGAAGACACTGAGATGCCAGACACGTTCACAGGCGGAGGATGCAGCCGGGGAGTGAAAGCTCATTTTGGGGAGCAGCCTGGCATAAATCACAGAGCAAAATGCTAATGCTGAAGCCTCACTAAGGGAAGGGACTGATAGAGGAGCTGTAGCTGATTTATTCACACCCTCACAATATAGCACGCAGGTGATAGCAGGTGGTTGCGGCGCTAGCAGAGCCAGCCCGAACACACATCAAAAGCCAAGGAAAGTGGGGTTCGACGAGAGCTCGCGTGAGATCTTTGTGGGGAAATGCTGGTCCAAGAACGGCGTCCTCGTAAAACACCCAATGTTTGCCAGGAAGAGGACACAGCTTTAAACAAGCACCAAGGGGAACCTATTAAAGAATGCTGAAACCAAGATGGAGTGAATCAAAGCCTGCCTGTGCTTTTGTCAAATTTTGCAAACAGTAAGGCTGCAGAATAACTCTGCTCATTGATTCTTTTATAACTGGCAGCAAGTTAAAGCGAGTTACTTTTTGCTGTCACCTGGTGCTGTTTCATCACACTTGCCTTATCTGTGTCCCAGAAAAACAGTCAAGGAGGGATTAAGCTTTTGCCTTGTTTGATTTTCAGAGTAAAAGCTCATCGTCAGTTTGCACTGTGCATAATTTTTCTCCTGCGTGTCTTTCCAAATGCTTTCGGTGGGAACCAATGGGCATTATTTAACATGACAGCTATGCTTAATAACGTGGTTGTTGTGCACACAAGGGGTGTTATTGAGAATTCAAGCACTGAATGTCAACAGTGAATGTGTGCACGCTGGGTTTGTATAATATTATAGTTTTGAAATAGTCCTATGGATAGCAGTGTTGGTCTGTCACACTGACACAATGATGTCACCTGTTGTATGTGAAGTCCTGTTAAGACACCTCAAACTCTGGGTTTTTTATGTTTGTAGTGTCTTGGATGAGGTGGATCTGATTGGCAAACTTCACATTCGCTGGTTCTTCAGACATGGAAGGAATGCTCGCCTTCTATCCTGTCTGTACCCATATGGAAAAGATACAAACTTTATAAGATTTATATATATCTGTCTTGTGTAAAACTTGTATGAAAAGCATATAAGAGTGAAAACAGATATAAGATCCCTTGAAAAATTATATAATGAAACTTGTATGTTTTGGATACTTACTAAAACAATGTATGAAAGTAATGAGAAAGTGGCCACTTTCATGAGTAAATCATGTAAGTTTTTACTATTTCTTTTCCATATGTGTAGTCTGCAGAGATGGGCAGTAACGCGTTACTTGTAACGCGTTACTGTAATCCGATTACTTTTTTCAAGTAACGAGTAAAGTAAGGGATTGCTATTGCAAAAACGGTAATTAGATTACCGTTACTTTCCCGTAGGAACGCTGCGTTACTGCATTACTAAAACCGTGATTTTTTTGCGAGAATGTCTCATGACAGTGATGTAAACCAGTGCCACGTTCGTGACAACAGCTGTGTGCAGATCAACAATGGATCATTAATGAGTGCAGGAGAGAGTATGAGCATGCAGCGTTTAAAGTAGAGATGGACCGATCCGATATTACGTATCGGTATCGGTCCGATACTGACCTAAATTACTGGATCGGATATTGGAGAAAAATAAAAAATGTTATCCGATCCATTAAATATCACGAAAGCACCTCACAAAACTTGCAACACGCCGTAACTCACCTCAGAACGTCGGAGCAGTATGCATCACGTGATAGAGCGGCTGTGGCATGCGGGACCTGTCGGTGGTCTGGATAGCATTTGGAGCTTCGCTAGCAACCCGGCATTTCATCTCCGACAAAGTTATCCCCGAGAGAAGTAAAGCAAGTGTGTAAGTCCATCTCTGAATGTTTGTAAAGCATTCCTGCATTAAGCTTAACAAGCGACTGCCTCTTCTTGCTGCTACTTCAATCATGAAACTGATCAATGATCAGCTGATTGGCTTTTCTGTCGCTAGTCCGTCTCTCTTGTTTGTTTTTGGCCCACTTTGCACCAGAATGAGGAAACCAGCAGCTGAACAACAGCAGCACATTTAAGCTTGATAAGCTGTTGTTAGAATTTATTTAATATTACTTTCTACACCAGGATCTTTTTCTACGTAGCTGACGCTGGTAACTGTGCAGGGGCGGATCTAGCAAAGTTTAGCCAGGGGGGCCGATAGGGCATGAACAGGGAAAAGGGGCACAAAGACATACTTTTCTTTCTTATTCTCATTTAAAATGTCTAGCTTTTAATAAATAATTATCTGTTTTTTAATTTTAATTAGTTTTAATTTGATGTAAAAGGAATAGAAGTCAATTACTGTATATAGTGACTATTAAGTCTAATATATATACCCTAGTAAGCTATAGTACTTTTTCCTTTGGGAAGGTACCATCTGTGCAGTCTGCAATTTTGTTGAAGAAAGATGTTGAATCTATTTAATATTTCTTGAAAAATAATTGATTTATGTGCATTTTTTTTCACACTGCATCAAATTAAGGTTGATTACGTTGATTAAGCATCATGAGGTGGAGCGTGAGGGGTGGTTCCCTATTTTTTATTTATTTATTTTTGTTGTTGCTGGGAGTTGGAACCCTATTAGTTAGGTTGCTTAATATTTACGCTAAGTACTCTTTAAAATACCAGAATAGGGAGGATGGTGTAGGTTTAAGTTTATTAGATTGATCAGTATTGCTGAACTATGAAATTATTTTTTTTTGCATACAGGTATAACAGAATAGCTTTAGTGTAGTTGTTGTTTTAAACTTGAGTATGAACTTATACAAAATGCAGCAAGATATTTAAAAAAAAACTGTTTTGTTGATTAAAAAACACTATATCGGATTCATATCGGTATCGGCAGATATCCAAATTTATGATATCGGTATCGGACATAAAAAAGTGGTATCGTGCCATCTCTAGTTTAAAGCGTGGAAGTACTGACCTTACTTTAAGTTTGATTCCATAAAAAGTGACAAAAACATTAGTGTCCGTTGTGCGTGGGAAGGAAATTTCTTTTTACAGCGAAAAAACCCCCTAAACTTCCAAGCAAACACCGAGTGCGCTACGACGTAATGAGAAATTCACAGAGAAACTCGCGGATTCTTCCACTGACCGCTGCGGCACACCTGCACCAGGGCAAACCTCCGCCTACCCTACTCCTGCTTTACAGGTGAAAATAGAGCAACAGGACCGCTAGTCTTTGACTTTATTTATTTCCTGCTGTGTTTTACTTGCATCTATTTGAAAGAGAGAGTGTAAACACACAAAAAATATATATTTTATGTGCTGGAATGTGCAGAAAATAGGTTTAAAAATAGGGGGCAGGGATAGCTCAGTAGGTAAAGTGGTCGCCCCATGATCGGAAGGTCGGCGGTTCGAATCCACTTAACGGCTACCCTGAGGTACCCCTGAGCAAGGTACCGTCCCTACACACTGCTCCCCGGGCGCCTGCTTAGTGGGCTGCCCACTGCTTCACTGAGTGAATGGGTCAAATGCAGAGAAAAACAAGTAATTTCCCCATGGGGATCAATAAAGTATCCATTATTATTATTATTATTAAATGTTAAACAAATTTCTTCCAGTCAGAGAATGTTGCATATAATTACATTTTTGCTTGATGCATAAAGTTAAAAGATTAAAACTAATAAAACAAGTTTTAAAAAGGGACTTTTCCATTTGATTACATTTTGTATGATGGGTTATGTAGAAAAAGTAGAATTGGGCTGAAAGATCTATCGCTTTATCACCTATTCAGGTTGTAAATCGTGTTTTTAAAAAGTAACTAAGTAATTAATTACTTTTGAAAATAAGTAATCAGTAAAGTAATGGGATTACTTTTTGGGGGAAGTAATCAGTAATTAGTTACTGATGACCTTTTTCAAGTAACTTGACCAACACTGGTAGTCTGTCATCCCTTTGTTGGTTTGTTGATCCAAAAAACTGGACGATTTGGAAGATTCCCAAAGAAAAAAATAAATAAAAACAAAAACCCCAAAACATTGATGTCATACTCAGAATGAATTGGCAGTCGTTCTTAACTAATCTTATGTTAAATCTGTTTAACTCAGATTTGTTGTTGCACCCAATAAAACATTGTGGTAACATGGTTTATATATATAAAAAAAACAGTTTGTCATAGTGGAAAAATTATGTTCTTACTCTCTTTCATTGCTGTTTTTTTTTTTTTTTTACTGTGGAGCCAGGTGATGCAATACCATAGAGCTGTGGCTAATTTAGAATGACCACTTAAGCTAGTCGTCAGCCTGAATTGGAAGCCATCTGCTGGGCAATGTCAATGCTAATCACTGTACCGCCACACCACCTGCCGCCAATTATTGGATAAGAAGTAGGATGGGTGGTTACATTTGCAAAAAAGATCAAATGTTCACTTAAATTATGAAGTTATTTATAATTTAAGTGCTGCACTAGGAACTAGTGCAGGGGTGGGCGACTCCAGGCCTCAAGCGCCGGTGTCCCTGCAGGTTTTAGATGTGTCCTTGAACCAACACAGCTGATTTAAATGGCTAAATTAGCTCCTCAACATGTCCTGAAGTTCTCCAGAGTCCTGGTTATGAACTAATCATGTGATTCAGGTGTGTTGACCCAAGGTGAGATCTAAAACCTGCAGGACACCGGCCCTCGAGGCCTGGAATTGCCCACCCCTGAACTAGTGGATAGCAGCTATTAAGTCATCCATATCAGCGTGTTGTTTTTTTTTTCCCATTTCTGCAGAAATGTGATAATGTGGTGCTTCTGTGCTAAAATCACAGATGGCTTTTTTTCCTTACCATCAAATCCGTTTGCAAATTAGGCTATAAATTGATTCAGATGTGCTACTTGACTTCATGATTTCAGATAATGGCTGCATTTTTTCTTGTATACTTACAGGCTACGTCCACACGTACACGGGTATTTTTGAAAACTGAGATTTTCCGTTTTCGTTTTAAAAAATAATCACATCCACACGTAAACGCAGAAATGAAGGAAAACGCTGCTAGGAACATGCCAAAGCAACAGGTGGCGATATATTCCTAACCGTGTAGAAATGTTGGCCAATCAGAAGTCTAGAAGCCTCGGTGAGAAATAGTAAACAAGGATGGGGCAGAGAAGCAGAACCTAGTGGTATGTATGGAGGGACAGTAACTGTGTGTGTATATGTAAGCATTTAAACACTGCAGAGAGTACAAGTAACAGTAATAGTATTGTAGAAATTCATTTCACCGAAACAATAACGTGGCGCACAGTGTGACGTCAAAAAAGGCTCACACCTTTGACGCTGCGTTTTCTGCGTTTCTCCGTTTCTCCGTTTTTCTCATCCACACGTAAATGCAAAAACGGAGTTTTCAAAAATATCCACCCTAGCCGGAGTTTTTAAAAATCTCTGTTTTCAGTGACCGAAAACGCCGTTTACGTGTGGACAAAAGGTGCAAACGCATAGAAAACTCTGCGTTTTCAAAAATACCCGGGTACGTGTGGACGTAGCCACAAATTCAAGAGTTGTATTCTCGAAACAAAAAAAGCTGTTGTACCTTTGAAGGGACTGTTCTTGCCTAGCCACAAGATGAGCAGCTAGTAGGTCACCCTAACACGTTAACCCATATTATCAAGAAATACAGCAAAGTACTTTAAAATGTCAAACTCCTTCCTCACAGGATACAGCCAAGATTAAGACAAGTGGAAGGAAACAATTTTTTTAAAGCCCTAACTTTATGTTCTGTCTCCAAACAGTCATAGTTAACTCATTCACTGCCACTGACGTCTATAGCCGTCAATTGCAGTGAATGAGTCAATGGGTTTAACTCATTCACTGCCAATGGCTGGCAGTGAATGAGTTAAGAGGGCAGTAAAAGCGCAACAATTTCTGCTTATTTTCCTTTTGATGTTTAGACCTGCAATAAATTGTCTGTTCTGAATGCTCAGAGAGGGGGAAAAAGCTGTTCAATCTCCATCTTGTTTGATCTTGCAGAGAGGCTGACATTCCAGGATGTTCAGTCACCGCAGGAGTTCCGCTATGGTGAGACAGCAGAAGTTGTGTGTGATGTCATTAGCTCCCCGGTGCCCGTGGTGGTGTGGTACTACCAGGACAAAGAGATCACTGAGGAGCACCACAGTAAGTTTTGCCCCCCCTGATTTCACGTATAGACTTTTTTCATTACATTTCTTGGTTTTGTTCTTTTGTTTTTTTTAATTGCCGTGGGAAATTACATCCTACTGCTCTGTCATTTGCAGTGACCAAACAAAGAATGGCTTGTTAGGTTAGCTCAAAGGTATTCAGAAGGCCTCAAGATCAGGGACACAATATAAAGTTATGTTTTGGGATGTGAAGTCTGAATTACAGTAGGTAATCAAAGATCAGTATCAATGACTGTTCTTTAAAAGTAATTGAGTTGTAATTGCCCAAAATTTGAGAGGCTATATACTGTAAAAATATAAATAAAAGTAGAATCCAAAGTTTTTCAAATCTTGTGAGCACAAAACAGAAAACATATCAAGTGTTTAACTTGAGAAAAATGCACCATTCTAAGGAAAATATTTGCTCATGTTCAATTTGGTGGCAGCAACTAGTCTCAAAAAAAGCTGCAACAGGGGCGACAAAGGGCGATTAAGTAATGCTAAAAAGAAACAGCTGCAGGAACATTTTTCATGTGATTAGGTTAACTGGTAACAGGCCAGTAGCATATATAATATAATCCTGGTAAAGGTTTTTGTCCACTGAGAGTAGTAAAGAGCAGTTTTCTACTTTATGCATGAATACATGATACATCGTTCCTGTCAATGGTCACGCTGATTGAGTTGCACGCCCACAAATGTGCAAAGTCCCAAGGAGAAGAAGATGGCTAACAAAACAGAAGTAGGAGCCTCCAGTGCTGAAAACTACCTGCCTAATAACACACAAATATTTAACTGTATTAGGCTAGTGCGTGACCAATACAGGAGACCGATAGCGGTATTCAGTATTTTTTTTCTTTCAGACACACAGAAATACAGTTTCCTGGCATTGGTTATATGTCGTTATTCATTTTCTCATCCTCTGGCTAAATCTGCTTAAGTTATCTGTTTTTTGTTTATAAGCATATAATGTATCTGTTTAATCTTGTGTTAAAGGTAAATTCCTGTTAAAAAAACAAAACAAATATATATATATATATATATATATATATATATATATATATATATATTGTTTTTAAGTGTGAAATGCTTTTGATCAAATCATCCCAAAGTCTCTAGTCAAAGAAAGTACTTGGATAAAGTACCACTGCTTAAGTGTGAATAGTCAGTGTGTATAGTGATATTGAATATTTTAGTAATTTATGGTAATAATAAAAGTTGCATGTGAGTGATAATCTCAAAAGGATTGCATGACGAATGTAAATATGCCAAAAACACTTAATTATTGAGAGGAAAAAAAGCTTGTCAGTCTCAGCCTGCCCAACTGTTTCCCTCTCTCGGTCATTGAAAAGGCTCACTAATGTGGCAAAAATTCAGGTCTCTGGGAAATGCTATTCCCTTCTTTTGTGTGGATTCACAATAAGACAAAAGTCTAAAATTCTATGAATAGAAACCCCATCAGCTCCGGAGGGAGGCGTCTAACTCAGACAGAGACGATGTTAACAAGCAGCTGAGAGGACGGATTATTGAGCAGTTGGATAGCGACATTCGAAGATACCGCTTCCCATGAGATAAAATGCAAACCCACACCCTGCATCTTTTGGGAAAAAGCCAGCTAATGGGTGTATTTATGTGGCACTATTGTCTATCATCTTCCATCCTATTCGAGGGAAGGCTGATGTATGTCATTTATGAAGCTCTTTCTGGTAATACCACCCTTTTCAGCGCTAATAGTGCTAAATGTCAGAAGAGTAGTCTACTTAATATTAAAAGAAAAGAAAGATTCACTTTCAGTAACAGTCTTCCCTGATAGAAAGCAGGTGCTGCAGACTAGGACTCATTATTTTCGTCTTCGCCTCTTCCCTGATTTACAACTCTCTACACCGCTTCCCCGTCCTCCTTCCAGACAAAACACATGCCTGAACAGATTAGAAAAAGTGACCCCTTGAATCTGTCACGGTTTTTAATTGAAATTCAAATCTTCAGCAGCAAGGTAATGATGAAACATGGAGAAGAATGCTTTTTTTCCTTTAATCATTTCACTCTAATTACGCTTCGTGGTTATAAATATATTTGCTTGGGAGAAATGAGATAGAGGCCCGAGCAATCCCGGCCAATCTCCCAGTGGCCACAATAGGAGACTGTGTGGAACTGTAATTGCGCAAGTGTTTATCTGTGTGGACTTTATCAGGTAAATGTGCTGAAGAGAAGATTGACAGTCTAACTACTGAAGAGTGGAGATGGCAATTTTCTCCCGCTGTTTTTCTAACTTTCCTATCTCGCTTCTCTCCCTATCGTATGCTGTTTTTCTTTTGTTATTTCCACTCTCCCCTTCTGCCTTTCTCCGGCTGTCCTTCTGTCCTCCTTTTCACGTGTGCTGTGAAGGCAGGTTCCAGGTGTTGCCAAACAACAACCTGCAGATCCATCAGGTGACCAAGGCTGACGAGGGTGTGTACCGCTGTGAAGCCAGCGTAGAGGCACGCGGGGAGATCGATTTTGTGGACATTGCAGTGGTGGTCAATGGTGAGTGAGGATTTTTTTAACATTTACTTGAATTCGTGATGACATTCTGATGTACAACAATAACAGATTGTTTAAGGTTATTTCCAGGATTTTATGGACAAGAGCAATGTTGAGGTCTAGCTGCCAACGGACCACAATAACCAAGATTTCTGCAGTAAAAAATCAAGTGTGGTCTACTGGCATCTTCAGGGAGGACACAAAACTAAAATCAGGGTAAATGGGCAAGGACGTGCAGACTGAGATTCAGTTCACCCAAATAAAAAATATCCATAGTGCTAAAATCTTTGTTTTTCCTAATAGTCAGTGTAATGGCTACAAAACAGCTGATAGTTTAGTGCTGTAAAGTCTGAACATACATACAGATCTGGCACAGTCCTGCTTGTTTAGCAGTTGGAAAGTTGTTGTAGATTAAAATAGACACATTGCTGATACATGCTGACATATCGGGGTGCCAGAACTTCAGTGCAATTTAACAGTGACGGTTTTGTGTGGATCTGTGCTCAGTATAGCTTGACAGTTGGGGAATTTGTCAGTGACAGATTGGGAAAAGTTTAGCAATGTGGATAGCAAGCAAAATTAGCTTTTTTAATGGATTAGGACGATGGAGGGATTCCCCTGCTGTAATTTCTGCCTCAGCGTTTCCAAGGGTGTGCTGGAGTTATAACATTGGTAGAATTTTAAACTCGATACCAGTAACCAGGAAAAAACAAATCACAAAAATTATGAGGCCTTTAAAACAAAAGATTACAACAGCAAAGAATAACAAGGGCAACACTGTGTTGTGTATATCTAAAGTGTCCAAATATCCAAGTGTAGTAACACAGGTATAAGATACGGTAAAGCACTCTGGAACACTCTGGAAATACCGCCCTTGCTTGACTTACCCCCCAATAGATGGTTATTAAAGGAATTCAGCTGTACCCATTCCAGTTACAGATCCCCCAACGAGTTCGGTATTGTTATTTTTCATCATAACCCCTCTGAACTGAGATTGGGTAATTTGTGTGACTGTTGGCTTCCTTGGATATAGTAGCTGTGTCCAAGGGTTCCTCTACAGGATTAAATCCGGATTCCTGGTTACTCATGGCCACGATGGCACGCACATAAAGTACCATCAAGAGATGATTGGGCAGATATTTAGTTTAATTCAATTCAGTTCAGTTCGAATCAGTTTTGTTTATATAGCATCAAATCACAAGAGGAGTCAGCTCAAGCCACTTTATGTTGTATCATACAGGCCCTACAATAATACAGAGAAAGGAGAAGGAAAAACTCGCTTTAAACAGGAAGAAACCTCAGGCAGAACCAGGCTCGGAGAGGGACAGCCATTTGCTGCGACCGGTTGGGGGTGACGACTAGGGATGGGTATCGTTTAGGTTTTATCCGATACCGGTGCCAAATCAGTACTTTTGAAACGGTGCCGGTGCTCAAACGGTGCTCAAACCGGTGCTTAAAGAATGGAGAACACAAAATTGGTCCAAAAACCTCTCATGTTCAGCTGTTTTTTGTAAAAATATAACAATGTTAGCCTTTTCTGCAGCTATGGGGCATATATGGTATCACTCTTGGCTGGAAGCAGTGCTTAAACAATGGAAAAAACACAAACTTTGTCCTAAACCTCTCATGTTTAACTGTTTTCCACTTTTTCTTTGGTCATTTTAGCCTTTTTGGCCAGGGTGAAGGGAGTATCTGCCATCAAACAAGAGGACAGCCGCATGTAACTACTAAGGTGTTTGCTAGTTCACCTTACATGCATTAATGTAATAACGTGGTTAGCCTACTCAACGTAAATTATCTACTCACGCAGAGAAGAACGGCTGCTGCCACCATCATCCGTCATCATTTCTGCTACACTGGCAGGGCTAGGGGCCAGGACTCTCCTCTTCGTGTTTTTGGGGGATGTTGCATAACAGGCAACCCACCCGCAGTAGATGTGCTCGGTGTGAGGTCTCGCAGCAAGCTATCAAATACGGCGCATTTCTGGGCTTTTAAAAAAAACGCTATGCGTTGCCAGGTGTTTCATCGGATTTGAGGTGTTACCTCCTTTGACAGTATCACAGTATCAGCTTAAAGCACTTGTTGCAGGCTGCTGAGTTTGCATATTTTGCTGTGAAGTACAGCCAGACTTTTAACCGCTTAGCCTTGGACATTTTTAATCTGTAGCTCTGCTCTAACAGAACGTATGTACCTGGCCCCGCCTACTATCCTCGGAAACGTAAAATGATTGGCTAGAAGTGTATCACAGCTCAGGAAAAAAAAGCACCGAAATAAAGCACCGAAATGTGCGCTGCTTTTCGGTCTGGTTACTACCGTTTATGTCAGAACCGGTGCCATCATGGCACCGGACACCAGTACCCATCCCTAGTGACGACAGTTACTTAGTTACTCAAAACTGCCATCAACAACGAGACCTGTATCACATTCAGATGACATACCCTCTCTCATCCTACCGGTTGAGGGGAGGAAGACGAATTCAAATGGGACAGAGATGTCTCATTTGAATCTCAGAGGATTCTCTTAGATAGTGCAAAAATCAAAAAAACTAAATCACCAGTATTATTAGACTGCTGGGCATCTGTGCTGCGGGTGACTTGACATCATATTTGGACTGGTACTTATTTAGTGCTTTTCTAAGTGCTTGCTTACTGCAAGCCTCATTCAACCATTCACACAAGTGCTTTAATGTTAACCAATACTTTAATGTGTATCCAATACTTTGACTTGGAGACTAAAGGAGCCAGGAACTGAACCACCAACCACTTTTGTTTTATAGCTATTAGCCAACATTGTACCGGTACTGACTACAAACTCAGCTTTGCAGATTTGCAGACCATGCTCCTGCACACATAGTATCAATAGATTAGCATACATTAAGGTATGAATTTCCTCTCTGCAGTATTGTTGTTGTTGTTCTCAAAATTCAACGCCTTTCATTCTTTTCATTTTTGGACTTACAAAACCTTAAGGGTTGCAGGTGCCCAAGGTTAAAAACATAATACATGATCAAGGTTAGTTTAGCAGTACCGTTTCTCTGTGACTGCAGAAAAAGATAAAATATAACAAGGTATCATTCGTATAATTAATTAGCACTAATTTGGTTCCTTTAATTTTTTTGTTTTCTAGTTTGTTGTTGTTAAGTCTGGAGACTGGGGGTAAAATAGCTGCATCCTGTAAGCTGTCAGTTTGTTAACAGTTACTTAAGATTAGTAGAGTATTATAGCATGAAGCTGACATATTTCACTGAGTGTTTGCAGAGTTTTGATCATCTGCAGAGTGAAGGCAGTGACTCTGAAACAGCTCCTACAGTCGTGCAGCAACTCATATGGAAATTCAGGTTGAATGCATGGACCTGTAGTTGTAGTATCAGAAAAGAGCTGTCAGCTCTGACAGATTCAGTTTCAGTGAATTATAAATACTTACTAGCTGGTCTACTGGCTACTATGGGGTGTGGTTTTAGTTTGTAATTCTCTCTGTTCTTTAGTATGATTGAAAATTTTAATTAGCGATGCCTTCGGGCTCTGTGGCCCCAAAAATCAAAGGATGTCATATTAATTTTCTCATTTGTCCTCATCTACCGTGAGTCACCTGAGACTGTTGAGGTGATTGAAATGTGATTTTACTACGGCCACAAGCATCTTGTAACGGTTGAACAGCTGCAGTATTGTCTCTGCCTATGTAATTCTCTCACTCCTAATGTAATAGCAGATCAAGCCTCCGCCAAAAACTATGAATTGCATTCAATTTAGCACACCACTTACCTCACTTCTGAGGAAGATCCAATAAGCTTGCTCAATGAGGCACGACCTATTATTGCAGCGACACAACACTCGCCATGTGGTGCTGAGGCGACCAGACCTCGCTAAGCATCCTAACTCCGTAAGGGAGCCACACCCAGAGGGAGATGCATTAAAGTGAACTTCACTTTGCCTCCAAGAGACTTATTCTGCAAGTCTGTGAAGACTTTTAACATTTTGCATGAGTGAGACAAAAGCTGCACCATTTGGTCCTCATGAAATATATAAAGCACTTAGAGCTAAATAAGTCTTCTTGAAACTAATGAGTTTTGGTACGGTACCACTAGACTAGGGGACATCTGTTACACCAGCGCCTTTGTCTCCTTTTTTTCTGAGCACTCGAAATGTTCCCTTAAAGCTGTCCACCTGGAAGTTAGGAAATAAAACTGGATGATTCTGATGCAACTGCTCATTCACGATATAAACTGTAAAAGTGGGCACGAACAATGATATGTCCTCCATTAAGATGTTGTCTACCATTTTAAATCGTCAAGTCACATTCATTTTATTGAACGGGTATGTGAGGAGTGAGGACTGCTCTTTCATCAATAGAAAGATTTTGAACTAGTGATTAAGCTAACCTGAGGAGTCGCTACTTGCTGGTCATTAGAAGGAATGCAGGTTTATAGCACTTTAGAATTGATTTCACTATACAAGCAGTACTTCTTTTCCTCTTGGTGCCACGAACTGACCAAAATCCAAAGTACTGTCAAATGGGGCTCAAATGTTACTTTACTCTCTCTGGTGCAGAGCTGGGTTGTAAACCATCTGCTATTATTGGCAGTTTGGACTAAACTGACCACTGTTGGCCATAAGCAGTGGGAAAGAAAACCACCAAACATGCCTATGCTGGTACACATTGGGCAACTCTGCGTGAACTCTGGGGATATGTGGTTAGGGGCAAATTCTTTTTTTCCCATTTGGGCCTCAAGCAGGTGTGCTTGAACTCAGAAAACCCTTGTGGGGATCCAAATTAAAAAAAACTGCTGTGAAGCCTGCATGAAGTAACTGTGGATTTGTCCTGTCCACACAGCCCCACCATGTGAGGCCAACATATGTCCCACATTTCTTAAAAGTAAGGGGCCCACTGTGGGGCTCGTGGGTCTACATAGACTGGTCTCACATACACCCCAAAGGTGCACATTTGCTATAAAGGTGCAGTCATTAATCTAGTTAAGCTTCGGTTGCTCAGCTGATACCTGTCCACTTATGTTCCCCAATTATAGCAAGCTAAAACATTCGCTGCTCTCTTTCTATCTCACTGCCAGTCACTCCTCACACCAGGAAAAGTGTGTGTGGTAGTGCTGCTTTTATTCCACAGTTGTTTGTGTCTGTTTAAAGTCTGTTATGACCTTTGTACATAAACTGACCAGCTTCAAACAATAAATTTACCTACTGGCAAATGACAAACAAAAGGCCTAAATAGCTAGGTACTTAATTCATAAATTTGTGGAAACCAAAACAAAGCTGGGAAAAACAGTACATTCGCTGGGTCACTTAAACCCCTCCTGCCTCAGTAAATGTTAATTCTGCTCTCTGTCTCAGCAGGTTGTATAATCAAACCATTGTGTGTTTACAGCTGCATGGCTCCAAGTAGTGTAGAAGATCTACTACTGCAAACTGATGTTTTTCTTGCACAACTTCTCAAACTGCCATCATGGTATTTAGTTCTGAGATAGCAGTGGTTCAGAGAGACTTGTAGTTAAGCCTCTAGCATAAAAGAGTTGGTCTGAAGGTAGAAAAGATTGAGAGGGCATTTGCTTAAATGTCACCTAGTGTCATGGGGCAGACAAATAGTATAAGCTCCCCATCTTTTTTCTGTAGAAAGTGAACATGTCATCCACTCAGCTCTTCACAGTAATACTTAGAGATCTGAAAAACTGCTGCTCTGCTTCTTTTCAACAAATCTATGTTAGTATGCAAAGTATCCAAGAACAAAGCAGTGGATGTGCTGCCTTATGGTTCCTCTGACATCTCTATCTGACTTACATCCACGTTTTCTTTCTTCCTGATGGTGTAAATAGTCCCTAAGGAGTTTTCTAAAGTGTACGAGGCACTGTGCAGTTCAACTATGGAAAGCCATATTGCACCCATACCATAGCTTTTACTCTCAGTTATTTGAACAAGCAAACCTGTGCATTCCAGTTATTTCCATTTCAACCCCTTAAGCTACATCTCATCTGAAGAGCTATTTTTGTAGGCTGGGGAAGAGGCTAGAACTTGAGTCTTATTTGATCCCCAAAACACTGCCTTTCATTTGTAGAGCATTACACTTCAGTAGTGTTGACTAGGATTAGTCCCTTCCTTTGCAACTGTGAAACCAAATTAGAGCAAGAAGTACTATTCGTGCCAAGATTTTCCAAAGTAAGCCACAGGGGCAGCTAGAAGATCTACTGTATTGACACCTTGCATTGGTCAGACAACACAACCAGATGGAGATTAAGTAGATTGCTAGGGGCCTCAGGTGTGTCAATGAGTACAACAGGGTACATGTTTTATCTGTCAGCTACAGACTGTAAACGGTTTCCTGTTGTGACGCCTGGGGATTTGGCAGCATAGTAAGACACAAACTGTGGCGAAAAAAGGTAGAAACACAGTTCTTCTGTGTTTATAGAATTCTGAAAAAAGGAGAAGAAGAAATTATGAAGAACTAAACTGATACAGCTACAGGGCATGTTTGGATTCATCCTAATTTCTATCAGTGTAACATGGAAAACTTGAAACACTCATTTGTGCCCAAATAAGACTGGACGTTGATTCTTATCCAAGATATAGTTACAGCCAACAATGAAAAGAAGCTAAATCTGGACACATCTATATAAAACTTCACTTGAACTGCTTTTTGAAATGTCATACTAGCTAGTTTCATCCCATTTCTTGCTATGGTTCATTTTTTAACACCTTTCACTCTGTTGCATGTGCAAGTTTCACCTTGAATTCTGAATTCTGCTTCACAACCATTCTAGGTCATAAACTACTTGAATAAAGCGATGTATTTTTGCAGCAAGTTATGAGCGGTCTCTCTGAAAAAAGGAGCAGGAAAAAGTGAAACCAGTGGCAGCCTGTGTGGTACACTTATTTACAATTAGTCTGCCATCAAAGACCAAAGGTCAATTCATAATGCTCATATGCAAACAACTTTAGCAACTGACCTCACAATTTTCACAAGTGCCAGTCTTTGCTAATAGGACACAATCAACAGACACTATAAGATGAAATAAACAGAAACTGTAAGATGAAATCCAAACATGCTGTACAACTCCCATCAAATATAGTAAATCAGAGCTAACCATTTTTCCATTCCCTGATGGAATGTTACTAAATTACAACAATATGGCTGAAATGCTCAACCTGAGACCTCAGAATGAGGTTTCACACATTACTTTGCTGTATTCAGACAGGAAAATTGGGAAAAAGGATGGCAATGTTTACGTTTTCAACGTGTATAATTTCAAAATTGTATCAATGCGTATCCATCAAAGTAAATCTTATAATCCATTCATTTAAGCTTTACATTTCCTTAATCAGAATATTTTTCTGAATGAATAACAGCTCAGTTTAAAGAGGGATGAATTCAGCACAACACTTCATGTTTGAAATAAGTTTTAAAAGCCCTTAGGCCAACCTCCAAATACCTTGCCAACAATGTTCCCTCTAAGGTGCGCGCGTGCGCAATTGCGCACTGCTGGCACGGTCTCTGCACACAGAAAATTTATGTTGCGCAAAGAAAAAAAAATCAAACCTGAATTGAAATTAAAATTAAAACTTTAACAATTCTGTTTGGCAGTGTTAGTCAGTAAGTGACTGGCTGCTCCCATATGGGATTAGAATGATGCCACCTTATCCCATAGTCCCACCAGTAATGTGATTCACATTCGTATATATGTAGCTAATCAACGTCGCTGACAGGCTATGACAGCGTTCTTATGTGCCGACACCGGTGTTTTAGCTAGCAAAGCGGTGTGGCTGATGTGGAGTGAAGCCACGTTAATCACAACGTGTACGACCATTGGAGATGTGAGCAGGACAGACGGAACAATTAACGGAAAAAGTGTGGACTTTATACCAGTTTTTAAATTGTGTTGATAGGCCACGTAAAACCAGAGTTAAAATATATGCAATGTTTGGTTTTCTTCCTGAATGTTATCATTGTTTATATTTACTGCGGGAAGAAACCGTAAAAATGGCGTTTTATAAGGAAAACGCTCGAAAGCACTCTCGGCCTGTGAGCAAAAACAACACCAAAAAAAACCCACCTTTTCCTATTGGTGGAAAAATGTACCATGTGGACCAATCAAAAAATGATATGGCAACATGGCATTTATTGTTTAGGAAGGGGGACGTTTTAGGAGTGACGGCGGTGTTTAGAGATGTGAGAGATTTGTGACGTTTAGTGCGAATCTTGTGTAGTTAGTGTGTAGTGTAGTCAATAGTTTTGTTGTGTGTGTCAGAACAATGAGGCGACTGCTGAGTGTTACAGGTGTTACAGGAGTGATACATCTGCTGTTGTCAGGCCTGCAGGTATCAGGCTGTTGTTCTCCTTTTTGTGGACAGAAATTATTTTTTGGAGTGGCACAAATGATTTGTGTGGCATCAACTTTGATGCAGAACAGCTGATTGTTCTGTAAATAGTTTGAAATGTTTATTTTAAAAAAAACGCCTTGGCCGCATTTTTAGGTAAACAGCTGCAAAAAACTTTGTTGTTTGCATAACTCAGTTAATTTTTTGAGGAAGTAACTATATAATTAATTGCCCAACATTGGTCCTTATATACTGTATTTTGCAGACAGAGTTACAGGACTCTCTCCCAGACCACAGACTCATACTCATAATACAAGTCAGAGCTTTAAATCAAATCAAATCAAATCAAATCAAATCACTTTTATTGTCACATCACATGTGCAGGCACACTGGCACAGCACATGCGAGTGAAATTCTTGTGTGCGAGCCCCACAAGCAACAGAGATGTGCAAACACAATAACACAAACGAGCAAAATACAAGAATGGCCAACCTGAAACTAATAAATATATGTACAATATATAATAGTGTATGCATTTCTGGATGTGTATACTAAATATTTTCCTACGTGTGTGTGTGTGTGTGTGTGTGTGTGTGTGTATACACACATTTTTACAAATTAAATAGTAAAAAAAATAAATAAATAAATAATAATAATAATAATAAAATATATAAAATATACAGAGTTGAATATGTGCAAAACAAGTGGCATTTATATACAGTGTGGAGTGCATAATGTTGAAGTTCCAGTAGTGAAGCTGAGGTGTCTATGACGTGTTCAGCAGTCTGATGGCCTGATGGAAAAAGCTGTCTCTCAGTCTGCTGGTACGGGACCGGATGCTGCAGAACCTCCTTCCTGATGGAAGCAGTCTGAACAGTTTATGGCTGGGGTGACTGGAGTCCTTGATGATCCTCCCCGCTTTCCTCAGGCAGCGCTTCCTGTAGATGTCTTGGAGGGAGGGAAGCTCACCTCCAATTATCCGTTCAGAGCACCGCACTACTCGCTGGAGAGCTTTGCAGTTGTAGGCGGTGCTGTTGCCATACCAGGTGGTGATGCATCCAGTGAGGATGCTCTCAATGGCACAGTGATAGAAGGTCCTGAGGATGCGGGGGCTCATGCCGAATCTTTTCAGTCTCCTGAGAAAGAAGAGGCGCTGCTGCGCCTTCTTCACTGTTTTGTTTGTGTGTACTGACCACGTAAGATCCTCAGCCAGATGTACTCCAAGGAACCGGAAGCTGCTCACTCTCTCCACAGCAGCGCCGTTGATGGTGATGGGGGTGTGTACTTCTCTGCACCTCCGGAAGTCCACTATCAACTCCTTTGTCTTTGCGACGTTGAGGGTGAGATGGTTGTCTTGACACCAGTGGGTCAGGGCGCTGACCTCCTCCCTGTAAGCCGTCTCATCACCGTTGGTGATAAGACCCACCACTGTAGTGTCGTCCGCAAACTTCACAATGATGTTGGAGCTGTTAGTGGCTGTGCAGTCGTAGGTGTAGAGTGAGTACAGGAGAGGGCTCAGTACACACCCCTGTGGAGCACCAGTGTTCAGTGTGATGGGGGATGAGGTGATGCTGCCCAGTCTGACCACCTGGCGTCTGTCAGACAGGAAGCTAAGGATCCAGCTGCAGAGGGAGCTGCTCAGTCCTAGATCCTGCAGTTTCCTGTCCAGCTTCGAGGGAACGATGGTGTTGAATGCTGAGCTGTAATCTACAAACAGCATCCTCACATACGTGTCTCTCTTCTCCAGGTGTGACAGGGCAGTGTGTAGTGTCAGGGCTATGGCATCATCAGTGGACCTGTTGTGGCGGTATGCGAACTGTAGAGGGTCCAGTGAGTCGGGTAGTGCAGACCAGATGAAGTCCCTGACCAGCTTCTCAAAGCATTTGCTTACGATGGGGGTCAGGGCTACAGGTCGCCAGTCGTTCAATGAGGAGATGGTGGAGGATTTGGGTACAGGGACGATGGTGGCCATTTTGAAGCAGGCTGGGACTACAGACAGAGAGAGGGAAAGGTTGAAGATGTGCGTGAACACTCCAGCCAGCTGAGCCGCACATGACCTGAGGACGCGGCCGGGAATCCCGTCCGGACCAGTAGCTTTGCGTGCGTTCACCTTCCTGAAGCACTTCCGCACATCCTCCTCAGACACAGTGTGCGCACTGACGTCCACTGTGTCTGAGGAGGATGTGCGGATTTATTTATTTATTTAAAAAAGAAAAAAGAAAGTTGTGTTTTCAAACTTGGAGTTCAAGTTATTTTTACTTCCAATAGTGTTAACATACTACACAGGTCATGAATAAGATTTTTTTTTAATTTTTCATTGTAAGTGGGCTAAAGCAGTTAATTAAAAGTAGTCTAACATAAATGTAAATGCTGTAATTTGATTGTTTTAATAAACCATGTAACTTGGATGGATTCGATGCTGGCGTGACCACAGTGCACACGTCTGCTGTTGCTCACAGTGGTCCAAGGGACCGCTCAGGGAGTTTGTGTGTTGCTCAGACACATGAAAAATTAGAGGGAACATTGCCAACTTTATTATATAGACTTTGCCAGCAGAAGCATCTTATTTAGTGACATTGTCAAGGAAACAAAAACAAAGGTTTCCAGCACAGTGCAGGCATGCTCAGGAAAAAGAGTATTTAGCGTGTTTTGTCCCAAAATAATGTTGATTATTTCATTGAGTCATTTTATGTATATGTGAGATTGCCTCTTGAATTAGTGCATTTTGTTAAAAAAAGCAGTCAAACAATATTTTTTTATAGTTTCTGCACAAAATTGTAAATTTTATTCCTGAATTGGTTTCTGCACATCCAGTTACCAGCTGAGATGATTGGCTGATTGAATGCCGCATTGTCTTTTTAGTTAATTTTTATTGTGAAGTAGAATTGAACTTGATAACCATCTTCAAGTTGGGCGTTGCGCTTTTATATTCAGCATGCAGCAACAATACGTCATGCTGTTCTTTTGATTTAGCACGTCAGAAGAAGTGTCTACTCTATTTCAGCAACATGTTAACAGACATTACTTTAGCCAGTGATGCAGAACATTTTCTTTTCGAGAAGCAGAGCTGAAATAACTTACTGTATACTCCCCTACCAATGTGAAGTCATAAATATTCATGTGTCAGTTGATAAAAGAGTGGTTTCTTCCCCGCAAGCATGCAGCGAATGAAGCTCTGCTGACCTGCTGCAGCTCCCAGTCTCCAGCGTATCATCAAAGCAGACCATAGATGAAGATGATGGTGTATCGAGAGAAGGAGGCTACCTGCTGAATGGCTAATCAACCTGAGGGCAAAAACAGCTTGGTGACTAGAAGAATGTAGAACATTTCAGGAAGTGATCTCAAAAGTATCCACATATGAGTCAAGGAAGCTTTTTATTGACTATATTTAACATAATTTAAAGAAAAATTCTGAAAAGATTCAATAGAACAGAAAGTTACTTACAAACTAACAAAGTTGTAAAACCATTCATGCTGTTTTTCAAATGAAAATATAAAGCACAGTTGCATAACAGTTTGAGTTCCATTTTTGTAATTTCCTTGGCACATTTTCACCATTTGTTACTTTTGTTTGTTGCTTTCTGTCATGGTTTGTGAAATTCACTTACTATAATTTATTGCGGTTAAAAGTAGTTTGCAGCCTTCCAAAATGAGCTAAAGCTGTTACCAAAATTTAAAGGAACTTCCATAACATGCATATACTTTGTTGAATAGATATCAACTAAACTTAAATATAGAGCCAAGATGGGGAACATCAGCCTGTTAAGTCATTATTAACACATCATAACTGCTGTGCATTATTATATTTGGCAGCATGGGAAAAGGCAAAGCCTTTTGAGCAGTAGGATAACAATAAGACATGTTATACCATACCCCTGGAAAAATGCTGACCCCTGGTGGTGAGCAAAAGTTTGCACCATCTATTTACACTAAATGTTACAATATGTGTCTTAAGCAGTGTTGGTCAAATTACTTGAAAAAAAGTAATCAGTAACTAATTACTGATTACTTCCCCCAAAAGTAATCCCGTTACTTTACTGATTACTTATTTTCAAAAGTAATTAATTACTTAGTTATTAGTTACTTTTTAAAAACCCGATTTACAACCTGAATAGGTGATAAAGCTATAGATCTTTCAGCCCAATTCTACTTTTTCTACATAATCCATCATACAAAATGTAATCAAATGGAAAAGTCCATTTTTAAAACTTGTTTTATTAGTTTTAATCTTTTAACTTTATGCATCAAGCAAAAATGTAATTATATGCAACATTCTCTGACTGGAAGAAATTAGTTTAACATTTAAAGCTATTTTCTGCACATTCCAGCACATAAAATATTTTTTGTGTTTACACTCACTCTTTCAAATAGATGCAAGTAAAACACAGCAGAAAATAAATAAAGTCAAACACTCAGCGGTTCTGTTGCTCTATTTTCACCTGTAAAGCAGGACTGGGGGTAGGCGGAGGTTTACCCTGGTGCAGGTGTGCCGCGGTCAGTTGAAAAATCCGCGACTTTCTCTGTGAGTTTCCCATTACGTGGTAGCGCACTCGGTGCTTGCTTGGAAGTTTAGGGGTTTTTTTGCTGTAAAAAGAAGTTTTGTTCCCACGCACAACGGACGCTAATGTTTTTGTCACTTTTTATGGAATCAAACTCAAAGTAAGGTCAGTACTTCCACGCTTTAAACACTGCACACTCATACTCTCTCCCACAATCGATATGTGATCCATTGTTGATCTGCACACAACTGTTGTTACTAACGGCGCACTCGCTTACGTCACTGTCGTGAGACATTCTCGCAAAAAATCACGGTTTTAGTAACGCAGCGTTCCTACGGGAAAGTAACGGTAATCTAATTACCGTTTTTTCAATAGTAATCCCTTACTTTACTCGTTACTTGAAAAAGTAATCAGATTACAGTAACACGTTACAAGTAACGCATTACTGCCCATCTCTGGTCTTATGTGAACTTAAGACAAATTTAAGACAATATGTTAAAACCCAGAGAAAGTCCAGTACTGCTAGGTTCAGTAAGTATAAGCACGACAAAGCGGGCCTGTATTGTAGTGGTTAACACATTCACCTAACACAAATCTGTGAATAAATCTACAGGAGGAGGTGTATGTGGAACTATGTACTGTGGTGAGCTCTAATGAATAAGGAAGTAGCTTTAAGGGGCTACTAAGCTAGTTAGCTTAATAGGTTGTGGTAGACAGATTTTGTTGCCCTTGAATGGAGCCAGACTGTAGAATGTATATGAGGGACAGATGTCAAGTTTGAAGATGAAATCTGCATGGTTCCTCCTCTAGCTCATCTAGCTTCAAAAATGATTTTAAATATATTCATGTTTATGGGACAATGACCCCCCTTCTGGCTTGATTTGTGACCTGTGAACACATTCAGTCACTGAATTTAGTGTCTACTTTTATAAACCATAAATTACAAAATGCACAGCAAGAAAATAAGTACATTTTCAAAAAACTTCTTTCCAATAATTCCACTTTCCAATAATTTTTGGATTAGTTGGTTCAGATTGTAGTGTTCGGCACTGTCATCTGCCACTTGTATTCGTTTTTAACACTTTAACACAGATTTTCATTCATCTCTGACCCAATAGCCACAGCAGCCAGTTTCTATAGCAACCGATGATGATGTAAAATGGAAATAACTTCCTGATTTTTTTTGCCTGCATTCTTCCTCAACAAATCCAATTAATTGTGGGTTCGCTCACTCAAACACGAAGCCCCACAATTTTCTCCCTTTGAGCTGTCAGTGAAACTACTGGCTGTGTCCTTCAGGATCTCTTACATGATTTTGCAGCAACATCAATCAAAACTGCTTCGCGTGCAATAAGGGAATATAAATACCCATCTCTGTTACATTACATTCCCAGTTGTAAATCAGGGCTGGTTTGGCTCCAACTTGTGTGTTAATCTAGAAAACGAAACAAATCCTGAATAGAGAACCCAGCAGGGGTCTCGTCTCAAAACACTGACTCACTTAATTTGTAGTAGGTGTAATAGAGTCATGACATTAACCAAGAAGATTTCACAACTTCTAAACACGGGCTATCCTGACTTTATTGAAGCTAATTAGAGGGCTAACAGAAAACAAGTCCTCCAGCTCCTGCATTTAAAATGAGTCATCTTTAAATATGTTTTCATGTATTCTCACATTGGTGGGCATGTCTGTGAACCTCGCATTATCTCGCCCAAGCCTCTGAAGTTTCAAGCATATGACTAATACATGAAGAATTCATAAAGCTTGCCAGATTCTTTTTGGATGCTTAAACCCTGTTGCTGATTTGCTCTTTTGAAGTCTCCTTGCTTGGCAGTTTGTCTCATTAACAGGCCTGTTTCAACAAGGCCCGCTGATGTGGGAGCGTATTGCATAGGAAAAGAGAGGGGAGGAGGGCACACACTGGAGAATAGAGATCTATTGGCTTGGAAATCAATGGTTATCATGTCAGCCAGATGCTTGCTCATCTCACTCGCAGAGTCAGAACTATTGGAAAGGACTCATAGTGTTTGATTATTGCTTAGGCCATTTTTATCCCTGAAAAGCTCTCTGCACCTAAAATGTGTGTGTGCGTGCACTCCATATTGTGTTGATTTTACAGACAAAAAAAGGAGATTTTCATTGATTTTTTTCTTTGTTTTTAGGAGAAACAGTACATAGACAACATGAGATAGCACATAGATCAGACACTATGGAACTGTAGATGTACCGATGTATTTTTCTTCATAGTAATACACACTGGTGCTGTTAGTGTAACTGATCTTTAAAAAAAGACTACAGAACAGAAGCATTGCTTCATTTCTGCACTGATGCCTTGTTTTGATTAGAATTCCCTATCCACAGTATGTTTTTTTTTTTAAAAAGGCAAGTCTACCTGCTTTACCGCTGTTCTTCATCAAAAAGCAGCAGTTTAATGAGTCCTGAAGCTATTTTTAATATTTAATTTCATCTTTGAGTTGTTGGGGGGGGTTAGATCTAGGTGGAATAAGTGTCCTCTGGATGTCATCACTTGGAGAACAAATTCCTTTCATTATCTCTCAATAACTTCCAAAACCCCCAACTGAGGAGCTGTTTACATTTTTTGAATATTAAAAACACGTTTAGCTTGTTTTTTTGTGAGACCTTTCAAGCTTTTTCAACCCTTTCGACGTGATCAAAGGGAAAAAAATCTCTTTCGCAGCTGCCAGTTGCAGTACCTGTGAAGCAGGTTTTTGTTTGGATCCTAATAGCAAGCGTCCCCATTTTTCAGCAATTTCATCATTCATGTGCTCCAACACCTCTGTGTGGGTAGCGTTGGTCTAATGTTTTGTTGATCCTCTTCTTAGAGAATAAATTAACTTGCTCAAATATCGAGATGGCGGTAGAATTAGAGAATTGGAATGAGTGCATGTTTGATCACACAGAACAAATTTTCAGTTTTTAATTTGCTGCATTTGGGGCATTTTGTTTGTTTTAATTTAATGCCTTCTAATTACAAGCAGACCAGATCTTGTAAACACACCGGTGGCAGCACATGCCTCATTTTGGTAGCTCGTTGTGGAAGAAGCGAAATTTACCTTCTATAAAGCTAAAACCTTGATTTAAACCTACACATCAGCCTGTATCCAGGTGTGCTGGATGTTATCTGGATGTTAACACATGATGGACATGATTACACCGAGTATTTCCTTTACCTCGACTGTGCTCACGCTGTAATCGGATGAAATTATGCAAATGCAGTAGGTGCAGTTGGTGGGCTAATTGATAAATATAGCACGTCCTCATCGTGTTGTCTGGACTTCAGTCGTTTTTACTATTTTCCTCCCGTACCTTTTAGATGGTCCTCGTTTAGAAAAGAAGGGAGAAAAAAGAGAAGGAGGAGGAGTTTGGTGACCTTTCAACATGCAAAGCAGACTTTTCATCAAGAGAAGACAGAGAAGTGGAGATAGCATTGATCTTCTCCTTCAGATGTGATGGGATTGATCCAGTATCCTTCCAGCCTGTGCTTTTGCTTACCCACAATGCATTTCTTCATGCATGGTGCATGAAGTATCTTTATAATTTGATAATAGATAGGAAAGAATTTACATTATAGTTGCCTAAAACTAAACCAAAAATTAAAAAAAAGCTAGACTAAAAAAAAAAAGCAAATTAACTGAAATAATTTTGTGAGTTGGAAAATGAATTAAACTAAAATAAAAAGATAGAGGTAGTATAGTTTATGACACCTTGACTGATGACACATTGATAAACATGTTTATTGAGACTCTGAATGGAAACAAACCTGTGAGTCAACAGCTTTCAAAAGGCTGTGGATGTTTCTGTGTTTATTTTTTGTGTTACCTCTGATTTTACCTACTGTTTTTTCTCAGTCCTGCCTCTGACATATGCCCTCCATACAATAACTCTGAAAAACACTGAATTGAAATAAGAAAATTTAATTTGGAAACTAAACTAAATTCAAAACATAAAGTCAAAATGAAATAAAAATAAAAAGAAGTAGAAAACACAAACCCATAAATACTATACAAACAATACAACAAAAGGCCACAAAGATACTTTAGGTGGTTCATGGACCTGAATTCAAAGCTTAAACCACAGACATCAACAACAGTACTGCAACTCACTGGTTCACTTATTCTAACTCAGTGGATTTCAGGTAGTGCACTTAATTGATTTTCACCTATAGTCGTCAACTGCCCAGCAGAAGCAAAATAGAGGAGTAAATGTTCCAAAGCTCCAATAAGCTGCTCCAGACATGATTAATCACTTACTGTGACTAGTCAGGACCACAGCGGAGCAGTTACAGTGGTAGTCAAAGTACAGCGTAAATACAGGCTTGTGAAACGGATTGAGATGCCTGATAAACATGCTTGCACCATGAAGCTGTCATTCCCTTGTGACGAAGAAAAGCCTGCTCTTCCTCCGCTCTCCTTTCACTGAATGACAAGATGACAGCCCTCAGGTGATTGCATGACAGGGGCCAGAGCAGGGCACACTACATGTTCCCGACAGCGCTCACCATATACTCTTGATAAAGTCATCAAGGCCTCTGCTGTTTACCAGCATGCCAATGCAGCTGCTTGTGGAAGATTAGCAAAGCGTGCCGCATTTACGTGGACACTGACTGATGCATGTCAGTTAGTTAGACAGATATAACCGCATATTTTAGCAAAGGAGAGTACATGCAGTGGCAAAACATGCAAAAACAAAGAGGAATTTAAAGGGAACTTCTAGTAGTTTGGTATGGTTTGTGCAAAAATATATGACTGAGAGTAATAGAATCTTTGAAGTCCTGTGAAATGGTAAAATGGTAAATGGCCTGCATTTGTATAGCGCTTTTCTAGTCGCTAAGGACCCCAAAGCGCTTCACACTACATTCAGTCATTCACCCATTCACACACACATTCATACACTGGCGATGGCAAGCTACAGTGAAAAACTAAGTACACCTTTACTGCTTCCATTGAAATTATGAGGATAGGTAGCAGTTAATTAATTGATCATCAGCACGTGTGAGCACCTCTATAAAAGCAGAACGTTTGCAGAGGGTGCACACGTGTAGCTTACAGGTGTGTGCTAACACAGTGCTGAGGAGGAAAGACATCAGTATTGACCTTAGAGAAGGAATTATTGCTGCCTATCAGTCAGGGAAGAATTATGAGTGCATTTAAAGTCCATCGTTCTGCAGTGACAAAGACAATTACAGAGCTACAACTCAGACTACAGCTCCCAGTTAACACGTTGTTGTGATGTTAAAGTTCATAACAGTAGCATTAGAAAAAGGCTGAATAAGTGTGGTTTGCCTGGAATGCTACAAAGAACATGAAGCATGGGTCAGGTTTGCTTTATCTAAACAAACCACAAGACTTCTGGAGCAATGTCCTTTGGACAGACGGAACCAAAGTGGAGATGTTTGGCCACTTAGGTGAAAACCAAACACGTCATAGCTGCTGTCAAGCACAGTGGTGGATGATTAATGCTTATTTAGTAGCCACAGCACCTGGGCACCCTGGGCATGAACTCCTCTGTATACCAACGTATTCTAGAGTCAAATGTGAATCTAAATCTTGGCTCAAATTAGGTCACACAGCAGTGCAATGATGCTAAGCAGAGCAGCAAATCTACAATAAAATGGTTGAAACTGAAAGTCCAGACTTTAACCTAAGTGAAATGCTGTGGTGGGACCTAAAGAAGTAAATAAAAGACCACCTACAAATCTAAATGACCTGAATAATACATTTTGTATGAATAAATGCTCTAAAGAGGATTGGACCAAAATTCCTTCACAATGATGTAAGAGACTGATGCAGTCTCTTACATCATGCAGATGAGGGTTATATACAGTGAAATGAGGTACGGTACCATCGTGACTGTTTGAAACATTGTTATCGGTAAAATGAAATCATGTTGGACACATCTGTTCATTCTTGATTCTGATGTCCAAGCTTTTCTGTTGTATGGGCACTGAAGCAAATAAATGTTCACTCCAAAGTCAAATGCATCAATCTTCAGGCCTCTGGTTCTATTTATCCATCTGTTTTGTATATATATGAGTCCCAGTTTCTCCTTTCTCTTGAATTTAGTGGTGTCAGGTGGCCCAAAAAATACATCTGAAAACTCTTATTAGAAATCAAGATCCAGGTGCTTTAAAAAATACATAAACCATAGGAGATGAACAAAAAATATGTAAATATGATTTGTGAAGACATTTTAAAGATTTGTCAAAGTCGTCCTTGTCGTATTTCACTTTGATTGCAAGAAAAGTGAAAGAAGCACTGCGTAAATAAATACGAGTCATTTGTAGCCCTAAAAAAAGAGTTTGCATTTGCATGTCCATCAAACCACAGACCTATAAAATCAGGGCAGCAAAGCACTTCTGCTTTTGATTCTGCAGAAATTGGCCTGACAAGAGGAACAATTGTCAGAGCTCGAGCGCTTGACAGGAATAGTTTATTCACAAAAGGAAAGCGTTAGTTTTCACAGCTGTTTTTTTTTCATGTTGAAACACATTTTCTGTCTTGCCATTGTTTATATAGATTTAACGGAGCATTTCTGAGGCACACAATAGAATAATGGCCTCACGTCAGTGTATTCGGTTCCTTTGTGGGGTTTTTTTACCAAAGCTGGGTCAAAATGTTATTTGAAATCCCCACGGGATTACCAGCAGAAGTAGCGTTTTTCCAGCGCTTGCATACAGGCCACTCGCAAGGCCAATTCAATCCTCATGAAAGTCTTTTATTTGCTTCTTGTGAAAATCCTGCACCATGTAGCATTATGAATACTGAACGTTTTGCTAGATTATAGTCCAATTTTAGCTTTCAGTCCGGATTGATTTGATTAACTCTCAGGATCTAATAGCGCCATGTGTTATTTCCTTTTTTTCTTTTTTTTGTGTGTGTCTGCAGTCCCTCCAGTGTTGTCAGTGTTCCAGCAGTCCTTCAATGCCACAGCTGACTACCAGGAATCTGTCACCTTTACTTGCATCACTTCTGGATCTCCGGACCCCATAGTCACATGGCACAGGTAAAGTTCAAAGAGATATTGGGATTGGGAGACATCCAAAGAATATTGGTGCTCCCTCAAGGATGTAGGATAGGTTTATCCCCAAGTAGACACCCGAAAGTGCTACCCTAATATGATTTCATTCCAAAACCATGAGAATTAATCTGCTGATATAGCAGCGCCTACACTTATGGGAATGCTTCCCACAAGATTCTTGGAGCCTGCTTTCGAGGATTTGCTCCCATTCAGCTCCAACAGCATTTGTGAGGCTCAGTGTTGATTTTGGGCGATAAAACCTGGCTTGCATTGGCGCCCCAATTTATCCCATAAAGTATGAGCTGAGCTCTACACGAGCCCACTCTTCCACTCCAGACTGGGAAAAAATGGCTGTATCCATCTAAGAGAGGAAATGATGTTGAACCAAATGATTAAGGCCATCATACACAAAAGGTTCAACTCCTTAAATAGCCATATATTCAGTTAGAAAACATAAGGGACAAAAACAGCACTGCTTGATTGATTACTGGATTGAAGTCACTTAATTAAGTCAAATTTAACCTTAATTTTCAAATAATACAGGCTATTATGTTCCCTACTACCCATTCGTGCCTATGTACAAATGTGTATATATTGTTTTCAGAGCAACTTTCTTTCATAGTTCTGAGGAATTTATAGTCCACCCTCGCACATTTCCCTCAGCAGCCACACAGTAATATCCATGGCACATAGCAACAGAGCGAAAATTTGCACCTAAAGAGCATTTGACACTCCACTATCCTCTCTACAGCTTGACATCGAGCAATTAGCTTGCACCCACTCGGCAGGCAATCATAACAAGCTCTTTGCACCTGAGCATCTATTGATAACACTTTATTGATGTTCCATTGAAGTTTTTAGTGTTTGCTTAAAATGGTGTCGTCCCCCCCCCCCCAGTTTTCCTTATTGGAACTTACTGGAAAGAGTAGTTTGTGGATGCTCATATTAAACACGTTTCAAGTAATGAGGTCCGTGCATGTAAAAGTAATCACCAAAGCTCTTTTTTGCCTGTTTTTGTCTCTGTGTGATGTCACTGAGAATGAATATCCCTGCCTGGTCTGTGGTCAGCTCAGGCTTATAGATCTGACCCTACCCACCTGCTGTTTAAACCATCTCTATATTTAAGGGGGCTTAAAGGCCCAGTTTGAGATAAATGAGGGTTATTTTGAACTCTGAAATCACGCAAAGCTACTTTAATAGAATCCTAGAATAAACATAATAAACTGAAAATAAGCCTGTAGTATCTTCTCTTGAGACATGATGTCTTTATAAATGTTATAAACAATCCAAACAAACATGACTTACAAGTGACCTCATGGCTCCTCATAATTGCTATATTTTGTAGTTAATTTGGTAAAATAAATACTGTGGGCTTGGCAACGTTTCTAAAGGGCAAAAAGAGGGCAACAATTCAACAACATATTAGTTTAGTCTTAAATTAAGATATTTTGGTTCCCCACTAGAGTTTGAGCTCCACCATTTACCACGTACAAATGGAAAATGAAATAGCTGCAACAATTTATTGAAATTTGTGCAAACATACATGGAAATAAAGTATAAAACAGAGTTTGTGCAATTCTAACATCCTTGAAGCTCCACTTTTGGTGTGACCACCTCTGTTCTTCAGCACAGTCTGAACTCTTTTAGGCAGGTTTCTTGTCATTTCCTTAAGTAGTCTTCAGGAATAATTCTACCGGTTTCTTGAATGACATTCAAAGCTCTCCTTTGGATGTTTCTGGCTCTAGGGAGGCCAATCCATGACTGATAGTGCTTCATTGTGTGTTTTTCTATCCAGGTATGCTTTACTGCATTGGCAGTGTGTTTGGGATCATTGTCATGCTGAAAAAGGAAGCTAATGGCAATCAGATGTTTTCTAGATGGTATTGCATGGTGAATCAATCAATGGTCCTTTTCTGTGTTCATAATTTTATGGATTTTGACAAGATCTCCAACACAAATAACTGAAATGCAACTAAAACCAAGACAGAGCCTCCACTGTGTATTACAGATGGTCATAGACACTCACTGTTGTACCTCTCTCCTGACCTTCTACATACACATTGATGATGATTTGAACCAAAAGTTTCAAAAAATTTGGATTCATCGCTCCACATTTTCAGTCCAGTTCTTGTGTACATATCTCAGCCTTTTATCCTTGTTTTCTCTCCTTAAGAATGACTTGACAGCCGCCCTTCCACTGAGATGATTTCTGATGTGGCCTCAGTGAACAGTAGATGGATCAACTGAAGGGCCAGATACATCTCTCAGATCCTGCGTCAGGTGTTTGCTGGAATTTTTTCTGTTTCTTAAGGAAACTGTTCATCTGCTGTATGTAGTTTTTTTTAGCCTTTTTGAAGGTAGTAACGTCCAGCAGAACCAGACTCAGGAAGGGGCAACCAGTCATGGATTACTCATTTACAGCTGTGTTTGTGGCATTCAAAGAATATATGCCAATATCAGCAGATATTAGCTCTCTGTTAATATATCAGCTGAGCATTATTTGAACTGTAGCAAAGGGCATTAATTAATGCTTTCATAGTCCATAATTATGATGTGGGCCTATGATCTGTTATTATTATTATTGTACTTTTAAGTAACTTGGTCAGTGCTGCGCAGCAGATAAAAGCACATAAACCGATGCTGAGCATGTGCATCAATGGTAAACACAGATGCCTTTATTCATCACCCTAACAAAGAGGTCACATACCTCTCAGAGCGCTTACCTTCATCACAGGAGCGCTGCACAATTCTGCAGAAGATGAAGCACAGCGAGGTGAATTCTTCACTCCTGCATTTCATGTGACATCATCTCTGTGAGTAATACAGATGTAATGAGAACTGAACTGTCTGTTTGAAAGAGAGGTTGAATACAGCAGAAAAAAATGAGGCACATGCATCACTTTGTGAAGTACAAACAAAATTTGAAAGGTGACGCACAGCTGGAAGCAGCCTCAACTTTGTAAACCTCATTCATCTTGCTCCCTTGTTTTGGGGCTCCAAAAAAGTAGGAATTACTTTTACTCCGGGGTGTCTTACCTTGGCTTTTCAGCTCTGGAGCACAACAGTGAAATGTAATTTTAATGATTTAACAGCTGGCGTTATATTTTGCAGAATATTTCAGTGTGAAGATGGCAAAGTGCACATCTCCATCCTTACTTTTATATTGAGACAATCCCTGTGACAGCTTAACGACCTCAGTCTCAGTTGTGCTTTAAGTGTAAAAGTGAGTTTTGTTTGACGTTGTGAGTTTTGTTTCACAATAAGCCCGTTAAAATGAGGAGCCTGGGAAATAAGATATCTTGATAGGTTTCTCATAGTATCACAGAATGAAAGAGGCTTAGATACAGAAGCATTCACTCTTACATGGTGCTCACTGATGTGCTGAGGCAATTAAAAATAACCACAGAAGTAAGCGACTAAACCTTTTTCTTAATAAAATTCTCTTGCATGGTCAGATGTGCCATTCACAAAATTTGATGTTCGCAAGATCAAGAAAGGTTTAAACCAAGTCTCAGAGAAACTCAGCGTAGTACCGAGAGCTAATGAGACTTTATTCTTTGTTCTTCTACAGCAGAGAAGTCAAACTCGTTTCACACTGTGGGCCATGCACAGCCCACTTTGATCTTAAGTGGGACGGACCAGTGAAACTCCTATTTCTGTCAGCGTAAAGAAGTTTAATCACACATTTAATCCCTGAGATATTTTAATTTTAAAAAAGAAGTGTAATTTCAACAATATATCTCAGTTTTTCTACATGATAATGAAACGCTGCTTTGGGCTCAAATTGTAAGAAATACACATGTAAAATTACAGAAAAAGTTCTGTTAGCTCATTGCGACTGTTAATTCCAAATAAATTCATAACGGTTTATCTAATTATTTACGTTGGTGCAGTATGACTGGAGGAAGCTGTAAAACTTATGAAAACACATCTAAAAGTCTAAAATGTATGCCCTCCATAACATTTTCCAAACCCTTCCAGTGGGTCAGATTGGAGGCTTTGCTAGGCCGATTCTGGCCCCTGGGCCTTATATTTGATACCCCCGTTCTGAAGTGTTGCGGTTTCAGGTCAGAAGGCAGCCTGTTTTCATTCCCAGTGCTCAGATTCTTCCAGGTTTTGTTTTTGGTTTTTTTTGGTTTTTAAAGCTGCTGGTCTCTCAGAGATATGCCCAAGGTGTATTTTGGCTTCTGCTGGAATACCAGGGGTCACCATAATGGTGACACCCAGCTCGTCACACTTGGATGCTTGTTCAGAACCCCTTGACATTACACTTACGCTACCTTGGGTATCCTTGAGCCTAATTTTTCATCTTGCAAAGTGATTCTTGTTAGGAGCATTAACAGATCGGGGTTATTACACCAAAAAGTAATGCATTACACATAACTCGTTACTTTTTAAAGGTTAAAATGCTATGTTACTTAATTATACCTGTAGAAATTAATTAGAAACACCACTCATCACATTAATTTTGTGTTATTTCGCATAACCACCTGAGATGCATTGGCACACAATTGCCGTTTAACAATATGAGCCTTGTTCCACACACTGGCATCCTGGCCTATCCTAATGAGGACACACACACACACAAGGTCTTTTTGTAAGTGTTTAAGAATTCACACAAAGCCGAGGGCAAAGTTAAAATGCAGCACTTCAAAGAAAAATGTTACGGCCACAGTGATTCTGTGATAGGAACAGGTGCCGTAACTGCTTTTGTTGCCTGTTGAAAATGAAGCTTTAGATGCTTGGCTGGGGTCAGCATATACTCTGACATCAGTCTGAGTTCTTCACTGCTCACTTTGACAGCATGCTGTCGAAAGTACTGTGCGAAAAATGAAAGCTGGACACCGCTCTGCTATTTTTCTTCCCCTACTACATCAGCTGAAGTCAGCTGATTGTAGCCCAAGTGCACAGAAAAAACATTACCCTTGATTTTGTTTTATCTGAGTACTCATCGTGCAGATAATTGAAGAACTTGCGGTACCAGTTGAAGGTTTGAATGGGTGAGTGTGTCGGAAAGGGATAAGTGAGGGATTACTGGCTAATATGATTACTTGATTTGTTTTTACAGTAATGCTTTGGATTACTGTAATGTGATTGGAGTAACTTTGTGTCCTAACATAGCAGGTTGAGGCACTAAAACCTGCTGTGCACATGTATTTTCATTGCTCTGTGGTTCTTAGGCTTGCACATTGGCAGTATGTCATTCGCTCTCAAAGTGTGGGTCATACTGAGATTCTATTTTGACATATTTTGGGGTTTTGTGACACTTTTAGTCTCATGGAGTGTAGCTGTATCAGAATCAGAATCAGAATCAGAATGGGTTTATTGCCAGATGTTGAGGTTTACAACATTAGGAAATTGCTGCGGTGCTTCAGTGCAGACAATAAGAATTAAAGTGCTATGTAGAAAGAAAGATATGTGCATGAGATATACATGAGATATATACATGAGAATAAGAATTATGAGTGCTACGTAGAAAGATATATACATGAGTGCAGGTGGTGATCAGTGCCAGACATATATACATGAGAGTAAGAATTATGAGTGCTACGTAGAAAGATATATACATGAGTGCAGGTGGTGATCAGTGCCAGACATGAAATGATGCAGTGACACAGCGTAGGGTCATGTGGTAGTGGCGGGGACAGTCATGTGGTTATTGTTCATGTGTCCCACAGCAGAGGGGAAGAAACTGTTCTTGTGGCGAGAGGTTCTGGTGCGAATGGACCGGAGCCTCCTGCCTGAGGGGAGCAGGTCAAACAGACTGTGTCCAGGGTGAGAAGGGTCAGCTGAGATCCGGGCTGCACGCCGCAGAGTCCTGGAGGTGTACAGGTCCTGCAGAGATGGGAGTCTGCAGCCAATCACCTTCTCAGCAGAGCGCACAACACGCTGCAGTCTCTGTTTGTCCCTGATAGTGGCTCCAGCGTACCACACGGTGATGGAGGAGGTGAGGATGGACTCGATGATTGCAGTGTAGAATTGCATCATCGTCCGTGTTGGCAGGTTGAATTTCTTCAGCTGCCTCAGGAAGTACATCCTCTGCTGGGCTTTCTTGATGACGGAGGTGATGGTGGGCTCCCACTTCAGGTCCTGGGTGATGGTGGTACCCAGGAAGCGGAATGAGTCCACAGAGGTGATGGGGGTGTCAGTCAGGATGATGGGGGGGAGTGGGGCTGTGTGCTTCCTGAAGTCCACAATAATCTCCACTGTCTTCTGGGCATTCAGCACCAGGTTGTTGTGGCTGCACCAAGACACCAGACGTTCAACCTCCCTCCTGTAGGCAGACTCATCCCCGTCAGAGATGAGCCCAATGACGGTGGTGTCATCTGTGAACTTGATTAGCTTGACAGACTGGTGGGTGGAGGTGCAGCAGTTGGTGTACAGGGAGAAGAGCAGAGGAGAAAGAACACAGCCCTGAGGGGAGCCGGTGCTGATGGTCCGGGAGTCCGAGACATTCTTTCCCAGCCTCACGTGCTGCTTCCTGTCCGTCAGGAAGTCAGTGATCCACCGGCAGATGGGATCAGGCACATTCATCTGGGAAAGCTTGCCTCGGAGATGGTCTGGAAGGATGGTGTTGAAGGCAGAGCTGAAGTCCACAAACAGGATCCTGGCGTAGGTTCCTGGGGAGTCCAGATGCTGCAGGATGAAGTGTAGGGCCATGTTGATGGCGTCGTCTACAGACCTGTTGGCTCTATATGCAAACTGCAGGGGGTCCAGGAGGGGGGCCGTGAGGGTCTTGAGATGGGAGAGAACTAGGCGCTCAAATGACTTCATGACCACAGATGTCAGAGCCACGGGTCTGTAGTCATTTGATGTCCAGTGATGTCCAGTGATCCTAGGTTTCTTGGGGACAGGGATTATGGTAGAGGACTTGAAGCAGGCAGGCACATGACATGCCTGCAGTGAGGAGTTGAAGATGCCAGAAAACACTGGGGCCAGCTCGTTTGCACAGTGTCTGAGGGTGGCAGGAGACACGCCGTCTGGGCCGGGAGCTTTCCGAGCATTCAGACTCCTAAACTGCTTCCTCACATCTGCTTCATGAATATGAAGAGTTGTGGTCGGAGGAGGTGGTGTGAAATCCTCTTTTGTGTGGGGTGAGGAGGGGGGTGTTGCAGGTAAACAGTTTGAAGGTGGTGATGGCTCTATGGAGGGGGGAGAGGTGGGGGAATGAGTGTCCAAAGTGCCTCTATTGTTGGGGTCGTTGGAGGTGTGAAGGCTGCCTGATGGCTCGTCAAAACGACAGTAGAAGTCGTTGAGGGTGTTGGCTAAGAGCAAGTCATCAGTGGAGTGGGGGGTTTTAGGCTTGTAGTTTGTAATATTCCTAAAACCTTTCCACACAGAGGCCGAGTCATTCTCTGAGATCTGCTGCTGCATCTTCTCAGAGTGCTGATGTTTGGCAATGTCCACTTCCTTAGTGAACCTGTACTTGGCCTCTCTGTAGCAGTCCCTGTCTCCGCTTCTGAACGCCTTACTCTTTTCCAGCCACAGCTTTTTGAGTTTAGGAGTAAACCAGGGTTTGTCATTGTTATAACTCACCCTGGTGCGTGATGGCACAATGCTGTCCTCACAGAAGTGGATATAGGAGGTGACAGTGTCCGTAAACTCGTCCAAGCTGTTAGAAGCAGCCTTCATTGTGTCCCAGTCTGTGGTCTCCAAACACGTGCGAAGCTCCTCCACAGCCTCGTTGCTCCACAGTTTTTTGGTCCTCACGACAGGTTTGGAGAGCTTCAGCCTCTGTCTGTACGCGGGGATTAGGTGGATCATGACGTGGTCAGAAAGTCCGAGTGAAGCGCGCGGCACCGCGCGATAGGCCCCGCTGATCGTGCTGTAGCAGTGGTCCAATGTCCTCTCCTCTCTGGTCGGGCATTTAATATACTGTTTGTATTTCGGAAGCTCATGGCTCAGATTGGCTTTGTTAAAGTCCCCAAGAGCAATGATGAGAGAGTCCGGGTATGTCCGCTCCGTGTGGAGAATCTGCTCTGCGAGTGCGCACTGAGCTGCTTGCGCATCCGCGTCTGGCGGGATGTAAACAGCGGCCAGGATGAATGAAGCAAACTCCCGCGGAGAATAAAACGGTTTGCAGTGAATAAAAAGATATTCCAGAGAGGGAGAGCAGTGCTGGGCAATCACTGTTACATCTGTGCACCAGCCACTATTGATGTAGAAGCAGACACCTCCACCTTTGGTTTTACCGGAGAGAGCGGCCTGCCGGTCCGCGCGCAGCAGATGAAAGCCCTCCAGCTTGAGCGCGCAGTCCTGTAGTAATGTGGCTTGGCCACTACCCTGCTACAAGTAGATAATGGCACAACCTTGTGCCAGACCTAGACACCTTAGTCTTTATCAGAGGCATGAAAATTGCAAGTTCAACATCACCATTTGAATTAGCATGTTAACTTTGTGCGAGTGCTTTTTAACCTATTATGACACAGTCATACTTGGAAAAAATATTAACAAGACATTGTGAAACGAACTTGTGATCTCATTGCCTTTGAAGACCACTCTCAGTCAGTTGCTGTCTTTAAAGCAACTTTGGTACATCAAGAGAGCACTAAGAATCAGTAGGAATCAGTCTGCAGCTAAACGGAGTCCAGTTGGCAATTACTTGCAATCGGCAATATGAAAAATGGCAATTATTTGAGATAAACTGGCAAAAATCAAAACTAAAAAATGAGTAAACAAATATTAACATAGTTGCTGCAGGACAACATTTTGTCCTGACAACCTTGTTTTATATAGAAATAGAATAGATAGAAAGGTTCAAGGTCAAGTTCCATACTGCAAAGAGATGTGTCACAGTACAAGGTCATCAGTGACCAGGCACAGTCAGTTATAGACTGATTCCGTAACATTTGGGGTTAGATACAGGCTTATGGTGACATTGGAGCAACATCCACCTCTTTCTATGAATTGTTTTGCCACTTTTAGCACCATGAAATGAAAAAAGTGCATAACAGAAAAACCATAAAACCATAACACATATCATATGTGCTTTAGCATGGAGCTAAAATACACCCAAACCCCAGTGGATGTCAGTTGCATAATGTACATAATGTGCTGCATGTTTTATTTCAGCATACCATCCTGCGAGGTTTACTTGAAAGGGTACTCTTGCATGCTCCCACTTCACTCTAATGCTCACGTACTATTTTTTTTAATGCTGACTGAATAAAATATAAATCACCTGTCAAGGTCTCATTTCAGCTGACTGCAGATTTTGAACTTTTTTAGTGACCATGGACTGCCAAACATTTCTGTGTAGTCTGTTTCATTTCCCAGGTCAATAAGTCCTGTGTGTCAGTCCCAGACTACAGAATTAAAATGCGTAAATCACAACAAAGGCTTCGGTATAAACAACGCATCACATTCCAATTTAGTTTTTCTTTTGATGCCACCCCTCCTAACTAATTCCAGGCTCTCCCGTTGCATTTCCTGTCAGAGCGAGGTTTCACCTCATCCTCTGTGCATCTTGGGTAATGGACTACCTGTCAGCAGTCAGTCAGTATAATGACATTCAGCACTGCAGCACGCCCTCCACTGTCCATTCCAAAGATGAGGCCTCTCTTCATTTCCTCTTTGGCTCACCAGAGTTATTATTACTTGGCTTTGGTGTTTCCTCTGACGACTTTCAATTATCCCCCCTCTCGCTTTTCCTACAGTACAATGAGGCTGAGCTCACCACGCAGTATAACTGCACTCGTGTCTATTTGTGTCTGAGTCTTCAAATCCCCTCATGTGAAATCTCTAAAAAAATAAGAGTTTTTTAGTGGAACAGTAAAATATACACTGTGAATAATACAACAGCCTGAACTGAAGACTTGAGATATATCTGTTCTGAATTTATTACATAAAATAACTTGTAAAATAAAATAAAAAACAAGATGCTATTGTCCATATTTAACGAAATGTTATTTTTTTTTATCTCTTTTCATACCTTTTCTTTATATTTGCGAGTGGGGCAGATTAATAATGAATCACAACTGAATATGCTGAAGCACATTTGCAAACATCAGATCAGCTTTATCTGTTTTGTGTTCGTTTATGTAAACCCTTAATGATTTTAATTTCGAGAATCTCATCCGTTTATGCTCTGCTTCACATTCACACTGATACATAAAACTATATGTAAGCCTTTCAGATCCCCTGGGCAGATTAAATATTTCACTGAGTGAGAATTGGGGAGAAAAACTAAGTGCAAACCCTGCAGTAAATGAGCCATTTTTCAATTGATAATGAACTGTCTGAAATCCAATTTTTACTTAATTAATACATAAATTGGGCAAAAAATGGTGACTGTGGCACTCTTGTTCAAGTTTAAACATGCTATCCTACATGAAAACTCCCAGAACATAAACGTCTTACTTGTTAGGGTTCGTTCATAGAGCTTAAATTAAATATAAGTACTAGAAAAGCTCCAATAAAGCTTAGTTATAACAACAAAGTAGAGAAAAGCTGTGTTGAAGCAATAACTTTTTGTTTTATGACAGAAGAAGGGTCTTCACAAGTTATCAGAAGGAAGTAGTAACCAGGGCTTGGATCAAAGGCAGGCCTGTATTTGTTTTTAAGGTTTTTTTTAATAAGTAGTATATTTCACTAAAAAACTTTCCATTTGCTTTGGTAAAGTTAATGCATGTACTGATAAAACTGCAGAGCGCAGTAAGTCACACATAATAAAGATCAGTTTGGATCTCTGTAGAGATCTTACTTTTGCCAGAGAGCAACCCAGAAACTGCTGCACCCATGTTCTCACAGTTTACTTAAACTGACACAGACATGAACAAACATTCATTTTGTTTGGTTTTAATTTGTTTGCATCAACCACTTCCCAAGTGTTTATTATTATTAGAGACACAGCTTTTAACTGGCTGCAGTTATTTTATTTGAGGAAATGCAATATGCAAAACAAAGTCTAGTTAAATCTGCACTGTACACACTGGTTTGTATATGTTAGTTTTAAAGAGTCCCTTCCAAATTTGTCCTTTTTTGGCATTTTTATTTATTAATATTCATAAATAGCACAACAGTATTATCAGTTTTCATAGTAAGAATGCTACCATGTTACCAAAGGTACGTATTTACAAATCCAGGACATGGAGAGCAACATCAGCGATCTTCCCATGTTGTGTCCCCCAGGTCAATACTAAGTTTGTTTTGTTGTAATATCCATAAGCTCACAAGTAAAGTATTGGGCTGTATTGGGTATTCACATACTAAACACAAACTTCAGCTGTCTGTAGTTTGCTGATATGCAGTATAGGAAAGTAGATCTTAAAAGAAAATTCTGGTTACATATCAGAGAATTAAATTTGTGTGCTACAAAATTAAATGTATGTAAACAGGTATTTCCCGTGTTTTGGGTGCCATTGCTGCTTGATCCTACATGAATTCAGTAACTAAGCTAATCTTATTTTTAGCGACTTACAAATGCTGTAAAAGGACCTGTTGTCTAAATCAAAAAAAACAAAGCTATCCCTTGAACCTTTTAGACTACACGCCTGGTTAACTAGCTGCAAATAAACAAGCGGAGGAGGCAGCTAACATGCGTCAGACTATTATGATTTTGTTATGAAGCTTAAATATAGACATGCGTCAATTTATCAGTTTGATTTTTCTGGATAATTTCCCCACAGAGCCCAGTAAGAAAAGACATTAAGTCAGCAATGCATCTCCGCACCACACCGGAGTCATTTAGTGAGCATTGCAGTCCATAAGAAAACATTCACAGCAACACTAGTGAGTGCTGGCAGGCCTGTAACTGACACGATAAAGATGTTACTTTTCTGCATGGCAGAGTTTCACAACTCTGATGACATACAACAAACTATTCATCGAGCAATTGTTATTTCAATTATTGCCTGATCTGTTTATCCAAAACAATCCTTTCATCACACTTCAAATAGTGTCTATAAAAAGTGCCGTCATGTTTTCACCTGTTTACCTGCTATAGATAGAAATAGTTTCAAAGCCGAGGTGTCTGCACTTTGCCTGATTTTTATGGGATCGGTTGACACCCAAAATACAGAGATTATACATCTGTAACATCAAACGTGTACTGACGCATTCATATTTTAGGAGTTCAGTGTCAGTTTTGAGGTAGTTGCCAAATATTTCCACTCCTTACTTATGTGCCTCTGCTTTTCACTCGTGCAGGAAAGGGCAGCAGCTGGAGCCATCGGACCAGTACATTTTGAACAGGCTTGATGGCGGGCGGAGCATGTTAACCATCCGCAACATCCGGCAGGGTGATGGAGGCACCTACTCCTGCAGAGCCACCAATAAGGCAGGATCCCAGGAAAGAGAGCTCTTCCTCAAAGTGTTTGGTAAGCATGCAATCTGAGTAAAATACTATAGTTGTATAAGATACAGTTTATTTATCCTAAATTTTCAGATATTAATCACAACTATTAAAAATAGTGCAAATAATGTCAAAAAGATTAGTAAAAGAAAATATACAATAATATAACAAGATAAAATAGATCCATAAGGTAAGAGGCACTGTGGATCAAAATCAAAATATAATAAGACATGTTCAAGAAATATGAAGGTTTTAGAACAATATATAAAATATTAATAAGGTTTAATTAAATTAAATTTTCTAATTTTCTACAGACACTGGCCACTTTATTATATACATCTCTTCAACAGTGCTCATAATTACGGGTACCACTCCTGTCAGTTATAAAACGGAAACTACAGACACCTCACCAAAACTGGACAACAGAAGACTATAAAAATTGTCTTAATTTCTTCTCCTGGTAGAGTCAGTCTTTGGTCGACTCACATGAAAGTGTGGTTCTGTCCTGCCTCATATCAATAGTTCAGTCTGTTGGTGTGTAATGGTTTGGGGGACTTTTTCTTGGAACATTTTAGTGTTATTTGAGCACCAACTGATAAGTGTAAGAAAAACCACGTTGTTCCTTCTATCTCCCCAAACCAGGACTAACATAAAAAAATCCCTTCCTATCACTTTAAAGGGTTTGTTTTCTTTTTCCATTATCTGTTATTTGGTGCCCCACCAAAGATTTTAAATGTAATAGCATTACCCATGACAGTAAACAGTGTTTTATGTTGATCCATAAAGCTTTATTGTAAGGACATCCACAAATTCCATTTTATAAAGAAATGCAGAAAAAAATGTCCAAATATGACAGTCGGCCCACACCAATAACAGCTTTATCAAAGTGATATATTTCTGTTAAAAAATAAATATTTCATTTATTGCTTCATATTTCAATTACTGCGCTCCTCATAAAAAATTTCAATTTATATTTTCATAAACCTGCCAGCTATTTCCTCACAGATCGACGTGATAGCGCTGCTTCTAGCTCATGAAAATGTATGGAGATTTGTGCTCAAGTCATCAACATCCTTTGGAGATGTGAAAAGCGCTTGTTCTTCAAAATGCACATTTAAATGAAGAAGTTAAGGGGGTGGGAGGAGTTCTGCTTCCAGGCCGTGTGGTGGGAGAACGCAGTTGTAAGTTAGTTTTATTACCCTTGACAGCACAGGCAGGAGGAAAACAGGAATTTTAAGTTATACAAGGTGTGTGCAGGTGTGTATGTGCGCTTCACTCGTGTTTAGGCGCTGTAACCCATTGTGAGCCTCATCTTTTTCTGTGGCACTTTCACAGATCTGTTTGCACATGTTTGTTGTTAGGTGTTTGCTTTTATACACTCTAAGATGTTCACATCTGGGGGCCTCCAGGAAACAGTGTGTGTCTTTTGGCTGCTCTGTAAAGTTGCAAGAGCAGTCCATGAGCTGTAAAAGGCTGAAGCCTGCAGTCTTCGGGGATTATGTCAACTTGTCCTGCTTTTCAGGCAATGAGTCATTTGTTGCTGTAGAAGAAAATCCATACTATTAAGGAATAGCTGCATGTACTTGTTAGACATGCTAGAAGAGTGGCTCAAGGGATGCTTGGTTGGTCACTCTATTACTTTAGTCTGGACTGAAATATCTCAACAATTTCTCTGTGGATTTCCATTTACTTTAATGACTTTTATGACTTTGTTGGTCCACTAACTTTCCTACCCAGCAAATATTGTTGAGAAGATATTACAGATCACTTTGGAGAATTCTAAACAACACTGAGATTTGGTAAAAAAAAAAAAGTAAAACCTGAATGCTGTCTTCATCAGTTTCGTTCAAAAATAGTCTAGAAAACATATCTTAAATTCTATTAAAGAGTAAAACGGTGTATTTTATCAACAGTTCAACTATGCCAACAATAGAAGAGAAGAGAATAGTCTTTTATTTTCATTGTACATTTAAAACCAAATTGTGGGTGCTCTACGGCAGCTATGTAGGAATAAAATATAAATATCAAACAAACAGGAGATTAGAGCTTAGGCCATTCTTGCCATCAGGCCCGCTGCCCTGCTAATGTTGTTTCCAGTGACAGAAGCACATAATGACATGAGATTTATAAAACTAAATTTGTTATTGTTTAAAAAATGACTTTCAGGGCTAGTCGACATTATATGTCCACATTCTAACATTTCACAACCAAATAAGATTTTATTTAGTGGGGACAGGTTAATTTGAAACTCTAAATTGAAAAGAGGTGTGAATGTGTCTGTGTGTTAGCCCTGCGATAGACTGGCGACCTGTCCAGGGTGTACCCTGCCTCTCGCCCTAAGACAGCTGGGATAAGCTCCACTGCCCCCCACGACCCTGAAAAGGATAAGCGGAAGCGAATGGATGGATGTATGGATAAGATTTTATTTATTTAATTTAGTAAAAATGCCAAGCTCTTTTTTGAGAAAAAAAATCATGAATCACTTCTTCTCTTTTGTTGCGGAAAAATAATTTAAGCATTGAAACCAAACAGATTTTCTGAGATTTATTGAAAGAAAGTTAAACCCTTGCAAAGGGATCAATACAATGCAAACGGGGTTTGTACCAGCGTTGACCAACAGGTAAAATAATAACAGCTCCTTTAAAGCCGTTGTGCGGATACAATCTTTGTCTATTCAGTGGTTGGGAGTGAAATCCTCGCCATCATCTAGGCACCAGCTTGATAATGAAGTGTATCATGGCCTTGAGCAAATCTTAAAGTCATTTGTTTTCCCGTCTTCATACACTCTTTCGTTATACAAGAAATTTACAATTGCATATCAATAGTACGCAGAGGTTAGATGAGGTGAAACAAAAATTTTCCATCACACATTTCAACCAAATTTAGAGGTAAAGGGTGCTTCTTTTTAAAGGTTATAACTAACTGACCTGATTAAGCCCAACCCCCCCCCAAAAAAAAAAAAAAAAAACCAACCGTGAGTTGGGATCTGGTGAGAGTTTCCTCTTTACTAATTATCTACCACCATTATGTCAAAATGTAAATCCATCAAACCTGCAAAACTAATTTTGTTCCTTTCAGATCTGCTTTTTTTTTTTCTTTAATGGCTTTTAGCAAATGTTGTTGCTAATAGCATGAACGTTTGTGTGATGGTGATTGTTGTACACCTACTAACATGTGCATGTTGTCAGAGCCAACAAACAACTGTTTCACCCCTTATATCAAGACACTCCTAAACCAAAGGTTCTGTGAAACATTCTTATTTTCAGATGAAAGTAAGTTCAGTATTTTAGGAAATCAAGTTCTTAAAGTCTGGAGGAAGAGCAAAGAGCAGAATCCAAGGTGTTTGAAGTCTACGGTGAAGTCAGTGATGAGTTAAAGCATAGGTGTCAAACTCTGGCCCGCGGGCCAAATTTGGCCATACCGCGAGCCATACCAAATTATTATTAGAGCTGGCCTACTGGTATTATACAAATAATATATATATTGTTTAGTATTAAGCTTTCCTTGTTCCATATTCTGTTTTTCAGCAAAACTTGTTTGAGTCCATTAGAAGAGATTCATTCTTAAATCTGGAGGAAGATTTTTTTTCCCAATAAATATTAATGTTAGCCCGCGACCTTGTTCCAGTTTTGAATTTTGGCCCACTGTGTATTTGAGTTTGACACGCCTGAGTTAGAGTGACATGTGATCTGCTGGTGCAGGTGCTGGCAGATGGACTGCTGTGTTTTATCAGGTCCAAAGTCAACACTGCTGTCTACCAAGTGATTTTAGAGCATGCGAGCTTTGTGGAGATGCCAATTTCTTATCACCTGGCACAGTGCCAAAACTACTACCAAATTATCTGCTGACCATACTATTACTTTGCTTGATTGGCCAGCCACCTCGCCTGACCTGAACACCACAACCCAGGCTTCAATAACACCTCAGAAGTGCGACAGGCTTCTTTTTATATTGTATAGAATATATATATATATATACACTCAACAAAAATATAAACGCAACACCTTTGTTACTGCTCCCATTCCCCATGGGATGGACGTAGAGACCTAAAATTCATTCCAGATACACAATATAACCATCCCTCCCAAACAGTGGTCACAAATCAGTCCAAATGTGTGGTAGTGGGCACATCTGCCATATTGAGATAATCCATCCCACCTCACAGGTGTGCCACATCAGGATGCTGATCTGACATCATGAGTAGTGCACAGGTGTACCTCAGACTGCCCACAACAAAAGGCCACCCTGGAATGTGCAGTTTTTTGCGCTATTGGGGGTCTGGGGAACCAGAACCGGTCAGTATCTGGTGTGACCACCATTTGCCTCATGCAGTGCAACACATCGTCGCATGGAGTCTATCAGATTGTCAATTGTGGCCTGTGGAATGTTGGTCCACTCCACTTCAATGGCTGTGCGAGGTTGTTGGATATTCGTGGGAACTGGTACACGCTGTCGTATACGCCGGTCAAGCACATCCCGAACATGCTCAATGGGTGACATGTCCGGTGAGTATGCTGGCCATGCAAGAACTGGGACATTCTCAGCTGCCATCTGCCCTGAACAATGTGAACCATGATTCATCCGTGAAGCGCACACCTCTCCAACGTGCCAGACGCCATCGAATGTGAGCATTTGCCCACACAAGTCTGTTACGGCGACGAGCTGGAGTCAGGTCAAGATCCCGATGAGGACAACGGGCATGCAGTTGAGCGTCCCTGAGACGGTTTCTGACAGTTTGGTTGTGCAAACCAATTGTTCCAGCAGCTGTCTGGGTGGCTGGTCTCAGACGATCTTGGAGGTGAACCTGCTGGATGTGGAGGTCCTGGGCTGGTGTGGTTACACGAGGTCTGCGGTTGTGAGGCTGGTTGGATGTGCTGCCATATTCTCTGAAACGCCTGTGGAGACGGCTTATGGTTGAGAAATGAACATTCAATGCACGGGCGACAGATCTGGTTGACATTCCTGCTGTCAGCATGCCAATTGCACGCTCCCTCATTGCTTGTGGCATCTGTGGCATTTTGCTGTGAGACAAAACTGCACATTCCAGGGTGGCCTTTTGTTGTGGGCAGTCTGAGGTACACCTGTGCACTACTCATGATGTCAGATCAGCATCCTGATGTGGCACACCTGTGAGGTGGGATGGATTATCTCAATATGGCAGATGTGCCCACTACCACACATTTGGACTGATTTGTGACCACTGTTTGGGAGGGATGGTTATATTGTGTATCTGGAATGAATTTTAGGTCTCTACGTCCATCCCATGGGGAATGGGAGCAGTAACAAAGGTGTTGCGTTTATATTTTTGTTGAGTGTATATATCCTGATTGATCTTAGGAACACTTTGAGATACTGGATTTGGGATTTTTATGAGCTATAAGTCACTTTTATCGAGATTGGAACGAAAAAGGATTGCAATCTTTATGCACGTTTATCTTTTATAAGTTTATCTTTTTTAATTAAATTATGAAAATGCCAACAAGCAAAAGCTTCTACAAAGACTGTGAAAAGAAGAAGAAAATGGGCTGTAAGCAAGGTGACCTGTAAGAAACGTGCTAAAATGGATTGTTTCAGACACTCTTTAAAAGAGCCCATTTATATGGCAGCATGCAAAGCTATGTTTTTAAAGTCTCTGAATGCAAATACAGAGTCTTAGAATGAAAGAGATCCCTTTGAAAAAAGAGTGCTAACAAACACAGTGTTATGATTGGCGCTCTCATCATATTAGGATAGCAATATTAGCAGTTAGCTAAGCATTGCTGCACAGTAACTTTTGTTAGCTACAGCAACAGTTTTTGACCAGCAGAGTATACGTTTTTGACAGCTTCCATGGCTAAATGTTGTCAGCGATACAGTTTGATAGAAGATAATTCTTCAGCTATCTGAAGCATCAACAGTAAATGTCAGGTTTCAGAAAAAGAGTAAGCAGATCCTACATTTTCCCTGCAACACTCAGCAGCTGTACCGGGAGACATTTATCACAGAAGCAGAGATTTTCATCTATCTGCAGACAGACTCTTAAGCGTTTGCCACAGTTTGCATTTTTTCCCCCCATTGTCAGTAGTCTATGAAACACAGCACCCACTTTAATGGGTTTTTCATTCTGTAATTTGCACACGTTCACTGAACACATCACAAATACATTCTTTTCTGGGGGGTTTATTCCCTATGTATGTTCACTTGAATCTACCATTTCTGTTTCTTCATGCATGTAGCCAAGAACAAGTCTTGACAGCAAAGACAGTAAATTACATCACCATAAAAATAACAAAAATGATTTTTCAGTTAAACCCTCTAAACTCTGGAACATTACAAGAGGCATCAGGGATGACAGGAGAGAATCTGTGCTGACATTTGCTTTGTGGATCGGCACAGCTGAAACAACAAATGCAGAGGTTATAATTATCAGATACAGTCAGTACCACATTTTACCTTCTGATACCTGTCAGTGGGTGGGAAAAGAGCCTTATGTCAAATATTACTATAGAGAGGATGAAAATACTGTTTAGCTGCATAAGCAGGCTTGTTCCTGCATTAACTGTCTGCCAAGAGGCGTCAAAGCAAACCATCTTTTTTGGTCTTTCATGAACTAACAATGTGACAAACTGTACATTTATGCCACTTTCTTCTCTTTCTGACATATTAATGGCTTTTTCATGGGTTATGGTTAGGATTGAGCCTGCCAGGGCTGACAATGTGCAGTAGCAAAATACAACATTTGCAAGTACAATTATTATAATACCTGTAATTTGAATAATTAAGCGTAATTAGAGGTATTACCATGTGTTAGAGTAAAATACTAATAGTTTTTTTGTCATGCTGAGTTTAAGAGAAACTTAAAGAAGTTCATTTGAATTTACAAACTGAATAAGAATAAAGTTCACTTAGTAAAAATCCAAGGTCAAATAAATTTAGGATTTTTGTCTTTTAGCGTAAAGAACGCTTCTCATTTAAAGAGGAAATGTTTTCAATAAAACATTATTAATAGCAGTCCCTGCAGAGTGGTTTGTGCATCACGCTTGACAAATGTGAGTTTTTTCATTTAATATTTTTATGATGAAGGGCATTTGAGGCAAACAGCTGTGGATAGGAACTGTAGAACTGGTTCAGACCAGTTTCAGCCATTAACAGTTTTCTGTGTTTGGCAGTCGGATCGTTTTGAATCTGTATTTGTATGTTTGCACACGAAGAGCTGTCAGAACATGATGCTTTTAACATCTTTCACTCTGCAGACATCATCCTAACAAAGAAATTGTGCCTCATTATGGGGCCTTATAGCAAAAAAAGGGGGGGAAAAACCCGACGGTTGAGATAATTTCGCCTCTTCTCTATGTGGCCTTTTGTATTGACACAAAACAGAATCAAGCAGATTGTTGCACTATTTTCAAGAAAAGGACACTTGATTCTGAATGAGTTCTGAAGTGCGCTGATTTGTTGTTGAAACAAGTAAAATTATCCTTGCTATTCGCAGCAAATCTATTTGACTTGATTGAGGAAAACAAGAGTTGAGGACTTGGTTGTAGCGTAAATAAGCCATTAATGTGGTTGTTTGTGCTGGGATTTGAGAAGATGTTTATTGTTAAGTGATTTTCTTTTTTATTGTTTGCTTCATCCCTACTGCCTGCCGATATTCGTATAACTGCACTGAGACCGGGCACAAGGCATCAATCATATCCAAAATGCTTATAGAAATATAAAAGTGTCTTATCAATGATAAGATACTTTCTGCACATGCTGGCATATGGAAGATGTTAGATTCAGGACTCACAGGGAGGCCAAAAGTCAAGAAAAAAAATGTAAAAATGAGATGACTCATTAGCTCCTTGGCTGCTTGGCTATTAGCTGACTAACATTACAATACCACATGCCATATGTAAACATTCTTCATAAAAAAAAACCCAATGACTCAATTTATTGGGACCATAAATGTCTACTAAGTTGGACATTTTTGTCAAAGTGCAGAATTTTCATGCAACCTTGAATAATGCAAAACTCCTATACTTCAGTTCGTTTTGTGAGATGTTTCACAAAAACATAATTCAACACATCATGTATGGATCCAATATCTGATTGCATTTCCAGTTCAAAAAATTTCACTTCGCTGAGCAATTCTTATATTTGAAAAAAATGTCTGTGTCAAACGTTAACATTTGTTACTCTCCCTGAGAAATACAGCAACTAGTAGTAAGTATGTCTGTGAAGGTTCTCAGTCATCCAGGTCATTGTAGTCTAAGGAGCTTGGGGAAAAAAAGTGTCTGGACTTCTTTAAGTTGCTAGAAGACGTTTCACCTCTCATCCAAGAAGGTTCTTCAGTTTTAAGGTCAAATGGTGGAGAGTCCCAGATTTAAACCCTATGGGAGTGTTCCCCCCAAGAGGGACGATGGACAGGGGGTCCATCAGCCAAGGTTTCGGGTGAACTCATTGTGAAACGTAGCCCCCACCCTATCGTGTGATTTCCTGAGGTCACCAATGCACCTCAGGAAGTCACATTGATAGGGTGGAGCTAGGAAACCTTGGCTGATTGTGACCTACACCTATTTTCACACATTGGCTTATGTAAATAGGTAGAGGATCATTAGGGGGTCCATCGTCCCTCTTGGGGGGATACTCTCATAGGGCTTAAATCTGGGACTCTCTAACATTTTACCTTATAACTGAAGATGTCACAGTCTGGCTGGGGCAGACTGTATGTGTTTGCAAAAGAGGACTCAAACGCAGACCAAAAACTGAACGTGGCGTGGATTTAACAAAAAACAAGCCGTTTATTGAAGCTAGCAAAGAGGGTACAAACAAAAGGGCATTGATGAAACTAAACAATAACCTAAACTGGGTGAACTAAAACTAAACATGAAAAAACCTTAAACATGGTGAACTGACATAGATGCCTGAAGTTGTGACATGGATGAGCAGACGACCTGACAAAGAATGACTGAAAGCACACGGACTAAATACACACAGGAGGATAATGAGGGAAGTGGGAACACATGGAGAAACAGCCGACACATGAACATAACGACGTCACAGTGGAAGAGAAAAACTTAACACGATGAACACAGGAACACCAGACCTCTTCAAAATAAAACAGGAAACATAAGACGCAGACATGACAACCTGAACTTGAAAACGTAAGACACAGACATTAAACACATGAAGGGGAAGGGAGACTTGACATGGGCGGAAGACACAAGGGGAATCTAATAACAAAGAACTAGAACAACCTAGGCATGATAAAAAATGAACTTAGAAAACCTGAAGGGCTTAAACTTAAACTAAAACTCAAAACGCTGGGTCAAAAGACCCAGGATCGTGACAGAAGAAGCTTCTCGGATGAGAGGTGAAACGTCTTCAAGCAATTTAAAGAAGTCCAGATGCTTTTCTTTTTCCAAGCTCCTTAGACTAGTAGTAAGTAAGTAAAATTTATTTACAGGAATCTGTTACAAAGTGCTTTACACAAAAACAAGAACATGACCCAGATGTCTATCTAAATAGATGTGTTTTCAGCTGTTTTTTAAAAGAAGCCACAGAGTCGATGGTGCGTAGAGGAGGTAAACCATTCCACAGTATTGCTGCTAGGTTGTGGAAAGTGCAATCCCCCTTTGTTTCCCAACTGTCTGGAGGACGGGCCGCTCATCCGAGGCGCAGAACAAAGAAGCGCCGGGGAAAACGCGCTGGTATTAGGAACAGACTGAGACAGCAGGCGCATCGCGCACCACTGCCCAGTATCCTACTGGCCAATGTACAATCCATGGAGAACAAGCTCGATGACCTAAGAGCAAGGGTCATCTTCCAACGTGACATGAGGGACTGCAACATTCTGTGCTTCACAGAGACATGGCTGTCCCCCACCGTGCCGGACCAGGCCGTAACTCCGTCGGATTCATTCTTTGTGCTCCGCGCGGACAGAACGGCAGAGTCGAACAAAACCAAAGGTGGGGGAGTGTGTTTCATGGTAAACAGAAAGTGGTGTGATGCCAGGAGCATTTCTACTCTCTCCAGCGGCTGCTCGCCACATCTGGAGTTCCTGAGCATTAAGTGCCGCCCTTTCTATCTGCCCCGTGAGTTCACCTCAGTCTTCGCCACGGCGGTCTACATCCCACCCCAAGCGGACACAGGTATGGCTTTGTCCGAATTACATGATGTGCTGAGCTCGCTTCAAAACAAGGACCCGGGCGCAGCCCTCATTGTAGCAGGAGACTTTAACAAAGCGAACCTCAGACAAGTCATGCCAAACTTTTACCAGCATGTCTCGTGTCCAACGAGAGGGGATCGGATTTTGGATCACTGCTACACGCCATACAAGCAGGGCTACAAAGCTGTCTCACACCCGGCTTTTGGGAAGTCTGACCACAACGCCATCTTCCTCATTCCCCAGTATAAACAAAGCATACGGAGGGAAGACGTGACCACGAAGGAAGTAAAACGGTGGACTGCCCAATCAGAAGCTACGCTACAGGACGCACTCAACGACGTAGACTGGGACATGTTCAGAGCATGCGCAGTCGACATCAACGAGTTTACGGAAGTAGCAGTATGCTTCGTCAATATGCTAGCGGAGGAGATTATCCCCACTGCGAGAGTCACCACATTCCCAAACCAGAAACCGTGGATGGACAGATCGATCCGCACTGCAGTAAACGCCAGGACCGCCTCCTACAACGCGGGTCTCGCCACTGGCGATATGAGCGCCTACAAAGCGGCCTCATACGGCGTGCGGCGCGCGGTGAGAGATGCCAAACGCAGGTACCGGGAACGTGTGGAGTCCCGCTTCCACCAGGGCGACACACGGAGTATGTGGCACGGACTACGCACCAGTACGGACTACAAAGCCAGGGACACTGCGCCGATCAACGCCGACTCTGCATTCACCAACGAGCTGAATCGGTTCTACGCCCGTTTCGAGGTTAGCCAGGCGGCTAATGCTATCTACCGCCTGACTACCGAGGACAGTGATGTCATCAGCGAGAGACCGGTGACCAGCATCGCGGAGCATGACGTCCGAGCGGCACTGAGGAGAGTGAACACAAGGAAAGCGGCGGGGCCAGACGGTATCACCGGCCGTCTGCTGCGCTGCTGTGCTGACCAGCTAGCAGGTGTGTTCACTTACATCTTCAACGAGTCCCTGGCGAAGTCTGTGGTCCCCACATGCTTCAAAAGATCCACCATCATCCCTGTGCCCAAGAACAGCAAACCCTCATCCCTGAACGATTACCGGCCAGTTGCACTGACCTCGGTAGTAATGAAGGTGTTTGAGAGGCTGCTGAAAAACATCATCTCCTCCTCCATCCCAGACACCACAGATCCGCTGCAGTTCGCCTACAGATCCAACAGATCCACAGAGGATGCCATCGCCGACGTCCTACACACCACTCTCAGCCACGTGGACAAGAAACAGGGTAACTATGTGCGAATGCTGTTTGTTGATTACAGTTCAGCGTTTAACACAATAGTGCCCTGCAGACTGTTCACAAAGCTGAGGGATCTGGGACTTAACAGCCGTCTGTGTGCATGGGTGTTGGACTTCCTCACTGGCAGAACTCAGGTGGTGAGGGTGGGCAGGTGCTTCTCCAACAGCATCACCATCAACACAGGAGCACATCAGGGATGTGTCCTCTCGCCACTGCTCTACTCCCTCTACACTTCAGACTGTGTGGCCACCCATGGCTCCAACACCATTGTGAAGTTTGCTGACGACACAGTGGTGTTGGGTGCCATCTCCAACAACGATGAGGCGGCCTACATGGATGAAGTGAAGAATCTGGCATCGTGGTGCCAGGACAACCACCTCCAGCTGAACGTCAGCAAGACCAAGGAGCTGGTGGTGGACTTCAGAAGGGGTCAGCACAGAGACTACAAGCCCATTATCATCAATGGAGCTCCAGTGGAGAGGGTGCAGTCCTTCAAGTATCTTGGTGTCCACATCTCCTCAGACCTGACATGGGCTGCCCACATTCAGGTCCAGACCAAAAAGGCTAGGCAGCGCCTGTATCACCTACGACAACTGAAGAAGTTCAGGGTCTCTCCAAAGATCCTCAGGATTTTCTATACAGGCGCTGTGGAGAGCATCCTCACACAGAACATGACATCGTGGTTCGGGAACAGCTGTGTGAAGGACCAAAAAGCTCTCCAGAGAGTGATCCGTACAGCAGAACGCTGCTGCAGGATTGCTCTCCCCCCGCTTCAGGACACCTACACCAGGAGATGCCGGACTAGAGCAGCGCAGATACTGAAGGACCCGTCCCATCCTGGCAACAAACTGTTCCAACTTCTGCAATCTGGTAGAAGGTTCCGCATCTTCCGGGCAAGGACAGAGAGACTCAAGAGGTGTCACAGGCTGGGTCTCCGACCCAGCACTCTGAGTTTTCTTTGTATTTTTTGATATGTTATTAGTTTGTGTTATTTCCTACTTTGCCTTTAGTTTAGGCAGTTATTGGTTATTGTTCCTGGGTTTTCTATGTTTTGGGGTTTGGTATTTATTCATCACGTGTTGGGGTCTGTTGAGTTGTGTTGTCATGTTTAGTTGTTAGTATTTCCTGTTTTATTTTGACAATGTCATGTGTTCTTTGTTCATTGTATTTAGCTTTCTCTCCTGGTCCTGTCATTAGGTTTATGTCTGTCAGCTGTTCCCCCATGTGTCCCCACTTCCCCTGATCACCTCATGTCTGTATTTAAGCCTTTTGTTTTCTTCATGCCATTGTCGGTTCGTCTGTTTATCTCACCAGGGTCACAGTTTTAGTCATGGTCTTAGCCTGTTTACCTCACCTCAGTCATAGTTCTAGTTTTCATCTGTTATGTATTATTAGTCTTAGTCATGGTCTTTGTTTATTATTTTTCCACCACAGTCATAGTTTAGGTTTTGGTCTCAGTACCATTTAGTATTTTGTTTCTTAGTGTTTTGCCTGTTTGTTTTTGGTCTCTTGGTTCATTTCCCTGCCATCATCGCATTAAAGGTTCACCTTTCTGTTAATCATTACAATTCCTCGTCATCATCTGCTTTTGGGTCCTGTTTCCACACACATCGGCGCACCCCGCCGTGACAAGAGGAGCTTCTATCCCCAAGCCATCCGTGCCCTAAACACACACACCCGCCCTCTCACATCATCTATAATTGACTGAGACAGGACTCTTCCAGACACTAAACCAAGGCACAATGTACATTTCAATTCCTTTAATTTTAAATATGTTTATATTGTCTATCCTGTAAAATAGTCAGATATCTATTCATATTAATGTACAGAATTCACCTGCTTGCTGCTACTACTGCACATTCACCCAGTGTATATACTATATGTGCATATATATATATATAATGTTCTTCCTCTACCCCCCCCCCCAATTTTTGCACATGTCGAGGAGCGTGTCAGGCTACATTTCACTGTGTGTTATACTTGTATAACTATACATGTGACAAATAATAAAGAACCTTGAAGAACCTTGAACCTTGAACCTTGGAGGGTGTAACGGGGCTGTGTGATGTCATTATTTTCTCACCACTGTGCACTAACTCCACACTGTCACTAGAAGCAATGCCAGGCTGCAGCACATGAAAGATTAACTCATTCAAGAATGACATGCATTAACCTGCTTCAATGCATGTAAGATTGCGTTGCTTATTAATTCTCTCAGTACAGTTAGAGTACAGCTAGATTATCCAGCCCACATTAACCTCTGCACATACCTGATTAAATTGCTCAAATTATATCTTACTATTTTATCTCCAAATACAGTAATCTGACAAACCCCCTTTTCTTGTTTATTGGCTGTTTTCTTTGTTGGTGCAGCTGACCATTCGCTAATCCCTAGGTATCCCCAAGTATCTACAACTTACTAGAACCCTTTGTTTTTCTGACACAGTGAGAAAGTAAGCTTTTTCTTACTCTCGCTCCCAACATTTGTACATTTTCAAAGGAGCCTTATTACTTTTGCTTCAAGATATGTGAGGGCTGCTATTGTTATTTCCTGTCACTGCGCGCCTTCTCGATATCAAACTGATTTGAACCTAAATGAAGGGAAGGGATCTGAGACAGAGATGAAAGAGGCAAAATAACATATTCGGGGAAAACGAGTGCAAAGCAAACCCGTCTATGACAGAGAAAAGTACAGTTTGTGACATCATGACAGGAAACGAAGGTCAGTTACACAAAAATAGCTGCTTGAAAAGTCCTTCAAAGAGCTGCTTTTTACTTTGACGCTGTAAGTACATTCATTCAGAGCCAGAACTTTTTCACTTTGACTTGAGTAAAGAAGTTGAATCAGTACTTCAACTTTTTCTCTGTGTGAAGCATCTGTGTACATTTCCCACCTATGATTGTAGTTTTAATGATTTTTTTATTACTTCCAGAAGGGTTGTTTCAAACCAAGAACCTTTTTAAAGGGCTGTTGCAGTGATATCATCCTAAACCTTTAAACCATGTCTCATCTACCATCCAATAACAAAACTTGTGAATTTCTCATGAATACAGTAAGTTAAATCGAGCCATTTTCGTGAATGTTTTTAGTGAGTTTATTGTTACTGTAAACCTTTTTTTTTATTAAAGTTGAGATTCAGGCTAATTTTGTCTAACCATCTTTGTTGGTTATTTGTGCCTACGCAGTTTGGTCACTTACTAAAAGTCCTTGTAGGCAGAGGAATATTTGCCTGGTTGCCTGTGTGTATGTTTTTGTGACCCCCATGTTTTGACAAGCTCCCAAAATCCCTCAAGATGGCTCCTTCACCTCGAGGTTGAAGCCATGTGAAATTGCCAAACACTTCCCCCCGGGCGGTGTTAAAAGCCTTCAGTACAGTAGTCACTATTTCCTGTTCACTTCCCTTTGCCTTTCGGATTTTATGCCATGCTACTTTGCAAGCACCCTGTTAACAACGTAAGTGCAGTGTGTGTGGGGGGGAAAAAGAAGTAATCCATGATTCATGTGACATGCTCTATGCCCTTGACATGCATCAGGTTTCAGGGCTTGCTTAGAGCATCTTATCAGGGGGAGGCGAGCAGGGACCAGCCCCCAACGGCACGCTTTTCAGCACTTATCGCGGTGCTCACTCTGTGCCAAAAGCAAATCACACGGTGCTGGAGAGGCATCCTTCCAGACAGAAATCTGTATTCATTTAAAATAAAAAACGTGGATCAGTTGATTTGTTCTTTCAAACTTTAGCAAAGTCAGTTTTCTCATCTAGTCCAATGAGTGTGTGCAAAATAGGCCAGAGGCCATGCTTTCTCACTATATCAAACCTGTAGAGTATGACTGCACTGTATAAATTATCTTGGCCTACTCTGTCAGTACCAAAGTCATGCATCAGCTTGGTGTTTAAACCCCATGGTATAGCCTTCATCTTCTAACTCACTTTATGAGTTAGATCTTTGACAGTTTCTCTCCTGCTCATCCTTTTATTCACTTCTCCTTCCTTACTCACACCTTTTCTTCTGGCCTTCAAATCTGTTCTCCTCTACTCACTTTTTTTCTCTTATTTACCTTCTCTCCCCCGCTTGTCCTCTGTGATCTCCAGTCCAGCCCCATATCACCCAGCTGAAAAACGTGACAGCCGTAGAGGGCAGCGCTGCCATGATCTCCTGCGTGGCTGAGGGCGAGCCTCTGCCTGACATTTCCTGGAGAAGAGCCAGCGACGGTCAGACCTTCGTGGACGGAGACAAGGTAGAAGCTGCCAGAAAGCCCATCTGGCTGTGCGTGTGTGTTTGTGTTCATCATCGTACAGCATAGGCTGGAATTACGGCATGAGTGTCGTGCTCAAAGGATATGACTTAGGCAGGAAGGATTTATGGGAAATTTACTGAGGTTGCATAATGCATTTACAGCCATATGCCAAAACATTAAAACACCTGCCTAATACTGTGCAAGTCCCCTTAGTGCTGCTTAACAGGCTCATGTGACGTCTGGGTGTGTCTGGCACCTCTTGCTTTTGTGGGTGTTTAGGTAAGGCCTATGTCAGGGGTGTCAAACATAAGGCCCAGGGCCCAGAATAAGGCCGGCAAAGACTCCGATCTGGCCGACTGGAAGGCTTTGGAAAATGTGAAGAAGTGCACAGATTTTAAACTCCTAACTGTATTTTCATAAGTTTTACAGCTTTGCCTATTGATACAGACACTGCCATTCATACCACACGAAAGTAGTTCAGTAATAGATAAACCATTAAATGACAGAAATGTCTGGGCAGTTTTATCAGTTAAAGTGGATGAGTTTGACATCCCTGGCCTATGTGTTTCTGTAAAGGTGAATCCTGTGGAAAGTTCATCCGTGTGAGTCTTTTGTCTAGTTTACTGTGTTTGTTGTGTTGCTGGAATGAGGAGGGAAAAACACCCTTAGGTTTTCAGCTCAGGATCTACCTGGATAGTCTTCTGAGAGACCACAGTCATCGGGGAGTGTCACTGCTATTGTTACTTGTTCTGCTACAATTTTTAGGTGGGTGATATGTGTTAAGGCAATTTCCACAACTGATCTTATTCGATTCTTATGTCACATGCCTGAGTTTATTGTCACAACTGATCACTCTACATTACAGATGAGACACAGATTTGACAGTATTCATATGTATATGGATGGGAGCTACTTAAATTGTATTTTGATTATAATCACAGGTACAAAAACTGACTTAAAAGAATCCAATCATTAGAGAGTCAACCACAGATTGTGTGTCCTGGGCCAAATAAAACAGTGCACGTACTGGTAATGCACAGAGGGGTGAAGACGGAGGCGCTGCTGGTTTTATGGAAGCATCGCTTCATTCAATTTCATTATAGCTTTGTTTCGAAGAAGTCACATTTTGTCTCTCATTGTGGCGCGGCAGATGGCTCTACCAGTGAGCCTCGGGCACTGTTGCTATGGGAGAAAGTCAGTCAGTGGTGTGAATCAAAACACTGCAGTCACTGTGCAGCAAAACGCAGCACCACACTTCACTGAGTTCACCCACGACCGAAGAAGAAGATGAGGAGAAGAAACAAACGTGTCATTTGAATCCACAAATCTTTATTCGTGGCTGTGTGTTCTTGTGGTTTGAAATGCATCTTTGGCTATGAAATGACTACAATTTCTCTCTAGTGAGAGCCACGGATTTGCCAAATGTCAACTCTAAGGAGTTTCACTAATGAGTTTTGTTTTTTTTTTAATGAAGGAAAGGTGTCCTAAAATTCTCCGTCAAACCCCACGAGGTCATGGAGTCGCTTAATTGGAGCTACAGAGAAAATACCAGCTTTTGTTGTCATGGTGACCATTAAAATGTCACTTTATTTTTTATATATATGAACAAAAACCAAGTCTTGGTTCTTATTGCCGCGGACTACAAAAAAGCAACAGCAGACAGTAACGGCTAATTACTCGTATATGTTGCACCGTTAAAATTAAAGCATTCCCATCTGCCTTATATGAAATGTTGCAATTACAGCCATTCATTGGTGCCACTGCTGTACATTACAGAGTGATTGATCCGGATCTTTTCCTTTTGACAAGATTTTATTTTCACGCTCTGTGAAGCCTCAAAGAGAGCGACCCTCAAACAACAAATGCACATTCACCTTGTACTCACATTATTATCTCAAGGGAAATCAGTAAACACTTTTATTTTGGTTATTTTGGAAGCCAGGACCTTGAATTTTTCAGGTCAAATCTTTTAGTTTGTACTTTCTTTCTGTCTTCAGTACCTCCCTCAGACTCGCTGACATTATATTCAATCCAGTTTAACCGAAGCGACACAAAGCTTCTATTTTTACTTGTTTCTCCCAGCATCCATTATTCACTTTCTCCATAATAACAGCCACACAAGTGACAAACTGAAAGAAGCCTTTTCTTGAAATAGTAATTATTCCTGAATGGCATGCCATCAATGTCAAAACCATACTCGCTTCCATGGCAAGGGGTAAGAAGCAGCTTAAAAAAGAGGAAGAAAAAAACCCCCAAAAAACAAAGATGGCAGCCGTTCCTTTTGCTGGGGAAAAAGGTCATCGCTGAGATAAATGAGTGTGTGCATTGGCTCGAATCGCTCGGGTTGATAAATCACAGCCGAAAATGAGAGTAAGTGCTTCTCTTCCCACAGCAAATGCAATTATGGAAATGCGCAGTGCAAACCAACACACCTAAACATACGCAAAGACAAACATGAGTCGTGCAGTGCGAGGCGTGATGGATGGCAGCAGTCATTTAGGTTTAAAGCAGGATGTTCCTCTCTCAATTTGCTCTCCAATCTGCATATCCAGCCGCCACACACGTGTCTCCCGTTTAGAGTTGTTAAGCTTCGGAAAGTCCTACATGTAATGTTACGTACTACATAGTGCTGCTTCCGTCCTTTTCATTCTTTGTCAGGCTAACACCCTGACCCAGGGTATGAGTGCATAATGGGATGCAGTTCCTGGAATTTAATTATGAATCGAGGCAGAGCATTCTGTGACACCTCGGGTATTGTTTTGCTTCTGATCAAAGTTACTGTCTGCTGTTGTAGTCATTCAGAATATCCAAGGCTAGAGAGCAAGTGTCATTAACTCCGTGGTTTTGTGTAGATGACTTCTGAAAAGATTGACATATTTGCTGTGATTCAACTGTTGATTTCACAGCTAAACCTTGAAATAAGAAGACTCCAACCAATTGTTTCCTGACTTCTCTGTGCCGAAAGACTGCAGTGAAGCGGTCACACCATTGTGATTAATAACCTGGCAAGTAAACCCAGGTTTTTGAAATTTAAAAAAAGAAAGCAGACAGGTATAAAGCTGCAGTTCTCTCACAAGAAGTGCAAACCACATAATGAGGCACGTGTAACAAAGACTGAAAGTAACACAGTTGCTGAAGAAAAAGAAAAGCTGTCTAGTTTGACAGGCTTACCAAAGTAACTCACTACCCCCAATCATTGAGGGGGCAGTTAGTACACCACACTGCAATTAGAGCTGTATGTATTCCAAATCCATGTGTGTTAGCATGTAATAAATGCCACTTTGACCTCGCCTAGTGGTGTGGTGGTTAGCACCACTGCCCCAGAACAAGCCATTCCTGAGTTTGAATCCACCAGCTGGCCGGGGCCTTTCTGTGTGGGGCCCGTGTCTGAGTCCAAAGATATTCTAAATCGGGCGTAGGTTTGTGAATGCTTGTCTGTTTCTTTGTGTTAGCCCTGCAACAAATTGGTGACCTATCTAGGGTATCCACTGCTCTTACCCTGTGACACCTGGGAGTAGTTCCAGCCCTACTGTAACCCCAAATTGGATAAGTGGAAGAAAATGGATGGGTGGACTCTTTTTTGCTATCTTGCTCTTTTGCAAGAGAATGCATGGCACTCATACAGTAACAACTAGTTTTTCAAAAGTATTTTTACATGCAATTGTCATTTACAAAGTAAACATATTGCTTGGTTAAAAATTACTTGAAACTATTGACTGATAACATAAAGCCTTGAAGAAATTTTTTATGGAGGGCATAAAACAAGAGAGGGAAGTAGCAGTTTTTGTACCGTTGCATGCCTTTCCTGGAACCAGAAGAGTCACCTCTGGCTTGTCTTTAGAAAGAATGCAGGTTTAAAGCACTTCCTGAGCGACTTCACTCTTCAAACTATGCTCATTGTTTATACTCACTTCAGTTCAATGTTATTTTTAGTTCAATGTGATTGTCCCAACAGTAGTCATCTCTGGGCACATTTTATTAACTTTATGGATGTATACGACAGATATAGCCTTATTCTTTCAGCAATCTTTGAAGAAAATAAAAAAAGTATAAATGGCCTGTATTTATATAGCGCTTTACTAGTCCCTAAGGACCCCAAAGCGCTTTACATATCCAGTCATCCACCCATTCACACACACATTCACACACTGGTGACGGCAGCTACATTGTAGCCACAGCCACCCTGGGGCGCACTGACAGAGGCGAGGCTGCCGGACACTGGCGCCACCGGGCCCTCTGACCACCACCAGTAGGCAACAGGTGAAGTGTCTTGCCCAAGGACACAACGACCGAGACTGTCCAAGCCGGGGCTCGAACCGGTAAAGTAAACCGATAAAAGTATAGTTCTGCGCTAAAGTCTTGAACGACCGCCCATTTCATTATATTTTGCTTCGAAGGAGCCATACATTCTTGTTTTTTGGTGGGTTTTTTGAGTGTTTTTTCTTTCTTTCTTTTAGGGGGTCTTGAGCACTAGTTCTCTTAGGCTTTTCGATGGCCTTTCAAAGATTTAGACATTTGCTGCTTTTTCAGGCGTTTTTAGTCCACTTCTTATACCTGGAAAAAAACTTTTTGGGGTTAAGCCACTTAACACCGGCCTACGAATCATTCAAACACACACAGGCACTTAGCTCATGGATTGAACCAGTCTTATGCCTGCACATAATAGACAAGATAAAAAAAAATTAAATTGTATCTTCGTTATGGTCAGCCTGTCATACAATGGAAAATACTAAAAACTTGATTTCCAAAGAGCTACTAGCCAAAAACATAGCATGGTTTGCAGTGTGTCCTTAAAAAAACAGATATATGGAAGAAAAACAAAGTCCCAGGCACAGTCATGGTTTAGGCCTCCGTTTCAGCCAGTGGTGTTGGAAATCTTGTCAAAATTGATGGAATTATAAGCTGAGAATCCACCATAATCCACCATACAATGCCATCTAGAAAGTGTCTGGAAAACAGCTTTACTTTTCAGCATGACAATGATCCCAAACACACCGCCAATGCTGTAAAAACATACCCGGATGGAAGAACAGACAGTAGAACACTGTCAGTCATGGATTGGCCTCCCCAGATCCTCAACCTCAACATTAGTGAAGCAGTGTGGGATCATCTTGAAAGAGAACAGAACAAAAGGCAGAAACATCCAAAGAAGAGCTTTGAATGTCCTTCAAGAAGCCTGGAGAACTATTCCTGAAGACTACTTTCCTGAAGAAATGACAAGAAAGCTTTTCTAAAGCTGCGTACACACTGGAAGCAATATGGTGACCCGATACTGTAGAAAGTAGGTTGCACTTGACATAAATTTTCTCAACTCCCGAGTGAGAGGCTGAAGAAACTACCAGTGAGAATAATGAGTACTGTTGATTAACATATGACCTTGTAGTAATTATATTGGTAGGTTACCTTAGCAACTGATTTCTGGAACATCTGTAAGCGTGTGTCAGTTTCAAAGCAATGTGTGATGAATACATTTCAACTTTAAAGAGTCTAGGCTGTGTTAAAGAATAAAGCCAGTCACACCAAATATTGACTTTTAAGATTGTAGACTTGTACAAACTCTGTTTTTGCCTCATACACTGTATTTCCATATATTTTTCCCAATGTTTCAATAAATCCATGCACCTCTTTCCGATTTTTCCAAGCAAAATATGAAGAAATAAAGGGTGACTCAAGACTTTTTAGCAATACGGTAGAATTCCTTCAGCAGCCCTTCTTTCAAATCTTGCAGGGTCAACAGGCAGAAGGCCTTAGTGCCAATGAGTCTGTGTCTCAAATCCGTATTGCTGTAATAGGCCCTAAATAACAATGGAGTTGCTCTGAAATTGGTGGCATCAAGCACAAACGTTCCACCCTTTCTGAGACATTTTCCCTCACTGACGCTTGTCAGAGAAAGCCAAAAGGTTTTGGTCTCTAAAAACTAAAAAGCCTCTTACTCTCTTCAAGGAATTTTGAAGCTATTTTCAAAGACAATTGATCAGTCAGTTAACATGTTATCTCAAAGATAACTTCTTCAGTCTCTCAAGTTACAGAGGCACTGTACTCAGAAAGAAATGAACCACTGTTGGCCAGTAAGACATCAGGGTTAAGCCTGAAGTCTCTTGCCTGACAGTACAGGCCCTCAGTCACTGCAACACCCAAAAATAGATAATAGCAGTGTCTAGCAAATCATTTCCTGTCGCATCCCATGTGAAACCCCTCGTTGGCCTCCATTTCCTTCAACCAAGAAGCCATTATTAAATGTCATTTTGTTGTTGTCTTGAGGTTGAGGTGATGCAGTAATCATTATAGTTGTGCAAATATGAAGACCCCCATGTTCAGCCCCAGCACCCAACTGTTAGAATTAGCTGCACTTGCCAGAATTAGACTAGCTGTGTTTCCAGCCTCGCTGACATTTACAGCTGACATTTTTAATATCTGAAAACTCTCCAACAATTGGACTGAAATAACACTGGAACACGCTCCAGAATTCCATTTGAGAGATTGCATTTCAGATATAGCTTCATGTGTTTTGATGTGGCACATGACATGCCTGGTTTTTATTGTGAAATTATGGATCAGTTATAGACAGGATTTCATATGTGTCTGCCCCTTTTATGCCTGCTCATGCCTACCCGTTTGTTCGTTAGTCATCTCCCCCATCCTTTTAAACTCCCTTCTTTCTTTTTACTTATAATATATGTCTTTATGTTGTTTGCTGCTCGTGTGCGCAGAGTACCTGCAGTGAGTGTGCCGTTGCAGCAACACGTATGTGCAGTTCATGGGCGTGCATGTCGCTGCTGTGTTTGCTTCTGGCCGCTCGCCTCGCCGTCCGACTGAGCTGCATATCAAACAGGCTGTGCTTTGGGGGCTGAGTTCGTCTCTAGACACAGACCCTGTCAGTTGGCAGAGATGGGGGGGCGGGTGGATGGATTGCGGGGAGGCGGCGGTGTTAGCAAGTAATTTCCTGACTCAGAAGCTCTCTCCTCGAAGATTTCCTCTCCTTCCCCCTCAGCATTCCTATTCAACACACACACTCTCAATCCCATTGACCTCAGCTGGCAAGGCAAACAAGCAAAGTCTGCAGTGGCAGCACAAAGAGACCAGATCCAAGCCTTTAAACGCCGCTTCACCTCATTGGTTGATAGTATTGCGATGATAAGAGCAAAGATAAGCCATTCTAAACAGGATAATGCCCAAGCAGTCTGCGAGCGACAACATAAAGAGTGTGTGATTCAGAAGAGGGGGCTTCAGGGCCGAGGCTTAAGGGGCTTAGACACATAATGAGTATTACCTGAGGTGGGGAGATGGGGGGGGGGGGGGGGGGGGGGGGGGGCGTTGTGACAGGAGGGCAGTAGAAGGGGCAGGATGTGCATTGATTTACTGGGGAAATCTATGAAGGTGTGCAGAAGGTACACACAAATACACACTCAGTATGCAAACATGCAAGTAGATTGGAATATAGAAAAATGCAAGATTTTAGCAATGCAGACATAAAACAGAAGAAGGGTGATGGCCTCAAAAAAAGGAACATATTTAAACTAAACCTCCCTTTTTCTAGTTTCTATGGCTACAAATGTAATATACGGGTGGTGAGGCGGAGTACTAAAGCGCAGCTAGACCTGTAAGTCACATAGATCAACAAAGTCCACATGAAGAAGAGGTTTTGGTGGATGAAAGGCTCAAACTCAAACTCACCCATGAGCCTTGGGTTTGTGTGCTATGTTAACCCTTGTATGGTGTTCGGGTCTGTGAGACCCGTGTTCAGTTTTTTTCAAAAGAAAAATTAAACAATTAATTATTTTTTCACGTGTAAATGTGTTGTGTCTTTCCACTCACTCCACTTGATTATAACTGATTTATTTATAACATTTTATATAAAAGAAAAACGAGAAGCACATTAATTCATAAATGTGATCTAACAAAGGTAAAGGGAAAAAATTAACCATGTTTGCTGTTCATATGTCTTGTAATTGGGATGAAGTAAACATCTGTTGAGTAATTTAACATAAAATTATTTGATAGTGTTAATTTGGAAAGCCAAAACTCTAACGGGTCCACCAGACCCATGAACACTGGCTGAGTAACAAAAATACGAACACCACACAAGGGTTAAACTAAAGCTATATGTGGAAGTATTATTTTTAGGCTTATTATTTCTTATGTGACCATCCAGGGGGCTGTACAAATAATTTTGCCAAAAAAATCACATGATGAAACAGTAATGCAATTTAGGGCTATGTGTGCAGGGCGAAAAAGTATATTTTTTTCTCATTTGAAAAAGTGCTGTAAGTAGAAATGGCGGGCCACCTCATCACAGAAGTTGTCAAATATTATTGTGTCCCATTAGAAAAATTCTGACTACGCTCAGCTGTCATTTACTGTAGATATAGCCTGGGGCTACGGCTCACCTTCTCCTAGAAATTACTTTAGCATTACATATGAACTTGAAGTGTGCTTTTTACATATATGTGTGATATGCATTCAGATCCCTGTGTTTTTTGATAATAACACTTTTTTTAAAAGTTTTGTCTATTTGTCAGTTTTGTACACCATCGCATTGGGATGTCCATGAGTTATAGACTTTAGGCAGTCATTGTCTACAAAGGAGTTCAAAGTATTAAAGTATTAGTAATCGTCAAAGGTTGTTCCACAGTTATTCACTGGTAATGCTGAAGACATGTACTGTTAGAAAAATAAGACTGGTGAGGTTCACATGGTTGCCAGTAGGTGGAATAAAAACAGCAGTGGCTGCAGTGACTCCTGACCAGTGTTGGGACTAACGCGTTATTAAGTAACGCGTTACAGTAACTACGTTGTTATTATTGTGGTAACGAGCACGGTAACTAGTTATTATGCCAAAACCGGGAATGCGTTAATCGTTACTTCGTGTGGTGGCTATCGCGGAGCTTCCACAGATTCAATAACATTAGCAAGTGGTGGAGGCCAGCAGGTGGATGAAGGAAAAGGGAGGCAGGAGGAGAGACCCGAAGCGGCCGCTGCTCCGAGAGTGTCAGGTGAACTGAACTTCAGGTAAGAAGTTATAACCTGCAGTCCATCTGGGTCAGATATGAACCAAGTTTAGGTGGAGTTTATTTTCGTTATGCTGACTTTTTCGTACTGCGTGCTTCCTAAGTAGCTGACAGCTGGTAACTGTGCAGGGGCAGGTCTAGCAGTGTTGCCAGGGGTCCATGTAGGGAATTAAAAGGGAAAGGGGGGCACAAGGAAATACTTTCTTATTCTCATTTAAAATGTCTCACTTTAAAAAAAATTAATTATCTGAGTCTTGCAACAAACAATGGATAGATTGATACATATATACCATCAGAACAGTGTACATCACTGTCACAACAGTGTTTATTTTCATTCAAAGGCTTTAGGATTTTTCCTATAATGGTGGGCCGGTCTCTAGTCAAAATGCCCGGGACGATTTTTTTTGTCCCAGTCCAGCTCTGTATGCAGCTCATCTGCAGTCTGGTGTTACCTACATCTTCCTATTCAGACGGCAGAATTTCCGAGTTCTGAGTACAATCGAAAGCACCACGACTGCAGTTTTTGTGTTGGATGTAAAAAGCAGGCTAGGATAGAATCAGGTGTGGGATTTCTCTCGTGGAAATGTGCACATTATTTTTTCCTTTCTATTGGTAGGTGGCACAGTGCACTTGTGGCAAGTAAGCAAGCTAGAAGACTGGCAGTCTGGCTGGGTATCCAGTTATGGAAGCAACACATTAACAAGAGAATTCTGAGTAAAACCAAAGTTACTTTCCCTAGTAACTAGTTACTCTGAAAGTAACGAGTAACTTGAAGTAACTGAGTTACTTTTGATAGAAGTAACTAGTAATGTAACTAAGTTACTAATTTAAAGTAACTTACCCAACACTGCTCCTGACATCCTCGCTGTGTGTCCAGAGGGGGGAACATCATAAGCTTGTTTGTAAAACTCTTGTTTGTAAAAGTGTAATTGTACAAAATCTTGTGGACTTAAATGTATAAACGGAATAATCAGAAATTAAACTGCTGTAGTTAAGCTAATAGTGTTCTATTTTTTTAGCCAGACATTTTAAAACTTCCCCTTAAATGTGTCCCTGATCACAATCCTCTATGTCATCGCTCTGTTGTGCTGCTGCAAGTAAGTAAGATTATGTCGGTCAATATTAAAATGTGTTGCATATATAGCCTTAATTTGTGTCAACTGAGCTGTGGCTAAGTACCTGAAGATAACTAACTGAAAACACAAACTGTCAAAACACAGAACGTCATAGTTCTGTATGGCCACAGGATTATTATTTTTTTATCCTCCAGTTATCGCTACAAAAGCCTGCAAAGCCCTGTGGCATAAACATCTACTAAACAGATTTAATAGAAACTCAATTTGACTTTCAGCCTCAGATTTCCCGCTCCTTTTTTTCACAAATTCTAATAATTCCTTTATTAGTAACACATCTTCATTACTAACTGGAACCCCGTTTTAAATCAAGCCTGGAGCCAAAAACCATCTCTTCTAGTTTTTACTATTAATTGACTAATTAGTTGGCAATGATGCATGAAAGTTTGGAGTGGTATCATGACTTTGGGTTGGTTAACATTCACCTCAATCCCAAGCTTCCTTAAATGTGTCAGTGCATTTGTTGACCAATCTTTCACCCCTCAGACATGTCCCTGATCATGATCCCTTTGTTGTCTTGCTACAAGCAGCTACACAACCCATAGCACTGGTGATTATGTGAGTCTATTTCAGTGTGCCATTTCAGTGTTACTTAGCAGTGATAGCTCAATCATAATCTGCTGCTGCTGTGTCTTTTTTGTGCACGGAGGCTTCAAGAGGCTGGGAGAGATCGCTATCATAATGTGTCATATGTGGTGTGGCGGGTACTTGCATTAAAAATACCCTCCAGCACACCAAGCCTCTATGAATAATAAGAGCTCAACTAAAGCTGTGTTTCCTATTCATGGCGATACCTTATGTGCAAATAAATGTCAGCAAACTTCATGACATGAAGTAGCAATAATGAATCAAACTTGTGTTTCCTGTGCAAGTGTTAACGTTGCGATGATATATCATTTCACATAACACAAAGATATAGAGTCTTTCTCTGTGTCAACAGGAGATAAATTATCTTCGAAATCAGCCGAAACGGAGATGGAAGGTAACAATGTTTGAAACGGTTCTTCTGCCTATTGTCTGTGACCTTCAAATCCTCTGCTGCGGGTCTCTATTGTGTCAACTCTGCATCCATAGGCAGCATCACTGAAAAGTAGTTTCTCTGGGGTCACGGAGGTTATCTGATGGCAACAGTCTGAAGGCTTATGGCCGTATCATGTCTGCAGCGGGGATGCTCCTGAGGTGTTTTTTCTCATTACGGGGGAATGTCGATTACTGGAATGATAGCCTCGTCTGCCGTAATTGACCCGTTGCTTCAAATTGATACCATCTGTCTTCATACAGATGTAATGACCTTGTAATAAATCGACAGTTTATTGCATTAACCCTGACTCTTTGTGACAAGTGACGATTGCCTGCAAAGGGAGGTGTCAAAATGGATCAAGGGGTCGCCACTCGGTGGCAAGAACAAAGTTGGACCAACAACTTTCTCTAAATTAGTTGGCGACAGACCCAAAGCCTTCCTGGATTCTGCTTTGTCATTTCTCCAGTTTTACATAACCATGAATGAAAAATAGTATCATATTCACAGTTGGACCTATTATCTTCTCCAGATTTAGCATCCCCGTTCTGTCTGGAAGTTTCAAACAGAGCTCACAGCTAGAAGCTGACCTTCATTTCTGGCTTTATTCCATCACCTGAGTTTCAACTCGCTAGGAAAGACTGTATATGTTTTAAATTGTATTTTAAAAATGCACATTATTCAGCGTTACTGTAAAGCTACAAGTGCTGGCAGAATGGCTAATTTTCAACTTTTTCCCCCTGGCCAGATTAGAGCGAGCCAATAAAAACAATAAAACATTAAAGAACAACATCTAAAACCATTACAGCAGGAAGCAAATGACCGTCTCTCTGACCCCGTAGGATTGTCCACAGGCTCTCTGTGTATGCAAGGATACATCTAGTACTGCTTACTTTTTTATTACATACACTGAAGGATGCAGAAGCACTCAGGAGAACAGAGTCTTGATTACATTTTCTGATGACACTGCAGCGTTGACTCTTTTGAGTTTTTCTTCTATCAGCTGGGTTCACAGCCTCGCAACAGTCTGAACAGCATTGTTAAAATCTTCTCTAAGATCATCAGAGTGAAACAAAGAGATCTGGGTTCTTTTTGCAACCAACAAATCCCTCAGAAAGCGGCACATATTTTGCCTCTTTGCGAATATTTTCTTTATGAAGGCTGTTTGTTAAAACTAACTGATATTCTGAAGCATCTTCTGTATTTTAACGGCATAATACTGTTTTCTTTTAAGTCTGGTCAGCAAATAAATACTTATGGGATTTTTAAAAAGTTGATTTTATTAGGCTTGAATTCTTGTTTGCATTTATATTTTTTTCATATACTCACTTCTGTTTATTTTTTATGTGCTGCCTCAAACTAATTCAAACCACTAAATTAGTGCCGATGACTATAATTGATGTAAGTTTTCATTTTTATTTTAACTAATTAATATTAAGGTATACTTGTTTACCACATATTGTGATATATAGTTTATCCATTCTTGTTTAAATTCTGAATCTATGCTGTATTTTTCTAAATATAGAAAAGAGCCAGTCTTATAGACTCATAGACTCATATCATTATTCATCTTTAATGATCCCAACAGTGTATAGTAGTCAGTGTTGGGAAGGTTACTTTTAAAATGTATTCCATTACAGAATACAGAATACATGCCCCAAAATGTATTCTGTAACGTATTCCGTTACGTTACTCAATGACAGTAACGTATTCTGAATACTTTGGATTACTTAATATATTATCATGCTTTTTACAACAACGTGAATGTACTATTGCTGTGTGATTTATTACTATTACTGAAGGTCCGCGACTCCGAACTGTAGTAAAGGGACCTCTGACTAATACGGCGGGGTCCCTGTCGGCTTGTAGCCGAAAAATAGCTTTACTTTGTTGTGTGGGTCAACTTTTCTTGCGAGAGACAGAGAGAGGCGTTGAAAGGCTGCTCCAACGGAACTTATTGTTTTCGGAGGAAAACACGAACACGGTGTACAGTCGAGTCCTAATAGCTTACTTACAACTGGGCTCGTCAGGCTCTCTTCTTGGCTGCAGTGGTTATTATTATATTTACATGCTTCCAGCTCCCGTTTTTCCTCGATGACAACTCGTACCTTTCCACTCCCCTTTTTCTCGCTCCTCGCGCTCACAGACCCATAACGTGTATGGCAGTCCATTCTCCCTGCAACACGGACTACACTGCCCATGATGCTACATTCTTTAGAGCTATGCTTGTAGCATTCTGCCTGTTAGCTTAGCACAACAACAACGAAAAGGCGCTCTCTCACCCAGGAAACACAGTCTCAGAGAGAGAGAGAGAGCGTCGCCCTGTAACCATGGCAACCGTAACGCTGCCGCCTGGAACAACAGAACGTAGCTGTCAAACAAAACCCAAACAGTCCTGACCCGCGACAAAATGAAACAGGAAAGTACCGCAGTGTAATCCATTTATTTCAACAAAGTAACTGTATTCTGAATACCACCTTTTTAAACGGTAACTGTAACGGAATACAGTTACTCATATTTTGTATTTTAAATACGTAACGGCGGTACATGTATTCCGTTACTCCCCAACACTGATAGTAGTGAGGTGGTTAATATTTGATATTGGTTTCATATCCATGTTTGTTTCCTATTGGTGTGTGATTTGGTGTAGCGAGCAACAGGTCGCCATGCAGCTTTGGAGGTGGACTTGATGTTGTTCAGATGTTGATATAAACAGCTTTCATGTAACCGTGTGATGTATGGGTCAAAACAAAAAAAATGTGTTCTCTCGATCATTTAAGAGATGTGTGCAAATAGTCTTAATCGACCATTTGTAATTATATTTTATATTTATATTTTTTCTGAGTTTATTTATTATAAACTTTATCATAAAATGAAGTACATTTAACTTTAAATTATGCTATTGTGGTAGACAGTTGAGTAAATTCTGACTAAGTTTTTCAATACCGGTACTTATATTTGCTGATTTAAATTCCAATATTGTGATACTCAAGGATATTTTCTTCTTCCAGATACATGAAACATAAATAACATTTCCCTAACACTTGCTATGTGTATTTAATTTGTGTACTTGTTTGCCATTATTTGTTCACCCAAGTCTAGAGACATTCTTGTTCCGACACACCTGAATCAATTGAATGGCTTGTTATCAGGCCTTTGCCAAACTTGATGGCAAACTTGAAGAGGTAATCCAATCATTTGATTCAGCTGTGTTGCAGTAGGAAGGCATCCAAAAGCTGCAGGACAGCAGCTCTCGAAGACTGGAGTTGGACACCCCTGGTTTACAGCCTTTCAAACATGTTTCCATCAGAAAAGTTGTCCAGAGTGCCCTCTGGTGGACAAACTATGCAGTCTCGATACTCATAACAGTTGAAAGGTGTTTCTACAGTTTATTTTACTTTTTTACATTTTTTTTTCAAGTTTTACTATGTTGAATAAAATTCAATATTTCTGGACAATGAGTATAGCATATTGAGGACCTTGTACATATTTAAGACAAGGATTAACTTGTAGTATAGTGGGTAGTATATTGAAGCGGTGGCAGTTTTCCAGTTAACGTCCAATAACTTGAGACCCAGTGTGTGTCTCCAGTACAGGTTTTATTGTTGTCAGTAAGAAGAGACCAAGTAGGCAATCCGTGTCTTGTTTGGGAAAAAGTCAGAGAGTGAAAAGACGACCTGCTGTATTTTTCCTTTGGGGCGTTTGGTTTTATTTCCATTCTCTGTTTTGCTTGAACTGAACTCTCTTTTGACACGTCGTCACTCCCAAACAGAAGGTTTGATCAGCATGTTATGATTTCTGTGATCTCAGCCAGACGTGTGTGTCTGAAATGACCACATAAAAAGATATCCTACTTTATGACATTATACAGATCCAAGAGTAGAAAGAAAACTGTCTGAAATGAAGCATTTAGAACAGTTTGAAGCTTAAGCTATAGGCTTATTGGGATTACTAGTACATATGCTGTCTTTACTACTTGAAACTTCTGCCATTTAAGCTGTCTGTTACATTTGGATTTGAGTTTAAAATTATTGTTGTGTTTGTGTCCTCAGAGCCAGGATGGGAGGTTTGAAGTTCGTGGGCGTCACGGCAAGTCGGTGCTGACCATCAGCGGCGTGAGGCTCTCCGACTTGGGTCGATTTGACTGCGAGGCGCTCAGCAGGATCGGAGGTCATCAGAAGAGCATGTTCCTGGACATTGAATGTAAGCGCGCCCATTAAACGCCATGCACGCACTTTTTGTTAGAGTGCACATGCACTCCACAGCAGGCTTCCAAGAACTGGAGATATTCAAACAACAAGTTGCCTAACATTGCCTGTGGGTAAAATGCAGAGGAGTGTTGTTTTTGCAGAGCCCTGGTCACCTGTTACAGCCTCTTACAAGCTTCTCCTTTCTGCCTTTCTATCGGCTCTTTGCGGTCCTTGCTGTGGAAATGGGACACATAAACACATTTAAGCAGAGTTCAAAAGTTCACTCACGCTCAGTTCTAATAATTCTTTTTGTAGTCTGGCTATTTCATCTTTTTTTCCCTCTCTGAAATGCATTATATCATTGTAAACAAGTCACCCACCACGCACATTGCCTCCAGAAGGGTTAATTAGTGAGAGGATATCATGCATCGCCTTTCTTTTTTTCTCCTGCTGACAGCTCTGCTACTTCCCAACGAGTGCATCCATTCCTCAGTGCTGGTTGTTTGGGGTTATTTGGGGCGGGCTCTCCCCTGCTTAATGAGCTCTGAAGCAAAGATCTCCATTTTGGCCTCAGAATGATTAGGTTCATTAGTAGCGAGGCTCAGTGGAGTTTTTTTTTTTCCTTTTTCTTTGGGTAGCAATTGATTCCACCTTGAAGCTCAGAGGAACAACAAAGAGCTAGGCCAGGCAAACAAATATATCCAAAGAGACAGCGAGGGAAAAATGAAGACCATATCTGCGTTGTCACATGAAAACCAATTTTCTCCTTTTCATACTGAGGTGACTTTTTGAGTTCATGGATTCCCCTCAAAATTTTGTTTTGCACGGTTCCTGAAAAGTTGACATTTTAGGAAAAACTTGTAGCAAAAAAACAATCCCAAATTCATGCACCCACTCTCTAACCGTGAAGCAAAGTTGCTGTCATTACACTGCAAACTTGTTTTGCTGGAGCCACAGCTGACAACTCGCGCCCGCGCTCTGCACAGAGACACAGGCTGTGAGTCTGAGTGTGGAGGGGCTGAGCCAGCCGTTGCCACCGAACTAATGAACTCATTTACTAAGTCACTGCAGGCTGCAGGGGGATAACACGTCCTCGGCTGTGACAGAGAGCCAGGCATCAATCTCTTTAATGGAATCCTGCAAGCGAGCATAAAACAACCATAATGCCTCTCCGACTGAGCGGGGCCGACCGGGCCGAAAGAAATCCGCACAACAGCTCGCCGCCGCAGTCGTCCATTACTGCCCTTTCTATTTGCCGGCGCCAATGAGCTTCTGTTTGCATGCTTTATTCCTATTCTTGGGGGGCACGATCGCAATGGAGACCCCCACCCATAGCGTGAGGTAGCTTCAATTAAGTTTTTCTTTTTTTACACTGCCGAAGGAGTTGAGGAAGCAGCAATTAAATGCTTTCCCCCGTCTTCTCTTTAAGGTGAAGCCTCAGCAAGTTATTTATTTATTTATTTACATCTTTGATCATCCAGCACAGCTCCACCTTTGATTTGAGTGTTTAATTGGCTGCCACAAATTCCAGACACACCAGCAATTACTCTTTTAGCAATTCAGGTCTTGTTTTAGTTTTTTTAAAAAAAGCTCCTTTTCCATGTAAACGAGGTGGGTGCAAGAAGTGACGTTACTCTGTTTTGTTTAGATATACCAAAGTTCCTGACCAACCACACCGTTTATTATTCATGGGAGGGAAATCCGGTGAACATCAGCTGCGACGTGATGTCCAACCCACCTGCCACCATGCTGTGGAGGCGAGAGCGCTTCACTATCTCCACAGAGGGAACCGCCAACATGAGGGTGCACAGCGCCGAGGGCAAGTCTGTGCTGGAGGTGAGTTCAAGTCCTCCGGTGGCAGCCAGGTTAGGTTTAGGGTCACGAGACAAAAAATGTGTTTGAAAGTTTAATAATGACTCTGTCAGTGTGGTTTATCAAACAGAGGTGCAAAAGAAATGGAGTTTTTTGTAATGAATTGAATTTTCTTCTTTGAGGGAAAAAAACAATTAAATAAACAATAAAAACAACAGTGAAAGACAGACCTGTAGTTTAATGAGTTTAAAAAGAAAATAAATTCTGATGGCTCTTTATGAAGACTTACTCACACTGATATAGTTTTCAAAAATTTGACAAAATTCAGATTTTGATGTTTCTATTGGCATCCCAGTTTAATGGAAGTAAGCGAAACCCCAGTGGTGGTCATTGTGAATAGTTTGTCATAAAGGATGCTTTTAACTGAAGAAGTCATGAAAACTAGACACCCATACTCAGTTTTAAATGATGATTTCATTTATTACAGAAAAAGTTGTTATCCAAATCTACATGGACCTGTGTGAAAAAGTAATCACCCCCCAAACCTAATAACTGGTTATCTTGTCAGCAAGAACGGCAATGAAGCATTCAAGTCTTTCATAAGGCTGTGGAAGATTTTGATCCTCTCGTTTTTGCAGAATTGTCTCAAATCAGCCCCACTGGAAGGTGTTTTTAAGGTCATGCCAAAGCATATCAGTATAATTCTGTTTCAAATCAGTCCTATGAACACCAAAAACACATATTATTCAGTGCATGTTTAGTATATAAAGCTCAGTTATATATCGAGCACAGTTGGAGCGAAAGCAGAAAAGTCCAAGTGAAATCTTTAGTTTTAATATGAATTGTGATCGACTGTATTGTTTATCTGCGTCCAGGTGACTCCTATGTCCGACAGAGACTTTGGCCGCTACAACTGCACGGCCAGAAACAACATTGGAGTTCGATACCAGGAGTTCATTTTGGCCCAGGCAGGTGAGTCTGCAGAACTGCCACTAATGCGCTAATGAGGCTAGCAACTCAATTTCAAGACCAGAACATGTGGACGTCTCAGGGACCCTGCAGCTTTTCAATAACCGCTCTCCCAGTAACTCCAGCCATTCAACTACTTTGTAACCCTCTACCTCTCTACTAATGGTAATAGCCTTATTTGCAATTCTCAGGAAGATAAATTCCACTACAACTCCCAACCCCTATTCAGCCTCGCCTAATCTCAAATAGTGCTGGCTGATTTACCATACCCCTCGCAATTTAACTGAAGTACTCCCTAATTTACGGTAGCGAGGGCTAATACACAATAGTGCAGTCTAATTATCTTTAGTGCAGATTGAATTGCTCTAGCTAAGGAAGAAAAAAGTAGTGAGCAAAAAGCTGACCAAAAATGTCGTCTTGCAGGAAACAGTAGGTTTTAGAAGAGTTTGTGACTCTTACAATTCAGCACAACACACACTCAGGCACACGCAAGAAAACACACTGTGAACATGTTTGTGTTCTTAACGGATATTTGAGACGTACCTTAGGTAGAATACACTGTCTTCATAGCTCGATCATAAACTGATAGAAGAATCTGAGGGTGGAAGTGTGTTTGTAGTGAGTCAAACTGTTCTGAATTTTGCCTTGATGTTTTAAGTGAGAATCACTAATACAACCAAAACACCTTGAGTCACATCAAAAACATATCCAAGGACAAGTGATGCAGTCAAGTGATGTGGCAACTTACCTGAAAATAAAATAAGTTGCTGTCTATTAAATTGCTAGAGTCTAGAGTCGGCTAGGTTTAATATGGCAGTGATGTCAGGAAGTTTTTAGAGTCAAGGTTTATTTGTGCAGGAAATATATTCAGAGGTCTTACGCAGAAGCATTTATTGCAGTGAGCTTAATATCAAGGAGAACAAAGATGGACACTGCTTATTGCCACCCAGTTCTAGAACAATCTTGGAGGCAACAGCAGGAGAACGGATTTATAGTCCAATAATCCAAATATTTAACCCACAATGAGGTAGTGGTCATGCACAGGGAGACAGGTGGAGCGGCACGCAGGCAAAACACAGTGTCTATATAAACAGATAAAAAAATATGGTACTGGATTTAAAAAAAAAAAAGCAGAACTCAAGCAATTAAACAAACTAGGAATCAAGGAAGGCTAAGGTGTTGCACACTAAACATGGGTGACACAAAGGAGGGAAAACTAGCAAAGAAATGATGTACAATAGAAATTACTTACAGAAACCTGACATTGTGGCCATTTCTTAATATATCTATCCTCATCCTGCGCAGAATAGATTCTGTTCCTGTCTGTTCCAGCTAAAAGAAAAGACTAACACAGCTCCTGCACTTTTAATCTGCATGAATAGAAATGTTATGTTTTTAATGTCCTATCTTTTCACCTAAAATTAAAGTACACAGGCTCCTCTCAGGCGTTGTATAAGCTGAATTATTACATCTCTCCTAAATAACCCTTGAAAGCTTACCAAATATAGAAAAATAATCTTTTACAATGTCTGTCTTTAGTTTTATTACGGTGGCACTGTGCCATTTATCTTTGATCAAAAATACATTCAGTGTAGTTGGTTATTGCTGTGTAAATGTCAGAGTTAGGTCCATAAATATTAAGACAATTGCCTCTGTACTCTGAGGTCCTCCCATTTGTTTTGTTACATTAGTCAAATTACTCACGCTAGAAGACTTCTTTTTTTTATCCTTCTGCAGTATCTGCTGTTTGGCAGTGTGCGCCCTTCAACACAAGAATTCCCTCCCCCACTACATTGCAGCACAGGTCAGAGCTGGTATGAATGACATGAATGGCTGATCATTCACACACAGCATGAAAACAATGAGCTTTTGTGGAGGTGGGTTGCAAAGCTGCTTGAAAAGCTAGGAGCAAATTCAGTAGCTTGGGTAGTAGGATGTGTATAAGGGTATCAGCGGTGCCATCAGCTGGTGCTTGCTTCTTATCAGCTGATGGGAGTGGAAATCTGAGTCAGTCAAACAGTCAGGCTTTCTGGCTCTTTGTTCTAGACTGAAATATCCCACCAACAATGGGATGTATTGCCTGCATAATGTATAAACATTCTAAATGCTTTATAGTTTTTTTCTTTCCTTCATTAATAATGTGGCTGGGCACATTCGTAGCGTATGCCCCCCCCCTCAGCCAACGCGGATGCAGCCTGTGACTCTCTCCACTCAGTGGTCAGCAGACTGCAAACACAATCTCCGAGAGCCCCTCTCATAATATCAGGGGACTTTAATCATGTCTCACTGGACTCCACGCTTCCCACTTTCACCCAGTATGTGACATGCCCAACCAGAGACAATAGAACACTGGACTTACTGTATGCCAATGCAGAAGAGGCATACAGTTCATCACCTCTCCCTCCTCTGGGCAGATCTGACCGCAACCTGGTGCACCTTGTCCCTGTGTATGAGCCCTTAGTGCGCAGGGAGCCACCAGCCACCCGCACAGTACAGAGATGGTCGGAGGAGAGCGAGGAGGCTCTTAAGGATTGTTTTGAGTCGACTGTGTGGGAGGTGATCTGTGACGACCACGGAGAGGACATCAACAGCCTTACTACATGCATTACTGACTATATTAATTTCTGTGTGGATAACACCGTACCTACCAGGACTGTGTGGTGTTTCTCCAACAAGAAACCTTGGATTACCCCAAAAATTAAAGCTGTTCTCAAGCAGAAGAGGAGGGCCTTCAAATCCAAAGACAAAGAGGAGTTGAAAAGGGTGCAGAGAGAGCTGAGGGGACTGATAAGGAATGGGAAGGACAGCTACAGGAGAACCAGTTTCAGCAAAAAAACGTTGGCGAAGTCTGGAGAGGCCTCAGAACCATCTCGGGCCACAAACATCAGAACTCTGACACCTCAGACACTTCACACCAGTGTTGCCAACTCCTCAGTAAGGAAAATCGCTATTGGTTGTCCTAAAAGTCGCTAGAAGTCGCCAAATGACGTCATCGCCTAATTTGCATAATTGGTCATGCTAATGTAATTGTAACCTACGTTGTTGGAGAGAGAAATAACATCGTGGAAGAGACATAAAGTGAGTAAAAAACGTCCTAAATGCAGTTAGAATTTATTTAGAACTACAAATTAAATTTCTTTTAGCAATTATTGTTTTTTAATGTCACAATTCCAACCCTGCTCCTTTATCCGGACCTGGACCGGCAAAAGTGACCGGAAATTGGCACTCTGGTGGAGTTACTTTGTGTGTGAGAGTGTGTGTTTATAAGTAGTTTTAAACCTTGTGATCCACAAAACAGCATAACAGTAAAAGAACTGACTGCGTTACAGTCAGTGCGGGAGCAGCGGCTTCGCCCTGATAGCAGCTGGGGGAGGACTATCCTCCGCCTGGGAGTGCTTTGACACGGATGAGGTGCCCCAGGCAGCACCGCTGCCTGTTGAGAGTAAGAGCGATACGTGTTTTCACGTCAAAAAGTCGTCATAAATAAGTCTCCAGTAATACCAGAAAAAGTCGCCAGATTTGTCGCTAGTCGCTTTTTAGAAAAAAAGTCGCTAAGGGGGTCTGAAAACTCGCTAAATATAGCGACAAAGTCGCTAAATTGGCAACACTGCTTCACACCTCCTCTACTCACCCTGCTCACTCCTCCCCACCCCCAATAACAGCATCCAATACACACTCAACACAAGGCTCCAGCCTGTCTCTCTCAACCACCCAGGTTAGGAGGGAACTGAGGAGGATTAATGCCGAGAAGGCGGTGGGCCCAGATGGCATCAGCTCAAGGGTCGTCAGGTCCTGCGCGGACCAACTGTGTGGGGTGATGGAGCGCATCTTCAACCTGAGCCTGAGGCTGGGGAGAGTCCCACAGCTCTGGAAAACCTCCCGTGTTGTACCAGTGCCAAAGACTTCACGCCCCGAGGACCTCAACAGCTATAGGCCGGTGGCTCTGACATCCCACCTGATGAAGACCCTGGAGCGGCTGGTCCTGGCTCAGCTTCGGCACCTGGTGAGCTCATCACTGGACCCACTTCAGTTTGCCTACCAGCTTGGCATTGGAGCGGATGATGCCGTCATTCACCTCCTACATTGTTCCCTCGCTCACCTGGAGACAGCTGGAAGCACTGTGAGAATCATGTTCTTTGATTTCTCCAGTGCCTTCAACGCTATTCTTCCCTCGGTCCTGAAGGACAAGCTGGAGAACTCTGGAGTGGACCATCACCTCACTACCTGGACTTTGGACTACCTCGCCAACCAACCACAGTATGTGAAAACTCAGGGCCGTGTGTCGGACAGGGTCGTCTGCAGTACGGGGGCCCCACAGGGAACGGTTCTGGCTCCGTTCCTCTTCACCATCTACACTGCAGACTTCTCCCACAACTCCACCCAGTGCTTCCTGCAGAAGTTCTCTGATGACTCTGCAATAGTCGGCCTCATCACTGATGGGGACGACAAGGAGTACACAGGACTGACCCAAGACTTTGTGGACTGGTGCCAGCTGAACTACCTCCACATCAACACCAGTAAAATCAAGGAGCTGGTGGTACACTTCCGCAGGCACAAACATCCTCCACTGAACATCAAAGGTATGGACATTGAGGCTGTGGACTGCTACAGGTACCTTGGTGTTCATCTGAACAACAAACTGGACTGGACTCATAATTCAGAAGCCCTCTACAGGAAAGGGCAGAGCAGGCTGTACCTGCTGATGAGACTCAGGTCGTTTGGAGTGGAGGGCCCACTCCTGAAGACCTTCTATGACTCTGTGGTGGCCTCAGCTATCTTTTACGGTGTGGTCTGCTGGGGTGGCAACATCTCTGCCGGGGACAGGAAGAGACTGAACAGGCTGATCAGAAGGGCCAGCTCTGTTCTAGGATGCCCTCTGGACCCAGTGGAGGTGGTGAGTGGCAGGAGAATGGTGGCTATGCTTTCATCCCTGTTGGACAACATCTCCCACCCCATGCAGGAAACTCTGACAGCACTGAGCAGCTTCTTCAGTGGCAGGCTGCGGCACCCACGGTGTGGGACGGAGAGATTTCGCAGGTTTTTCCTCCCCACTTCTGTCAGACTCCACAACAAAGACTCCGACTGATCAAACACACACATCCACACATGTGCAATAACACTAAGTGCAATACTCTTTATCTGACAAAGTTGTATTTTTACTCAGTTGTATTAAGCATTTGTATTCTATTTTTATCCTATTGTATATTTTATTCTATTTATTCTACTGTATATAGTATTTTATTTTATTCTATTCTGTACAGTTGTGTACAGTATTTTATTCTTATTGTATTCTAATTTTTGCTATATAACTTTTGCACTGTCCACTTCCTGTGACAAAACAAATTTCCCACGTGTGGGACTAATAAAGGTTATCTTATCTTATCTTATCGTGTTTAGACCTATGTTTGTAGTTATAATTCCTCATCAAGTATTCACTGATTTACTCCTAAATAATAGTTGCATGATGAATGATGTTGATGCATGACAACTGAAAAATTAAAGGTTATATCTGGTGCTTTCAGCCTTACTCAGTCTTTTCCTTTCTCTACACAGTCAGTGCATAAGGCAAAGGAAAAGGTTGTTTTGAATTCATTCCTAAGTTTGTGAAACAGGATTCTGTTTCTGACACCATGCAAGTGGATTAGACAAGGCTTATTTCATAGCAAAACAACACGATTGCAAAGGAAAACAACTACATGGAAATTGTCTGCTTGTTTGTGTCATGCCTTTATTTTTTGTGTTTCCAGTTGCGCCATCGAATCCATACTCAGTTCGTCTGTCAGCTGTCTCCCAGCGCCTAGCGACCGTAACATTTATGAAGCCAGACTCTCATGGAGGCGTTCCCATCAACTACTATCTGGTCCAGTACAAGGAGGTGGGCTCACAGGACTGGAGGGATGTCAAGTCACACAGTGTCCAGAGTAAGTGTAAACTTTATTTTTATCCACAGCTTTCGCTTCCCCCCCCCCTTTTTTTTCATGCCAGTTACCTTCCCTAAAAATCGCTGTAATATACACTGACTGAGTGAAATGGGAGAAACATTTATCCGCTGTTAAGTTTGACCCAATTACATATTGTTATTGTGAAGTCTGCTAAAAGCCCTCTTCAACTCTTTTCCATACCCATTTTCATTTTATGGCTCAGGCAGGTTGAATTTTATCAGATCAATGAAAAAGCATGAATCTATTTACATTCTCAGCTTATTTTATGGAAATCTCAAGATTTTTTACCAGAATATACCAGCAAGTTGAAAACACTGTCAACAACTGATTCTTACTCATATTTTCACTATAAGCCTTCTGAGTTTTCTACAGTCTAATGATGTGTAAAATGCTTTCTTATTTTTCAGGTTTCATGTGTTTTTTGCGTTTTTCAGTTTTCTATAATGTCTTTATGGAATAAAAAAATCCTGATTTGAAGGGGTTATCTGACTGCCCTGAAGTCCATCATTAAGTAAACCCAATTCTTACTTAATTTACAACCTACGTAAAGACTTTCCTAAGAAATTTGTAGTCATAGTTGGTTGTTTCATGTCTTATTTGACAGACCTTTGATGATCATTTTGGCAATCACAGTTGTGTCTAGTATAGAACTGATTATGAAGGACATCTCCTATACAGCAGATTACTAACATGTTAGCATGCTGTTTTACCGTACTTTTCGGACCATAAGGCGCATGGGATTATCCGGTCGTTAAGTGATGACGTGACGAATCCTACTTCCGCGCTAGTGATGTGCGGATCGATCCTGAAATATCGATTCCTCCGATACCAATCATTTATGTTCTAGAATCGATTCTCACATTAAAATATCGATATTTTAGTAATTTAGAGTAAATTTGTAGTTTATCATTAACAGGAACACAGTGGAAAGAAACTATAACATTCGGATTGTCTACATTCAAAGGAACTACTTCCTCTTCCGCCTTTCATAGTCATGTGTGAAATACGGCTGTATAAATGTCTGGCCGACCCCTGGCGCGCACTCACAACAATGGCTGAGCGTAATTGTGCGGACGTATTTTACCTCCACAAACAGCTGAGACGTGGTTTGTAATACAGTGGGGCAAAAAAGTATTTAGTCAGCCACCGATTGTGCAAGTTCCCCCACTTAAAATGATGACAGAGGTCAGTAATTTGCACCAGAGGTACACTTCAACTGTGAGAGACAGAATGTGAAAAAAAAATCCATGAATTCACATGGTAGGATTTGTAAAGAATTTATTCGTAAATCACGGTGGAAAATAAGTATTTGGTCACCTCAAACAAGGAAAATCTCTGGCTCTCACAGACCTGTAACGTCTTCTGTAAGAAGCTTTTCTGTCCCCCACTCGTTACCTGTATGAATGGCACCTGTTTGAACTCATCATCTGTATAAAAGACACCTGTCCACAGCCTCAAACAGTCAGACTCCAAACTCCGCCATGGCCAAGACCAAAGAGCTTTCGAAGGACACCAGGAAAAGTATTGTAGACCTGCACCAGACTGGGAAGAGTGAATCTACAATAGGCAAGCAGCTTGGTGTGAAAAAATCAACTGTGGGAGCAATCATCAGAAAATGGAAGACATACAAGACCACTGATAATCTCCCTCGATCTGGGGCTCCACGCAAGATCTCATCCCGTGGGGTCAAAATGATCATGAGAACGGTGAGCAAAGATCCCAGAACCACACGGGGGGACCTGGTGAATGACCTGCAGAGAGCTGGGACCAAAGTAACAAAGGTCACCATCAGTAACACACTACAACGGCAGGGAATCAAATCCCGCAGTGCCAGACGTGTTCCGCTGCTGAAGCCAGTGCATGTCCAGGCCCGTCTGAAGTTTGCCAGAGAGCACATGGATGATACAGCAGAGGATTGGGAGAATGTCATGTGGTCAGATGAAACCAAAGTAGGACTTTTTGGTATAAACTCAACTCGTCGTGTTTGGAGGAAGAAGAATACTGAGTTGCATCCCAAGAACACCATACCTACTGTGAAGCATGGGGGTGGAAACATCATGCTATGGGGCTGTTTTTCTGCCAAGGGGACAGGACGACTGATCCGTGTTAAGGACAGAATGAATGGGGCCATGTATCGTGAGATTTTGAGCCAAAGCCTCCTTCCATCAGTGAGAACTTTGAAGATGAAACGAGGCTGGGTCTTCCAACATGACAATGATCCAAAACACACCGCCCGGGCAACAAAGGAGTGGCTCCGTAAGAAGCATTTGAAAGTCCTGGAGTGGCCTAGCCAGTCTCCAGACCTCAACCCCATAGAAAATCTGTGGCGGGAGTTGAAAGTCCGTGTTGCTCGGCGACAGCCCAAAACATCACTGCTCTCGAGAAGATCTGCATGGAGGAATGGGCCAAAATACCAGCTACTGTGTGTGCAAACCTGGTAAAGACCTATAGTAAACGTTTGACCTCTGTTATTGCCAACAAAGGTTATGTTACAAAGTATTGAGTTGTATTTTTGTTATTGACCAAATACTTATTTTCCACCCTGATTTACCAATAAATTCTTTACAAATCCTACCATGTGAATTCATGGATTTTTTTTTCACATTCTGTCTCTCACAGTTGAAGTGTACCTCTGGCGCAAATTACTGACCTCTGTCATCATTTTAGGTGGGGGAACTTGCACAATCGGTGGCTGACTAAATACTTTTTTGCCCCATTGTACATGTGGCAAAAAAGTGTTCCAAGAGTGAGGTGTTGTGGCCATACTAGGGAGACATTCAAAAGGGCTGTTTTGGGTGGGGGGGGGGGTGGGGGGGGGGGGTACGGTACTTCTAAACGAAGTAACAGGAACCAGGAAGGTAGAATTGGATTTATATACCACCTTTCTAGTCTTCACACACTTTACACTAGAGGCCGGAGTTTATTTCTATGCAAGTGCTTTATGTCTAAATCCAACACCTACATGTATGTTTTGGATTTACTGTGTCAACGTCTCTCAAGTGCCATAGATGTAGAATAAATAGAGTGGCACGATATTCTCTCCCCTCAGAGAACCTGGGTTACAATGTAACCAATCAAGCTCAGGTTGAAGCTTCAAATCCAGACTTCACAAACAAAGGACTCAGGGTCTTTTATATATAGTCAGTGAGTAAATATGAGGGATCCACACAACAGTTAAGTTATTCTCACTGTTTTAAAGATGAGTACATAAATATTAAATTATCTAAATAATACATTAAAAAACAGAAATGTAAATAATTTACTGTGAAAGCATTGTCAACTTAATCTAGTTGATAAACTAATCAATAAACTCAAATAATTAAATGACCTCCTCAAACTCGGTTGAATATAAAGAAAGCTGTTTCTTTTCTTTTCCCACATTAAATACATGAAAAACATTCACATAGATTATATACTATTGACCCTTAAGTAATTACTGCTATTTACCAGTTCCACTTTGATAAAGCACATGAACTTCAAGATAGAAATGTTCTATCTTCTATTCATAGTTTCAAACTTAGTTATCAGACTGTGAAGATTATGCTTCAACACACCAGATTATCCTATCTAGTTTAAATCAATATTTCTCTCTGTCTACCTCACATACACCAACTAACACCTCATGCAATACGGTCTCCAAGTTTCCACCGTATTGCATGAGCTGCCATGTGCTCCTTCAAAGCCTTGGCTCTGAGATGTTGTTGGGTCATGAAGAAACTCAAACACGTCATGGGGAGAGCGCCAGAATCTGTCTGAGCTGAAAGATCGCATTCCTCCTCTTCCTATGCTTTATGACTGCAAATTGATTTCTGAGCCTGTTGGTGAAAAGTACACCATGAGGTGAAGGATGGATGGATAGATGGATGGATGGAATATGAAAGCCAGAGGACGAATGGTCGGGTGATAAGCGGGCCCGACAAACCTGAAGGGCTTATCACTAATATCCCCTCATTTCAGAGTCAATTACAGTATGGAGATGCAGTGAGGTGAATACTAAATAGGAACTAGCACTTCAGCAGTGAACTTAAAAATACATACATCACATATAGGCACATACAAGCAGATAGTGTAGAAGAACAAAGGAACAATGCACAAGATTGTCAATTTAATATAGATAAATTTAGCTCTGTATGCAAAAGCAGAAATATTAAAGTGAGCCAGACTAATTACAAGCCACACCAAGTGTCGTCATATAATCATAGAAGCCATTTCAGATAACCTCAGCAAAAAATCCTTACACAATAAACCCTTCCATATAATGAGACGCCTGGCCTCGTTTCATTTGAATGCTTCTGCCCAAATTGAAATGTCCGCTTACAGCCTGGAATGAACCTAGCACGGCTGCAAATTGCAGAATTTGTTTTCAGTTCCAGGACTAAAGAACTGCAAAAGCACCTATTACCATTCAAGTATTTAATTTGTGCAGACTAACAAAAACAACAACTTTCACTCAAGCTCATTACACTACACACTCTCTCCCAGATTTTTTGAGTTGTGACGGTTATGTAAATGGGCTCAAGTGACTGTAGAATTTAAATAGGAATCTGTAATGTGGTCTGATAATGAGATTGCCTGTTTTCTTCAATATTAGATGTAATTTAAAGTACGAACGTGACGCATTGCACAATTCTCCGAGTTACTATCGTATTAATATTCTATCTGATATTTTACTGTGGTTTCATTAGAGTCAGAGGCACATGTACTCTTCCACTACACTGTTTGCTATGACTTTGTTGAAGGTGAGTTTCTCAATCTTCTTATGTTTTTCATTATTGATCATTTAGCAGAGTCAAGCGGTTGCTCCCTTGTATTTTAGAACCACAGTTAAAGCTTTTAGTCTTGGAACAAATGACCTAAGATAGATAGAAAATCTAACTTTTATTGCATGCATCTAGCTCTCTATATTTCACAGACTAAGCAATAATAATGCATTTAAGTCAATATAAAGAAAAAAACAAGTGCAATAGATTAATTTAAACGGTTGTAAGTATGGTGGTAGAAGTTTCATAATGTCGGGGTTTAATTCCTGGCTTTTCTAGTCTTCATGTCAAAGAGTCCTTGGGCAAGATGCTGAACCACACAGACACTTTAAAAGGCTTTCAAACGTGACTTTGCATGTAGTTTATAGCGTAAAAAGTTCTATGACTGTTCAGTAAGGCCAGAAAACTGCAGTATCAGTACTGGTCTAATTAATGCCCTTCTTAATGTAGATGCTTTTGGACTGCAGGAACTTTTTCATACTTCTATTAACTCTTTGAACGGTTGATTGCGCCCTCCTTTTTTCCTATGTCTGTGCTTCAGGATCTATTATCTACTGTACTTCATACAACTCAATCTTAAGGTCTCTTGTTTCAGCTAACCTTGAGAGACCTGAGTGTTACAGTGATTGGTCCAGCTGTAAATGTACAGTAAATTGTCAGAAGTATGAATTCATCAATGGCCACCACCATTAAAAAAAGTGCAAACAGCTATTATGTTGACCCTTCTAGAACAAAACAGAGAGAAATGAACCAGCAGTGAAGTCCAAACTGTATTGCGCCTACATGATATGTTGGAAATACAGTGTGATTGTAGCTCATCAGGGGGAAATATAAAAATCCTTGCACAAAATTCCCTTCAGCTTGCTACTCGGTATCCGCTACAGCGAAGCAATCTGGAGCGAAAATGAAGAGGTTGAAATAGGATTATGAGAAAATACGGGACAACAGCAAGAGCCCATGTTTCACTACCAACCACTGGCTGGCAATTACATTAGTTCAGAGTTCCTATTAATAGTGTCAGTGAAAACAACAACAATAACAAAAGATGAATGCCAGGTAGTTCTTGGTAGTGGGGAGGGAGTTATCATCAGTTACCTTCTCTACAGGAAGTCTCTAGAAGTGTTTGGGATTCATGTGCTCAAGAGTGTGTGATACCTTCCTTTAAAAGTCCACAATTTTTAAAAGTGTGCACCATTATTCCCATCATACCAACTATCTCTATTATAAAAGCCTGCTTTGCCAACCTGTAATTGTAGGCGTAACTGTCTAAACTAGTTAGTTTTAACAGGTCAATAAAGCATTGAACATATTTCAGTCAGACAAGTGAGATTTTGAATAATTTATTAGCAGCAGAATATAGCTATTAAAGTTTGGGATCTACACTTCCTGCAAATAAATTGGGGAAGTCATATAGGCACACAGGAGCCTACAGGTGGATACTAGTTGGAGAGGTCTAAACAGCAGGCAGCAGGCTGCCATTTCCCCTTTTTTCCTTGTCTTCCAATGACACTGGAAACCCTCTGAAAAATAACCAGCTCCCTTTCTTAATGACTTGCTTTGCTATCTGCATGATGGATGGTCACCACTTGCTTCCAGGTGACACGATGTCTGTTCCTGTGTCTCTGCAGCCACAGTTGTGCTGACAGGACTGGAGCCCAACACAACATACGAGGTTCGAGTGGCAGCTGTCAACGGAAAGGGCCAGGGCGACTTCAGCCACACGGAAACCTTCCAGACCTTACCCATCCGTAAGTCCGCTTACTTATTCAAATCTGAATCAGTGACGTATGCATATGTGGTCAAAAGTTTACATCCACTGGTCATGGGCATGAGTGGTCAAATTTCCAGCAAGAATTACACCAGAGACTTGTTGATGGCTACAAAAAGCATCTTGTTGAAGTACAACTTGCTAGAAAATTCCCCCAAAAAACAAATGTGTAAAGCACACCCAGTTAGTAAGTTATTAAAGATGTATGCTGTACAATCACTCTACCCTGGAAAAAGAACACTTCAAAGAGGTCATTAAAAGTCCAAATATACCATGACATTCATGCCCATGAGGAGTATATGTACATTTCTGACCACAACGTATGGAATGAAATAATATATTATTAATATATAATAGTTTGATAGCAGTTATACTGGGTTAATTGTTAGCTACTGGCATATATCAGCTGTTAGGATTAGAAAATACAGATGAAATAAAACATCTGTGGAAACTATAGATCATAATAAAGCCACGTGACTGGAATGCAAACATTCTTCAGGAATCTATTCAAGGCACCAGCACCTTAGTGAAATGAAGCCTATTTGCAATCCTCTGCAGCCTTGCCATGTTTCTATCAGAGACGGCTTCCTGCTCCTGTTTCTCTGATATGAATTCACATTATTTGGGCTTGGAAATAGATCCTGTCAAATTTGTGTCTTGATGTAAAACTGCTGCATTAAAAATTATGCACTGCAGGGGTTTACGGTAAGCATTTTATTTATTCTAGCAATCTGGCACGGCGGGATTGCAGTAAATCCAGGCAAGGCCACAGGAAAAGTGTTTCCATCCTTAATAATATACAGCAGTGCAGCTTCCGAGAATGAATGTTAGAAAGAAGACCCAATTAGCAAAATACAGTGAATAATAAAAACCTGGAGTCAACATTAATTATAGCCAGGCAATGGGAGTTACCTTGTAATATGAATTTAATTCAGCTTTAAACCTTCTTTCTCCTTGTACTGCATCCTTATCTCATATGTCACGTTGCCACCTGCCCCCCTCCTTGGGAATGCACATTCCAACACACACATACTCACACAAAGACATTGTTTTACATCTCAGCCTCTGCCTCATGTCTTCCTCAGGAGAGCCGAGTCCGCCAGCAGTCCATGGGCAGAGGGACATGGGCAGGGCCTACAGGCTGGGGCTGGTCAAGCAGGACGACGGAGGGATGCCCATTGTGGAGTATATAGTCAAGTACAAGACTGTGAGTGATTTATTACAGTTAAACACAGCTGCTGCCTTCAAGTTTCTCATGACAGCCCCACTATATCGAGCCTATATAAGTGGCAAGTCCAGTTTGATACATTAATACCTTCATTAATGTATCCCTGCTCCGGTCACTCCCATCCACATTTAATGCGCAAGGTAAATAAACGCAGGCACATTTAACACAGGTAGAAGGTTCACATTTTGTACTTGTTTTGTAAAAAAAAAAAGGAAAAATCTTTCTTAACCTTTTTTTTGAGAAAGGATGACTGAAATGCTGCTGCAATTTTAAACCTTCATTTACTGGCCTCCATTTGTATTTCTGTATCATTAATCAGCTGGAAGCACAAAGTTTAAATTGTAGTAGGCTGCTTTTAAGGGTGTTTTTCATGTCATGTCAATGCATTTGAAAGTTTTAGTGAGTCATTTCACTGCCTTTTTGTCCTCGTTGTGAAATGGTCACATTAAATCAACGGCACTACTCATTTGTCACTCGTCCATTTTTCCATCCTTAGGTCAGCAGTTTACCTCCCAATTGCTACCTTTCCAGGTAGCAAATTAGACATGCTTGTTGCTTTTTGGAGAGAAACCTGAAAGGACACAGTGAAAACTGAAATACAAAGAAAGTACCATTTTATGCCCGCTTAGTGAATTACAGTAGTGCAAAAACTCTTGAGCCACCTCATTTTGCTAGGAAAATGGGGGAAAAGAGTGAAAGGATGTACTGAAATGTGCAAATATATATGGAAATACAGTGTATAAGGCAAAAACAGCATTTGTACAATTCTAATGAGCTTGGAAGTGAATATTTGGTGTGACCACCTTTACTCTTCAGCACAGTCTGAACTCTCTTAGGCAGCTTTCTTGTCATTTCTTCAGGAAAGTAGTCTTCAGGAATAGTTTTCCAGGCTTCTTGAAGGACATTCAAAGCTCTTCTTTGGATGTTTCTGCCTTTTGTTCTGTTCTCTGTCAACATGATCCCACACTGCTTCAATAATCTTGAGGTCTGGGCTCTGGGGAGGTCAATCCATGACTGATAGGATTCCACTGTTTGTTTTTCTATGAATGTTATGAATGTTCTAAGATTGAAAAGAAAAGCGACTGGACTTCTTTAAGTTTTTCAAAACTGGATTATAGATGGCAAACAATTGGTGCTGTAGACCACCCCTCTGTTCAAAGATGGTCGTTCACAGTGAACATAGATGGCTTCTTTTACTCCTCTTTGAAACCATCTGTCTTCTCCGTCCAAAATGTGAACATTGGTATCCTCGAAAGAATGACCTTTGTCCTTTAGATGCCTACGTACAGCTGAGTCTTGTCCTGTCGAGGTGGCCCTCCTATGTTGTGCCATGCATTTATGAAGTGGCTGTTTGGTTTCTCCGATGTAAATGTAAATGTAAAATCATTCCTGGCTGTTGATTTTCGACATGATTTTCAGATACTGTTCATCTTTTTTTTTTTCAGCTAATAGCTCGTTGGGATCACTTTGTTGTTGCAAAATACTATTTCATGCCTGTCTCACACTGTGTAGTCTTTGGCATTTTCATAGATTCATCTAAAGAAATGGGAACAAATAATGTGTTTTTGTGGCAGGCTGCTAGTAACAAACTGACAACTTAGTTATTTTCTTTTTACTACGTTGTCTGTTATGTGTAGACACTAGTTCATCCTTTGAGTTGGGGGCCTTTTTATGCTTCAGAGTCCAGTAACTTTAATCTGATTTGGCATAGAGAACCTGTAGTGATTGGTAACACGGTTTTCTGCTGCTACACTTTTTAAGTAGATTTCACTTGTTCAATCAATGTATTTTTGTTGTCACTGAGGCTTTTTTAACAATAAACCCATCACAGTTGGCAGATTTTAGAAACTATTTTCAAAATCAAGAAAAATGAGAGCAACAAATTCAGCAGAAGTCAGTGTTTTCTAATAGTTCCAAGTATGTCTTTTTTTTTTGACAGTCATTAGATGGCACACGATACTGGGAATGCCTTTTCCCTCCACTGGAGTGTGTGTGACTCTCTAGTTTGACATGTTGTGACTGAGTTTACTAGATGATGCTTCTTGAGTATCTTTTTTTCAGCCCCTGTTTCACTCACTTGTTCTAAATGGGGGTACACACGTGAGCAAGTAGTTGATATTGTGTGTGTGTGTGTGTGTGTGTGTGTGTGTGTGTGTGTGTGTGTGTGTGTGTGTGTGTGTGTGTTAAAATGCAAAAAGCAGCTTAAACTCACAAGATAAGAGGAGCGACTGAGTTGAGGCCAGGAAGCAGAATAGATGGCACTCGCACAAAAACTCTCCACAGGACTAAGTGGATTTAGGCTGGTCCAAATCTCCTATCTCCCCAGTGCTAATGTGTCCAAGCAGGCATTTCTCTGTCTCATTGAGAAAGCGGCAGAGATTTAAAATAATAAAACCATGCTGCTGAAAAGAGGGTCAGGGAGTCTCAATGAGGCTTTTGGAGGCCGAAAAGGATGCCAGTGAAGATGTTTCACACCCCACTAATCTAATGCCCCTGTCTGGCGTCAGGAACACACAAACTGCTTCACTGTGGATGGAACAGAGAGCCTGAAAGCAGACAGCATTTCAGTAGGGATCGCTTTAGGCAGAAGATTCTTATTTTTATCTGCGGGCATTTATAATTGGAGGTATTGACTCTATTCTGCTACCTCACTGACATCAGACATGACATTGCTGACCCTCATGAAGATTCACCCTGAAAATGTGTGTTTTTGAGTCAACATAAAAGAGATCTTTGCTGATATTTTAAGTATCATCATTTCTTGATTGGAGCCAGACTTTGTTTGTTGTTGTGTTTTGATAAATCCAAACTTGAAATTTTAGGAATGTCGTTGTCAAAATGTACAGAGTAGGTCAGGGGAGAGGTACTAGAGTGCGTATCTATACCGATCTGTAGAACACGGTGGAGGCTCTGTCATGTTCAGGATCTGCTCTCTCAGTTTATGAGGTGGCCATAGAACAGGTTCTCCTAGTTTGAAAGTTAGTGGTTTGCGCTTTGCTTGCTCCAGCCTCCAGTCTGCATGCCTTGCAGAAAATACTGAACCCTCCAATGCGTTCATGGTCGAGTGAATGTGTGTGAAAGTTAGACAGAAGGCACTTAGGTATTACAAAAAGTAACTGTGTGAATGAGTGTTAATTTGTGAATGAGGCATGTTGTATAAAAGCTTTTGAGTGTTTAAGTAGAGTACAAAAGCACTATATAAGAGCTAGTCCATTTATCAATTCTGCCAGTGGTTTGGGAATCTTATCGAAATAGATGGAGTTGCGAATGCAGAAAAGTACAGGGATAGAAGTGGGTTGCAAAGCAGCTTGTAGATTTAGTTGCAAAGTAGCTTAAATGGCAAGCCCTACAGTAGAAGGGACCCGATCCATTGGTTGATGTGAGTTGGCATGGAGATCAGCTGATCTGCTGGGATTGCTACACAGTTTTTGCACAGACTCGTTAGTCAGGATTTTACAATTCAGATGAAATGTTACATATTTTTAAGTCCTGCACCTTGACTTTTGTAAAATCCCGTTTTTAATGGTTCTCAAACTCAGGGAGGAAAAAATTGCCAAGGAGGTGAGACTAATAAGCACACAGTACAGTTAGCATGCTTTCAGCGCCACGCTCTCAGACTGACTCTTCAGTTTCCAGTGCTTTGTTTGCAGTTGGTTTCTTTATGAAGGCTCGGGAAGGAGTAGAGACAAAAGGCTGAGGCCACAAAGAGAACTGTGTGATACCGATGACAGGCTCAGGATTACTGTTTCTTTATACCTATTCAAACACATCTGTGGGGGCGTTTCACAACCGAGCCTGATTGTAGTAACTCTCAAAACTCCCAGATTAAAAACACAAAGGGTAAATTGCTGTTTATCAAATGCAACAACACTTTCGCTGATCGCCTTTGATTCAAAGTGAAACATAGAGCTTTGATTAAAACCAGGTAATAAGGGTGTCTTTTGATACTCTTTATCTTTCTATCCCTTTCTTACCCCTCCCTCCGCCAGGATAAAGAGGAACAGTGGATGACCAAGCTCGTTCCAGGTGCGAAGGACCATGCCTTGCTGCACCCGCTCCAGTGGAACACGAGATATGAAGTGGAAATCACAGCGCGCAACGTGAAAGGCCTGTCGGAGCCCACCTTCTATCAGTTCTTCATGCCACAGAAACCTGACATTACAGGTAAAAGCATGATAGAGGAAAACTTCAGCTTGTAATTTGCCCTTTAACATTTCCACTTTCTCATAGATGCCTTTTTGAGTTGCTCTTAAATGCCCTTTGAAAGTCCCCAAAGAACACTTTTGAACTTGTTGTGTTAAGTGGTGGGTCAGTCGTGCCACTAGAAGGAGCGCTGACGATAACAAAAGCAGGAGAGCAAGATGTTCCAGTCAAGATAAAGCGAGCCTGAAAACGCAGCAGGCCTTGTTGCCGCTTTGCTTTCTGGACAAATGATGCTGCTGTCATCTCAGAAATAGTGCCCTGGCCTCTCCGGCAACAGATTTCTCTCTGTATGATTGTCGAATGGGGTTTAAATCCCACAGAGAAGCACTTTACTCCGAAGTTTTTTAAAGGCGCGTTGAAAAGCTGAGAATTTTTCCTCTGTGAAAAGCCAAAACGTCCTTAGTTTGACAGCCGATTGTCTACATTTGGCCAGTTTTTTGAAGGCATAAGAAAAAGTGAGCAAACAAAACAACTAACTGGAGAGTTTGGAGAACAGATATTAAGTGTTAGAGCAATACTCCACAAAGTGAAAGAAGCTGTAAAGGATGAACTATTCAAACTAGTAATCTCTAACAGGATCATGCTCCCAAAATATATTGTACTCGGATAGCGATTTCCATTATCAGGATCACGTTTTCAAACGATTAAGGGAAGAGTGTTTTGTTTTTTTACAGGAAGCTTGAGCAGCAGCCTTGACTTCAGTGCATTAGTGCAGTCCCCTTTAAAACTGCTTCAGGGCTTGTGCACACCAGTGCTTAGTCGAGACCACAGGTTTTCAAGCTGAGAGACAAGACGCACACAGTTGCATGAGGTGAAAGGGACAGGTGGATGTCGGTGTCCCAAAAACAGAAAGACTATAAATGTGGCCCATTTAGCGACACAGTCAGCAGTTCCAGTGATCGCTGGGACAGCATTGGACAGTATCTTTTCTATACAAATGCTGTTGAAATAATAATGAAGTAGTTTGCTTATAGTATTCCTTTTGAGTCTTTATAGATGAAAATAAGAAAAAGATGTCTTTCACTTTGTTTTCACGATGCTTCGCCTTGGAGTAACCCATCTGCTTCTGTCTGCCTACCTGAGGCTAGTGCTACATACGCTGAAGTCCTGATGGGGAAAAGAGAGTTGTTTTCTGCCTGTGAAACTTGAGCCATGCTGCTAAAAACATGGTAATATGATGGAGCAGTAAAAGTGGATGAAACTTGGATGTGGAAAGCACCTGTGGTTAAATTCGTTTCAACTTAGGTTTGTTTAGAAAGCACCAATTAGGAGCAGAGTTGACTCAAGGGGCTTTATATTCTAGGGTAAAGACACTAGAATATTAGAAAGGCAGCACAAAAGACACATAGACAATATAGGAAAAAGCCAGAGTTTCATAATTACTAATGATTAAAATGATTAATGGTGTATAAACAAATGGAGAGTGAGAAGAAGTGAGTGAAGAAGTGTTCAGGGAAGCTCAAAGCAGCCTAGGCTTAATGCAGCATAACTAAGGAGAGGTTCAGGATCATATCATCCAACGCTAACTATAAGCTTTATTAAAAAAGGAAAGTTTTAAGCCTAATCTTAGAGTAGAGATGTCTGTCTCCCAAATCCATAATGGGAGCTGGTTGCACAGGAGAGAGGCCTGAAAGTTGAAGCCTCCCATTATACTTTTAGAAACTCTAGAAGCCAAGATGAAAAACATATGATTTGTCTTTCTAGTCTCTGTCAGTAGTCTCACTTCAACATTTGAATCAACTGAAAGCTGTTCTGGGAGCTTTCAGAGCCACCTGATAATAATGAATTACAGTAGTCAAATCTAACTTTTTTTTTAGGATCTAATCTCAGAAAATGAACAACAACAATTCTGCTTAGAAATCATTGGAAAGAAGTCCAGAACATGTCAGTCTCATGTGTTTGGACATTCTATTCAAATGTCCCTGGATAAAATGCAAGCAGGAACTAAGGGAAAATTTAACATATTTAATGTTGTTCCAATTACTGGCCAAAAAAAGAACCTAAAATGTAAGGGATGTAAATATTTCCCAACATTATAAACTGAGCGGTGGTTATAAAGCAAATGGCCAAAACAAAATTTCTTGTAATGATGGCATATCAAAAAATAGCATTTGGAGAATAGTCAGCAATCTAACTGTAGATTGTAGCCACTCATCATGCAAAAATGCCAAGTATTTTCTGCTTTAAGATTTGTCACCGTAAAGAATGTGCCTTGTATTATTGTATTTGCCCTTTTGGCATTTGGCCAAACATGTCAAGATGCTAATATTGTTGCTTTTTGTTTTTATCAGAATTATATTTTTTGACTGTTCTTATTTATGCTTTCACCTCAAGGTTCTTGTAAATGTATCACCGTTCTCCTGTTCAGGTACTCTGACTGTCGGCATCCTTGCTAGGGCTTCATTCTCGTCTGCTCTAATAAACAGCACAAGTATTACAATCACACCACGGTTCGCTTCAAAGAAACCCAGCAGAGCACGAGTGAAAATACCCTCAGGCTGTACTTTTCTTCTCTAAAATATCATTCTTTTCTTCTTGTTTTTTCTCGCTGTTTATCTTATGGTCCTCCTGTGGTGCTGCTTTGCAATTCTGCTGAAATTCATTGAGAATGGAGCGCAGATGGAACGTCTCTAGTCGAGCTCGCTTCTCATTTGAAAGAGCGACACGCACACAGTTACATAAGCCAATATACAGACACAGATAACTTCTTCAGCTCTTGGTCTTGGGTATTCTTATGTTGAGACTGCGCTGTTCTGCTGCATAACAGTGTATGTGCTTGTTTCTCTCCTGATAGTTTGACTTGAGCCTTCTTGTTTTTTTGTTCGGGGAGGGCAAAAAAAGCTAGAAAATTCTAAAGACAAAGATGGTTACAGCTACTGCAGCATCTTCTGTGTAGTATTCATTTAGATTTTTTTTTCTTTTTGTTTGTTCTAGGTTTATCTTTAGAAATAAATAATTATCTTTTGATTGGAAAATTGTTATGATTTACTGCTAGTGTTGACTAGCAAGTTGAGCTAGCTTCTATGACTGTGACTGTTTCTTAATTGTGATACTATTATTGTATGATACACACTATGCAAGTACACTATGTAGAGTACTTGTATAACATGTGAATTTAGTGAGAGTAGTGCTGTCTTAAACTGAACACAGCAAAATGCTCACTCGAAGTAACAGCTGCAATTTTGACCAACTATTTTGCTAGCTGTAGTATGTTTTTAACATATGCAACTTAACCCTTTAAGACCTACCATAGAGTGAATGAATAGTGGTATTGTAAGGTGCTTTGGGTGCCTTGAAAAGCGCTATATAAATCCAATCCATTATTATAAAGTCCACTATTTAGATTGAGAAAAGTTTATATAATTATTTAGCCTTGTTGTGCAAACAAGCCTGCATAACTTAATAAATATAGAATTTGAAAAATAACAAACCTAAAAAGAAAAACTAGGTACGAGATACATGAGTATGACTATGATACGGTGATACTTTTGGTAAACAACCATTTGACTAACATCTGTCTCACCTGCTCTTGTTCCACCTCTGTTCTGTCGTCATTCTCTCTCTCCCTCTCTGTTCCTCTCTCTCCCTCTTTGTGCTGACAATCAAGCCAAACACCAACATCATCAAATATACAGTTGAAACCAGATATTTACAAACTCTTCAGGTAAAAACACAAACACTTTTTTAATTGTAACATCAAATCAGACTAAATGTTTATTTTTTTTTAGATTGATAAATATAAAAAACATATTTGTTAACTTTAAGAGTAAAGAGAGAAACTATCAATTGTAAATGGCACCAAATTGTATTCAAAATTGAGCCACACTTATGGAGCTCCACAATTCTTTTCCTGGTGTTTTGGTTGACATCTCTTGATTTTCCCATGTCAAAGAAACAGGCTCTGTGTTTTGCCTTATATGGATCCACAGGTGTTACGTCCCCTGGCTAGTCTAGGGGGTTGAATGGACGAACATAAAGGTGGATAGTGAAGGAGGAGCCAAGATGATAACTTTAAAAGGTTTATTTAATGCTGGTGATGAGATTTGGGTTCAGACTGAGGTATAACTTCAGGGAGAGCCAAGGCCAACGTAATAAACAAAACATCCCAGATGTAAAAATAAAAGAAACTTACCTAACTCCAAAGAAAACAAAATACACAACCTATAACCATAACCTACCTAACAACACATAAACAGGAGAAAACGGGATGTCAAAACAAAAGGCAGCTCTCCCCTACAAGCAGTCTGAACATGAAAACAATGCACATACAAATCACAAAGGCATGCAAGCCTGTACAGGTATGGCAACCAAAATGGCCAGAGGGCACAGAAGCACAGCTCCACAGGCCTTAAGTAGTGCTCTGCTGATTAACAATTAGCCGGACTCTGAGCAGCATCCAATCAGGACAGAGGAGGTGGAGCCTAGACAAAACAAAGAGTTAGGCTGTATCCCAATACAGGGTCTGCAGCCTTAAAGTACGCAGTCTCAACGATCCTCAAGGGCCGCGTACTTAAAGACCGCTAAGGCCGGAAGTGCGAGGCTTGTGAAATGGGACGGTCTAGCCTCCGTTGCGCTGCCCAGGTTGCCTAGCAACCATGATACTAACAGCTGGAAATGTTTCATACAGCTTTGTTTGACAGAAATGAAGGAGAAAATCATTTGTTCATTTGTTTGTTTGTTTCTACATGAGCTTTGATCATTCTCTGTAAGATTAAGGTCAGCTATTGAACGGCGTATATTTTAAAGTAAAGGCTTTAAAACCAAGTTAGTACAAACGTCACTAATGTCACATAACTTTGCCGACATGTGGCCAACAGTAATGGTTTAATGTTCTTCGTTATTAAACATTTGCACATAAATAAGTGACATAATATTCAGTACTTACTTAAAGTTTACTCTTCGGGCGCCCCTCATCCGCCGTTTTTTTTCGGCAAAATTATCCACACCCACCGCCGCGCTATGCATTCTGGGATATATTGGGCCATGAAGCCACGTCCTTAAAATTCAGGGAAATGAAGGACGCATTTGAGGGCCGCATTTCGAGCAGCCTTCGAATTGGGACAGCCTTTGTCGCGTCGCTGTGACGTAATCGGCCTTAAAATGCGGTCTTTAAGGCTGCAGACCCTGAATTGGGATACAGCCATGGACTCTACTAACCTATCAGAAGCTTCTTCAGCTCAGAATGGAATCGTCTGGAGTTTTCTTATTAATTAACAATAAACTTAGTGTATATGTACTCCTAAATTTGATGAAAGTGAAAAGAGAGACAGCTCTCTCTCTCTCTCTCTTTATTCTGACATTTAACTAATTCAAAAGATATTTCAATATTTATTTATCCAAAACAAAACAGGTTTACTCTAAATTGATGTTGTACAGTAAAAAAATGTTCTTGTGTTTTCCATAAAGTGTATGTAAGTATCTGGTTTAAACTGTGAATATACTGCTGTGTATTGAAATTCCTCCTGTTTGCATTGAAATATACTGAACAACATACAAAGCATAATATCTAAAATAACATTTTCCATATTGCACTACCATAGTTTTTTCTTTGAAAGAAGCCCCTTATGTCCATTCTTGTATATCAGTACATTACTATGGGCTCAAAATGTGGTCATAATTATTTTGTACTTGTAAATCAGGATTTGTATGTGTGAAAAGAATTTGTGTGTGCGTAAAAAAGATTTGTGTGTGGACTTGGCCAAAAAAAAAAAACAAAAACCCTGCAAGTTACAAGTACGAACTTTGACCCTATTTTTCTTCCTTTCATCTGATTGGTCAATGTCATGTCAATCACAAATGTAACAATCCAATCAGAGAACAGATGGGGTTGGCTGTCGGAGGGGTGCTTTTTTTGAACTGCAGGTCTTTGAAGGGAATAAATGCCCTTTTACATGAAAAACCCAGCGTTTTCCTTCATCACCACGAAGGAAAACAGTCTGTGGTCGTCTGAGTTTGGTGGTTTCTGTGTCACAGGTCTACGTGTTTAATACAGGGACTTCCACAGCCTTTTCGACAGCGCTGCGGACCGCGGGGGAACGGCGACGACGACAGTGTTTTGGAAATGACAGTCTTCATTACAAAGCTTTCTTCGTTATGAATTAGCATACATGTTTTTATTGAACATTTGAAGAACTAGCAAAAAAAACAAACTCTTGTAGAGGACATAAAGTCAGAGATAGAAACGACAAGCAGCAGGTGCATCTAGTACAGGTAGCTGCAGCACTTCCTGCATCCAATGTGAAAGGACCTTTATGCTGCGCACTGTGACTCACAGCAATGGTCCCGGGTCAGCCCTGACTTTGTGTTAAACTAATCCTAAAGTAATAATGGTATTTCTAACCACTGATATAACACAGATTTATCCTTTCAACAGCTGCTGAAAGTTAGGGGACCTAGCTGCTATCGGATATTTATATAGAGATCCTCCAGCTTCAAACTGTATCACCCTTCAAGGACCTGCAGTTCAAAAAAGCGCCCCTCCGACAGCCAAACCCATCTGTTCTCTGATTGGATTGTTACATTTGTGATTGACATGGCATTGACCAATCAGGTTAAAGGAAGAAAAATAGGGTCAAAATTCGTACTTGTAACTTGCAGGGGTTTTTTTTGGCTAAGTCCACACACAAATGTTTTTTACGCACACACAAATTCTTTTTACACATACAAATGTTTTTTTACGCACACACAAATCTTTTTGTTACACATAAAAATCCCGATTTACAAGTACAAAACTGATTTACAAGTACAAAATATATATGACCACATTTTGAGCCCATACATTACTGAAACTGATTTATTTAGCCGTGGAGGGTAACAACTGAAAATATGAAATAAACACACATGTAAGCTAAGACTCTCTAAAGCAGACCTTCCCAAAGTGTGGGGCCCGCCCCCTAGGGGGGGGCGCAGAGCCATTGAAGGGGGGGGTGCGGCATGAAAAGGGAAAAAAAACAAAAAAAAAAACAACGCTTGGACACTGCTAGCACTGGGCGCCTACAGAAACGCAAAGCAGGAGATGAAGCATCGCTGAATATGTTTCCAAACCAACTTCATTCTAAGCCAAAGACTAGAAAATATGGTGAAGCATATCTTCCCTTTGGTTTCACCTGCACAAGTGCCGAGGTAGGTCTCCCCTGCAAAACTGGTTTTCCCTTTGTCAGGAGCAGCACTGGGCTCTCCAAATCATGGACAAACAGTATCCCACATTCTTAATTTTTAGTTCACAAACACTTGTTGTAATGATTAATTACTCCTGACATTTTGGAGATGTTAGCTCTTTATACAGTAAAGTTACAGTGGGATACAAATAATATGAGGCTGATCCTGCCACGATTTGTTCCCCCTGTCTAAATCACGGACAAACAGTATCCTACAGCTGTTTATGTTTTTAAACCCATTTTGGTTTTAAAATCTCAGTTTTCGGTGATTCGAAACGCTGTTTACGTGTCGACGAAACAGCTGTGTTTTCAAAAATACCCGTGTAGGTGTGGACGTAGCGTAAAAGAGTTAGTAGTTTATTTTCTTACTACCTGCAGATTACTTGTATTTGCTTAATTGTTTTCTAAATGTTTGAGGTGTGAAATAAACCGCAATGGAGCAAAATATGGGTGTGTGTGGTTGGAGGACGTGTTGGTGCGTGCGTGTGCGCGGGGTGGGGGTGGGGGGGGGGGGGGGGGGGGGGGACATTTTTCTGTAAAACAAAGGGGGCCCAACGAAAAAAGTTTGGGAACCACTGCTCTAAAGCAGCGGTCCCCAACCCCCGGGCCTCGGACCAGTATCGGTCCGTAAGTCGTTTGGTACCGGGCCGCGAGAGTTGAGGCTCAGGTGTGAAATGTATGGTTTTCTGGGTTTTTATCAGTTTTCAGCGTTATTTTGTTATCGTTTTTATCGTTTACTCGGTTTTCCTTGGTCTTTTCACGTGTGTTATGAATAAATTTTCTTTTTTTCGGTTACAAACCTTTGACAAACCTTTGACAACACATAAATTAAATTTTCCTGAAAGGGAATAGGAACATTGAACACACATAATCACAAAACAATGCCACAAGTCTGTTAGCCTAACGTTATTGTTTAAAAACATTACTACTTTTAGCTAGCTAAAACTCTAGCTTTTAGCTAACTACAGTGTTTTGTTTTACTAAATCCTCCACAGTTTGTTAAACATGCACTTATGCAAATGCACACATGCACAGTAAAGCAAAAATATCTTTGAAGTGTATAACATGCAACATGGATACACTTTGAAGCTGGAATATATGTGAAGCGATACAGAAACATAAAAATGTTTTTTCTTTCATTGATCCCATGCAGGCGTACAGACCCCAATTTCACATGTGATTTAAAAGAAAAAAAAAAAAAAATCAAAGGACGGCTGCTTCAGTGTTGTTTTGCTTTCTTCTCGGAGCCTTTTACCGCATCCATTTGTGCTATTTTGGATGTTTGCCTCTGTCATTATTGCACTGGCTAAATAGCCTGTAAGAGTGTGGGCTTCTTTTCAAACAGCAAACAAGACAAGGGAAACGGCAAGCTTAAGGCGGGTCACTTCGATTGGCTGTCCTATCTTGTTAGGTGCATCGTGGGAAAGAGCCTGGGAGAGAGAAGAGGGTGAAATTGGGAAAAAACACTTTTCCTCCTAATGTGTTTGTTTGAAAGAATAAGTCGGCTGAGCTTTCCATCTACGAAGGCAATAAAGGGGCTTACAGTAGACACAGAGGGTAGGAAGCTGTCGTGTCCCGCAGCAAGGACGGAGCAGGATTTTCACAGAGAACTCAGTCATTTATCAAACATTGTCTCTTGGTTATATTTCACAGGACACTCTAATTACTCCCATTTCTAAACCACTGACCCAGTCCAGCTGATAGCTTGGGTGTATCTGTTTTAAGGTTTAACTTTCATTGACCAAAAGCATCTTGATACTTCCGGACAAAATCATATTGATTTGATCATACAGCTTTAGCAAAGAAAAAGGGAAAGACTCCACCTTTACATTCTCTGCTTCAGTGACTTAAAGTAGACATAAAGAAGTCCATCTATCCCAATGAACAATATTAGAAGTGAAATCTCTCCTAGTCTCAGTTGCGGGCCATCTTTCTAATTGTTGTGTTTATTTCTTTTTTTTTCCCAAAACAGAAAATAGGGTCAGGCTATATCGGTACTTTCTATCTCCCAGTAGCCATTCTCTCCTCAGTTCTCTCTCGGTGTGTTATGCAGCTACTGTATTCAGTAGGTGTTTTCTTTTTTTCCTCCTCATCCATCTGCTTTCTCCATCCTATTTTAGTTTGTAAAAGGCTGAATAACCTTCTTCACGTCCTGCTTACAGAGAATTCTTTAAGAAAAACACCATTGATTGCAACACTTTTCAATTTACTCCCTTTCCTTTCCATCTTTTTATTTTATTTTAGTTTTTTCTTTCAAACGAAAATATTTTTTTTCACCTTCTCAACCACTAAGCTGTCCTTCTTCCCTACCCAGTTACAACATTGTCTCTCTAACACCAGTTTGTATTTATTTATTCTTTTATTGGCTTGTCAACCAAACTGCTTTCTTGGTGGAGAGATGTTTTGCAGTCTCCTTTTTCAAATGCATTTAGACGTTTACACAATGGCTTGAAAGCAGCGCGAAAACAGTTGAATAGTGAAAATCACTGATTGAAAGCTTCTGATCCCAGTCATGTTTCTGTTGGTCAACTTGGGAATGAGAAAAGGCTGGATTTTGGAATTGCTACATTAATGCATAATTTCTGTTCAATCTAAGCTCAAGCTCCAGCTTTAAAACTCACTGCTCAGTAAACGCGACCATAAGATAAGATATGATAACTCTTTTTATTTCATTGCACAGTCACAATTAGTACAGTAGTACAGTGAAATTGGAAAACTGTCCCACATGTTTCCCATGTTATTTTATAGGCACGTTGTCCCACATGTCTATAAAATAACATAAAATAAAATCCTAAAAACAAAAAGCATAACTGTACCCAAGTTATGCTGTCAGAAGCAACTCCTTCTGGTTCCTGTTCCCTTAAAGCTAGCTTTCTTTTGATTGGCTGCCCTTCAAAATCAAAAGAATTGAACACAGCTCCACTTGCGCTCACAGCCAGACCTGTGTACCTGCGATCACCATGTAAACGATTTCCGCATTTGTCAGAACACAGAGCCAAGAGTAGAAACAAAATATCCAGAATTGTGTTTAGAGAAGTCTAAAGTCTGAGCTTTTAGATCATGGATCATGGAGTCAACCACAAACTCCTCTGTATACCAAAGTATTCTAGAGTGAAATGTGGGACCATCTGTCCAGCAACTAAACTTGGCTAAAGACTGGTCAAGAAACAGGACAATGATCCCAAACACAGCAGCAAATCAGACGAAATCATGACTAAAACAAGAAAAAAGATTCAAGGTGTTGCAATGACGCAAAGTCCAGATTTTAATCTGATCGATGCTAATTTAGGCCCTTAAGAGAGCTGTGCATAAAAAAGTGTGCACAAACTTTAATGAACTGCAGCAACACTGTATCACAGAATGAGACTAAAGTCCTGCACAACAATATGAGAGACTAATAAAGTCACTAAGAAAATGATTACTTCAAGTGATTGCTGCTAAAGGTGGTTCTGCAAGCTACTGAATCAATCAGAATTACACTGATGGCTGCAAGGCAAGTGACAACAGATGGGATTCCACCAGTATGTGTTCCCAGATAACACAAAGCCTCAAACGTTAGTCACAGGCCTACAAAATAAAGAATGGAAACTAAATAAACAGTAAACATTAGAAAAATCTTTTGGTTATTTGTTTATTCTGTGATCCGAGTCTGTACTGCAATGATTTTAAATGACACAAGTGTTAGCAGTCGCCAAGGTTACACACGGACTAACAGAAAAGAAAATCATTTTAATTAGGTTCGTGCTTGTGGAAATAAATGAACATGACTGTTATTGCTTACTGTGAGTAATATTTTATAATAATACTTTCATTCATTCATGTAGACATGATAAGCTGTAAACTTTGGTGACACTAAAACAGGCTTCTCTGAGTCCCATAATGCATCATGTCATCAGTGCCTCATGCTGTGGTGCATATCAAACAACCAAGGGCCAATTTAAGAGTAATAACAGCATTTTATTGCTTTATTTTATGCATGTTCTTTGTAACCTCGGAGTACACCAGATTGACACATAGGACTATAAAAAAAGAAAACCTTTTCTAACAGAAGGCGTTGTTTTTATTTGTTTTGTGTGGAAAGCGACTAAAGTCACATAGGCTTTTACAGTAATTGCACCTGGCACCGATCGCTGTACTCTCGCTTACATAAAAAAGAAAAAAATATGACACGATGATGCCCGAGTATGCCTAAATCTGCCCCTGCGGCCTGATATAGTCTGACACTGCTTGTGTTAAGCTTTGTTGTGGCTGCCGCATTTCTTTCCTGGCTTTCGCTTTCTTCTCTTTCCAGTCATGTGCCATAAAAAGCTTTGATAGTAACAGGCATCATAGATTTTGTGCGTAATAATCTCATCAAAGCACTTGAAGAAATAATCTAGGCAGCACTCTCTCCTCCCCCGTGGAGCTCAAATGAAACTTCTTCCTGGAAGTGTTGCCAGCAAATCAAAATGGGAAATGAATACTTTTATAGCTGCCCGTTACATAAATCAAGTCTTTCATCAATTTTCAAAATGAAAGCCAAGCAGTGTAATGAAGAAAACTATTGTTCAATCATTTAGTGTGTAAAAATGCAACTTTCTCAACACGATCACTTGCTGTTACTGCTGATACTGAACCAGCTGATACACTTCCCAATATATATTTGTGAGATTAAAAGGAGCATTATAATAAAGCATAATTTACATTATGTTTACTAACTGCAGTCTCTGAAGTCCTTGCTCAGTTTTTCTCCATATGAAAGTGGATTGCTTCATTTGGTATAATCAGTTGAAGTACTGTTGCTCTGAAACTGCCACTCCAAAATAACAACTGCATCTGCTGCTGAATGTGTGGCTGGAAAGATTGTCAGATTAAAGCTGAAAATTCAGACTGAAGTTGACAAAACTGTCAGACATCAAGAGATGTACAAGCAAAGCTGACCCGCAGGGATTTTAATTGTAAAAGCTTTAATCCAAGACCTACATTTGTTTGCCTTGTATAAAATGCACCACAGTCAATATACGGATTGTAATACTTACTGGGGTATAGAAGGCCAATATAATAGGAGATCAATGGTGGTGTTTACGTGTTTACTTCCTCATTTATTCATGGAACAAAGATAATCCTGTCGAGATCAAAAGATTGCATTTCCGAGGGAGCACTTTTAACATCAGACAAAATTGATGTCAGCTACTGCAAAGGAAAGCGAGCAGGAACAATGGCTCACACAGATGGTTTATGGTGTTTGAAGACTGTCTGATCTTTGTTTTGCCCGTGACCAGGGATTAAACTAGGATTTGTAGTTCCCATAGGTGTACATTTGTGTGCGCGTAGCAGCAATGACGAAATTCTTATACATACAAAGACTTTACATTTACATTCAGAACTGTCCAGAAGGGATGATGTCGCTTCACATTACCTATAACAAAGTCCGGTCTGGGTGGACATCCCTCTGCTCTGGATGTGGCAGTGTGCAAACGACCAGCTATTGACAAAACCTTTCAGTGAGTGCACTCTCTAGTGTATCAGTGTCGGTTGTAATGGCGCATTACTATAGATCACTGAAGGAGAGAATAGGCATGCAAATAAATAAATATGCACAGACTAGCCTTTTTAATCACTAAAGTGCAGTGGCATTCAATTGCATTCTGAAATACTGTGCAAAAGTCTTTAACCACAAGTGATTTCTTTATATTTTCTTGGGAAATGGATAAAAGGTGCAGCAACATGGAGCTGATCTGCAAAGAGGCTTTTGGGAAAATCCTTTTCAATCATCCAAGATTCCCAAGTTTTAACATTTTATATATTTTTACGCTACAATTGCAGTTTAGATATTGTTAATCACACACAGGCTTAACCAAGTTAGGACACGTTAGCCACGTTTGCTTTTAATCTGCATTTGATCAATGGGCAGGCACAGATAATAAGACTATATATGCATGTGTGAATGTTGGTGTCTCTGAATCCACTTGAATTGTGAGATTAATACCTGTTGTGGCACCATTTCCAGTGTGTCACTAAAACATTTGGCTTTCAATATGGTAAAAAGTATTTGGGTAAAGAGACCATCTCCATCTCCAAACACTTAAATCTGCATGTATTGTCCTTGATGTCAGTTATTAAATTTTTTTTTTTTTTAAAAGATCCTTTTGAACATTTCAAGGATATTGAGTCTCAGCTCCAAACACCTTCTAAGGACAGATTCTGTTGGGAGAGAAAGAAAACACTTGATATTCACAAAGTTAAGTTTCTGAAAGCCCTTTTGGCAGAAAAAAAATATAGAAGTATTTTCAGAAATGATGCCTGATTGCAACCAGCTTGTATGGGCGATATCCCAACTCTAGTCAAGAAAGATCTTGTGGACTTGGGGAGTCGGGATGCTGAGAACTGTGAGGGAACAGTCATGAATCAACACTGCACTGTTAAAATACTATTTAGATACCGAAGCTGGGATAGGAGGGCAAAGTGAAGAGAGGAAAAACAATGGAAAAGAAGCCAATACATTGTTAACCAACAACAACAGCAGGAAGTGACTGTTGGTGGTGAAGTACAGCAAGATTCAGGTGGGGTCTTGTAGGACCTTCAACACTCAGGGGTTGCATGGCATTGTAACCTTTTGGCTTTTAAACTTTTGTTCATGCATAGGAAACTGCTTAAGCAGAGTTTAAACTTTGAATTGTAACTGCAAAGATCAAGGTACAGACACTTGAATTACTCCTTAAAAAGCCATAACCCCAGACAGCAGCAATTACAGAAAAGGAAGCTGAATTTCTTTGAAGTCTTTTGAGGTTGATTGTTAAGGATGCCATATTCTTCGAACCTAAGAGTAATTTCCCATGGTTTTTCATTTCCTCTACGCTGGCACTTGAATCGCATCAGGGCTGATCTGCTTCCTCCTTGAAAATGGACGGAAAACAAGAACCCATCCATCTCTCGCGAATTAGAGAGGATTTAATTATAATGTTGAGTTTTTTGAGGATGTCCTCAAAAAAACTCCCCTTCTCCACTCCTCGTCACATCGCAAAGTGAGCACTTAGGAGGAAGACTTGCTCCCCTCCACAAATGATGATGTTTATCGCAGCCTGCTACCTTCTTAATCAATGATTGCCCGTTTGGTCATCATTAATTGAGTCACTTTCTCATAGATCCCATCTAGAGACAGTCAATCACTGGTCAGACCTAATGAGTTTGTATTGTCAAAGATGTGTATGAATGGCTTCAGGTGCCACGCAAGCAGCTGGATGTCTAGCCACCGAATGGTACTAATGGGCCTATATATCAACAAGTAATCGGAAGAAGGAAGTAAACTAGTTAATAGAGCAGAGAAATAAGAATTAATGAACACTGGGTGTGCAGAAGTCGAAAGTTTTTGAAAACTTAAGTCTTAAAAAACACACAATTGTTTTTTTACACAAATGCTTTGGGGAAAATGTGTTGCTAAGTTTTGCCAGGTAGCTGCAAGATAAAAAGAATTCCTTACTTTAACATATAAAGTAGCATCTATGCAGATATGAACATATCTTGAACCATTTAAGCATCAATTTGGAACTCAGATCTTACATATGGGAATAATTCACATGCTGTCCTTTTTAGAAAGCATAAATTATTTCTATTTGCATACAGTAACAGATAAAAATGTTCAGGGTCAGCATTATCAACCCTCTGAAATGTTGACCTTTTGAACTGAGCCATAGCACAAACCACTACTGTGAAATGATGTGCTTTAACTTTGTAATGCTCAAAACTTGTAACATCAAGTTAACAGTGTGAGTTATCTTCCAATTTACACACAGTATAATAACAAGCCTGGTAGGATGATTTCAAAGACACTGGACAAAAGACTAGTGAGAGATGTTTTTAAAAACTAGGGATGTGCACGACTAGCCGCCTAATGGTCACTGTTGTCACTGGCCGGGACCAGACTTACTAGTCATTTAATGTAATCGTAAAAGTTTTAATTGATGCCCAATGACGATAAATCGTGTCTTAAATGTTATGCAGCCATCTCCCACCAGATGGCGCATTGTTTGTGAGAAGCGCCACTAATCTGTTAATGGAGGTCTGGGGCCCGTTCTTCGTACGTCGCTCACTACATCCAAGATCAAATGACACATCCAAGACCAAACCATCGCGCTAACCGTGAGCTCGCTAATCCGGTTCCCCGAACACACCTGCTGTTGACGATTAGTACAGCTGGACGCAGTAATGTGACATCACTGGGTGTCGTAAAAGGGGCTACGCATCGATAGTGGAAACATTGATCGGCAACCCTCTGATTGGTCGGCGAAAATGTCGAAGGAGCGCGCTCGGTATTTTTCGGCAGCAGAGCAAGAACTCTTGAGTGAGGGATTTCAGGAGTTTCAGAGTTTAATCAGAACGCAAGGGAACACTGCAAAGGCTGCAAAAGCAAGGAGAGAGGGCTGGCAGAAAGTTGCTGACAAATTAAACTCGTAAGTAATTTAATAATAACAATAATAATGGAGTGGATTTATATAGCGCTTTTCAAGGCACCCAAAGCGCTTTACAATGCCACTATTCAGTCACTCTCACATTCACACACTGGTGGAGGCAGCTACAGTTGTAGCCACAGCTGCCCTGGGGCAGACTGACAGAAGCAAGGCTGCCATATCGCGCCATCGGCCCCTCTGGCCAACACCAGTAGGCGGTAGGGTAGATTTATCATATCACACTATATTATCCAATATTATATTACATTATATTATATTATAATATGTTATATTATATCCCCTTTCACATTAGAGCCACAACAGGACCCACTAGAACATGGGAACAGGTAAAAGTGAAATATAAGAATATTCTACAGAATGGTAATATTTATCACTTATATTGCTTTTCGTCTCTTGAAAAGAGACCCTGGAATGATCTGTTTGTTTATAACAGCAACCAAGAAAAGGGCAGAGCAAAAAAAAGACAGGTGGTGGTCCTGCACCCCCTCGTCAACAAGTTGGTTAAGTAAATAATATCCTCACGGGAAAATCGATATCTCTCTATGAGCACACTGTCGCGCTGAGCTAACGGATCCTGTCTGTCCCGCAATATACGCTGAATTCTGAAAACTCTCCTTATCAATCTTGCACCTTCCGCAATGGGTGCCTCGCGTATACGGACAGGACATGGCTGCGACAGGCTTCCCAAATCCACCTTCGCTTTTATAGCCGTGGTCTCCCATCTTGATTACACAAAGTAATTTGCAATTGCTACTCTGAAATATGAATTACATCTGTAATAATCACATACATGTGATAGAATGTTAATAGTACATTTCCCTTTTTTAGGAAATGACCTGTATGTATCTGTGTGACATCAATAAAAGGATCAAGTGCTGCATTGTCTTTAGTTACATTGATGTTATTTATTTATGGTGAAACAGTGGTGGAATATCGCTGTTGCTTTCGTATAAATGAAGCGGACATACCTGCGTGGCCGCGATCTAATCCTGTTTACATAAAGTAAACCTGCTCCCGAGCAGGTTTACGCTTACGGCTCTGTTGCTATGACAGCAAGTCCCGGATGAGCTTCGGGGAACCGAACGATCCAAGATCACGCGAAATCATCAACAATCAAATCCAGCTAACTTACTTAGCGAGGTACGAAGAACGGGCCCCTGGTCTTTTTGTTTACACTATTAGAATGAGATTGCAGATACAGCGGTCTCTCTTAGCAATAGGGTGAGGACATCAGTCATTCAGGAGAGGTTCAGAGTGGAGCCGCTACACCTCCACATCAAAAGGAGACAGCTAAGGCTGTTGCATCATGGCTAAGGTGTTCTAGCTTGGCATGTCCTACTGCAGTGGTCCCTGGTACCGGTCCGTGAGTCGTTTGGTACCGGGCCGCGAGAGTTGAGGCTCAGGTGTGAAATGTATGGTTTTCAGGATTTTTATCAGTTTTTAGCGTTATTTTGTTATCGTTTTTATCGTTAACTCTGTTTTCCTGGGTCTTTTCACGTGCGTTATGAATAAATCGTCTTTTTTTCGGTACCGGTACTAGTTTTATTTAGTTGTATTTATCCGCGACACCTTAAAGGCCAGTCCATGAAAATATTGTGGGGCATGAACCGGTCTGTGGTGCGAAAAAGGTTGGGGACCGCTGTCCTACTGTACCACGAGGAGGCCTGGCGTAGACCCGGGACATGCTGGAGAGATTACCTCTATAGGGTGGCCTTGGAAAGACTCAATGTTTCCCAGATAAGCTGGAGGACGCAGCAAGTAGGAGGTCTGGTCTTTCCTACTAATGCTTCCGCAAACTGACTTCAGATAACCTTAAGAAAACAGCAGGATGATCTATTGTTTTGTTATTTTACATTTGAACTTTTATTTTAGTGGCTGTCATTAAATTTCAAACAGTGTGCGTCATTCATAATGCACAGCAACGCGCCACACTTTTCAGTGTTTATTAGTTTTTCAGATGTTAACTTGTCACATGTTAGTAATACATGAGCGTCTCATTTTACATTAAACATTGGTTTGTTTCAATTGTTTTTCTTTTATATTGCCTTTCTGGAGTATAACTTGCACTGTTTATAATGCACGTTACGTGATTCCTTTTTTTTTTTTTTTTTTTTTTTAAGTGATAAATGGTTTAAAACATCTTTGTCAAGACAGTAGTGAAGGATTTAGCCAAGTTGGGAATTGTAGTCTCAAAGAAGACTAGCACTAGAGCCCTGCTCATCTTCAGGAATGGACTGAGAGGTTGAAGACTAAGAAATACTCTGTAGAAGAGACACCTTTAAACCAGACTTAAGTATGTTAAAGGCAACCTGGAGAAAGAGTATAGATACCAGAACTGCATCCTTTGGTCAGATGAGATGAAACTAGAGCTATTTGGCCACAGAGATCCTGCTTATGTTTGGAGAAAGAAGTGAGAGGAATATAACCCAAAGAACACTGCAGCCCCCACAATGAAACACTGTCTTGGAAATATTATTATTTAGTTACGCTGCTTTGGTGCATCTGGAAAAGGGAATGTCATCTTGTTGGAAGGAATAATGAAGAAAGGAGGATATGAGAAGATTTTGAAAGAAAAGGTGGTTTTAGTTTACTTGAAAAAGCTGTGTTAAAAATTCCTTGCTCTGTTTAACAGCACTTAAGAAACACTCTTTTAAAATATGAAATTTTTGTACGAGGGACTAATAACTCTAGACCAAAAAAGACTTCATTTAAACTGTAGTTAAGAAAGAAAAATGTTGGACAAAATGGAACATAGTAATTATTGCAATGCTTTGAATTTATGTCTGAGTCATGGATGGATTGAAGATACAAGGATGGAAAAATGATAATACTAGTCAGCCAATACTGGAAATTAACAGCAAAATAAAAATGTGACAACAGAAAAATTAGCCACCATTTGTTTTTTGACATCAACAAAACACTCTTAAGGAACTGTTAGCCAAAAAGTATCTCCATGTCTATGTGCTCTGCCCACAGCCAGATTGTAAATTTCAAGATAAAGTCAAATTTGTTGCCATCCTCAGTCCAAAATACAGAAGTGATGACTGCGCCAAGCACACGAGTGTTGGACTGCCTGTCTGCGTTTCTATTAGGCAGACCTCAAGTTGGAGAGAGAAAGCACAGTGATGCTGCAGTATGGCCTCATTTGCAGATACAGAAAGTGAAAATATAACCATAGACACAGAGGTAAAGATAGACTCTCTCCCCCTTTCTGCATAGTGAATGATGTTGGATATATGTCCTGTGCATCATAGTGCACCTGATTTTGGAACATCATGGGGAAGAGAAGGCACAAACATTGATTTTGGGAGTTTTCAGTTGGAGTATTATCCGGTCGATAAGTGATGACGCGACGAATCCTACTTCCGGGCCTAAAGTAGTCCGAGTTTAATATGGCTTTTGGGTTGTGAACATGTTTAATGTTATGTATTTTCTTCTATTTGATCTCAAAAAGCTCCTAAAACAGTCAGTGATCACTGTTGACCTCCCTCGGCTTTTATTACCACTAATCATTTATTTAAGCTCAGTTTTTAAAACCTTAGGATGTAACTACAGCCCAGCGCAGTATATGAATGACTAACCTCGTATTGTGGATGGATTATCTCAGTTGTTCTCCTGGCTGAAGTTTGGTCCTTTTACAGCATCCTGCCATGCGATTACATTTGTTCCTGACCACCGAGAACACTCTCGTTAACTTTTATCGAGTGGAAAAAAAAAAGTTAGCTTGTTTATATTATGCTAACATAGCTGTGTCGCTAGCGGTCACGTAGCACATCATTATATACCAGCTAGCCAAACTTCAGTAACCCTACAAACGTCACTGTTTAGTTTTCTGTCTTCATTTATGTTGGAAGTGATAGCAGAGCTGTACGTTTTAATTTGTTTCCAAAACCCCGCAGTCAGGACATGCTATATTGTATTTAGATAGAAGCTAGCGAGCTAACTTCTGGCTAACTTCTAACTCCGTTAAATGTCATAAATTCCATTTTCATGGATGCCTGGATGTTAAACTCAATTGTTACACCTGGTAGAGCAGAACGCTGATCATTTTATTAAAGATGAAAGACTAGACAGTTTTTCAACTCTCAGTAATGCCATAGTGATCGTTTGATATATGGACCTGCAGCGGAGTTTAGGCCCAGACACGGCTAGTGACGTCAGACTTAACGACCGGATATCCAAATACAAAAAGGCAAGTGCAAACGATAGCTTTCAGATACCTTTTGATGTCTAAATTGTGGGAAACATGTGCCAGAAGAGATGCCAGCATCACAGATGATAAGCATTTCTACTAGTGAAAAGTCACATCACTGCCTTTTTATTGGCACTGTAGAAAGTTCAAAGAAGATCAGAAGCAAACCTTTTTTGTTATCCAAGTAGATAACTTGGTACGTGACTCAGACGTAAAGCATGGCAGTTTTTTTTTTTGGTTTCATTTGATAATGAAGCATGCCTTTGAATAAATAATAGCTTTAAATCCAATGAAAATTCCCTTTCTTAGCCAGCAAAGGGTATTTGCATCCATAGTGCAACTTCTGCCCTCAAAGCCCCGCAGGCAGTTTATCACTCTGACCTGTGGGTTATTACAGAGGATGGTTTTCACTGCTGCCGTTGCATCAGTTTGAGTGCAGGTGATCACTCAGTGCAAGGGGAAGGCAGCACTGCCCTCTATTTCCTGAAAGACCCTCTAACAGAAATGACCTCATTACTTCTCTTTACTCTGAGATTATAAATCAACTATGGCAACTCTAGGTGACCAGATGAGCGTTTGTTGCACATTAGTAAAAACTGGGCATCACCAACAAATAAAACAGGAAATAGTAGTTGATCACATGTAAGCAGTAATGTGCATGTTTCTCTCTTCCCGGCATATTATTGGAAGGCATTCTAGCAGCTCTCCTGATGTGCCTCGTGGACACACATTTGTTATATTTAAATAAAGCAATTTAAAAATTTCTTACGCAGAGATCTGACCCGTTTCATATAGTAAAGGTGAAGGCTGAAAATTTTCTGTAATAAAAATTGATAGACTTTTACAGAGCCACAGCGGAGTCCCTAACCTGAAGGTGTAGTTGTAATTGTAAAAGCTTGCATTGAAAGATGAGTTTAGTTACACACACAAAAATAAATAGGCATGTCCAAATCCCTTTGGGGTTGTGTCAAGGAAGAGCTTGTGATGTTAAAAAAAAAACAAAAACAAAAAAAAAAAACAAAAAAAACCCTGCCAAATCAAATATGTGGGGTACCCGCTGTGGTGACACCTTGTGAAAAAAGGAGCAGCCGAAAGTAGCTTTGGGTTAACTGGTGACACTAAATTGGAAGTGACTATGGATCTGAAATAGATAAAGCACTTTAAGTATATTGAATAAACGGCTATATAACCATATGGCTTTGGGTAAACTGTAATCTTAAGCACTTTGAAGAGCAGGAATGAGATTATATAAATGCCAGTCGGATTCCTTTAACAACAGTTTGAACCTTTGAACGTAGCTCTAAGAGTAGAGTACCGTGCAAGTCTTGAGACATCTTTTTTTCCTGATTCGTTTTGGGATTTACGTGCAGCGATGTATTCAAATTTATGCACACATACATAGAAATGTATATAGGGGAAAAATGTTTGTACAATTCTAATGAGCTTGAAAGTCAATACTTGGTGTGACCACCTTTATTCTTCACAGTCTGAACTCTCTGGATGTTTCTGCCTTTTGTTCTGTTCTCTGTCAGCATGATCCCACACTGCTTCTGTTTTGGAGGAAGGAAGGTTCAGGGTTTCAGTAGTCATCATCATGGGCTCATCCGATTAGAATGAGAATAAGCAGTCATCAATCATTTGCAGGTTTTGTCGTTTTATTGTATAACGGGTAAAGGAAAGAAAGACACACATGGACTGCTCTCTCTAAAAAGGACAAAGTATGATTTAAGTAACTCAAAATGATACATGAACTCAGGAAACTCAAAGAGAAACTCACCTCAGCTGCCGCCCCATGTGGGAGTGAAGAAAGAGTGAGGGGTAGGTGAGTGCAGTCCTTATATAACGAGTGATAGGTGAGTGCAATTAAGGCCAAGCACCACACCCAATCAAAGGTGAGGAAAAGAAACAAGGTGCATCTGGTGAAGTGAATGTGCTAAAAGGTGAGCCTTTACAACAGCTTCAATAATGTTGAGGTCTGGGCTCTGTGGAGGCCAATCCATGACTGATGGTGTCACATAATCAAGTCCCAAATTCGTCAGTGTTGTCATACTGAATTTGGTCATTGTTTGCAAACTAATTTAAATGACCTCAGACCATACGTACAAAGCAGTGATGATGCACTGGCAGTACGCGCTGTACTAGAAAATACAAACGCACATATTTCAACTCAAAGATGAGCCTATTAAAATCACATTAAATACAATGCCTTTCTTAGGAAACAACATTTGAATCTGTAAATTGACTAATGCACTGGCAACATTTATTGAATAACACATATGAATGATATGATATGAAACTGATACCCTTTAATGCTTTTCTGATCTAATCGCTTTCATCACCATTTCTTGGCAAAAATCCCGCTCATGGAGGTTCTTCCAGTAATTGGGCTGATCGCCTTCCTGAGCTAACAGATCAGGTGCTTGTTGATATCAGTGTGTTGACGTCTTTTTCTTCTGCTCTGTTTCTCCTTCTTTTGTATTGACTTTAATGTAAGCTTTTTTTTTTTAGGCATGCTTTCACCATCATTCAATTGTCTAACTGACATGTTTTGGGTTTTTTTTATATGAAGACATTGCTCTGTGGCTATCGTCCTAAATAAGTTGTTCACGTTTTAAAATATGTTATTTTAAAATATTAATCCATTAATAATAAATTAAATGTATTATATTATATTAAATATATTATGATTTGGTTTCGCTAAAACAGTAACAGTCACTGACTCAACAAAGTTACCGTTAATTCCTGAAACATGCATTTATTTTGTGTGCAAATTAAGAACAGTTCTAATGCATGTCGGGTAGTTTTGTTTTTTTAATTTTATTGTACTTTATCATTTTTTGTTGTTGTAAGTATTTCATCTGGATTTGTTTTGCACGTTAGGACCACCATAGAGGTGTCAACTACAGCAGACACTGAGGACTCTTAATGCTGACAAGAACAGCTGATATCTCAGTTTTGATAAAAGTATTCTGAGGTATACCTTTATCCAGAAACAGCCCTATTGTGTGTGTGTGTTTCAGCACAGCTCACACTGTTCTTTTCCTAAATCACTTCAGAACCTGGGAATAAATCGAATAAAATGGCTGGAAAAACAGCTACAAGTAAACAAGCATGTAACATATCAATCCAACCTCAAACTGTCAAGCTGCTGCTAAGCACTTTAGTGTAATACTCCTTATCGGATGGAAGCCTGATATTTATGGATTTCTGTCTTTCAGGCTCAAGACTTTTTGCTGGCATCCCTTCAAAAGAAAAAAAAAAGACAATTTAAAAAAAACTTTATCGGGACACTTCGAAGTCTTGGGGGGGGGGGTTGTGTTTTTTTATTTGTGTCATATTTGCTACATCTGCCATTTTTTTTTAAACATTTAAAAAAAATCACAAAACTCTATGTATCAAATATGACACCTTAGGGATTACTGTAAATGTACAACACAGGAAAAACTCTCATAATGACATTTTTAGCCATTTGTTAACAAAAGGCAGAATAAAAGTGTTAATAAATGGATCCGGTGTTAAGGTCATGTAGCTCAGAGGTAGGGATGGGTATCTTTTAGGTTTTATCCGATAACGGTGCCAAACCGGTGCTTAAAGAATGGAGAACACAAACTTTGTCCAAAAACCTCTTATGTTTTTATTTTTAGCAGTCTGTTTTTTTCTGCAAAATGATAACCAAGTTAGCCTTTTGTGTCGATACAACATACTTCCTTTGGTTGGATCGGTCCTTAAACAGTGGAAAACGAAAACTTTGTCCAAAAACCTCTCGTGTTTAACTGTTTTTTTTTGTAAAAAGATAACAATGTTAGACTTTTCTGCAGCTATAGGGCATATATGGTATCACTCTATCAAACAAGAAGACAGCCGCATGTAACTACGACGGTGTTTGCTAGTTCACCTTACGTGCATTAATTTAATAACGTGGTTAGCCTACTCAATGTAAATTACACACAAACAACATTAAGCTACTGACCCAGAGAAGCTGCTGCTGCTGCCAACATCATCCATCCGCATTTCTGCTACACTGGCAGGCCTAGGGGCCAGGACTCTACTCTTCGGGTTCTTGGGGGATGTTGCTGACTCCGGGTCCGAGAACAGGCACCACACCCGCAGTAGATGCACACGGTGTGAGGGCTCGTAGCAAGCTATCAAATACGGTGCATTTCTCAGCTTTTAAAAAAACGCTATGTGTCGCCAGGTGTTTCATCAGATTCGAGGTGTTACCTCCTTTGCATAGTATCACCTTAAAGCACTTGTTGCAGGCTGCTGAGTTTGCATCTTTTGCTGTGAAATACAGCCAGACTTTTGACCGCTTCACCTTGGGCATTTTTAATCTGTACCTCTGCTCTTAAAGAACATACGTACCTGGGCCCGCCTTCTATCTTTGGAAAGGTAAAATGATTGGCTAGAAGGAAAAAAGGCACCGAAATAAAGCAACAAAATGTGCACTGCTTTTCAGTCTGGTTACTACCGTTTATGTGGATACCGGTACCCATCCTTACTCAGAAGTGCCTTGAGTTTTATGACATAGACACTGTATAATGTCTATGGCCCATCGTCAAGGGAGAGCACCTAAAGCTTAAAGACACAGAGCAGACTGTGGCAGTGACAGAGTGACTGCTTTGAAAGCCTGAAGCTACAGCTGTGTGATGATGACAAACAGTTAAGTATGGCTTAAAGAATGAACTGATATTTTCTGACTTTTCTGGAATATGTGGATGCTTCCTGGGAGCTGTAGAGGTGTTGTTTACCATTTCTCAATCTGTGACTTTAGAAGCCAGTGGAACCTAGACAGACTTTCAAAAGGTGAGATATAAAACTGTAGCCCTCGGTGCAGCGAAAATATTGATTCAGTCGACAAGTTTCAAATCCCAAATCCCTCTGATTCCACGAAAATGCAAAGTTTTAATTAGAGTTCCTTTTGCCACAAGGTTCTTTGTCTGTGCCTCGCTGTGCTTTGACTCGCTGCCAGGATCCGCTGTCTGCCGTCTCAGCTCTAAGTCAAGAACAAAGTCACTGACATAAGAGTCATTTGGGTCGTGACACTGTGCGGTGCAGGAGTATTTGGGAATTCACACATTTTTTTGTTGTTTGTTTGGCTCCATACTCCACCGCACTGGATTTGAAACAGTAGTTGAGGTTGAAGTGCTCGCTCTTGGCTTTAAACGAAAGGCATTTTCAGCGAGAAGGGGACTGTATCACTGTTTTTTTTTTGGATGGTGCAAAAAGACACTAGTATAAGGATTCCTGCATCCTCAAATATGTAAACCACAGTGTGTCGAAAACAGACCATGCCTAAATACATGCCTCTTTCCAAATTGTTTCCTTTATACATTTGGAGATCATACTCTTGAAGGACCACTTCACGGATGTTACACATGAAGTTCAGCTTCTAAAAGGCACATAGACTTCTCCACCTTCTTGTCAGCCCATTAGCACTTATCCATTTCCTGTTCCAAACGCGTCTTTATTGCTAAAAGCAAACAAGCGCTGAAGCTCCGCTGAGAGTTAAAAACCGTCCATATTCTTTCAACACTTTGTCACAGGTGTTAAACTCATGTGACAAATAATGTTTTCACATGACTCTTTCTACCTTCACTGCTTCCATTGCTTCTAGTTAATGCTGCTAAAGGTGGTTCAACAAGCTACCGAATCATTAGGTATACTTATCTGTCACTGTTCAGTCAAGCCTTAGCATGTTGCAGCGAACAAATGTCGTAGCAGGTTGGAGGGTTGGTACTTCATCAATTAGCAAGCAGGTAAATACTCTGGAGAATGAAGTGTAACGTGCTATTAAGTTGTATTGTTGAGAGAAAATGATCTGGTATTTTTAAGAGATTAAAACTCAAACTGTAAGAGTGCAGCAGCAGACAATTACTGCTAATTAAATCCACTTGATTAACTGATTATCAGCTAGTGTGATCACCTTGCTGAGGTTTGCTGGTCTGGAGCATTTAGGTTTGTGTTAACACACCACCATGATCTTCCACGGAGTTCACCCCAAGGTCAGACCATACGATGCTCAGAAAAACTGCAACTAGCCCAAGGGTGCATTTCAAAGTCTACAGGTCTCAGTTAGCATGTTGAATGTTAATGTTTGTGACAGCACAATTAGAAAAAACTGAATAAGTTTGGCTCATATGGAAGATTTGCTGTGACAAAGGTTCTCTGTAAAAAGAACATTGCATGGTGGAGGTTTGCAAACCACAAGACCTCTCGAGCAGCATCCTTTGGACAGACCAAACACAACATATCAGCATATCATTTGGACTTTTGCTGCAGTGAAGCAACTTTGTAAAGAAGAGTGGACGAAAATTCCTCCACAACCACATGAGAGACTCATCAAATCATACAGAAAACAATTACTTCTAGTTAATGCTGCTAAAGGTGGTTCAACAAGCTACCGAATCATTAGGTATACTTATCTGTCACTGTTCAGTCAAGCCTTAGCATGTTGCAGCGAGCAAATGTCGTAGCAGGTTGGAGGGTTGGTACTTCATCAATTAGCAAGCAGGTAAATACTCTGGAGAATGAAGTGTAACGTGCTATTAAGTTGTATTGTTGAGAGAAAATGATCTGGTATTTTTAAGAGATTAAAACTCAAACTGCTTTCTGCCTCACAGGTTTTGACCTTTTTTTTTTAAAATTCTTGTTATCAAAGATAAACTGTTGTAGGAGCGCTATCTGGACCTTGAAATTGTTTACACTGATTAGCCTGAGGCTTTGTGCTTTCAAACAGTGTATAGTTCCCCACACAGTTTAGCACAGATTCAATTGGATAACATCCAGAATGAGATATAAAACCATCTCCTTTTTTTCCCCTTGAAAAACCAAATGGTTCATGTGTGTAAATTCATCTTTCTATCAAACATATAACATATAGGTAGAAGGCGGCTTACACCTCCTGCGTTCAGCTTGCATTTTCTTTGGTTTGTCAGGATGCAGGAAGTCGAACAAAGCCTCCTGCAGCATTTTCCCCTTGCTCACTTATTTTTTTATTTTTAAATTGGAGGTGCCAGACTACACCACTCAGCTGCCTCTGAGTGCTTACACCTTCCCATTATTGTCTGATCTCCCTTTTTTTACTTACAGGCTACTGAACACGCAGATGAGAGCGTACCTAAGTAGAAAAGGTCATTCACTCTCACTCTTCCATCACTGATTACTTCTGGCAAGGTCCGACCTCCAGCTGTCAGCGTTGATCCTGCAGTGGATGCTCCATTTCTCAACCCCAGGATCACTTAAGGCCACAGCTCCATTCAGAGACACCCACTGGGAGCGTCTCTTTTCTGCACTACCTTCATTTTTGTATTACTTTCAAATGGAAGCAGGCCTCGCTGCTTGTACCCAACTGAGCCGAGATCTCTGCGTGTTTTTAAGAGCAGTGTGTTGACCGCTCTGAGAGAGAGCATTTACTTAATTTAATTCCCGACGTGATTCTGTTTAGTGCTGCGAGGTATAAAACAGTGGACGAAGTGGCCAGAGCATCAGTGTGTCAATGCTTAACGCGTACTCGGGCTTCAGTGCAGAGCTGAACGTGTACGCCAACCTCTGCACCTGTGTGATGTTCACATTTAGCACATGATACAGGAGGTAGATGCAAGGCCCGAGGGCAAATATGGCCGAGAAGAACTGTTTTGTTTTTGCCCTCTCTGCCAATTAAATGCTCAGTTTTACGAAGCGTTTACTGTATTCTAAGTGAAGATGAAGCCACATTTGTTACATTTCCACCTATTTTGGAGCACTATAAATCTCATTTTGTTCAATTATTTAAAATCTTTCAAACTTTCATTCAATGAACTATATATATACAGAAGAAACTTTATAAGGCAAGAACTGATTTGTTTTGGAGGAGATTTGGTGGATTTACGCTAATAATCGAGATAATTCCACCCTCCTCCGAGGATTGTGCGCATTGAGGAATTGTGGATTAGGACTTATCTGTGTGTTGGAAACCATCCAACTGGCTCTGGAGGAATTCATTGACCTTGGAGTAAAAGTTTGGTACAGCTTTATAGTTTCCCGGGGAGGAAGCTGACCTCCAGCCTCGACTCTGCGGGCGTCCAGCCTGAAGACACAGGAGTGAGAGAATGAATCCCTTCCAGCTCCACTGATCCCACACCCAATCTGACCCTAAACTCTGAACGTGTCTTAGAGAACAAGTCAGCGAACCAAATTGCTAACAGTGGTTTTATCCTTGCTGTGTGTGTGTGTGTGTGTGTGTGTGTGTGTGTGTGTGCGTGTGTCTGCCTGTGTGTTTCACTGCCTTAGCAGAATCCCTGTTCAGCGGTCTGGGGCTGGGGGCGGTGGTGGGCCTTGGCCTGGGAGCGCTGCTGCTGCTCCTCGTGCTGGTGGACGTCAGCTGCTTCTTCCTGCGTCACTGCGGCCTGCTCATGTGCATCACGCGCACCCTGTGCAGCAAAAAAACAGCCACCAGCGGCAAGGGCAAAGAAATCGAGGAGGGGAAGGCCGCCTATCTGTGAGTATCCCCTTTGGTTTTCTTTGCATTGTTCTTTTTTGAAACCTTTGACTGCTTCAGTCCAAGCGTTTGATTTTGTGTAGTGACAGTATCAATTTTGCCAGCTCATGCCTGAAGAGGGAACATCTGCTGTGGGTGTATCTTTATGGCTGAGGGTTATGCTTCTTCTTCTTCTCGCTGTATAATTTTTGCGCAGTAATAAATTGAAAGCCCTGAATGGGTGAATACAAGTCAATACAAAGATTTTGAGAAATTGGTATGAAAACATCTAACAGAGAACAAAAAACAGCCTTCGCATTTCTCAGAAATGAACAATAAGGCCTGCAAAAAAGGAGAAAAAAAACAGTTTTTTTCAAGGATCTCGTCCCCGAGTGACTCGCTGAGCAATAACATTAGCTGTTCATGCCATGTTCATTCCTCTTATGTATACATATATATATTTAGTCTGAATGAGAAAAGGAGATTTCTTTTTACCATTTACTGTAGGTACACCTACAACAGCCGCCCAGCCACCCTTTCAACCACAGTATGTCTTTGATTACGTCTTATTCACTTACATCAGTGCCTTTTACATGATGTGAAGCAAGTTCACCTTTTAAGTATCCATTTGCATGCGTTATGTGAGCGTGCATTCGTTACATGCATGTACAACCGTGTACATTTTGTGCTGTCACGCTTTGATTTCAGTCTTGTGTGTGCGTGTGTGTGTGTGTGTGTACCCGCCTTTATTTCTTGCTATATGCATGCTAATAGTCCATGAGTGTTGCCACAAGCATCTCTGAAAACCATTTTCTTTGTTTTGTTTCCCCCTCATCAGACAGCATGCAATTTAGAAGCCCACCCCCGTGAAATTCATGGTACAACTGATTTTAAAAAAAATGTAGTCCCACTGTTTTATGCAGGGTGCTAACTACATCGCGGTGTCTGTGAGATAGCACAAACAGAGTCTTAGTCACTGGCCACAGCCGTGCCTGTCAGTGTGCCAGCAGTGTCTGAGATGGAGAGAGAGGGCACATGTGAGGAGGAGGTGGAGGAGGGAGGGGTTTGAGTTCTGCTGAGTCACTAATCTCGCGACACTGGAGGGCTGACTGCCTGCCTGCCCAGACAGCACACGGAATCTACAGAGCAGCAACTCACACAAGACTTTACACTCTGTCTGATGTGTGCATGTGACTAGTGTCACAGTCACATACAGTACAGCAGGATGATACAAAATAGTCCTAAAGGTAGTATAGGTCCAGGTGACGATATACAGGTACATAGTGACTGATTGTTAAAATAGAGTCAGTTGGGCAATCAGGTGATTACTGCAGCAATAGCAACACTGGATTTACGTTGTCAAAGCCATACTTCAGCAGTGTAGTATCTCACTTTCATGAGGTAGAGCAAATGACGAGAGAAAACTCCAACACGATAGAAAGAGCAATCAAAAATTCTTTGTGCCTGTTTTTTCATTTACTTCAGAAAAGTCAATGTCAGTGGTTTCATGCAACTGTGTTAATTAACTGCTAAGAAATATTTCAGGTCACTTCATTCACATCATTTGCATTATTGCAATGAATAAAATACTATCTTGCTTTTCAGGTTAACTCGATGGCTTTTTCATTAAAATAACACAAATGACTCGATTAAACTTAAAAACACTCCTCTTTTAAGTAAATCCACCTACAGAGGAGTCTTTAAAACCAACAAAATTGAGATTTCAATTTTGAGTAAAAGATGAATCCTAAATTTCCTATTTTTTTGGCATCAGTGGTCATATAAATCTAAAGGTTATATTGCTGTAAATGTAATTACATGCTTGTATGAGTGTTAATCAAGCTCAGGGCTTAAACCATAGTGTTTATAGTAATAGTGTAACGTATTGTATTAAATAGAATTATTATGCCCAGTCACCACAGAATCTCGTGGTTTTCTCTTCAGACACATGCAGTTAAATGTGACTTGGATTCAGGGCATTCCCTTTTAATTGTTGAGTTTTAGCATCTGAATTAGTCCTCCTGTGTAAAACTACCCCACAGATGTTTCTGCAACCTTTTATTTTTACATCTATTTCAGTTTTTCAGTACGAGACCTGCAGCCATCGTGTGAATGTGAAAAAACCAAAAAGTACTTGTAGATTTTTATGGTGACATCAAACAGCAATGGAAAGCGAGGCTTAAAAATGAGGCTCGAACTCCAAAACACTGGAGGTATTTTGAAATGAAATCACTCCCCGTGTGGTGCCAGGGACATTAACATGGGTCTTTTCAAAAAGTTGGCACAAACAAACTTAGTTGGAGGACTTCTTGTTATCACAAAAAGCTCCAAATTACCGGCAACATTTTCGGATTTCACAGGAAATGACACCCCCACACATGGATCAACACTAACATGTATATGAAATGCTGCAGTTCATAAAAATCTAGTAGAAGCAAGCAGAGAAGTCAGAATCGCTAAAAGGCAAGTGGTTGAAATTGTCATATAAACCAAGCTACTAATTCTAAACATGGACCAATCTATGATCAGCACATTGTTATTAACTTTATTTAAAACTGACAGGGCTAATCAACAGCAAGCTTAAAATTATGCCAAAAGAACACATTTTGAATGACGGTTGTGTTGATGAAGGAGGTACTTGAGTCCATCTGACAGTACCTCAGAGATTCTACAGTACTTGTTAGAAACTTTCTGGTTGTTTGAGCACTTTTGATTGTTGTCCTGTTGCAGTCCGTGTCTCTGCAGAGAGATTGGTTTCATAACTGGCAGTGAAGATGGTCATAACTTCTTTGAACTAGTGTAGCGAGAATGGAGTAAATGCCGTGGTCTGCTTTACAATGAGTCATGCCACTGAGCTGGAGACTAATAAGATAACACTTGAAATAATACAACTCCAACTGAGTTTCCAAGATGTCAATAGTGCAAGTCTGAAGGTGCTGAGGGGTAATAAGTTGTAAAGACTAGCGAAGCGTGAGCAACAGTGTCAATAATAACATCAATGGAGAGCATCTACGGTGATAAATAGCATGGGGTGAACTTCAAATTAGGAAGGTGATGAGTGGCACAGATCAGAGTGTGTGCTGGGTGTCTGTTCTGAGGATGTGAGCTGAGGAGTGTGTGGGCTGGTTTGGAACCAAGAAGAAAATCTGGAGGGTATCGTCAGTTCACTTCTGACACAGCAGATTTTTTTTTTTTGATATTCGGGGTTATAGAGACAGTTTTCCAACCTCAATGTGGTGCTGAAGGTTAGCAGAGCGACCACGCACCCAGCAGTGCAGGGTTATTTTGAAGTTGGAGCTAGGCTAGTGGACAAACGCACGACAGAGAGTGTGTGGGTGTCTTTCTGTTATGAATCTGCGGCACACACTGGGCTGCATAGCTGCTTCAGGGAAAGTTGAAAGACTCAAGTAGTACTGTTGACTTCAAAAGTCCTCCCTTCCAGTTTCAGTCTTAAGTTCTTAACAGTGTGCTGAGATATCAATGGGACCCATATAGAGATAGAAGAGAATTGGTACACCTAATGGACCTCTAGTCTGTAGCATCAAGTCAAATGTGACTCCAGCTATACTGTTTAACCCCTTACGACCTTAAAAAGTCACTATTCAGGCAAAAGACAGAAAAAGTAAATACATGTTTATGCAGGGAAACTTAAATTGATTCATATTCTTTCTACCTGCATTTAATTTGGATTCTGTGTTCATTTTTTTTTTCTTTCTGGAAGTTTTTTTTTCCCTTCCTAATATTCATTGCTTGTCATAGTTGTGCAGCCAGCTCCAGTCCCATCCTGTCAGTCAGTGAACCAGAAATAGATTTGTGCCCCTGTCGGGCTCTCCAGTAACCTGCTGGCAAGAAACCCAGAAGAACAGTTTGGTATTGACGTTTAATACAAAACAACAGCTGCTGATAATCTTTTACCCAGAGACAAAAAGTCAGTGTTGAGTAAAGCTGATGATATGTCACAGTGACATTTTAACCGTTGAGGTGGCGCAGGAGGGGCGTCTGGTGAAGTCTGTTGTTTATTCAGGCTTAAGAAGTTTGAGTAGAGGCTCAGTGATAGATCTGGCTTGGAGTCGATAGACTTTTGAAAGTGTTTATATATACCTGATGACTCACGGCAGGAAATATAAAACAGAATGGAAGATTACAGTTAAGGCCATGGCAGCCTGGGGATGGAGCAAGAAAGAATTTCTACAGAAGTGTCAGTCACTAAAGAAAAATCTGTTTGAGATGCCAGTCAGCCGTGTTGTTCATGATGACTTCCTGTCCACTAACAACATGGAGTACTAAACCAATGGCGTAAAAAGAAGGTCAGAGTGTTTTATTTGCCCCTGTTGACGTCACACGAATCCCAAATGAAGTCTGAACACACTTCATTCCTACTAGTGTCCTATAATTGAAGCAGGTAGATAAAAACCTAAAGTTAGCAATTACTGGGACTGTTGTAATGCTATGCTAGTTCGTCCCCTCCCATACGTATAATGTGATAAGCAATGCAATGAAAAACTTGGTTTGACGCTATCTTAAATTTTTCCAGCTGGACACTGGCAGTCCAAGCAAAGACAACAAAAGCAACCTCGAACCCCACATACTGTGCATGTGCACACGTACTCTTAAGAAAAGAAAAAAAAGCTGATTATTTTTGTTTGAATTAAACAAAAAGTGGGGGGCTAAAGGACCTAAACGAAATAACCAGTTGAAAGACACTTTGAAATCTGTAAATGCAAAGAGATGCAAAAAAAAAAGAAGTCAGCATCAGGGGACTAGCTTACCTAGCGTCAGCTCAGAGGTACCATGTTAGCCTAGAAATTTGTCAGACATGTTAATGGTTCCACAGTGCTTAGCATCGACCATACAAAGCCTAAAATCTTAAGGGCACGACAAAATTATCAAAATAAAAAAGGCAAATTCACTGAAAAATCACCAGAAATAGCTTCTGAGTTCTAAAGCTATGACTTTGGTGACACCTTAAGTCATTAATAATATCTAATATAGCAAAACAAGAGGAACAAATGAAAGTATAACTATATTTTGCATATGTAAATTTAACTTTGTTTAGCTGAAGGATACTGCATTAGAGAAAGTGAAGTTAAAGGTAAAGTGAATTAATCAAAGAAGAATTATTGTTACTACATTTGCTGTCATTCAAGAATATACCAGGAGTCCTAGTCTAATTAGCTCTTCACCATGTTTTTCCATAATGTATTGTTCAGCGCAAGCACATTCATTTTTCTCCCTTTGTTTTCCTGTTTCAATAAAATTAAACATCATTACAGGGATTCGGAGCCTCTTGATTCTCCAATTTTTTTTGAAAGACAAGACAGTCTGTGCTATTGACATGTAGAGAGCACATAAATTTCAAATTCTGGAGCAGCAGACTGAGGTGGATGACATTTAATTAAGTGTGAGCTCACAGTACTCTTAACTCCAGAGCAAACAGAAATCTGCTTGTCTCGAGAAGCTAAAAGGCTTTGGCTGGAGCATACCTGACCGTGTAAAAATGAGAAAAAGGACATATATCTGTCTGGTCTTCGTTTCCCTACATTCTTACTCCACAGTCATGTAAACAAGCTCATTTCTACATCAGGTCAGGGAACAAGGCGTCTGATCCACATGTAAACAGCCAAATTGTCCATCAGCAGCTCCGTCAAAGTGCCTTTGACAAAGACTTCCACTTCTAAATTCACAGTAAGATCCCGGATGCCAACTCTAAAACAAAAAAAAAAATGTTTGCTGGAAAAAAATATATATACGTGTATAGATTTTGATAAGGGTGTAAACAAACTCTCCAGGCACAATTAGGTGGCTTGCTAAGACTGCAAGCCACCTAATTTATCACAGTGAAAAAGCAAAGATTGTAGCCTGCCTTCATGGCCTGCCATAGATGGCAATGTGCTTAATTAATGTCTGCAGAGGAAAGAACAAGTCGCCCCTGCTGCGCTTTGGTGTCACTTAGAAGCTTACAGATTACAAATACGTATCTGCATACGCACTCTGATATCACGCCAGCGCACCGTGAGCTTCACACAGCTGCTGGCTCTCGCAGCATAATCAGAGGTTTGTCAAGACCCAGTAGCATTGCTGTTTGCCTTGTGTGCCAAACAACGTTTTGAATTGAACTTCTGATGGTGTGTGCATATTTTTGGACAAACAAGCAGTATATGCACATGAGATAGTATGTTCACAGTGATGAAAAATGACTCCAAATGGCTCTATTTTTTTTAGCATTTGGAGAAAAACTATCCACACAATTTTTGCTTTTAACTGTGGCCACAATGTTAAATACTGCACAAGCAAAGATATCTCGAGATCCTTGTGCCAAACAGATTTGTGTCATAGAGGAAAATGTAACCCAACCAAGGAAAAGGGTAGGTTTACAAGATGGTAGAGACTTTGAAGCTGTATGGTTTGGAAATGTAGGCAGGAGGCTGCGCTGTAGGTAGCAGAGCTGAACATTTTCATTGGGAGTGACCAGCATGGACAAGATTAGAACGGAGTCAGAGGGACAGCTCAGATTAAGCAGTTTGGAGACAAAGGCTGAGATGGTTTGGACATGTGCAGAGGAGGGAAGATGAAGCTCCCAGCCAGGAGGAAAAGAGGAAGATCTCAGAGAAGTTTCATGGATATAGGGAAGGAGGACATGCAGAGGATTGGTGTGAAAGAGAAGGATGCTGAGGATAGAGTGAGATGGAGACAGATGATCTGCTGTGGTGACTCTTGAAGGCAGCAGCCAAAAGACAGCCCCCCCCCCCCCCCCCAAAAAAAATAAATAAATAAATAAATAAATAAAAATTAAAGAAGCCCTTATGAGCAAACACTTGGCAACAGTGGGAAGGAAAAACTCCCTTTTAGAAGGAAGAAACCTCCAGAAGAACCAGGGTCAGGGAGAGTCAGCCATCTGCTGCAACCAGTTGGGGCTACGGCAGATGTATGACTGCAATTTTTTATAATTTGAATCAACATATAGCATGCGAAATATTGCTTTCTCATCACACAGAGCCCCATCAATAATTATTAACGCCAACCTCAAGTAGTTCTAGAAGTTCTAGTAGTTTTATGTTTTTCATTGCACTTTTTTTGACCATTTGAATAACTAAAACGGTACAACTATGTTAAGGAGTTTATCAAATTGCAGAGAAGGCAAAGAGCATGCCGTATGCCAACTGCAGACGCTTTAACAGTTACAGTTGCCTCTCCAATATTTTTTTGATATAATTTCTTCTTCTTTTTTTTTTCTTTTTCTTCCAAACTGTACTGATACTTTGCTTCAGTAAATGGATTCGGGATTCGTTTTGATTTTGCCTCCTCACTGAAGAAACAGGAAACGTCGCACAGCAAGAGCCTTCGCAGAACTTGAGGAAACCTCCCCATCTGAGTACAAGTCAAATCTAGGTTTGCATGGAGCTAATGAGACATGAAATTGGCTTCACTGTGCAGGAACTTTTACATCCACCAATCAACCAAAGGGGGAACCCCCCTCTGGCCAGTTGCAATATTTGGGCTTATTAGGTACAGTATCATGCAGGGTTACTGTTTTACGTTCATGATCTCACTCACTGAAGAACTCTCCCGGAGCTTGGTAAAACGTCCAGCATGGCAATTTGAGGGTGATTTTGTGTTGATGTAGAGTGCCTTTTAAAATTGACAATTTAGTCGAGGAAATTCAGCGTTTACACAGTGAAAACATCCAGTAATGGGAATAATAAAAGTGTCCACTGATGCACTAGATGAGATATCTCAGACCTTTGAAGAAAGAAACAATGCAAAAAATAGAATTATTTAGTTAAATGAATACATTTCAATGACAGCAGGGATGACTGATTCATATGCAATGTTTTATTAAATGTCAATAGCTGTATAAGAACTGCATTAGTAAAACAACAAGCTGTTTCGGTCAACCCCTGATAGCTGCAGGTTCGTGTTTATTTAGAGAGTCGTGTCAGCCTCGAATTAAGTATTCTTTCAAAGGAGAAGTTCTGCTCCAAGAATTAATGTATGAGTCATCCGGGAAATGTTTATCATGTGGATATATCTACCATTAACACTAATAAAAAAGATTTTTAAAAAGCTCTAAAAAATTCAAATGATTTTTTTTATACTCAAAAGACAATATAGAGCTTTTCATTTAGAACCTTCATTTGACAGATTGTTTATGTCTCTGAGTCATGACAGACTAGCAGCGGCAAAATAAAAAGTGGAACCGCTTCATGAACTCCGGAAAATGAGAATCTTTAAGGTCAAGTGTTATTAATACTGGCCTGGTACAGGTCTATAATACCTTTCTTTGTTTGTGACTTAACCCCCCCCTTCTTTTTTCCCTCAATGTCTTGATAGAACTGGAGAAATACGCATTGAATGAAGCGCATATTAGGAGCAAGAGGACTCTGACAATGTGAATCAATGTAAAAGCCAAAGTTCCTTATTGATCTCCTTATTAAACTTGTCTTACTTCCAAGAGGCGCAGGGTAAAAGAAAGGGCTGTGTAGCAGGAAGAGATGCAACTCAGTGCCACGTTCGCTTTGCATTTTCTGTAATTGTCATCTGTTTTCTCATTCTTTCTTTTATTTTTGTTTATTTACTTTATTTTGTTCTCTCTCTCTCTCTCTCTTTTTTTTTTTTTTTTTGGTTGTTTGGTGTAGGCGCAAGCTACCGCTGAGAGTAAAATTGCATTTAGACATCCCTTGCTGAAATTTCAGAGCAGGGTTTTTATTCCCCAAAATGAAATGACAAAAGACAGACGCCTGTTTGATTTTACATGGGTAGCCCCCCCGTGGTTCGTATTTTTTCGGTGAATGTGTCCCTGTTGGTTTGTCAATAAGTGGTTTTTGGTTAGGCTTTAGTGTTTTAGAGGCTAAGATGAGGAGATTTGACACTGCTGATAGATATTTCTTTGAAATGTCTGTCCTCCTGGCATATGAACACATCAAAGGATACTAATTCGATTGACAGAGTGCACATAATGGCAAGAAGCCACCTGTAATGGCGCAGAAGGGGGAATAATATAGCTTTTTTCTAATAGCTACTCCCTAGTTATGGGTCATTTTGGATGTTTGAATTTGTGCAAGTCAAATTAGAATAGAAATGTGGGTCATTACAACAAAAGATATTAGAAAATGCTACTTTTTAGGTCTCATTATGTTGCAGCATTACTTTATTCTGACCCACTGCCTGTATTAACCGCACTTGGATAAAGCCAGATCAGCCAAATGCAGATGAAAGCTCTCATATATCATATTGCTTGAAGCACAAGCTGGTTGGATTTTCATCATACTGATGCATATTAGCATAAAGATAAAGCTGTGATGTCCTTCTGCTGCATTACTCAAAACAAAACTCGTGGAAGATTAGATGAACAAGCGTGCCTGAAACAGGGCTGTGAGTAAGTCAAATAGCCCGTGCCTATTTCCTTTTCTATCCGTCTCAAAATGAGTCAGACTTGCACCATATTGAAGATGTGCGAGCTCTGAAGTTATTGCAGTCCAAAAAAGTTGATCCTGTTCATCTGGACGTAGGGTTTTCAGTGGGAGAAATGTTTCCTCGCTCATCCAAGTGACTTCTTCAGTCTCAGCTGAATGCCAGTTTCCCCAACTTTAAGGTTGAGTGTGCAGCACCTTCAAGCTCTGGCGACTCATTTTTAAGCTGCAGATTTGCAGTGGTCTTGGTAGAATGGTGGTTATTAATGAAATGAACTCGCTGTATCTTTGTTTATAAATTTATAATAAAAAAAAATTATGAACTTTGTCTCCTTCAGTCTTGCATAAGCGAGTATAACACCTTTGTGTAGTGGAAAACTGACTGACTCAATCTTATTGTTGGTTTATCCCTGTCTTAATGCACCAGTGTCGATGTAAAGATGGCAGACTAAGTGGTCTCAGACTTTGTCCCTATCTTTAAAGCAAATGTTTCAGACGCAGGGAGATGACAAGTTGTATTCCATCATTAGTTGCAAGTGGTTGCTGACATATGTGAATGTGATTGCCACATATCCATTTACGCCGGCCTAAAGACTAGTCACTGAGAAGCTGGCATCCACCAGGTTGCTATAGAAGAGTATGTATTCCGTTTGGCAAATGGTTTCTGGATTTACCGAGTCATGAGCAATGATTTTGTTCACCAACAGGTTGCAAGGAAGATGACAACTTGGTTGCAAACACTAGCAAGTGGTAGCAAGAATGTGAAAGTGAAACCAGAGAGCTTTTGCTTTCACAGTAAAAGTTGCCCCTTCTGAAATATGTTGGATGTGGCAATACGGCACATTTTCTGCTTTACTGGAGAACGTTCCCCACTTCCAGTTTGTGTCACACCTTTTCAAGTTTGATAACAGCTTTGAGATTAAAATGCAAAGTGCGAATGACAGTGGCAATCTACTTGGGGCCAAAGAAATTGCACTGAAGTTTTTGGTGCAGCAAACTCTTTGCAACCAGTTTTGTCCAAGGCGCATCAGCCAGCAACCTCCTGCGGTTACTTGCAACCGTTTGGGTAATACATATTATTTACTTGGGACTATTTGTCAGATGGTCACTGATCTGGCTGTAGACCTGTGTAACTCTGGTGTTATAGGGTTCATCTTAGGCCTAGCCAAAGCCACATTTCCTGCTGTATGTGCAATATGGGGTTGAGGCTTACATGTGGTGTTTTTTGGGAGGAATGTCAGTCAGAAAAAGTATGCCATTAGGGAGGGGAAACCTAAAGAAATTGACTTGTTAGAAACAGCGTAAGATAATAAGGATTTTTAATAATAACGTAAAAGAAAATTTGGGTTCTAAATAAGGATAACAGAATGATTATGCTGAATAAAATTAATTTCAATCAGTGCCATTCTTTTAAAGTATTCTTTCAGGACCAAAGCAAATCGATCGATCTACATTGCTATTCCTGAACATACATAGTATGGCTTAGTTGGGAATAGATGAACTATCACAGATTGCTGAAACCAACAAATACTTTAGCGTCTATGTACCATATGTGTGCACTGATTTCTTTAAAAACGGAAGTGGATGCCATTCATCCTTGGTGAACAGATGGAGAAAGTCCTGTAAAAAGCCTGCTAAGTCACGTTGCTTATAATTATTCATGTCTCATCTCCATCCTCATCAGACATCTAGAGCACTGAAAACAAACACAAGCTGACAAATTGATCAGCTCTCCAACCATCCAGACCAAACACAGGCAAAATAGGAATAATTTGGCTTTCTCTAACCCCTTGTGAAGCCCCGTGGAGGCTGTTATATTTAATATTCCTGCTGCCTTTTCTCTTCAATTAAATTTAGCTTTATTAATCCCAAAGGAGGCAATTCATTCACACACCGAAAGGTCTATAAGGTGGAGTTCAATGCTGTTAGGCACACATTTTTTGAAGAATACCATTAAGCCTAAACTCTCTTACAGCAGTAATTCAGCTCTGCTTTATGTACAATTTATTGTGCGCCTGTTCACAATAATGGTATGTATGCTTTAAGTTCTTGTAATGACCAAGCTTTGAAATGCACAAACTGCGTATTTCACTTCCACGTTGTGCATTTCTGTGTCTCTGCAGGAAGCTACCGCTGAAGGAAGAAAATGGAAGAGAGGTTCTCAAGCCGGATACGATTGAAATCAAAGTGCACAGTGACAACAGCATCCACACAAAGCCCGACGACAGCAAAGCGTAAAAGGGTCGGTCCTCCCGCCGCCAAAAGAACATTCGGATCACAAGACCAAAACCCAGAGAAACTACAACACTGGAAAATAGTGGAGTAAAATACCATATCTGTTTATAGCAATGCCCCAGAGAAAGGCATGTGTAAATACAAAAAATAATAGAGAGAAAATAGAAAGGAAGAAAGTGTCAACCTTTTAGACACCCTGAGTGATTAATGTATCATGTTCTTACAAACATGGCATCAGTGGAAAGCTCTTGTTGATCAATGATTGTATATTATTTTCTGCCTTAAGTATTATTTCTCAGATTCTGGGTTTTTTTTTTTTTGTTTGTTTGTTTATTTGTCTGTTTTACACCCCACATGGGATTTTCATGCAGTTGAAAGGTGTTTCTAGCACTCTCCTCTTTGATGTCTCTCAAAAAAGACAATCACCAGCGGAGGCATAAGCTGGTACGCTGGTGTGCCCCAAATATCTCAATGCTAATGCTTTTTTTTTGTCTTTGTAAGAGCAATGCATGGGCTGACCTTCACTGCAGGATGTCACAGTGATTTAAGCCTGTTTCCATGCCTGAGTGTTACTCTACAACATCCTTTTTATGCCTGTGATAGCCAAGCTAGGTGCCTAGCTTACAAAGACAAATTCTCAGTTATTGTACTTTAAGCTAGCAGGCTTCGCTAGCATTTCTACCTGAAACAATATTAATTTTTTCCAGAAGACTTTAGGCCTAATATTTGGTTTGGTTTGATTTCAGAAGGGCTTTTGCGACTCTTTATAAGTACTCAACAGTATCCAAAAATCACAAGAAGGAAGAGTGTGTTGCAGTCTATGAAGTATACAGTACAAAAACCACACATGTGCATTGATGTCACTGTTAGCAAAGCCTTTTAAATTGACGCCGAATATTGTTGGCGCTCTTCAGGCGTCTCACTCTCTAACAATGTGCGCATAAGAATGTTTTATTCATCAGCTGCATACACCGTAATGTGTCGTATATTGTTGCCAGAGGTTAGCCGCACTGCAAGTCAATTTACACTTTGGTATACAATGAGTAATGAAAAAATTATGTTAATGTGTTGAAAGGCGTCCCCGTGAGTGCCCTGACCAGTAATCTTTGCTATCTGTAAAAGCAGAAGTAGCAGCAAGGTACCACTCAAGGCATGGGAACAAAAGAGAAAAGGTATGCTCGAGAGAAATAAATCAACATTTACGTCATGTCTGTTTTAAATGATAAACTTTGGTTTCTTTGATTATTCTTGCCTCAGATTGGCCTCTGATGCCGTTTTTCTTTCTTTGGTCTGGTCACTATTCTCTCTGATGTTGTCACGTGTTGTACATAGATGAAAAAAAAAGAGTATTTTACAAAGCTTTTATGTAAATATACCCTAAAGGATGTGTCCTTTTTTCCAAATGCAAAAGGCTTGGCTTTTTCTTTTCTTTTTTTTGTGAACACTCCTTGGATGAAAAGCTGTTGGCTGTTTTTTTTTTTCTTTTCTTCTTCTTTTTTTTTTCCTTCTCTTGTGTTTTGGTCCAAAGTTCAGTGATGGTGTAATATTGTTTTTTCCTAGTCATTTGCTTTCCCTTAAGAAAAACCCATGTCCTGAGGCTATTTCACAGCATTTCAATGGAGGCAGTAATTACGGCATTAGTGTGCCTTCTCTTTTTTTTTTCTTTTTTTTTTAAACCCCCCCCCCCCCCCTCCCCTCCCTTTTGTGGCCCAAAGTCGCTGTAGCAGTGTAGACCAACAAATGAACTTTTGATCACAGCTTAGCTGCTTTGTGCCACAGAATGTGTCATAAGATTGAATTGTATTGTGATGCTGTGGTTTCTGGGAAACGTAGTCATAGGGTTGTGGGTTCTAATCACCGACACTGGACAGGAACGGACGTGTGCAACTACCTAGTACAACTAGATGTCAGGTCGAGGCTGTTGAGTGGTCTGATGGCATCACATGAATCATTACATGACTGTGTGTGTGCGCATGTATGTGTGCATACATCCATGGGTAACTACACTCGTCTACATGAATCAGGTTGCATGTATGTCCGCTGAATGTATCTGCACGTACTGTAAGTTAATCCATTTGTATGTTTGCGAGGATGTGTTCCCATTTTTACTGTTTTTTTGTTTTTTTTCAATTTTCCACAATAAGAGTCTCCAGATTCCAAACCTTACACTACATTAAAGAGTTAAGTGCTATTCTGGCATTTATTATATTTATTTTTTAATGTTGTTACCTATTTATAATAAAGTGCGAGTACACTTTCCATCTCCATGGTGCACCATGTGGCAAGCGAAGGTGATGATGCGAAGGTGATGATGACCACATGCCAAGTGTGAATGTCAGAGTGCTCTAAGTGCATGGAGTGTTTCCTTTTTAAAACATTTTTTTAAACCGTGGTGTGAGTTGGCGAGAGCTCTCACGCCGAGTTCCGGGGTGTGCTCTGATAGTTAAAACCTGATTATGTAGCTCTCGACAGTGATTAATTCCCTAGGCTGCAGCACTCCTTCCATGTGTCTGCCAGCCCCCCTCCTGTCCTCCCCACCTGCCCCCCTCTCCACCACTGTTCCCTGCCTCTCAGACTCCACTGGTTTTTATCTCAGACTTACGTAGTGCTGGCTTTGTTTTCTCACAGCGAGCCCTTGTACCTGCATATCTCTAAAGGATGGTCCTGCCATGGAGTGGTTCCGCTGCCTGTTACGATCACTGTAAATATGGGAGCACAGTGCCTGGGGGCTATACGATTTGTACATGTTCTTTTGTATTTGAATATAAGTCTAACCCCCCACCCCCCCACCCCTGTCCTTCTTCTCCTCTGGTCCCTCCTCTCCTCCCCTCTCTCGTCCTCCTTTCCTCTCTGTCTCCTCCATCATCCATCAGCCCTTTTTTCTGTAAAAGGGGGGTTAAAAAAACAGGTGTGTTTGAGCTCAGTGTACAGTATGTGTCCTCTTTGTCCCCATGCTCCCCGTGTCCCTTGGACTGTCCCCGCTGAGTGTGCTTTGTGCAGGAGGTGGGAACTATTGATGTCTCTCTGTACGTACCTGTGGAACACTTGTGACTCCTATCATTGGCCGCTGTAAATAAACATGTCCTGGTAGAAGACAGCGAGACGTTGTCGTTCCTGATCTCACTTTTTTCTTTCTACCGACTTTCCATCTTATATGTGGGTGTGCAAAAAAGCTTTAAAAGCAAACATTTTTATTTATACAGTAGTTTATCCCTTTAGCCCACAAAGCCACAGGTAAGTTTAGCATAATGAAAAGGTCATGTTTCAAAACTAGCACCTCCAAGGCTTAAATGAAAAGTTGTAGGCCGGCCTTTGTGAAAATCATTTTAAACCAGTTTCAAATGTTATTATGATACGTTAGCATATACACTCACTGGTCACTGTATTAGGTACACCTGTTCAACTGCTTGTTAATACAAATATCTAATCAGCCAATCACATGGCAGCAGATCGGTGCATTTAGGCATGTAAACAAGGTACAGATAATCTGCTGAAGTTAAAACAAAGCATCAGAATGGGAAAGAAAGGTGATTTAAGTGACTTTAATCTTGACACAGTTGTTTTTGCCAGACAGCTGTGAGTGTTTCTGAGTGTCTCAAAAAATGCTGATCCACTGACACAACCATCTCTAGCGTTTACAAAGAAGGCTTTGATAATGAAATTACCCAGTAAGCAGCAGTTCTCTCCTGACAAAGATGTCTTGTTAATGTTCACACTGGCTCATCATAACTCAACAAAAGAAGATTGGAAAACGTTGCCTCATCTGATGAGTCTCAGTTTCTGCTGTTACATTTGGTCTGGTGAGCATTTGGCATAAACAAGGCAAGGCAAGTTTATTCGTATAGCACAATTCAACAACAAGGTGATTCAAAGTGCTTTACAGAGACATTAGAAACAAAAACAAATAAAAAGCATGATTTAAAATTGATTAAAACAAGCAAACAAACTAACTAACTAATTAACAAACAAACAAAACAGTATATAAAATCAAAACAGATAAAATCAGAACAGTAGATAAAATCAATAGTTAAAATGTAAGTTTTGAAATTTAAGCTTAAGTGCGGATTTGGTGCTTTATTCAAATGCAGCTGAGAACAGGTGAGTCTTCAAACTGGATTTAAATAAACTGAGTGTTTCAGCTGATCTGAGGCTTTCTGGGAGTTTGTTTCAGATATAAGGAGCATAAAAGCTGAATGCAGCTTCTCCGTGTCTGGTTCTGACTCTGGGAACTGATAAAAGACCGGATCCAGATGACCTGAGGGATCTGGAAGGTTCATACTGGGTCAGGAGGTCACTGATGTATTTTGGTCCTAAACCATTCAGAGCTTTATAGACCAGCATCAGGGCCCTGTTTCAGGAAGCCGGTTTAGAAAACTCAGAGTGAAAAACGATACGCAGGGTTGAGTAACCCCGAACTGTCCAACTCAGAATATTCGGTTTCAGAAAGGCTGATAACAATTAGTTCAATCAACGCGGAGTTGCTTTAACCCCAAGTTAAGCACGCGCACGAGGATACATAAAGCCCTGATAAGCGGAGCACAGATTAAGCGAGTCACCATGGAGACGGAGGGAAAGAAGGCGCGGTCAATGTATTTTACAGCGCTTGAGGCCGAAATTCTGATGGCAGCATATGCCGATAACATGCAAATTCCGCGGAAAAAAGTAACACAGCCTCAGCTGCGAAAGAAAGGAAGCATGCATGGCAAAACATAGCCGACAGAGTCAATGCGTGAGTGTTAATTTAAACATTGATCTAGGGATTTCCACCCATTTAACACGTTATTTTATTATATTTTATTTGTTATTTTATACATTTTATTTTGTGACGTGATGTGAGCGCAGGTGCAACCCAACAGGCCCCAAACGTTCCTGGCAGCAAGTAAAAATGAAATATAAAAATATAGTCCAAACAGGTGAGGTGTAATTGTATTATGAGCCATAGTGCTTGGTCTGTTTGTCCGATGTAAATCAATTGCAGTTAGAGGCTACATTAATTTTCTTTCTGTAAGCACTTATTGAAATTATCTGAGCACATTACAAGTACATATTTGCTTACTCTGTATGCTCAAATGTGGCCCGTTATAGCCAACAGAAAAAAAGCGGAGGCCCGAAAAACAGGTGGGGGTCCTCCACCACCACCACTCACAGAGGCTGAGCAGTTGGCCCTCAGCCAAAACAGTGGGCGCCCTGTGGCCGAAGGCATCTCTGCGGGGACATCCTCTGAGTCAATAACCCCGCAAGACACAAGTGCCTACATAGGGGGTAAATTCAAAATAATACATGATGTGCATACATCCTTTCTTCACAGTCACCTTTGCAGTGCTGCTCATTCATTTGATAAACTCTTCACCATAATGAATTTGTTTGTAGTGAAGTTATTTTCCTACTGATTTTGCCTTCCCTCAGTCTTGGTTGTCTTTGAGAGCATAATGACAATGAAGTGTAAGCTGAGTGCTATATGTTTGTTAATTGCCATTTGGTCCCTTGTAAGTTATAAGTGACCTGTGTAAACCTCATATTCTATCAGTTGATGGTGGTGGTGTACTGCATCTGGTGCAGCCTCCTGTTGAGCCAGACCAACATGCAGTTGTGAGTAATACTCCACAGATTATATGAGTTTACAGTAGAACAGCAATGTTGTCTATTTCTTTACTACAGGAAAACAATGAAGAAACATTGACAGCTGTTACAGAGGAGGAAGCAACAGAGACACTTTATGAGGTTTACATCTTTTAATACTTTGTGTACAGGAAACACAGGTGACCAATAAAGCCAGTTGAACAAAAAACCTGTTTATTCTTCTTTCAACATGTTGAGGTGATGGGTCAAAGGAAATGATTGTGACATATGGTGTCTCTGACTGCGCTTCCATCTTGTATGTCCGTGGGAGGGTCAGGATGTTCATGGTTTGGATCACTGCTGATGTTTGGTTCAGAAGGACAGTGTTCTCCTCTAATTGTGGCAATGTTGTGAAGAATCACACATGCCACAATAATGTCACATGCCCTTTCTGGGGTGACCCTGAGTCTTTGCAGGCACTGGAACCGGGCCTTAAGCATTCCGATAGTCATTTCAATTCTGGCTCTTGTCCTGCAATGAGCCAGGTTATATCGCTGCTGTGGGCCCGGTTCAGGGTCAGGGTAAGGGGTGAGCAAATAGGGTAAACATGGATACCCCCTATCACCAAGCAAGTAGCCAGTGAACTCTCCTAAGACAGAAGGATACACTTCAGTTCAAATGTCCCTGAAGCAATTGGTCTTTATATATTTTAAAGTATTCTCAACTCACCATGTCCAAATTTTGTGCTCAGTGTACATTCACGGAATATTTGTGAGTCATGGACAGAGCCTGGCCACTTGGCTTCCACATTTGTCATAATGTTGGCAGCATCACATATGATCTTCACAGTGCAGAGAACACAAATTAGCATCCATTACTATAATGAAATAATTTGTTAGTTTGAAATGCTACAGGGAACTATGTACCTGTACATTAATGCTGTGGAAAGACTTCCTGTTCACATAGTCTCCTTCATTTACTGAAGGAGCAATGATTGGAATGTGAGTGCCATCTGTACACGCCTGGGAACCCTGAAAATAAATGTAGAATTTAAGTAGTAGTCCAAGTATCACCACATCATACATTACGTTTTGGTCACCTTGATACCTGCAATTTTGTGGCATCCCTCTTTGATAAATCTTGTGGGTCTATGACCGGGGAACACCACACACGAGTACAGGAGACGTTTCAGTGCAACTGTAACATTCCTTGGAAACGTGCTCAGCGTCACCAATATTATACAGAAAGCTCCCGTTTGCAAAAAACCGAAGTGCAATACAAATAATATGTACAGAACTGAGAGAATGTCCGCGATGTGTCACATGCGTAATATATGGCCTGAGGATGTTATTCAAATAAATTATAGATTGTGCTGAAAAACGGTAACGTTCACACAGAAACTCATCAGGAAATGATAAAATGTCCAAACGCGCTCTGATCACTCTCTCCCGGCGGAGAGCTCTGCAGAGAATTTGGGCTTCACGATCTACTGGCTCTTCAAGGACGGGGCACGCCATGTCTGACACTTCCTACTGTCAGGTTTCCGACAAAGGGGCGGAGACAGTCAGGGTTAGTTGTAGTAAACCTGCTAGGGAGCAGGTTGGCTTCACGGCGTGTGTCGTCATAGTGACTCACTCAGGCTTCAGCTGAACTCGCTTTGTGAAACCGAAAAACCAGAGTTTTCGTTAACTCAGGGTATACTTAGTCAGTTTTTCCACTAAACCGGCTTCCTGAAACAGGGCCCAGAACTTTAAAGTCTATCCTCTGACGCACAGGCAGCCAGTGTAAAGACCTCAGAGCTGGACTGATGTGGTCCACTTTTTTGGTCTTAGTGAGGACTCGAGCAGCAGAGTTCTGAATGAGCTGTAGTTGTCTGACTGATTTTTTAGGTAGACCTGTAAAGATGCTGTTACAGTAATCAAGCCTACTAAAGATGAATGCATGGACTAGTTTTTCCAGGTCCTGTTGAGACATCGGATCTTTTATCCTTGAAATATTCTTGAGGTGATAGTAAGCTGATTTTGTTATTGTCTTAATGTGTTTTTCTAAGTTTAGGTCTGCATCCATCACTACACCCAAATTTCTCGCCTGGTTTGTGGTTTTTAGATGTATAGATTGAAGTTCTCTGGTGACCTGTAATCGTTTTTCTTTGGCGCCAAAGACTATTACCTCAGTTTTGTTTTTGTTTAGCTGGAGAAAATTGTGGCACAACCAGTCATTAATTTCCTCAATGCATTTACCAAGAGCCTGTACAGGGTCTCGGTCTCCTGGTGACATTGTGATATATATTTGTGTGTCATCTGCATAGCTATGGTAGTTTATTTTGTTGTTCTTTATAATCTGTGCCAGTGGGAGCATGTAAATGTTAAACAGAAAGGGTCCCAAGATGGAACCTTGGGGAACTCCACATGTGATACTTGTCTGCTCAGATGTGAAGTTACCTATTGATACAAAGTATTTCCTGTTTTCTAAGTATGTTTTGAACCAGTTTAGTACAGTTCCTGAAAGACCTGCCCAGTTCTCCAGTCGTTTGAGTAATATGTTGTGGTCAACTGTGTCAAATGCTGCACTGAGATCCAGTAAAACTAAGACTGACATTTTTCCACTGTCTGTATTCAGACATATGTCATTAAACACTTTGGTCAGAGCGGTTTCAGTGCTGTGGTTCTGTCTAAAACCTGACTGGAAGGCATCACAGCAGTTATTCTGTTTTAAGAAGTAACTGAGCTGTTGAGAAACTGCTTTTTCAATGATCTTACTTAAAAATGGGAGATTTGAGATCGGCCTGTAGTTGTTCATTTGTGTCTTGTCAAGATTGTCCTTTTTCAGTATAGGCTTTATTACAGCAATTTTTAGTGATTCTGGAAACACACCTGATATTAAAGAAAAGTTGACGATCTGTAACAGGTCTGACTCCAAAGTCTTTGAGACCTTTTTGAAAAAACTTGTTGGCAGGACATCTAAACAGCAAGAGGAGGAGTTCAGTTGACCTATGATGTCCTCCAGGTCTTTGCTGTTAATAGGGTGAAACTGTTTTATGGTGTTTAAACAGTTTTTCGGTGGACACAGTACATATCCTGGATCTGCTGTTGATGTACCAATTGCTTGTCTAATCTTTTGGATTTTTCTGTGAAGAATTTGGCAAAGTCATTGCAGGCCATGGTTGAATGAAGTTCAGCTGCCACTGACACAGGAGGGTTTGTTAGCCTGTCAACTGTAGAAAATAAGACCCGAGCATTATGGCTGTTTTTAGTGATGATGTCAGAGAAGTTGGACCTCCTTGCACTTCTCAGTTGTAAATTATAATTGTGAAGTTTCTCTTTATAGATGTCATAATGAACCTGGAGGTTTGTTTTTCTCCATCCGCGCTCAGCTTTCCTACACTCTCTTTCGCTAGTTTCTCCATGGAGACTTTTTCCTTCCAGAGATAACCTTCACCTTAATGGGAGCAATTGTATCCATTACATTTAACGTTTTAGCATTGAAGCTATTGACGAGCTCATTGACTGAACCTCTGGACAGGCCAGGTGTTAATGGGAAGACCTGGTTAAAGATCTCACTACTGTCTTCAGTTATACACAGTTTTGTGATCACTGCTGTTGATATATTTGTGTGGGCTGAGATTTTACTTTCAAAGAAAACACAGTAATGATCAGACAGGCCCACATCAGACACAATAACCTTTGAAATGCTCAGGCCCTTGGAGATCAGTAGGTCAAGAGTGTGTTCTCTGTTATGTGTGGCCTCTGTTACATGCTGAGTCAGCCCAAAGTTGCCCAGAGTGTTGCTCAGATCTTTAGTCCCTTTGTCCTGAGGGTTGTCCACATGGATGTTAAAATCCCCAACAATAATTACACAGTCGAAATCAACACAGATCACAGACAGCAGTTCACTGAGGTCATTAAAAAAGTCTGTGCAGTATTTGGGAGGCCTGTAAACATTAAGAAACACAACTTAACAACATGAAAGCATGAATCCATCCTGCCTTGTATCAGTAGTTGAGGTTGTTGTTGGTGAAGTAACAGTGTGTGGTATATTTTTTGCATACTTTACCGTGTTAGTAGAAACTGGTCATTGTTTAAATGCCAAAGACTGAGTATTGTTGCTGACAATGTCCATCCCTTTATGACCATAGTGTACCCATCTTCTGATGGCTGCTTCCAGCAGGATACCAGACCATGTCAACAAGCTCAGATCATTTCAGACTGGTTTTATGAACATGACATTGAAGTCAGTGCACTCTTTGAGACGTGGTCCACCTGGCTTTCTGCTCAGAGCTGGTAGATAGAGAGGGGGACCTACTTGCAATTTGTATGGTACAATTTTTGGCTGTATTAAATTAAAAAGTGATTTATCTCGATATTCCAAACCCTTTGTGTGAATTAGACCTGAGTCCAAGCAGTAAAGAGAGCCTGCAAAAATTTAAAAAGAAAATGTTTTTTTTTGTTGTTTTTTTTTAAAAGAAAATAAAAGAAAAAAACAGAAAAAAGAAAAAAGAAAATGTAATGAACAATGAAAAACATAAACCCATCATTAGTTCAAGCATTAATCTAAATTTGGTTGTAAATCTTGGTTGCAGTTTCTCACATTTTTAGCTTGCACAAGTTCTTAATGAGGTAATGTAACACTGACCACCATGGAGTCAAAGGACACTGATACTGGGCGAACATTTCTTTATAATCCTCTCCAGCGTAATGGGTTACACTTTAGTCTGGTCCAGTTGTGATAAAAGTAGACTGCTCCACAAAGACACAACTTTAATAGCTTTTAATTTTTTCCCTGCGTTCTAGTCGACGAAACTCTTTTTTTTTCCTTTTTCCTTTTTTTCAGAGATGCTATTCTCATCAAGGTCATTCCTAAACCTTCATTACACCCGCTTTAAAGGCAGCAACTGTGTTGCATCCAAATCTGGCCTCCCTTCGAATGAAACAGAAGAAGTGCTTTAATGATAAAAACCAGAGCGACTGAGGAGCTTTGCTCAAAGGAGGAATTAAAACAATTCTGAATAGCACGGAGGAGCCACAGTGTTCCTTAACAAAGCTGCCCCCTCTTCAGCGCTCATTTGAAGTCAGCAGATAACGTTTCTCAGACGTCTCCCTCCTACAAGAGGGAGGGAGGGAAGCAGCGGGCTGCCTGTTGGATCCTGGCTGCAAGGGTCTCTGTTAACAAGGGGAACAAACTTCAACTTCATCTCCCACAGGGGCTCAAAGGAAGTCTGCACATCAAACACTGAGCCTCATTTGGATGAGGAGATGCAGAGAGGAGCGATATTGGCCGCTCACAGGGGGGGAGAAGAGGGGTGCAGAGGAGGAGGGTGGGAACGAGCTGAACAATCACAAGAGAAGAGAAGACACTTTCCTTCCTTTCGTCACATGGTGGACTGGCTGGCAGTCTTCTGCAGGTTCTTTTTATTTTTGCTAGACAGGAAGTTTGGCAAACAACAGAAGGGATGGACCACTCACAAACACACACATAAGCACACTGTGTTTAAAGGACATTCAACACAGCACGGAAGTCAGGCAAAATGTGAAAAGATAGCAGAGTAAGCCTTCAGGTAATATTTCTCCCTCTAATCTTTCCGTTTGCAGAGAGTCCCACGACACTGTGCGCAGACAGCACCTTAATCCCAACTATGAGAGAAGTTAGAGAAGTGGAAGAAATCTCCATGCCATTGTTCAAGTTTTCTCTCTCAGACACTCACAAGCACACATGCACTTAAACGCCTCCTCTCACATGCTTGCACAGAGAATTCCATCATGAGGCGTGTTCACAGGCTAATTTTTGAAACTTCCCCAAATTCTTAGCCGCATGGGCAAATCCAGCAGAGAGATTCTTGGCAGGTACAACCCTCCGCTTCCTTAATCTGCTTTATTTCAGACTCTCCCCGCAGAGGTCCATCTCTCCTGATTTGTCAGGAGAGGAGATGGGAAGAGAACGGTATGTCTGTGAGTATACTGGAGCTGTACTAATTGTCATTCAAGAGTTATGATACAATAAATCTGCAACGGCACTTTCCTCAAAGAGAAAAAGTAAAACACAAGAGTTCGAAAGTTGAAACTTTGTAGAACTTGTGACTAGGTGGAGCGGTGATATAAGGTTTCCTTAAGGAGGGATCATAATGAGATTTCGTCCACTGTTTGGCATCTTTCTAAGCCAGATGTTTACCCTCAGTCAGGTGACGTTTTCTTTCATGTTTACTTTGATAGAATAGAAAAGCCCAAAATTAACTTTTGAACATGAATTTAGCAGCAAACAACACTGTTATTTAAAGATATAGTGGCTTCCTCAGGAGAATCACTAAAAACATGTAACTAAAAGTAAGCAGAAGTATGGAATATTAAGTATATTTATTAGTGCTGCCAGCGTTAATCTTGTTAAAATGACGTTAATGCCATAACCGCATAACGAGACTAATGCTGACAGCACTAATATTTATGTTGTATACCTGTTTGTTTGTTTAATTGAGTATGTGCGGTTGTTGTTTCACTTTGCTCCTGTGCTTTCTGTTTGGCTCCTCTGCTGTGTTGACCAGACAGATGACGAAACAGAGCGCAGGAGTGCTGCAAAAACAAAAGTCGTGACTGGGCTCAATATCAGTTATCTCTGCAGTTGTCTTGCATAGCAAGGCAAACTAAGAGCAGTGATTATGTCTCGACTGGTATATTTATAGATTTTGTAAGGAGGAGCTGTGGTTCACAGACCCATTTCACTTTAAAATAATTGTGCACCAGTGGTTCCAAATTTACTATTCACTAGCCAACTACTTCATTTCAACCAAACATGGGATAATCCTCTCACATGCATTTTATTTGTATTATTTTATTTTTTATGTCAGTGAACCTAAATTTGCAACTAAAGCATTTGAATAAAAATATATATTTAATGTCAGATGCATAAAGTTTTTGTTGATCACCAAAATGAGACGGTGTTGAGGAAAACAAAGAACACTGAAAAATCATGTTCGGCAACACAAATCAATAGATTAAAGGTCATAACTATGGATCCTGTGGGTCTTGTGGGTTGTTAACCCTAATGCAATAAGCAGGACTGTATTCTTTAGCCTTTATTTACTATAAATTTAGAGAAATGCTTATTCTATTAGAATAATGAAGTCATTATATCAGTCTGGGACTGATGTTTATTCACTCGAACCATAATGTAAATTGACTGCAATGATATATGTTTATCTCTTGTCCAATTCTTATTTATCCCTCATATTTATTTACATATCTGTAAGTTAAAAAAAACCAGACAGTCATAAGAATGTTATCTTATATTTATTCTAGTTGCACACATTAGGATTGTGTGTATGTAACGTACATAGTGCAGTATTAACAATAAAATTCATTGTTCTTGTTTGAAAGAATTGACTTCCCTCTTCCACTTAAAATCCTGAGCAGAAGAGAAATTATCTCTACTAAAGAAAAAAAGCTTTCTGTACAAACTGGTATTGGTGCAAACCCCCCCCCCCCCCCCCCCCCCCCCAATAAATATATTTAGCCATGAATTTTACAGAATATAACTTGAAGATCAATATTGTTTTGACCGTTCGTAGGTTTAGAAACTGACTGGTAGCTGGAGCATGTGGTAAAGTAAAAGCGTACCATGAAGGATGGATACAAATATTTAATGCTGGGAGCAAAGCAAGCACCTTGAGAATTGCATGGAGGGTTGAAAAGGTGAGAAAACTTGGAGGCACGCCATGTTTTGGTGCAAAGAAGATGTGTTTGACTTTTCAGCAGATTCGTGTATCTGGGACTGAGGTTTCTCTGTAATTCCTTCATAAGCACTTCTACCAGTCATTTCAGCAAAGAAGCTTCACTTAGCATTTCTATGGAAGCCATTACATGCCTATACCGTCATTGACTTGAAGAGGGGGGGAACAGAGATGAATATGCCATAACACGACTGCTTTCATTCACACCTGTCAGACTCAATATAACCTTATTAAATGGCGCAAAGGGGAGCAGGTAGGCAGTGAATTCTCAGCGCTTTCAAGAACTCGCTGATTTATGCTTTATAAATTCAAGATGAGGTCACATCACCTGCTGAAGCTTTTAAAATCAGCTTTCAGGGTGGAAACAGTGCACTCAAAAAAAGATGGAGTGGAATTGGGAACATAAATTGCAGTGGGAGAAAATGAAGCGGCCCAAACTCTATTTTTCTTATTAAAAGCAACTAAACATCAGGCAATAAAGTAGCCCTCATGTTGTCTCTTTCTTTGTCCCGACAAGCCAGCTCTGGGGGGAACCGAGACACAATCCAGATGACAAATGAGAGCTTTATGGCTGTCCGCATCGCGGACTCAATGTTCAAGGGCACACCAGGAGGATTTTCCAAGGGAATAGGCCTAAATTACTTCAGGTTGTAACTTTTTCAAACTGATGCAGCGCCTTAAAAAAGAGAAACACCGCGGTGCGTTGAGCTCAGGTGAGAAAGGCGTTTTGATATTCGGAGCAGACACAGATTAATGCATTAGGACGGAAATCGTGACGAAGTCACGTATCCTGGTCACTTTATCTCTCTGTGCTGTGATGCGGGGCTCTTTCATTATAAAGCTTGGCGCTACTGTACAGGAAGCATAATTGAGTCTGTGCATATATATCCAAGTGGTGAGAAAAGGCTTTTAGAGCCAGATGACAGAAAGCTTTCCTCACACAATAAAAAATTTCCAGAGAAACACTTGAGTTTCTTTGCTTGGATGAAGGAAGACATGGGGGGATTATATGCCAGAATCTTATTAGTAAGCGTTTATGTTTCCTAATGTTGTAAAGGATCCATTAAATCTATCTTTAGGCATAGGTCTTATAAGCAATATCTGTAGTGGAGATATCAAAGATAGGCACGGCTGTGGCACTGATTCCGTCTTTGAGCACTACGGTCACCCCGGTGTGTCGGCCAGAACACCACTTAAGGCCAAATTGTCCCAGAGTATGAAAGAAGAAGGGAGCTTGAGGTTCCGTTTGAGGGACTTTATTGTCACCACTTAATCTCTGGGGCTGTAAACACAGCGGGTGTACATAAGTGTGTGTCTATGTGTGTGTGTGTGTGTGGTTTCCTACAAAGGAAATAAACAAGGGAAATAACAATAAATAAAGAGAATAGACAAGTCAAATACTCAAATATAAACATAATACAACATAGTTAACATAATCACATATAAAGATCAGAAAAATATAATACACTTCAAACTGCTCACACTATGCAACTAAATAGCATTAGTGCGAGGTTAAGCAACCGTCAGTACACAGGAACTAATTCCGGTATGAACTTTGGGGCCTTTTATACAATATCTTTAGAGAATATTTTACTACCAGTTAAGATACCCGAACTCATCCACTTAAGGCAACAACTCATCCCTAGCTCAGATTGGACAATTCAGAGTTTACCAGCTAAGAAGCTTGACTACATACTTGAAGGTGTTAATTCTCCACCCAATCTTTTCTCACTTGACTATGTTCCACCTCAGTTTCAGTACATAACGGATTTGTAAATGAATAAGATTACAGATTCGCATGGTGGAGATGAGCTTTATCCCATTGTATCTAGGCTCACCGTCAGCGATGGGATGAGGAGGTAAGGTTTTTGGGAGGGATGCGGAGCAGAGCTGCTTTGAGGTGGTTCAGGGATACGATTAAAATGCCTCCCAGGCGAGGTGTTTCGGGCATGTCTAACTGGGCGGGGACCTGGGGCAGACGAACGCAATCTGGAGAAATTATGTTTCTCAGTTACCTCACAATCCCCCTGAAAGCGCTCGAGGCAGTAACTGGGGGGAGGGAGCATCTGGGCATCTCTGCTTTAAACTTCGATCCCAAAAAACCCGACCCAAATTCGCAGTAGAAAGCGGAAGGATGAATTTTAGGAATCTCCTCCTTTCTAAAATGAAAATACAATACGCAATACTGAAAAACGGCTGCCGCTTGTGGAGTTTAAAGAAAATATTCACCCTTGGATAATCTTACACAATTAGGCATCATCATCAATTAGTGATGCTCTGTGCAGTATTTTACAATAAAATGTTGTAATTGCTTTCATTTGCAGAAGCAGCTGGGCTGGTAAAACAGTGATATGGCTTTTATCTACATTTGGCCATGGCATAAATGTGAGTAATAGAACAACAGCACCAAGCATGAAATTGACAGAAGGGCATAATAGCTGCTCTAAAAATAACAGCAACTAATAACAACCACATCAACTACTGTATTTTTACACGGGATAATTATCTGATTTTACTATAAAAGATACAGCGTCAACTGCTTTTATCAAAAATTGCATTGGAGACTGAGCAATCCTGCTTTATTTCTATCAGGCCTTGTCACTCAGTAGCTAACATTATGCTAACTGTCAACAAAAGAGCAATTAGTTAATAGCAGTGCTGAAGCATTAAGTTTTCCTCTTTTCAGACGGCTATAAAAACAGAAACTTACCAAGAAACTTTTAAAATTTGAAAGTCAGTAAAGTCTGCACTGCACTAAATTCCTCGAGTCCTTTCAGAGTTGTTTAAGAGTGCATTAACCACAAAGCTTGATTAAAGACAGCTAATGTCAGCTAATCATGGTAATTCGTTGCTTTTGGGATTAATGAGCTCACACACGGCTCTCCAGTGAAACATGTATCATCTAGAAAAAGTGCCTTGATTTGAGCTTGCTGACGTGTAGTTTTTTGAGATAATCCCATGTGCTCAAAGTTAATAAATGTGAAGATATTTTTTTAATCTACTATAGATTTTTCCCAGGGAAAAAGTGCTTCCAATGCCAAACAAGATTCAGTCCTAACTGAGACCCAGAGGAGCTTTCAATTAACCACACCATTCTTCACCGAAAGACCTGAGGTATGACTCACCACACGCTGTAGTACAAAGTGGCATATATCAGCTGGCCTCCTCTGGCAAAGGGAGGGGTGCTGATCACATATTATCACACATATCACAGATAATTATTCTTTTTTTTTAACCTTTATGTATTTCTGTATATTTCATTAGTTCATAATCACTGGGAGTCCTTTTTTTAAGCTACTACCCTGGCCTCAGAGATGATGATGTCAATCACTGGGAAATTTATTATAGATGAAGATGAACCACTAATGACTTCAGTGATTTCCCAATTTTTCATCTTGCATCAACATCAGTGTGACATTTGTGCTTTAGAGAATACGTCATCACAGCTAGATTATCATGACATTTTCTTGAACAAACACTGAGGATATATGTCTTTTAATCATTTTAGTAGATAATGACTTACATTATCATCATGTTATATGTTTAATTTGTCCAATATTTTGGTTTATGAACTGAAAAATGATGTCAGTGTCTGCTTTAAACTGTCATGATCCTGGGTCCTTTTGACCCAGCGTTTTGTGTTTTCTCTTCGCGATTTTGGTTCTGTTCTCTAATTGGTGTTTACCCTGTTCCCCCCGTGTGTTCCTGTTTTATTGTGAAGGTCTGCGTCTTATGTGAGTGTTTTCAGTTTGCCTCCCTGGTCTCGTCATGTTAATCACTCCCAGCTGTGTCTCCCACCTGTGTGTAATCTCCCTGTGTTCTGAGTGTATTTAAGTTGTATTTTCTGTCTTAGTAATCGCTGGTTCGTCTGTGTTGTTTCCCCTCGGTCTCCCTGTATGTATTTCCCCGGACCTCCCTGCACCGTCATTCCTGGTTTGTGTTGTTAGTTTACCCAGTTTAGGTTTCGGTTTCATGTTCACACCCCGTTGCTGTTTGTACCCACTGCTGTAAATAAACACTCACCTGCACCAGAGCTGCCGCCTTTTGGGTCCTTACTACAAATCCACACGGCTTGCCCCGCAAACCGTGACATAAACTTTGTGTTTAATCTAAACAGCAACAACCAGGACCAGCGTCATTGGGAAAGTAATTACATTTTTTTTAAGGGGGCATTTATGAACATTTCCAGTGTCATATTCCTATTCTTGATGTCTTTTAGACTAGTTTTGCATGATTTGTAATTCAAAATAATCCTTATTTATCTTATGCCAGGCTTTGGAGAAGCCCTTCAATTCATGAGTTTTAGCTCCTATCCCTATAAAGCCACCCTCCTTATAAGATTAAAATTTCTTCTGATCAGCTGTTCTTTTAGAAACAAAAGGCTTAAACAGCAGCTGAGTGGGGCTGCTGAGCTCACAGACCAAACATTGTTGACCGTATTAGGATATTCAACCTCACTGTCATTGTCCTCAGGCACGAGTACAAAATCAAGTCCTTAGAGTACTTCAAGCAGAAGCTTTTGGCTTACAGGTGTTCTCCTTCTCTGCAACCTGTACTCACCTTGCAGTGGCAGTGCAAGAGTCTCTGGATGTTGCCAAGGCTTAACTGACAATTGTCTATAACTGACAGGGTGGGAATAAAGGCATGCCTGAGGTTTGCTTTTGGGACATACCACTTCTTCCTTTTTTATGTAAGGTTATTAATTAATTAAAAAAAACAAAAAAAAACGTTTCTACAAGCTCTTGTGGTAGTATTAAATTATGTAATGGCTGTTGTAACATAGGTATTATTTTCATACAGCAGAAATCATCATTTGAATTTTGGTGATGTTTTACATCAGGATAAACCACTGTAACACTGTGTACAACCGTGTATACAGCTTTCTTAAGTTAATATGTCAATAAGGTTGAGGCCTGTTGCATAGGCCAGGCTTTAGCTGTAAGACAGATGGCCTCACATTAGACTCTACAATACTCTGGTACCCATGTCATGTGCATGTAAAACAAGGCCAAATCATCACTGTGATTTGACAGCTGATATGAGGTGTTTGCACCGATATGCTGTGTGGTTTTCTCCAAATGTGCATCGTGAGCAAACATCTCTCCAAAAGACATTGTTCCAGAAGTCTTGCGGTTTGTTCAGATACAACGTTACACAGTGTGACCAACTCTTCCAAAAAAGCCATACTTGTTCATTCTTTTTCTAATTGCACTGTCATGAGCTGTATCATTTAAAATGCTACCTGAGGCCAACAGAGCCTGAGATGCAGCTCTTAAATTTTTTTTATCAAGTTTCTCTGAGCATTGCACCATTTTGGGATGGATTTCCCGGGATGTCCGCTACATACACCTGAATTCTCCAGCAAACTGCCAAAACATTTATTGCACTGTTCACATTTAATTTGTTTATTATTTGCTCAAAACTAAGGTCTGAGAAAAATTAGCAGGTGGTTGAGGTTAGCATTCAGCCCAAATAGCAATTCATAATGTACTGTTTTAATCAAACTAAAGCAAAGGACTAAAAGAAGCTTTAGCCAACTTCAAGTAAAACTAAAGCATCTGTCTAAGTGTCATTAATGAAGAGTATTGCACCAGCTGCTCATCTCTATTATCAGTTGGCGTTTTCCTAAAGTTAGCAAGCCAGTGTACTCAATGGCTTTCGAAAACTGCTGAGGGATTGTAGTTTAATATAAGAGATCCAGCTGCAGGTGATTTAAATCAGAAGCCCTGGAAAACACAAAAGAATCCTTCCGCTCAAGTATTTCAATTTACATTGATGCGTTATATATTTTGCTCATGCTCCTATCAGCTTGCGATGAGTGGTTTAGTGTTTTACTCGAGAACACTTTACATCCAGACAATGTTGGGGGATTTGACATGTGACTTTTCAATTATGATGCTATCTCTCGTAGCGCTAAGCCATGCTGCTAAGCACACACTTTGGCCACATATCAGCAGGGCATGTGTTACTGTTTCCCTTAAAGCCCATATAGATTATTACCATTTGGAGAAAGCACCATGCATAACTGAGCAGAGCCTAAGGATAAAATTCTCAGCCAATAATTGAGTGCATGGCAGGGTAAATGTCAAACTATTTGCAAGCCATTCGTGAGCTGCGTTATTCTTCTCTATTAGCCTAATGTGCCAGAGTTACTCCTCTCGGCTTTGTGCAAATTCATATTGGATTTTTATTAAAACTCAAACCAACATTAATAGATGTGCCTCTGGGGTAGCTTTAAAAATCAATTTGCTAAACAGCACAAAATTACCCCCATAAGCATCTCCTTGGACCGCATTACCCGTCGAAGGTGATTCTCATTCCGATGTGAGTAAACTTTGCCTCATTGACCAAGAGATTCCCCTCACTTTTGACTCCAGAGCCATGTGCTCCCTCATTACTGTAACAACCCAAACAGACAAACGGGATCCTGAGCACACTGCTGACAGGAAACTCAGAATGCAGATCCTGCCTGTCAAATGGCCCTCCGGCGATTCCTGCTGCTAATGAAGTGAAATATTCTGGCATCTGAATCTGAAATAGAGCTGTATATTTGGACACATGAATATGAATACAATCAGCTAGACTTGGCTCATTAATGAAGCGGGGAGAGCAACCAGCAGACAGGATTAATTAATTACAGAGTGACATTTATGGATAATAACCTTCTGGTGGATATCACGGCTAATGAATATGCATAAGACTATCAAAGGGGAGGCATCCAGCAAAGATGAAATATCTATATTCAGATCCATGATCTGGTTGCTGCCTCGTTGTCTGAATCAGCAGCGTAGTATCGTGATTTCAGAGCATGTGATGTTTTGAATGATTGCTCACAACTAGCCAGTACGACTGAGTTGTCACTTCTACAGTGGTGACTTTGGGGTTAAGGAAATTCAGGAATAATTGATGGTGAGATCCCACAGCACAGCGGTAGAGTTGGGTTTTGCAAAGCAGATAGTTTGTCTTGAATATAATGGTGTCATAGCAGAAACAGCACACTGTAAACCAAACAGCAGCTGAAGCAGTGTGGATGTTTTCAAGCGCACATGTTATATTATGCATTGCTGTGTCATTAAGGGAGTAGTGTAGTTAAGGCTGACCTCATATTTTCAGCTTCTTGATAAACTGATGCACTGTGATATGGAAATAATTTGCATGATAAGCATAGTTAACAGTCAGAAGCTGCTTGTTGAGCAATATTGGAGAGTCAGGGTTTCTTTGTTGATGTGATGAAGTTCCTGGTTGAATCATGTGTGTGCTTTACCACTTATTCTCTGTATGTCCCAGAAGAAACATTCGCTGTCATCTGTTATCTGTCAAAAACCAACAAAATTTAAAAAAATAAAATAAAAATGAAATTTACTGTAATCAATGTAATGAGATTACAGTTTTAAGAGTGTAACAGGGTGAGGATGAAGTCAAGGTTTACTGTACTTGACCAAATCAGCCTTTGGCTCCACAGAACTAAGGGAGCAGCTGGTGCAACACATTTGCATATACTCTGTACTCTGCAGTCTCTCAGCATATCACTTGGCTTACCAACATGTTGAAATTTAGGATATTTCTCAATCAGTGCCAAGCCAGTTGCATCGGAGTCTAAGTGATTAATTGGCAAGCCAGTATCGGCCCATATCAGCTATTTACCAACCTGTCTGTACTGGAATTTGTAATGGCTGGTAAATGAAAATGTAAAAGGTAAAGAAGAGAAACACCCTTCAGCCATTTCAGGCACTTTGAAACTTCCCTGTTGGCAACATGTGTTTGGAAATCCACAAAAACAACAACAAGTTGAACCGAGCAGTTGGACAGAGATTAAATTAATAAATGTGTAAATTAATAACTGTACAAATATAACTGCAAATATTACTGAAATCTATTTCTGTTTTGTGAGTCTGACAAAAAAAAGTATCACCTGATTTATCAGAATATCCGACTTTTAAATAATCACATATCGATATCAGTCTTAAAAAACATATGCCATTTGGGCTCTATTTTGCAATAGCATAGCCTGGAACCACTTCATATGTGTGAAGGCTATAGTGTAGCACAGACAGAGCCGTGCCTACATACAGTGAATGTTTTGAAGGCTAGAAGTTAAACTTGGAGCTATTCTAAACATTTTAATACTATCTGATTGCATATGAAAATTATCCCTTTTAGCACCTTTCAAACTCTTTGCTTTGGATTTACAGCGCATAGACACTCTTGCAGTTTTCCTCTGTGTCATTTTCCAATGCCGTTGGCAGCTGTTTTCATTATACACTGTATGCCACCTACCAAGCACCAGTGTATTCAAACTGTTCTCATACTAAGGTTTAGTTCAGCAGGAAATCCACTCAGGGAACTCAGATGACTTGTAGAGATTTTAGTCAGCAGTATTGATATCAAGGCAAATAAGCATGAGCTCACATGCAGACCTACTGTATAGTTATCCAGTTCTGAGCCTGTTTCTTTGCAGGAATCTTTATACTAACTTAGCATGACATGTTTTCCCACCACCTCTAAGGTTTACAGGGGATTGTCTGAAAAAAAGAAAATATCCAGGGAGATGCTATGGTAATGGTAATTACAGCCAAGTATGCAGAAGAGCGTCTCTGAACACACCACACATTGAATCTTGAAACATGTGGGCTATAGCAGCAGAAGATAACACAGTGTTCTACTGAGAACAGGTAAGCTAAGAGATGAAAAAATGAAAATAAGGCTACAATGCAAACAGGATAAGAACATTGAAAAACTGTTACCTGGTCTGATTAGTGTGAATTTCTGCTGCAGAATTTAATATAAATAACATGAAACCATGAGTCCATATCGTTTTTATTTTATTAATGCTCCAGGCTGTTAGTGGGATTTAAATAAGCTCCAACTGAGCTTGTTTAAACAATGCAGTATTGTTTTTGAGCGCATCCATCTCTTTATGACCACAGTGTGCCCATCTTCTGATGGCTTTTTCCAGCAAGATAATGCAAAACAGAGGTAAAAGGTAAAAGACATAAAAGAGATAAAAGACGGCAAAGTTTTTGACTTACCTTGAAGTTAGTATGAGTGCAGCCAAGTTACATCAGAGAGAAAGCACTTAACAAATCCTTAATATATATATGAGATAATTCCATCAGCTGGTGACTGTAGGACATCTACCACTCCTGCCAATAAACTCCAGAAGTCAATCATCTGCTTTAAAACGACCAAACCAGAAGGAGAAAGCCAATCATGTTGTTGTGCTGGAATAACCTTTTTCCCATTCATTTACTTCCCATTCATCTACATAAGTCCTTACGTAGATGGCCTGGTAGGCATGTTTCTTAAAAGTTTACCCTTCACAGCTTGTGTTAGCCACAATCTAGGATGCCTATACATGCACGATTTAAAACAGACAGCCAGAATTGCTATACAGGCATACAATATGTGAAGTAAATGTAAGTGCTGAGACTGAATTAATTTCAAAAGGATTTGCTTTCAAGCACTTTCTGAATGTCACTCGAGTAAAGGGAATGATTAGAGGTCTCTTTCATAATCAGTCTCCCTTCTTGCTGCTAGGCAACAATGAAAATGTTTAATGGTGGATGTAGCTAGGGGTGCACAACGGTAGAAAAAGCATGCTCGACTTTTATTAACTTTTAAGCAACGGTTTAATCAGCTGAACGGCATTAAAAGGTGGAGTTCAGTGCATGAACCAGGGAACAGCACTTTCACTAATGCATTTCTGCCACTGTACAGGACATAATTAAGCATCACGGAGAGGCAACACCTTGTCAGTGCAGCAGATGGTAGATAAGAGCATGAAAATAGTCATTAGGAACAAGGAGCTACTGTTGTTTTCATTATATGTTAGACAGTTTTCATAGCATTGGTCTTAAGTGCATTTCCTGACTGAACATGAACACGTTACTGAGCTAGGTCAAACTAATTAAGAAGGTGTAATCAATTGGATTGCATAATATGGCTGTATTAACATACAGCCAACCCATACAAGAACGTGTAGGGGAATAATCAGCATCCTGAAGGTCAACTTAATTACTGTAAGAGGGATCTTTTGCCATAATATCCAGACTGAAGCTGACAGGAGGCTAAATTTAAAACTCAAGTAAAGGGACGAAATGGTTTCAGTGTCCACACAGATGACCTTCCGCAAACGATGATTGATACTCCTGCCCTTATCTCATTGTCTCCTTCCTCTGCTGTATCAATCACTTACAAGGAATAATATGAAAAGATGTCCATTGTTCTTTTTGTTGGCTAGAGGTTAACTGGGGGAATATGCATCAAAGTGAACAAAACATACATTATCGGGCAAAAAAGGGATTACTATATCAGAAAATTGTGTTGTTGTTGTTGTTTTCTTTGTTACTTACATTACTTATAGGCAGTATTTCACAGTAATGCATTTTCAAACTTGAGTGCAATGTATTCGCAGACAGTGGCACACCCACACCTACTCCAGACCTCACTGTGTGGAGTTTGTGCCCTGTCTCTTGCCCTTTGACAGCCAGGTTTAGACTCTGGCACTCCCACAACCCTGATTTGGATAAGCGGTTAAGAAAATAGCTGGATTGATGTAACACCCACCTACTGTATATATTAAGTGACAGAACTTTCCTCTTGCCTTTAGATAAGCTTCTGTCCTCCATGGCTGTGAGCTGTGGGAGATATGCTGATCTGATCAAAGGAAACGCATCTGGTTCTTTGAGAGATGAAGGATTTTAAAATCTGCTCTACACCTTGTACTCCTCTGAAGGTTCAGTGATATTTTAATGTGAGGATCAGGTGGGCCGTGGACAGCTTTCTCACTTTATCCTGCTGAGAAATGACTCATGCAGCAGCTTCTTTGTCTTCGCTTGATTGTCAGCATGGCACTCGATGGCATTCCTGTCCAGCTTTGTAGAGACAGGATGTAATATTTCTGCAGATAGTTAACTGATATTACTGACATTTTAGTCTTTGCAGTGGTAGCTCCATAAGCACTGAGATTAAATCACAGGTAGGTAATCCAAATTGTCTCATTCCTACTCAAATAGCTTTATCTTTGAATTTTGCAGTGACTATGGAATAATTCAAAAAGAGCCTAAGAAACACAGATGAATGCTAATTTGTAGCTAACTATAAATCTCTGAATACCTAATGTTCTGCCTCTCTTCTCTTTCCCCTCACCCAAATGGTTGCAGCAGATGGCTGCCCTCCCTGAGCCTGAGTCTGCCTGAGGTGCGTGGCACTGAAATGAATGAAATGTTCACTCACTTTTTATTCTTGGGTAATGATTACTTTAGGACTTCCTCCGAATCAGAATTCTTGACAAATAGGGTTCGCCAATTCACTGTCACAATTATCATTTGGATCTGTTGTTGCACTACTGTCTGTTTTACTAAATAAAAGTTCTCATGTATCTTGTTGTGGCTTTGCTATTTGGTTATATTGTGGTCACTTGTCCTGCCATCATTCCTTTCAAGCATGTCTCTTAGTCTTTGTCTAGGTCTTGGTCTGCTCAAAGTAAATTTCCTCAGGCTGTGTGTATGTATGGCTATGTGCCAATTTCTCCTTACCCACCAATTCGTTATAAACACTGTGCTTAAAGGGCACCAACTGTGCATGCATCCTCTAAGCAGACTAAAAAGTACAATAAAAAAAAAGCCTAGTGGCTCTTGCTATCTACAGCTGTCAGTGTACACATGCATAAGGGAGAATTTTTTTAATTTGGCTGGAATGTTGGGATCAGGACTGCCATGTAGAGAGATATGCTGTATCATAATGTTGCATTAAACTGACCTTTACTTTATTCTCTCAAGCCAGAATACAAGATGCACAAGATTCAAAAGCAGCTGTACTAACATGTATGCAAATCTAGATGTTGCATACTTGATTACAGTGACCTAATGTAATGATCAGTGCTAGATCACGCTTCCTACTACCTACTGCTGTCTCTCAGAGAGACTTTTGGGTCACAAAGTTCCTAAAACAAGACACATGAGTGCAGTACATGTTGTGGTGCCATAAATGAATGGTGTAGTGGTTAGTACTGCTGCATCACTGCTCACACGTTCTGGGTTTCTGGTGAGGGTAATTTGAGTTGCTCTAGTTTTCTTTAAAAATCCAGACATGGATGATAGGTGTAGAATGAGCATCATGGTTATTAGTCTCTCTGAGGTTACCCTGTGATGGAGTGGTGAAATGAATTCAAACTGAAAGGAGATACTTCTTTATTCTCAGTCTGAACTGCTATGGTCATGGTGAAAAAGAAAGGGTTGATACCTTATTTTTTCATAAATCAGGACACAATGCAATAAAATAAAATAATTCAAATACAACTTCCGATATTTTGTTATTCATTATTACATTAAATGACTATCAGATACTAAACCAAACTACGAGAGTGTCTCACATCTGCCAAAAAAAACCCAAACAAAATTTGGGGAAAATATTGTTTGGACTGCGAACCGAAAGCTGAACTTTTTGGAGCTTTTTGTTTGAGTTGTGTTCAGTTGGGCGACCGTGGCTCAGGGGGTTGGGAATCGCATCTGTAACCGGAAGGTCGCCGGTTTGATCCCCGGGCTCTCTGTCCTGGTCGTTGTGTCCTTGGGCAAGACACTTTACCCTACTTGCCTACTGGTGTTGGCCAGAGGGGCCGATGGCGCGATATGGCAGCCTCGCTTCTGTCAGTCTGCCCCAGGGCAGCTGTGGCTACAACTGTAGCTTGCCTCCACCAGTGAGAGTGAATGAATAGTGGTATTGTAAAGCGCTTTGGGTGCCTTGAAAAGTGCTATATAAATCCAATCCATTATTACAGCTGTCAGAAAACTAACACAGCACTTCATAAAGAAAACATCATACCAACAGTCATACACGAATTCAGTTCTCTATGTCATCATTTCATGCCCTGAAGCTCAAGAGCACTTAGGTTATGCATTGGGACAATGACCAGAACCAGCACACACCAGCAAGTCCACCTCCGAATGGCTAAAATAACCAAAACACAAAATGTTGTTTTTTGGTTTTTGGTCTAACTAGGCGTGGCCTAGTTAAGCATTAGGACTAAGGTACTTTCTTTTTCACACGACTGTATATGACAGTATAACACAAACTTTGGATGAAACATATAGCAGTGTAAATAGTGTATGGATAGGTCACACTATAAGAGCCCTGGCTTTATGCTGACATTTATTCTATTGTATTTCAGTTTTATCTGTTTACTGCAGTGCATCTGTGTCTGTATCTTTAATTAAGTCTGTGAAGGTTCTCAGTCATCCAGGTCATCGTAGTCAAAGGAGCTTGCAAAGAAAAGCGTCTGGACTTCTTTAAGTTGCTTGAAGACGTTTCACCTCTCATCCGAGAAGCTTCTTCAGTTCTAAGGTCAAATGGTGTCCCAGATATAAACCTAGTGGGAGTATCCCCCCACAGAGGGACATAAGGACCCCCTGATGATCCTCTAATTGAGCCAAGATGTGAAACTGGGCGTGGGTCCCAATCAGCCAGAGTTTCGGGTGTGTTCATTGTGAAACCTGGCCCCACCTTATCATGCGAATTCCTGAGGTCAGATGGCCCAGGATGTGAGTGGGCGTTAAGGCGTCTGGGGAGGGAGCTCAAAACTGGATTATAGATGGCCGAGAGTTGGTGTCGTAAACCCCCACCTCTGTTCAAAGATGGTCGCTCACAGTGGACATAGATGGCTTCTTTCACTCCTCTTTCAAACCATCTGTCCTCTCTGTCCAAAATGTGAATATTGGCATCCTCGAAAGAGTGTCCTTTATCCTTAAGATGCAGATGGACTGCTGAGTCTTGTCCTGTGGAGGTGGCTCTTCTGTGTTGTGCCATGCGCTTGTGAAGTGGCTGTTTGGTCTCTCCAATGTAGAGGTCTGGGCATTCCTCGCTGCACTGTACAGCATACACCATATTGTTAAGTCTGTGTTTTGGCGTTTTGTCTTTCGGGTGAACCAGTTTCTGTCTGAGCGTGTTGCTGGGTCTGAAATGCACCGGGATGTCATGCTTGGAGAAAACTCTCCTGAGTTTCTCTGATACACCGGCTACATAGGGGATGACAATGTTGTTGCGTCTGTCCTTCTTATCCTCCCTCGCTGGTGTCTGGTCTTCTTTTCTGTGCCTCTTTGCTGACTTTAAGAACGCCCATTTAGGATAGCCGCACGTTTTGAGTGCTTTCTTTACATGTGTGTGTTCCTTCTTTTTCCCTTCAGGCTTAGAGGGATAAGGTGGGGCCAGGTTTCACAATGAACACACCCGAAACTCTGGCTGATTGGGACCCACGCCCAGTTTCACACCTTGGCTCAGGCGATTAGAGGATCATCAGGGGGTCCTTATGTCCCTCTGTGGGGGGTCACTCCCACTAGGTTTATATCTGGGACTCTCCACCATTTGACCTTAGAACTGAAGAAGCTTCTCGGATGAGAGGTGAAACGTCTTCAAGCAACTTAAAGAAGTCCAGACGCTTTTCTTTGCAAGCTCCTTTGACTATCTTTAATTAAATTATGAAAGTGAAAATATCAAAATTATACCTTAGACTCACCAGTATAAAGGTCAAATTTTGTTACAGTTTCAGTTCAATTGCAAGAGTTGGTTTTTATAATAACCGAACGATAGAGTGCATTACTACTTATTGTCTGATTTTGTGAGCAAAACATTGTGGTAACCAGATTGTGGTGCTCAATTCCTGTTAATGAATTTTAAATTGTCGCAAGTGTCACATTTCATCATTGTTGTTATCATGTCATAACTTCCCCAAACACCAGCTATTTGGCTTTATTATATGTATTTTTTCTGCTTCCTTCCTTTGTCTTACTAATTCCCAATTGTAATATATGCTGTTACTGAAATTATCTGCTCACAAGCAGCAAGAGACATGCTAAACTTTCCTACCTTCTGATTATGAAAAACTGATTATATTTGCATCTTTTTGAAAGCATTATCTCACTGAGCATGGGCAGACTTTCCTGCATCATTTTTCAGATGATACTTGACCTGTTTTTGGACTTGTTATTGCTATTGACTCAGCCGCATTAACCCATCAACACAGCAATTTGCCCTCAAATATTATCTAATTATACACTGCACATCTGAGCGTCAACCTTGCCCGTGTGACATTTGTGGCGTGTCATTAACATATCTGTTCAATTTCATTCTGCGATTCATATTGGTGTCAGTATCTGTCCCCTGAGTCCTCGCCTACAGCCAACCTATCTGTGTGGCAAGAAAGATGACGCCCATCACCTTTTAGCGCGCGTCATAGGTGAAATGACATTTGAATACCGTGCCAAATGTGAGTGCAGTCTCCACTCATGCGCTGCTGTCAGGAGTGATCACTGTTATTTCAGCTGCCTGTCCAAAGAGGGTTCTGATGGCTTACCCATTTCGCTGTGTTAAGGTAGTCAAGATAGGAGCCCTGCATTTGGCCTCGCTCGGTAAATCTGATTAGAGGGGCTGTAATAGCAGGTTGTGTCAGAGAAAGCACTATAGTGTATGAGGAGAGGACAAAGCAAACACACCAGCCATCTCTTTGCCCGTTCCTTCCCTTTGCTCTCTCTTCAAAACAACAGCAAAGTGTATTATGGAGTATCATGCTGTCACCTTGGGATGTGATGGGAAATAGAATGGACTACTCAATAGACCGCTAAATTAACTTACTTTAATTTTGGAGACCATAGAGTCCAGAAAGCCACACACACACACACACACACACACACACACACACACACACACACACACACACACACACACACACAGATGTGCACACATCCATTACTTTATATGTTATATGGATCCTGAATCAAAATGAGATGTCCACCCTCTGAAAAGGTGACAGATGCACTACATAAACAGAAATAGCTTTATGTCTCTAAATTCCTATGAATCATTCAGGTGCAGCCAACTAAGTGGCGACTGAGCCACTCTCCCTTCTATGCCTTATAGGTTTCAACCAGATCCTAACCGTCTATTTCCCAGCATAGTTAAAGATTCACAGCAAATGTGACGTAAAATTAAGGAAGAAAATGTTGTACTTGTAATCATTCTTTGCTATAATCCAGGACTGCAGAAATATTTTATCATTGTATGCTTGGTAGCAAATATTTATTCTGGTGTTTTGTCAAATAATCCTTAATTATGTTATAGTGGGCCTTTTTTAAAGCTCCACGAGTCATCCACTGTCTGAAACAAGATGTACCCTACCTTTAAGCCACCTTTTTCCTGATTGGCTGCCCCTCGCAAGCAGGTTTGGCAGGCCGGACTTCAGTATTGACAACCGATGGTTAACAGAGAGTACTTGCGCATACCCTGATCTAATTACTGGAAACTGATCATCAGTATATTTAAGTGTGCATATGACAGAAAAATGAGGAAAAGTAATGTCTTCTGCTTCTACTAGGTCAATTGCTGTAATTGCTTTAAACAATGCAATGTCCTCATTAAAGAACAAAGCAACCTTACACATTCATGCTGAGAAGAATTAAAGCTTTTGAGCTAAATGTGCTTTCCAGTGCTGCAGTGTGGAGGAGCACTAATGCATGTGGAACATCTGTCGTCTCTTTCACACTTTATTTCCGAGGGACTCCTGAGGTAATGGTGCCAGCGGTATTTCTAATACATGTTTAACACCATATACGACGGAGAATTCAATAGAAATAATGGCTGATGAGTCACTGACTGATAATGTTCTTTAAAACCAAGTGCAGATATTTGAGGCAGCAGTAGCTCTTTCATAATGTAGATGATTAAATCCACCTTGTTAACTTTACATTTTAGGCTCTTGATACTCCTTAGTGAACCCTATATAAGCTCCTGCTGCTTGGAAATATGAAGCTATATTCTCACTGCAAGAGAACAGGCTCTGCTCCAGCTCCAATTGCCATTCAGATGATTGTTGGATCTGCATACAGTATATCTGCTACAGGATATAAAGCTGCATAAAAAGGTTTGTGAAGGATTTATATCTGCATAAATGTGTCCTTAATGTGTCCTTAAATCATATATTTGAGAGAAAAATAGAGAAATTGGGTTAACTTAGTTATTTGTTTAATTTAATTTAATTTATTTGATGTAAGGAGGACTGTAGTAATATAGAAGCCTCTTGGTTTTTGAATTAAGGCATTTTCAGTCCCATTGCCATAGTTGTATAACATTAGGCATCTAGCTTAGTTTGCCTTTACAAATATTTGTGAAAGAACAAGTCGTTCTTAAAGGTGCATTTAGTAGTTAGTTGCTATCAGGTGCTCTCTCTCCTTTCTCATCTCCACCTTATTCTCTTCCTCTACATCTTCATCCTCATCTCTTGAACTGAAGTCAGAGCTCTAACACACACAAACGTGCCTAAACATGCTTTTTTATTCCTGATATTGTCACATTACTTACTGTCATCTGATTAGACATGTCTCCGAACAGCTGACAAAAGTCAGCTAAAACAATAACTGGTTTTTAGGAGATTAACACTATGTCACATTTGCAATTTTTATGTATTTATTTTTCACATATCGTATTAGAGTTTATCCACTGTCTGAGTCTGACAACGCTGGATCCACTTCAAAGAAAGTTTCACTAACACTGGCTAACAGCAGCTAACAGAAGCTAACAGAAGCTAACAGCAGCGCTTATTGATTGAAAAGTCCTCAACAACTTACCTCAGTATCGCTGTCATTGGACAGACGTGAGCTTCACTGATGTTGGACTCCTTTCACAAAGACATATATAGAATACATGATGTATATATTTATATATTGTAATATATGTATAACTACTTGCAGAGTAAATAGGCATACACTCTTCTTAAAGGCATATTGATAGTTGCAATAAAGAGCAGTAAGTAACTGGAAGTTGTATTATTGCAAAGTGATACAGCAACTCAGCCAAGTGGCAGACTGCATAGTTATTTTTTCAAATTTCCTTTTGTGGAACAATTTGGGTGCTCAGGAGATTTGCCTTATTGCCAGGCATCATCCTCTTTATGTTGAGATTCAATTCATGGAGAGATATCCTGATATTTTCTCCTTGAATTTGCTGATAGGGTGGGATGTGATTTTTTTTCTATAGTGTTTTTTCCTTTCTTAAAATAGAATGCTTCTGACTGCACCACTGCCATGCACACAATTGTTGTTCAGTATTAACCTGATTATGTACTTAAGAACATTAACATTAGCCACTGATACAATATGCTTGTTCCATCCATTTCTTCCGTATATCCATTTCATGGTCACAGGAGTGCTGGAGCATTTCTGAGCTATCACAGGGTGAAAGACCCTGAAAATGTTGTCAGTCTATCACCGTGTATACGCATCACTTCACTGTAAGAGGCCTTCAGTTGCTTACGAGTTACAATAGGTTCCTTTGTGACCTTTCAAGCCACACTTCTTCAGGGTTGTTTGTTGGTCAATCACTCCTCAAAAAGACAACAATGGGCTTGAATTTTCTTCCATTTGTACCACTTTGTCTGACTGTGGATTGGCGAGGTTCACACTCTTTAAGGGTAGTTTTAAGACCTCTTGGAGCATTAACAGAGTCAAGAACACTTCTTCAAAACCTCCGAACTCTGCATTGCCTGTGCCATCCATGATTCACTCTATTAAACACATTTTGTAAATCAGGGTTTGACTAATTGCTGTTCTCTAAACAAAAACAATTCCATCATGATTGAAAATTATGCAATCGATTGAAAACTTCAGACTTTTATTTCACCCTTAAATTACCAGCTGATCTTAGAGGCTAAAAATATTCTTTCTCCATGGCTTGTTGTGCTGAGTAACGACAGATTCTAAGATTTTCATTTCACTAAATGGGTTCTCCAGGTCTGTTTGTAGGAGTTGTGTTTAGAGATGTCCTGTCTTTATTGTATTTGATAAACTAGCAATAATGTAGCAAAGGAGTCACCCCAATACTAAAAGGATACTTTAGTCATCATTGTTTAGAACACATTTCTTATTTTTTGACTTTTTTTTTTAAACTTTTGTGTCTATCATAACCCTGCCTCATCAAAGTGAGCAGGATGCATGTTAAATAGACATGAGAGTAGAAATGCCCGCTAGAGGTAGACTGTCACTGCCATGCAGAGTTTTGTTTTTCATTATTGTTCTTGTTTTTTTTTATTCAGCCAACAGATCCTCACTGTTTCCAGGTCCGTTCCTCATTGTTGTGCCTTGTCAGAGTTGTGATGCAAGATCATTCCTCCTTTGAAATGTCAAAGTAATGTTAATGTTAAGTGAGCACCTGCAGCTGTGCCACAGTTAAACCCTCAAAGCAATCTCTCTTTGCTTTCATGTATATAGTAGGTCTGTGTGCAGCCCAGCTTAAAAAAACACACCCATAAGTTCAGGACAGTTGTATGATACAAGGATAAAAGACATCAGTTTGGAGGTGGTTAAAGGCATAGTTTGGTATTTTAGGAAATATTTGCTTCAGAACACTCAGCTTGACGTGAGGATAAATGACACTTTCAAGTCTGTTTGGTGAATATGAAGCAGGAGTCAGCATCTGTCACTGTCGGTATATAATTCAGTCCCCTGCAAGTCTGAATTGAATGGATGCATGTCTATCTGCACTTGGAACAATCTCTGTTAACCAAATAAAGCAATTTGGGTGTTAGATGGTGGTGTTCTTTTGTGATTTTAAAAATGATTTTGATTGTTTCAATGTTCACTGTGTTGTCTATCCTGTCAATTTTGATTCAGTGCTGTATTTTCCAAATAGATATGCAGTCATGTGAAGAAGATAGCTTTCAAAGGACTCTTTGTCATCCTGTGAAAAACTAGTAAATATACCCTTACTGCTTCCAGAGAAATTAAGTAGGTAAGTTGCAGCTGGGCACTGCAAATCAAATGCACTTGATTAACTGACAATCAACAAGTGTTAACACCAGTATAAAAGCTGAAGGTTTGGTAGTTTTATGGTCTCATGGAATGACGTCCGAGCAAATTCGCACAAAAGTCCGACCACATAAAACACAGAGAAGGTACAAAAACAACAACAAAAAAAATAAAACCCACCCCACAAAGAGCTACCTCTCAGACTCTACAGGCCTGAGATAGCATGTTAATGTTAAAGTTCATGAAAGTACAGTTAGAGAAAGACTGAGAAAGTATGCTTTGTTTGGAAGGATAGTCGGAAGAAAGCCACTACTCTCTAAAAAGAGCATTTCAGGTTTGGAAAAGTACATCTGAATAAACCAGAAGACTGCTGGAAGAATGCTCCCTTGGACAGACGAGACCAAAAATGGGGATGCTTGGTCATAATGCCCAGCACCACGTCTGGAGAAAACCACAGGGCTTGTCAGCACAAACATCTCGCACCAACTACCAAGAACGGTGATGGAGAGGTGATGATTTAGGCCTGTTTTGCAGCCACAGGACCTAAGCACTCAGCAGTCACTCCTCTGTATACCAAAGTATTCTAGAGTCAAATGTGAGGTTATCAATCCGACAGCTAAAGCCTGGCCTAAACTAGGTCATGCAGCAGGACTATTATCCCACGCTCAGCAGCAAATCTACATCAGAATGTCTGAAAACAGAAAGACTTAAAGTGTTACAATGGCCCAGTCAAAGTCCAGACCTCCACCTGACTGAAATGCTGTGATGGGACTGTAAGATAACTGTGTATAGACTAATGCCTGCTAATCTCAATACAATAAAGCAATTATGTAAAGGAATGTGGGCCAAAATTCCTCCACAATTACAGGAGAGGATGATAAAGTTATAAAGCAAATGATTACTTTACTCCTGTTTGTTTCCCCCTTAATAAGCCATTTTGTGTTGTTTCGTGTTGTTTTATGTGTCTTGCTGTAAGGTGAAATGATTGAGAAACACCCCCTGTGTATCTGTCTCTTTCACCTTAGTCTTTATCTCTCAATCTGTGTTGTTCTCCCAATCTTAACAGGTGCTTATTCTCCCTTTACCACTTCCTGTCCTTTCATATGCTGTCAGATAGGGGTCGAGCCTGGGGCTTTACTTTGACTTCGAGCTTCTCTTTCTTCACAAGAACTTTTGCTTTTTTTCTGAAGGTCGAGTTTCATTTACTATTCTGACCCAGCTTAGCCCGACGTGTTAAATCATATGCTCTGTCTCATTGTGTGTAGGCTTGCTTCTTAAAATGCTCCTGTCTTATCAGGAAACTGAGTTTCGGGATTCAACCTGCCTTTGTTGTATGTAGGCCAACTAAAAGAATAAGGTGGTCATGGCCAAACTCTAAAGCAGCTTTTACATCTTATAAAAGTTTCATTATATTGCTCCTAGCTGTCTTTTTGCCTGCGGTAACCTCTGTCCACTTTTTATGTCGTCTGTTCACATTTGGACATTACCCTTGTGGTATTTTGCTATTATTAATGATGGACTGGAATAAGAACCCCCATTAAAATCCATTTTTAATGCCCTGCATGTTAGCTTTGGACAGCCATTGTAAAAATACTTTGTTTAATTGAATGTTAGGAAAGGAGAGTTGTGAAAAGGTAAAAGCAAATGGTTGGTTTTCTGGCATATTTGAACATGCAAACAGCTGATCCCTGTTGAACCTGTGTCTGCAGATAAAAGTGATAGCTCTTTTGTTGTAAGTAGTGACACCCCTGGCCTCAGAAGCTGGCATTCACTCTTTTAGCAGAAATAATTCATGGTAGGTATTTTGCATAATTGTCCAGCAGTCTCTGACACCGGTTTGCTGAAATGTTTGACCATTCTTCATTGCATAATTCTGTCAGATGCAAAATGTTTCAGGGTTTCCTTACTGTACTGCTTGTTTCAAATCCTCCCACAACATTTCTTTTTCTTCACACGGCAATTGCATAAGCCTCCTTTTTCTTCGTTCTGAGCCATTCCTTAGTGGATTCGTTAGTGTGCTTAGGAACATAATCCTGTTGAAAGATCCACTTCAGGCTCAAATTCTACTTTAGGACAAATAGCTTCACATTATGGTGATATGATGTAAAATAAAAGTTGAATCAGTGCTGCATGGTGTCCAGTCCCTGAGGCAGTAAACAAACCTCAAACCAGAACATTTCTGCCACAGGTAGTAAAAGGCTTTTCTCCTGAAAAGCTGTCTTTGGTCTGTGCTAAATATGTCTACTATACATATGTGAACTATAACTTTGACTTGTGATGACTTGTTCCAAATGCCCTGATCTTTACCCCTACCCCCCATTTCCCTACAATGTGCAAAATGTGATTTTAGTTCAGGGATTTATTAAAATATGTGCAAATGCACATGGAAGTACAGTATATAGGCTAGAAATAGTCACCTTGAGGCGACTTTTGTTGTGATTTGGCGCTATATAAATAAAATTGAATTGAATTGAAATAGAGTTTGTACAATCCTAAAAATCTTGTAAGTCAATATTTAATATGAGCATCTCTATTCTTCAACACAGTCTGAACTCTGTTAGGCAGCTTTCTTGTTATTTCTTTAAGTAGTCTTCAGGAATAGTTCTCCAGGCTTCTTGAAGGACATTCAAGGCTCTTCTTTGGATGTTTCTGCCTTTTGTTCTGTTCTCTGTCAACATGATCCCTTTTTCTGAACTGCCAGTGTATTTGGTTGGCTGAGCATCGCAGAGCATGGTTTGAGTGAGTGAAAACAAATAGCTGTACACACTCACTGTTGTACCTCCCCCTCCCCGATGATGATTTGAACCAAAAATTTCAAATTTGGATTAATCACTTCACCGCCTTTTGCCACTGATTTTCAGTCAAGCTCTTGCAAATTGCAAACTGTTATTGTTTTTCTTATGTCCTTCAATTGTCCAGTGTGCTCAGATGTTTTAAGGGCACAGGGTTTCATGCTAATAGCTCTTTGAGCATCACCTTGTTCCAAAAATACTATATTATGCCTGTCAAATATTCGACATTTTTCATACATTCAACTAAATAAATGGGAATTGTGTGTTTTTGTGACATGCTGCTGATAACAATGTGCCTAAAGCTACAATTTAAAGTTATTTTTCTGCTAGGTTGCCTGTTACGTCAGCGGTCCCCAACCTTTTTTGCACCACGGACCGGTTTAATGTCAGACAATATTTTCACGGACTGGCAGGTGTCATGGATAAATACAACAAAATAAAATGATACGACCAAGACAAAAACTGTGGTATTTTGTAAATATAATATTACACGCAAATTCACTGTGTAATTGTGTAACTTTATTAGCAGCATTCTCCTGAAATGCACCAATAACATTGAGAATAACATCCTCCTCTCTCCCCCTTAATACTCTGGTTGCTATGGTAACACGTAAACATTTCTTTCAAAATAGGACACACAACTACAAAACAAATATAAAAGTACAAGAAAATATGTAACTCACCATAACGCTCAATCAGTGAGAGCCCTGTGCTTGTTTCTCTGCAATGAGACGGTCCCACCTGGGCGTAATGGGGGACAATGACACCCGAAGTGTGTTGCTTATGTTCAGTCTGCTCCTCAATTTTGTGTTCATCGCTGTTACTGCAGAAAACCCCACTTCACACAGATATGATGTTGGAAACGGCAACAGGGTTTTTAGTGCTTTTGTGGCAATCTCGGGGTATTGTAATCGGAAGGTTGCCGGTTCGATCCCCGGCTTGGACAGTCTCGGTCGTTGTGTCCTTGGGCAAGACACTTCACCCGTTGCCTACTGGTGGTGGCGCCAGTGTCCGGCAGCCTCGCCTCTGTCAGTGCACCCCGGGGCAGCTGTGGCTACAATGTGGCTTGCCATCACCAGTGTGTGAATGTGTGTGTGTGAATGGGTGGATGACTGGATATGTAAAGCGCTTTGGGGTCCTTAGGAACTAAGTAAAGCGCTATATAAATACAGGCCATTTACCATTTGTTTTCTTTGTTGAAGTGGTCACTCTCTTTGGGTTGACCTGTCTGATTTATCATTAAAGCAGCGGTGTTGTCTCTTTTTGTTGTTACCATTTATATGATTGTTGAGGTATTTGATTATAATAAAGATTTTGTGTTAAATACCTCTGCCTGGTGTTCTTTTCATTTCACCCGGATCCAACTGTTACTGTCCCCCACCCTCATTGCCTAGCTTTTATGTGGGGATGTAACACTGATACATAATCATCCAGTGACCTGACTGGTTCTGCAGCTGTGGTTTTGGTTGTCAACGATCGTGCACACAACATATCCTCCTGGTAACGGTATCGCACATAAACAAGCAGTATTGCCTTATTGTCCACATCTGTAGACTCATCAACCTGCAAAGCGTACCATGGTGATGAATGAATTCTCTCCAACAACTGTGTCTCAATGTCCTCTGCTATTTCATCAATGCGACGAGTAACTGTGCTAGCTGACAGAGGCACCTGTGCTATCTTTTCAGCCGCCACCTCCCCAAAATGTCTTTAGTGGCAGGAAGGATCAATTCTTCACCAATAGTGAATGACTTTTTAGCCTTAGCAATACGGTTAGCCACCAAGTATGATGCTCTCAGTGCACCTGTATTTGTTGTTGTGGAGGCCCTCAGTAATTGCTTCTGTCCCTGTTGTTCCTGCTTTTTTTCTTTCAAAATACTCCAAAGGCTTGTTTTTTAATGTTGGGTGCTTGGTCTCCAAGTGACGAAGCAGTTTTGAAGGCTTCATTGGCTCATTGGAGAGCCGGTCACCGCATATTATGCAGAGCGGGCTTGGTGCGTGGGAATCACCTGTCGCGATAAATCCATATTTCAAGTAGGTATTTTGGTATTGTCTGTTAAATGCAGCTTTCTTTTTCTTAGTGGTTGTCATACACTCTTCTTCTGTCTCCTCACTGGGCCTTTTTCCCTTTGCAAAGCAACCCTCCAAAGACATCTGTTTTTTACTCATTTTGCTAGCTTGTAGGTTTAATATTAGCTACTAATGTAGCTTGACATGCGTCAAGAGTCAGTCATAGACGGAAGTAAATGAGAGAATTCAGTCTTTTTCAAAATAAAACACTGTTCAGAGTCAGATAATAAATAAAATGAAATTAATGTAAGTTATTTATTTTTTTCTGTGCGGTACGAGCCTCAACTCTCGCGGCCCGGTACCGGTCCGGGGCCCGGGGGTTGGGGACCGCTGTGTTACGTGTAGAAGCAACACTGGTTCGTCCCTTCAGTTAGGTGCCTTTTGAATCCTTGAACAATTTATAGGTCACCGTTTAGTGAAGAAAAAATTCCCCTGAAAATGGCCAGGTACAAAGACTGGACTGAAAAAAAGGTGATGTCCAAAATAAATCTTTGAAAGACTTTGAAAGAACTATTGCTCAAGATCACTTTACAAGAAAAATGAAATGAAGCTCCTCTTTTCTGCCTCCTCATCTGGAATCATCTGTAGTCCTTTGAAGAAATTAAATGTTTATTTGCTGTAACAACTTCCACATGATGTGAACTTCTACTTCTCCACATGACTGTAGTTTTGACTTCCAGCGTCGTATGTAACTGATTAATCTGTACTATTTATGGCATGTAGAAGATGTGCAGAAAAGCAAAGGTGTGCATCGCCAGCCAATATTTTTTTAACTTCCATAAACACACATTTACACATTGCTAAAACCACATTTGACCATGACATCTTTTTCTAAATAACCCCCTTGAGCAACCAAGTCATCAAATCAGCCTAAAACATCTGCTTCAGCTGGCTGCCAAATAGTGCGTGCTGAGGTGAATGCACGCTTGCATGCCCATCTTTTTCATGTAGTCCAGTAGTGTCCTGTCAGAGATGCTACTGTTTCTGGCTCATTTCCTCGCCCGATCCCCACGCCTAGCTGCTTCCTATGCCTCTAGGTAAGGCAGCAACCTGCCAAGCCACCCTGGGGTCACACATGGTCATGGCTAATGTGACAAAGCCAGCTGCTCATTGCTGCCCGACCAGCCTTTCACCAGCTGTGATTGGATGTCAGGGGTCGCCCAGTTGGCCCGCGGGGAACCCAGGTCGGATCAGCCATATCCTCTACACAGATAAGTGAGCTGAACTGTGCTGCTAACTTTAAATAAGCCCCTGTACAAAACCAGAACATGAGAATTTGATTTTATTAGTTGAATTTTTCTGTTTTCTGCACAATTCATCATACAAAATGATTACATTTTGTATGAGCGCGGGGTGATCGTGGCTCAAGAGTTGGGCGTTCGCCTCGTAATCGGAAGGTTGCCGGTTCGAGCCCTGGCTCCGACAGTCTCGGTCATTGTGTCCTTGGGCAAAAAACTTCACCCGTTGCCTACTGGTGGTGGTCAGAGGGCCTGGTGGTGCCAGTGTCCCGCAGCCTCACCTCTGTCAGTGCGCCCCAGGGCGGCTGTGGCTACACTGTAGCTTGCTATCACCAGTGTGTGAATGGGTGGATGATTGTGCATAGCATAAAGCGCTTTGGGGTACTTAGGACCAAGTAAAGCGCTATACAAATACAGACCATTTACCAGACCATAATCAAATGGAAAAGTCCCTTTTTAAAACTTGTTTTATCACTTTTAATCTTTTAACTTTATGCATCAAGCAAAAATTTAATTATATGCAACATTCACTCACTGGAAGAAATTTGTTTAATATTTAAACCTATTTTCTGCACATTCCAGCACATTAAAAAAAAAAAAAAAAATATATATATATATATATATATATATATATACATACACACACACACACACACACACACATATATATATATATATATATATATATATATATATATATATATATATATATATAAATTTGGTCGCATTTGCGACCAAATTTTTCAGTGGTGCGACTAAAAAAATATTTGGTTGCATTTTGCTGTTTTGTATGGAAGAGGATTAGGGCCACTGAAAAAAAAAAGAATTCTGACTTTATTCTCAGAATTCTGACTTTATTCTCAGAATTCTGAGAAAAAAGTCAGAATTCTGAGAATAAAGTCAGAATTCTGAGATTAAAGTCAGAATTCTGAGAAAAAGTCAGAATTCTGAGATTAAAGTCAGAATTCTGAGAAAAAAGTCAGAATTCTGAGAATAAAGTCAGAATTCTCTTTTTTTTTTTTTTCCAGTGGCCCTAATCCTCTTCCGTACTTATTACCCACCAGTCTACCGTTGTTTGTGGCTGCTGTCTTTTTCTTTTCTTTTTTTCACTTAAATGACCTTGGACAAGAAAGCCTATTTTTCTGTTATTCAATACTGACGAAATTTAAACTTTATATGCAGAACACTGTAGAATATTTTTAAGGTTATCTGCTATAAAAAGCCAGACCAGGAAAATCTCCTGCATGTTTTTCTGTGTTTTATTCTCAGTTACTTTCACACAAAGGCATCTGCTGTGATGTTCACAATTCTGAAGAAGTCAGTACTGATAAATGATCAGAATTATAATATTTCTGACTGTCTGAGGCTAAGTTGAATTGAATCGGGACTTTGAAAACCAGAATCGAATGGATTATAGAAATCAGTGATGATACCCATCCCTAGTGAGCAGCCTAGGCACGACAGAAGTGGATGTAGCTGTAATAGGAAAAGAACTATTGCTAACTTTTCTGTTAAGTTAAGGCCTGATCCTTCTGAAATTCATAGCCAGTGCTCTGACACGGTGTCATCAATCTTTGAATGCTGAAAAAGCACAGTGTATCCAGAAAAACACATTATATTATATAAATTATTATAAAATTTGTGTATGCCTAACTATTGTACCGGTACGCCCATGGCAAAAAGTTAGTCTAGAGCCCTGTATATACACACACACACGCGCACACACACACACACACACACACACACACACACACACACACACACACATATATACATATATATACATATATATATTTGTGTTTACACTCACTCTTTCAAATAGATGCAAGTAAAACACAGCAGAAAATAAATAAAGTCAAAGACTAGCGGTCCTGTTGCTCTATTTTCATCTGTAAAGCAGGAGTAGGTAGGCGGAGATTTACCCTGGTGCAGGTGTGCACAGCGGTCAGTGGAAGGATACGGCAGTTTCTCTGTGAGTTTCCCATTACGTGGTAGCGCACTCGGTGCTTGCTTGGAAGTTTAGGGGTTTTTTTTGCTGTAAAAAGAAGTTTTCTTCCCACGCAGTGAACAGCGGACGCTAATGTTTTTATCACTTTTTATGGAATCAAACTTAAAGTAAGGTCAGTACTTCCACGCTTTAAACGCTGCACGCTCATACTCTCTCCCGCACTGGATATATTATCCATTGTTGATCTGCACCAATGACTGTATAAAATATTTATAAAAGATTGTTTTATACAGTCATTGATCTGCGCACAGCTGTTGTCACGAACATCGCACTTGCTTAGGTCACTGTCATGAGACATTCTGGCAAAAAAAGCACCGTTTTAGTAACGCAGTAACGCAGCGTTCCTACGAGAAAGTAGCGGTAATCTAATTACCGTTTTTGCAATAGTAATCCCTTACTTCACTCGTTACTTGAAAAAAGTAATCGGGTTACAGTAACGCGTTACTGCCCATCTCTGATTAAAAACACACAACATATAAACCATAATAAAAATTATTTGAAGTCACTAAGTGACAGAAGTCTGACAGCATTAGATCTGCTTTGAAGAAAGTTTCAGTAACGCTGGCTAACAGCAGCTAACAGTGGCAAAAACAGCGGGGCTTAATGACTGGAAAGTTCTAGAAATCATCAACAATTCCCCTTAGTATTGTTGTTAGCGGACAGTGAGCTACACTGACTCATCAACTCATATCAGACTCCTTTCACAATGTTTTAAAGCCTCCTCCAGAGGAAATAGTTATTTATGCTTCACACATGCCATTAAGAGGTAAACAGTAGCTAAAAGTTAGCCATGCTAGCGCTGACAGTCTATACTCACTAGATGGCAGGCAGAGGTGAGTCAAGGGTAAAAACTAGGGGTGGGTTTTGATAATCAATTTTCCAATTAAAATCTATTTTTAGCTTGAATAAAGCGATACTGATTCATAAAATCCTGAATTGATTTTTAAACATAAATGTATTTTTCCAGAAATGCCAGAATCTCAAGTTAAACTTCACAAAAGTATTTCACCAACCACCAAACAGCTAAAACAGTAAATGAGAGGAGAATAACGGATTCCACACAAAGACGTAACACAAAGTGTGGACCTGACGGCACGTACACTGACACGCCGTCAGGGCTGAAAGGCGACATCTCACAGATTCTGAAGCTGCAGGTTTTGTCACTCTCTGACCAAAATTGACTGAACCAGCAGCAAAAGGAGATCAAAAACTACGCCTCACATTTGATAAACATCGGCAATAATTTGCTCTTACTTTTGCTGTTTTCCTTCCACCACGATAAAATCACACTTGCACAGCGCTTTCTCTCTCTCTCAGTATACTTCAAGAACAGTTTCCCATCTCAAATCTCTGTTTTCTGCATTATTCTCTTGATTATGCACCAGTCTACCATTGTGTACGGCGCTGTCGACTGCTGCTTTTTTAAAAAAAAAAAAATTACTTCTGACAAGAAAGCCTAATTTCTGCTGTTTAACTTCGAAGAAATTTAAACTTTTTAAAATTATGCCAAATTGGAAAACGCTTAACTGTGTCTCTAATAAAACCTCTGTAACTTTGCTCTACTTCACTTCAGCAGCATCAGGTAGGGTTGCCAACCGTCCCTTAAAAAACGGAATCGTTCCGTATTTAGAAACAAAAGTACACGTCCCGTATTGAGCTAATAAGGGACGCACTTTGTCCCGTAATACAGTGAGAATCAAAAGTAGTCTATAAATGTTTATGGAATTAACGCTTTGTTTGAAAACATAATTCCCAGCCCCTCTCCAACAAGCATGGCCAACAGGGAAACAAACACCGACACTGCTGTGCAAGTCTCGGACGACAGTACACCTAAAGCTGGGCAAACACTGTGCGGTTTTTTTCAGTCACGTTATTCAGCTCCTGCTCAAACTGCACGATTGACTCGCAGGGGTTAGAAGTTGGTAGGTCACGATGCAGGGTCTCACACTATACTCTGATGCGACCTGAGTGCTCACACTGTGCCTCCATAAAATGAAGGTTATAACAGAAAATCTGTCGCTCGCTCTCCCTCTCTGTCTTTCACTCACACAGACACACCACCACCATCAACTTTGCTAAATTGCTAATGAAAAACACTGATCAGGCAGCTGTGATTGAGCAGCAATGTAAATCCAACTATTTTCACGGTTGTTGTCGTCGTGATAATTTTGTGACGCCACATGGAAAAGGCTCGAATGAGCTTTCCAAAGTTCTACAAGTTGTGCCTCCATCGCTTGTGTCCAGATCACACGCTGCACTGCCGTGCTGCACCGTCTTTTTCACCGACATTTACGTGTTTGCACGTGAGCAGTGTGAGCGGCTGCGGTGACACGTCACGAGCGATTGATGATCGGGAGCTGGTCGTGAGGTGTTAATCGTGTCTCGTTACCCCACGTATACTACACGATGCACGATGAAGGCCAAAATCGGGCCGATCACCAAATCGGCCCTATAATTTATATAGTTAATATAATTTATTTTGTGTAATAAACAACTGCAAGGATAGATGATTACAGCAAATAGATCACTAATACATAAAATTAATACATAGATTAATAATGATGATGAGTTATGATGCGTAATCATGGGAACAAGCGGGTTTACAAACAGGAGCAGCTGATTAGCATTAGAAAAGCTGAAATACCTCAACTGAAGCCAATTGTACTAAATGCACTATATGTGCACTGTTACAAGAATATTTTTCGTTCTATTGTTTTCTATTAATTTATATCATTTTAAGTTTTCACCCATTTCCAAACAATATGCAGAAGCATAGTGAAACCTCAGTAGACCATATATTTTTTTATATGTGTTTAAGAATGAACTGGGTGTGTCTGTCAAAGATGGTCAGTTCCACTACTACTTGTTTCTTGCCTGAAATCAAAACAGCAGAGGGTGTAACACTGTAGCTCGTGGCGCTGTGGTGTCCCTAACACCTGGATGTCCTTCTGCAGAGCTTTGAAAATGAGAGCACAACATGTGGCTGCTCTTACAGATATTCAGTCAAAGCTCTTTGCACATTGCATTTTGTTTCATTTCTTGCATTGATAAACATGTTTAGATGACATATTGCTACCAAGAGAAACAATCACAGTTGTTGTGGTCTGCGTTGCAGCAGCCTGTAATTACATTTCTGGAAAGGTGCAGGTCAAGCTAAGGGGCAGGCTAATTAGATATATCCGGGGCGGATTAGCCGTTCACCAGTCATAGTTGGTCAGCTGAAACGCATCAAATTCTTAATCCATGGAGAGGCGGTGAATTATTATTACATTGCAAATAATAATTCAAGACACATTTGTTTCTCTAGGCACAATTCTGATATTAGCGTTTAGAGTTGCTAGCTGTGGATGCTGAAGAGTTTTTGCTCCACTTAAAGTCCTGATATATTACCCCCTTTAAACTCTAAATGAACACTATTAGGTTACCTTTTTTCAGTGCTAAATTAAGTCTGATTGGTGTTCAATTAAAGACCAGCTCAGAGTTTAATGTGATATGGTACAGTGCACAGTGATAGAGGGGAGGGGGGATTGAATTTGGTCATCTTCATTTGGAGAAAGCTTCATTGAATACTTAATAATACCTGCAATTACCCTATAGATCTTTGTGGTAGTTAACGCTAACCTTATGACCCACTAGTTTCACTTTGTCTCCTGGAAAACTTGCAGACCTGGAAATTGTCTTCGTCAGGATTCCTCATCGGGCGCTGACAATCAGTATAGAAAACAATAGGCAAACAACCCCAGCTGCCTTGGATGCCACTTTCAAAACAATCAGCTGCAACAAAAGCAAGAGAAAGGCCCCTCACCGGCACTAATTGTTAATAAGGGGTTTTGGCATAATTGATTTTTCTTTCATTCAGTTCCCAATTTGCTCCTGTTGCGATGTCGTTTGTATCCCCCGGGTGCAATCTAACATTTCTGTTTGGACTCACAAATGCTTTTGCAACAAACAGCAATGAGGAAGAGGAAGAGGACGGGGGAGTGAGGCGGGAGCATGAAGTTGCTTGTGAACCTAGCCAGATGCAGTTCATATGGAAATGTCAGGATGCCTCGGAGAGTTGTAGACTCTTGGTGGGACCGTGGTGCAGTCTTATGCTGCACTGAGCGTGGCAGAATCAGCACGGATTCAGCCGTTGTTCTGTACTTCCAAATTAAAACGCCACTACAGTTTGTTACTTTAAATTAGGTTAGGATTAGTTGGCGACAGCGTTCGATATCAGCCGCCTGGGGTTGTTGCAAGTCTTAAAAGCCCATGATATGCATAATATGTGGTTATCAGCTCCTTGTTCTAATATTTTATCTTAATGGTGTGCAGCGGGAAATTGTGGTTTTGCATTAATGAGCTTCTACAAACACAGACGTAGAATGCTGTGAAATAATTGAATACAAAGGCACATTTAGAGGCAGTAAGGGAAACAAAAGTCACATTACATGGCAACTCCCTCATTTAGATGAAAGATTTCATATCCTTTGAGGTTCACTCACGTCCACTTTTGACCCACTCACAATCAAATGAGACGTGTACCCTTTAATGCTAATTAGCTGAATTGGGATTTTTTTTTGCCTTCCGTCTTGGAAAAGAGGGTTTTAGAAGAAAGGATTTTTTTAATTTTATATTATTTTCCTTCGGTAAGAAAAGTCTGAAAAAGGTAGCAGCAAGGGCTTTCCTAAGGGTATAAAAGTAAGCCTTCTTCGTCTTCTATAACCCTGTGTTGAATTTGCTTGAATTCTTTGATAGCGCTGCAGCAGATAAGGTGCTGCAAGTTATCTTTGAGCTGCCACATATAAACAAGCACGGCTATACTATCTACCCTTGCTTTAGTTTATCTCGTATCACATGAAAGTGTTACTGTAAAAAAAAAAATAAATGAATTATTGCTCAAATCTGTTATTTTCCCCATGATCTCAGCTATACGTATCCATCTTTGACTGTATCCCTCACATCTGTTAATTGAAAATACCATTAAAGAGATATACTGTGTATCAGAGAAGAGAAAGGAGGGTTATCTGTGTTACTATGATACATAAAAGTGCTCCAATATATATGTTTCCCCCATACTGCAAGAGGTCTGTGGCTTTTAGTGATTTCCTTTCTGTCAGCTGAAACTCTCTTAAATCACGCTCCATGCTGGAGGCAGTGCACTGCGGTGAAACTATACTGAAGCGCAGTATGAGGTTTTGAAATATATTATTAACCTATAGATTAATTTGACTTATGATGCTGCGTAGGCAGCGCTTGAATCGTTTGGTGAGTTATTCATCTGAATCGTGCTCTGTAATTACAATAAACGCTAATTACTATTGCAATTATCACACTATCAGATAATTTAATTGAGTCCTCAAATAAATAGGACTGTTCACGGTGTCATAAATTAAATGAGTGCTTTTTATTGGTGGACCACTTTTTATTTCTACAGTAATTATTCTGCCCTGGGTCATGTCATATGAGACACTAGGATACAGTGTTGTGAATAACTATTTACGCCCTTCCTGATTTCTTACGGGATTTTTTTTGCATAATTGTCACATTTGCATGTTTCAGTTAATCAAATGAATTTTAATATTAGACAAAGATTAACAAAGTAAATACAAAATACAGTTTATACATGATGGTTTCATTTATTAAGGGCAAAAAATAACCACCCCTACCTGGCCCTGTGTAAAGAAGTAATAAAAAGTCATTTCTAAGGTTTTGAGAATCCGTAAACTCAGTAAACCACAGTGAGAATAATTATCCACAAATGCAGAAAACTTAAAAGAGTGGCCTACCAAAATTACTCACAGAGCGCACTGACTCATCAGGAGGTCAAGAAAGAACCCAGAACAATATCTAAAGAACTGCAGGCCACACTTGCCTCAGTTAAGGTCAGAGTATACATGATTCAACAATAAGAAAGAGACTGGAGAAAAATGGCACCCAATGTTGCTGTGTAAACTTCAAATTTCTGCTCGATTTATCAAGACATCACATATTTGCAAAAGTGCTCTAATGTTTTCGGAGATGCCTGTTACCCACCAGCGATTAGTCAATTGGTCATGATGAACTCTGGGCTGGACTGATTACAATACATCTGTATTGAGGGTAAAAGGAACGCGATTCGTCCTGGACTTCAGCTAGAATGAAAAAAAGACACAAAGCTGGAGTTATTCTGTCTTTACGCTGTCAGCTGCCTCTTCTCTCATTCTCTCTCCCTCCCTCTCCTGTTGCTACTTCAATCATGAAACTGATCAATGATCAGCTGATCAGCTTTTCTCTCGTTTGTTTATTGAGGAAACCAGCGGATGTTGCGGTAAACAACAGCAGCACGCTCAAGCTTGATCAGCTGTTGTTAGAATTTATTTCATATTAATTTCTAGTATCAGCTGATGTTTGCTGGAGCCACAGCTGTAAAAGCTGCTGCTCATGATATCGGCTTGGATATGTGGTGAGAGGGAAACATGAAGGTGATACAAACCATACATATATACCAACAAGGCAGTGTACATCACTGTCACAACAGCGTTTGTTTTAGTTCAAAGGCTTTATGGTTTTTCCTATAATACCTGGTGGTGGTTTTGTCAGTTCAGCCTTATATATTATGTTTAACCCGAGTGACCACCCGGTCAGCTGGTGGGTAACAGGCATCTCCGAAAACGTTAGAGCAGTTATGCAAATATGTGATGTCTTGATGAATCGAGCAGGTATTTGAAGTTTACACAGCAACATTCTCGCATGAAAATATCTTAAAAGTTTATTTTGTGACCCAGAAAGAGTAATATTTCAAACTCCGCCACTCTGTGTTCCTCTGCCACTGCCTCATTTGAGTTTTGGACGAAATGGATTCTGGGATATTGCATTTTGTCATTACGAGCTGATTGGAGACCAAAACAGCCAATCAGATTTTTTTGCATCCAAGTCTGTGATTGGCTGGTTTTGTGGCACAAATATAACGGTGTACAGAAAGAGTTGAGCGCGCACAGGCAGAAATGTTGAGAGTGCAAGCAACACATTGCGAACAAGCGCAGCGAGAAGGGCTGCTTTTGTGTGTGTGTGGATAATAGCAAACACTGAAATACATTTTTCCACGCAGCAATGAATTTTGTTCACTCAAATTTAGCTTTTCTTCGCTCAAAATAAATTTCTCCTCAAAATGCAACACTTGCACCTGCAAATTTTTTTAAGTGCGCTCAGAATAGTGGCACAAAAATAACGCCATAGATATGGGCCAGGATCCATGCTTTCATATTGTTTGCATCAATTTCTTGCCCTATCATTCTAATGTTGCAGCAGACATTGAGAAGCAGAAACACGTCCTGTAAGATGTTTTAATGTGCATACATGCAGCTGTTGTATTGATTTCAGTCCCTTTTCAACTCTGCTGAGAATTTCAGGTCTAATTCAAGCCGTAAATCTACAAAAGAATCACTGAATCTCTTTAAGTACATTGTACATCTGCAGAAAGAACTTAAGTAGGTCTGCAGTGAACACAGGGGAGCACAAAATGTTTCTAATAATGAATGTGTTTTGGAGAACTCAAAGACGGGTCAAAGAGCAACTGATTTGTCTTTTTCTGCGGCAAGCTTTTTGCAAATTCATGAATAATCATAACAATGAGTGCAAATCGACCTCCCTCTAACTCCAAAAATAAAAGAGTACCATTAAAAAGATGTATTTTTCATGTGCCGATCTCCCGGGAGCTCGTTACTTGCTCACACCCTGTAAGATGGAGGTCAACAGCCAGTTTTGGAAAACGGTGCACCCTGTGGTGAGCTTATTTTTGCCAAAGCTCTCTTCCACTTCTTTTCTTTTCTCTTTGCTATACTTTTGTTTTAACCAATTGCCAATTGTAATAAGCAACACAAAAGTCTCACTAGGGAAAATGTATCACTGTTACCAGTTAGTTGGCGACACATTTTGTTTCATCGTTTGCATTTAAATAGATAATTAACTGTGGCTCAGGGGGGAATCGCATCTGTAACCGGAAGGTTGCCGGTTCGATCCCTGGGCTCTCTGTCCTGGTCGTTGTGTCCCTGGGCAAGACACTTTACCCTACTTGCCTACTGGTGTTGGCCAGAGGGGCCGATGGCGCGATATGGCAGCCTCGCTTCTGTCAGTCTGCCCCAGGGCAGCTGTGGCTACAACTGTAGCTGCCTCCACCAGTGTATGAATGTGAGAGTGAATGAATAGTGGTATTGTAAAGCGCTTTGGGTGCCTTGAAAAGCGCTATACAAATCCAATCCATTATTATTATTATTATTATTAACTGATAGGATTCATCCAAAAAGTACACAATTTCACGGGAGAAATTACACACAACTGTGCACAAGAGCATTGAAAAAATATATCTACAAATGTTATCAGCACATAATAAACCATTTTCCAGGTTTAAATACAGCCTTGGATGAACAGCAACATATGAAATATAACACTGTCTTTATTTATTGAACAAGCATTAAGCTGAAATGCAGAAGCATAGTGTGCAAAACTCAGTACAACCCAAAATGTAATACTGTGTAAAACCATTTTTAGAAGCAGTAGCTTGTAGTAATTGTGTTGTGCTTGGGATCATTGTTCAGGGTTACCAGGTCATATGGCTGCAAAACAAGCCCAAATCATGACCCCTCCACCACCATGCTTAACAGTATGTATGAGGTGTTTGTGCTGATATTCTCCGATTGGTTTTCTCTAAACATGGTTCTGTATAATATAGCCAGACATCTTCACTTTGGTCTTGTTTATTTATTCCAGATGACTTGTGGTTTGCTCATTAGTTATGTGCGACACCACTGATTTCCTTTCCGATCCGATACCAAGTAAAATTCAGGGTGGTATCGACGATACTGATCCAATACCGATACTTTGTACAAACACATAATGTTTCATTGTATTTCAAATTATAGCTTCATAATGATTACAGCACATCCGACTACTTATTGCTTAATAATGTAGAATTATCATATAGAAATAAAAAACCTTTAGTTGTGCGCTATTTGAACACGTTATCGGCCTGCAGCACTAAAGGACCCTAGCAGCACCTGTCGCTGTCCTCTCCTCCTCTTCATTTCGCCTCAACATAAGCTCGTCATATTCTGTGATATGATTTACTCTGAGGTGTTTGACGAGGTTAGTGGTGTTGCCACAACACCTCACTGTCTTGCCACATGTATCGCAAACCACGTCTTGGCTGTTTCTGGAGGTAAAATAGTCCACTTATGACTCCATTTACGCTCAGCCATTGTTGTGAGTGAGCACGCCAAGGGGCTGCGACAGCCGTATTTCGCATATGACTATGAAAGGGGGAAAAGGAAGTAGTTCCTTCCAAGTTAGACGATGCTATAGCCTCTTTCCACTGTGTTCCTGATAGTGATAAACTGCAAATTTACCCCAAATTACTAAAATATCAATATTTTAATATGAGAATTGATTCTAGAACATAAATAACTGGTATCGGAGAAAACAATATTTCAATATCGATCCGCACATCACTATTGCTCATGCTGTCACTTTCTTTTTAGATAGAAGAAGCTGTCATCTGGCAACCCTTCCAAACAAGCCAAAACTCTTCAGTCTTTTTCTAATTAGAAAATTAGAAAAAGCCACGGGGCAATCGTGGCTCAAGAGTTAGGAGTTCGCCTTGTAATCGGAAGGTTGCCGGTTCGAGCCCCGGCTTGGACAGTCTCGGTCGTTGTGTCCTTGGGCAAGACACTTCACCTGTTGCCTACTGGTGGTGGTCAGAGGGCCCGGTGGCGCCAGTGTCCGGCAGCCTTGCCTCTGTCAGTGCGCCCCAGGGTGGCTGTGGTTACAATGTAGCTTGCCATCACCAGTGTGCGAATGTGTGTGTGAATGGGTGGATGACTGGATATGTAAAGCGCTTTGGGGTCCTTAGGGACTAGTAAAGCGCTATATAAATACAGGCCATTTTACCATTTAATTAAAATATCTTTAACATTTAATATGTTAGTGTCTTAAGTGGCAATGGCAGTTGTATTTATAGAGAGCATATTTAATTATACATAAACACAATGCACTTAACACAGAAGACAAAAACATCCGGTGTAGGTTTACAAGGTGGTGAAAACAGCAAAAATAAAACGTAAGAAATACATTCACACACAAACACAGCTGTTGAGCGTGTGAATAAAACGTTTTTGAGGTCTGGACTTTTTGCTTTTGAATGTTGGCACAGATATAACTGATCTGAGGTCAGAATGCACTGTGTTCCAAAGATCAATAACTGAAAGCACCCTCTGCATAGTTGGGTCTGATTCTATGAACATTTAAACAATCTGATAAGCTGAGAGGTCTAATTGGGTAATAAACTTGAATGTTTTCCTCTGTAGGATGATGGACTTTGGTCATTTGAATTTACTTAATTTCATTATTTTAAATACATTTACAGCCCCTCCCACACATCGGAATTCTCCAGGCCACCAAATTGCCAAAACCTCTGCTTTTAAAGACGTACATTCTGGCGATCATTTAATAACGTTGCATGTGGCTGCTATTGAGCCTTAATGGAAGCGGTGAGGGTGTACTTAGTTTTACACACACTGCTTCTGCATTTTGGCTCACTGTTTGTTAAATAAATAAGGACTCTGCATAATACTGCAGTTAATTTTTTTGACATGCTAAAGACCAGATGGTATTAATTATTTATTATGTCCTGATCAGTGTTGGGACTAACACGTTATTAAGTAACGCGTTACAGTAACTACGTTATTATTGTGGTAACGAGCACGGTAACTAGTTATTATGCCAAAACCGGGAACGCGTTAATTGTTGCTGGGATTTAGATAGGGTCGTTATTCGTTACTTCGTGTGGTGGCTATCGCGGAGCTTCCACAGATTCAGTAACATTAGCAAGTGGTGGAGGCCAGCAGGTGGATGAAGGAAAAGGGAGGCAGGAGGAGAGACCCGAAGCGGCCGCTGCTCCGAGAGTGTCAGGTGAACTGAACTTCAGGTAAGAAGTTATAACCTGCAGTCCATCTGGGTCAGATATAAACCAAGTTTAGGTGGAGTTTATTTTCGTTATGCTGACTTTTTCGTACTGCGTGCTAGCTAGCATGACGGAGTTTCTATACAGCTGGGTCGGTGCTATGTTACTGATGTTGAACTTTATTTTGTTCATAAGGTTAATTATTAGAGTTGCCAACCGTCCCGTAAAAAACGGAATCGTCTCGTATTCAGAGAAAATATCATGCGTTTCGTATTTAGGTGAAAAGGAACACAGTTTGTCCCGGACTTCAGCTACAATGAAAAAGACACAAAGCTGGAGTTATTCTGTGTTTACGCTGCACAGCTGCCTCTTCTTCTCTTATCCTCTCCCCCTCCCTCTCCTGTTTCTACTTCAATCATGAAACTGATCAATGATCAGCTGATCAGCTTTTCTCTCTTGTTTATTTATCGCCCACTTTGCGCCAGAAAGAGGAAACCAGCGGATGTCGCAGTAAACAACAGCAGCACTTTTAAGCTTGATCAGCTGTTGTTAGAATTTATTTAATATTAATTTCTAGTATCAGCTGATGTTTGCTGGAGCCACAGCTGTAAAAGCTGCTGGTCATGATATCGGTTTGGATATCTGGTGAGAGGGAAACATGAAGATTTAACCAGGAGATGTCCTTACTGAATCATCAGAGCTGAACAGGTGATGGAGAAACAGGTTTACCTTTTAGGTGACATGAATGAGTTGAAGGGAAGTTATGAACAGTTTCTGAGAGACAAATAACACCAGGATCCTTTTCTAAGTAGCTGACAGCTGGTAACTGTGCAGGGGCGGGTCTAGCAGTGTTGCCAGGGGTCCATGTAGGGAATTAAAAGGGAAAGGGGGGCACAAGGAAATACTTTCTTATTCTCATTTAAAATATCTCACTTTTAAAAAAATAATTATCTGAGTCTTGCAACAAACAATTGATAGATTGATGCATATATACCATCAGAACAGTGTACATCACTGTCACAACAGTGTTTATTTTCATTCAAAGGCTTTATGAATTTTCCTATAATGGTGGGCCGGTCTCTAGTCAAAATGCCCGGGACGATTTTTTGTCCCAGTCCAGCTCTGTATGCAGCTCATCTGCAGTCTGGTGTTACCTACATCTTCCTATTCAGAAGGCAGAATTTCCGAGTTCTGAGTACAATCGAAAGCACCACGACTGCAGTTTTTGTGTTGGATGTAAAAAACAGGCTAGGATAGAATAAGGTGTGGGATTTCTCTCGTGGAAATGTGCACATTATTTTTTCCTTTCTATTGGTAGGTGGCACAGTGCACTTGTGGCAAGTAAGCAAGCTAGAAGACTGGCAGTCTTGCTGGGTATCCAGTTACGGAAGCAACACATTAACAAGAGAATTCTGAGTAAAACCAAAGTTACTTTCCCTAGTAACTAGTTACTCTGAAAGTAACGAGTAACTTGAAGTAACTGAATTACTTTTGATAGAAGTAACTAGTAATGTAACTAAGTTACTAATTTAAAGTAACTTACCCAACACTGGTCCTGATACATAAAACCTTACAGTCACTTTACCATCGCTGTATATTATCAAAACTGTCTGCCTGTTGTAGCGCAGAACTCAGCAATGTTGGGCTAAATTATCTCCAGTCTGTTGGGGTAAACCATTCAGATTATCTGTCCCCCCCCTCCCATTACATTTCTGGGTGAAATTACTGCATATTTTAAATATTTATGGTCAATAGGATTTTCTTTAAATGAAACACAGTTTTAATGTATTTAATATGCTATTAATGCTATTCGTATAATTTTAGGGAATGAATTAACTGTGCTGGATTTCATTAGTGTTTACTTGCACAAGATTCAAATGGCACTTGACTGTTTATTCTAACCCTGCAGTTAAGCTCACTGAAAAATATCTATACAGAACATGACTTGATTGTTTATGACCAATTAAACCGCATCCAAGACAACTGAACAAACTCCATCTGCTGATAAAGGCCTGGAGATCTGCTGCCGCAAGAACAAAATGTTGTCAGACAGAATTCAAGTTGTCTGTCTGTGCTGCCAGGGATTTGCAGGAGATAATCCGCACACCAATTGGACATGACGCAGGAGACACAGACACACATGGTTAAAACAAACTTTGCTGCATTTGAGTGGTTTCTTTAGAGTGGGATTTTAGCGTGAAGTCAAAAAGTAGACTATCAAATTAAAAGGTTAAGTCACATAAGCTTTTTTATGACCTGTCAAGGAGCTAATCTTAAATGAACACAAACAGTGAATATCTTAAAGAGAATTTGGTAATGAGTCCACATCACCACTCCAGTGCAGCTTTTCCCAAATCACTCAAGAAGTGCAAAAGAGAGGAGACAACAGTGTACTGCATGTCTTAGTGTCTGCTTTTCGGGCCTGACAAAAACGAACCTTTTTAACCTTCAAAGTTTTGTTTCTTTGAAAGGAATTTCACAACTCTTCACCTGCCTCATCTGCTGGAGTCCACAAATATAAGAATATGTAAATTACCTCCCACCTCATCCTACCAATGCGTGCCTGCAGCCGCATCTCACTCTCTCCCTCTGCATCTCTGAGCCTCAGTCGCAAATTTATTAGCTACATGTAGGGAGACAGAGCATCAGTCCACACTGCTGAAGTCTGCGTTTCATTAAACGATGAGAGGGAACCCATTGCTCAATTTGTAAATCAGGGAGGACTGGAACAAAGAGCGAGCAGACTTTCTGTCAGGTGAGGGAGGAGAAAAAGTCGCAGCTTGCATCAAAAAAAATCCATAAGGGCTGGAGATCCTTGAAAAATTAAGTTAGTCATGGCAAACAAACCAAGCAAACTAAAGAAGGTGAGATCTGATCATGTAAGTGACATCTGTTGTGTTTCTTCTTGAAAGAAGGCTACAGGCTGAAACACATGAGCCCACAGTTTATTTCTGTCTGATTTCAATGTTGATATCAGTGCAATTAGACATGCAGATGTGGTCAAGACGAACCACTGAATTTCAAACCGAGCATCATCATGGGGAAGAAAGGTAATTTAAGTGACTTTTAATATGGTATAATTGTTGGTCTGAGTATTTCAAGAACTGCCTCTCTACTGTGATTTTTCCACACACGCATCTTTGGGGATCACAGAGAAAGAGAAAATAACCAGTGAGCATTAGCTCTCTGGGTGGAAATGTTTTGCTGATGTCAGAGGTGAATGGCCGGATTGATTTGAGCGGATAGGAAGTGCGACACTAACTCAAATAGCCTGTCACAGCCAGGCAGATCAGCTGCACGCTGATCAGCTCTCTCTCTCGCCGGGGCGGAACTCATTGTGGGTTCACGCCCTCGGCCCACGCCCTCAACAGATGAGATACCTGGGTCTCATTAGGACAATCAGCATTTAAACCAGGAGGCGACTGCTGTTCATCGCTGGATCGTTGTCTACCATGCGTTAGTGAAGTCAAGCTACAGCAAGTCTAGTTAAGAGTATTTTCCTTTGTGCGTCGTACTTAACCCTGTCTACAGAGCTTCCTGGATTTTTCCCCATGTGATTCCCGTGTGGCAGTGTCAGAGTGTGAGCCTGTGATCATGTGTGTGGATGATCTGAAGAACGCGTGCTTTCCCCCTGGACTTCCCTGGAGACCCCTTCTTCCCTCACTCAGCTGTATATAGCACCCCCCGCACCTTCTTGTATATACACCTGGTGAATTGCAAATAAATCCTTCTTGTGAGCATCAGAACCGGAGTCCTGCGCTTGAGTCCTCCTCCAAACTGTAACATAGCCACTCGTTTCCACCAACATTTGCAGAAGAGCATGTCTGAATGGACCACATGCTGAACCTTGAAGTGGATTGACGACATCAGCAGAAGACCACACCATGTGCCAGTTCTCTCACCTAAGAACAGGAAGCCAACGCTACAGTTTACACAGGCTCACCAAAACTGGACAATAGAATACTGGAAAACATTTGCCTGGTCTGCTGAGTCTGCTGATCTTGCTTTCTGTTGTAATCTTCCAATAGTTGGCTCAGAATTTGGTATAAACGACCTAAAAATTGTTCATTCCTGTCTGATGATAGTATAACACTGTAAGAGGTATTTTCGTGGCACATTTTTGCCCCTTTATTATGAACTGAGCATTGTTTAAACACAACAGCCTGCCTGAGTATGCTTGCTGACTGTGTCCGTACATCTTCTGATGGTTTCTTCCAGCAACCTCAAACTTGTTTCTTGAACACGAAAACGAGTTCACTGTACTCAGATGGCCTTCACAGTCACCAGATCTCAATCTAGTAGAGCACCTTTGGGATGTGGAGGAACAGGAGATTCACATCATGGATGAGCAACTGACAAAACTGTTTGATGCTGTTGTGACATATGGACCAAAATCTCTGAGGAGTCAAGAAGAATTAAGACAACTCTACAGGCAAAAACATGTCCACTAGGGAAGCAGCTAGTGAGTGTGCATGTCATTTGTTATAGAATTGCCTATTTAAATAGCAGCTAATAAAATCCAGAAATTAACACATTCTGATCAGAACAGCTAGCAAAGTTTTCCTTTTTTGTTTTCTTTTCCACTGAGCATGTGCAGTGGGTGCAAGTGAACAGAATATGCCATTTGTCATGTCTGTGTTTTAAGACATCGCACTGACTCACACTAGTAAACAGTAGTTTGTATAATAAATACATACTGAATGACAATAAGTGACAATATATCCTTTTATAATTACAGTGGTCAGTTGTCTCAGTGCAAAGGCTAGATAGTGCTTGGCCTGTGTGGGCGAAAGGGGAAGCTGACTCACTGGATACTGAGAAGTTGCTGTGCGACTCTCAGCAGGAGTTGTGATTTCTGATGGATTATACACCACTTCACACTCTCCAGCAGCTGATTTTGAAGTGCACGTATGTGTGCGCACGCATCACTGTGGAAAACACTTAAATGTTGCAATGAGATAATGAATCGTTAGGAGGGACGAGGAAGGAATCTAAACGACTTCAAGATGTAGTAAACAAACTGCATGGTCGTGGTTGCCAGGTGACAGCGGTTGGCTAATCAAGGTTTCTTCCTGCTTTCCTTGCACATTAGGGCTCCAAGTTTCCCCCCTCGTTTAAAGGGCTCCTCTTTCGTCACTAACAGTGTGTTGTGTATTCATTACCTGTACTCAGGCATCAGTGTCCCCTTCCAGAAGTTAGGCATTAAATAGTTTTAGCTCCAGGAAACATTAGCTGGATTGGGAAGCATTGTTCATACCTCCCTGTTTGAAATGGTGTGAAATGAATGGATTAGATGCAGCTAATGAAGCTCTTGACTCCCCCCCCCACACACACACACACACATTGCCCTCCTCAGGTTTCATTAGCACCCCAGGACCATGTCACTGTTGACTATACTTGCAGTGCCTGAGCATTCATTAAGGGGAAATTCAGATGCTATTTCCTGGGAAATTGTCAGAACAGATGGTTATTGTTCTAGACCCAAAGACAGAGAAAGACAGAAGTGGTCTGTTTTGAGAAACAGTTTTCTATACTGGAAGCTTGTGAAAGCTTGGTGCTTTCTTTTTGAGTTGGTTGACACACTCATTTTGAGTGTTTAGTGAAAGACTCAGAAAAAAAGAAACAAAAAAAGGGAATAAGTCTTACCCTTTGGCAGACATCTTAGCAACACCTCCCAGCAGTTATTCTGTGGCAGCTATCTAAAGGAATGAGCTTCACATAGTGCTATCCGCCCGCTATAACGCTAATTGAGTGGTGGCACAGACAGATGCATGTGGGAGGAGAGAGACACTGCGGGACTTTATTTCCCATTTCCACCCTGAAAGAAGGTAATGTGAATGGACACTGGCTGAACATGTAAAATGGTGAGAAGTCATAGGACACTCCAAGAAGGAATTTAAAATACTATGCAAAATTCTTGAGCCACCCGTCATTTCTTTGATGAATGTGCTATGAAAATGAAAAACAGGTGCAGTGATTTACAGACTTTTGTACACGTCTATTGAGCTTGGAAGCCAATATTTCATAGGACCACCTTTATTCTTCAACACAGTCTGAACTCTCTTAAGCAGGCCTTCTTGTAATTCCTTTAAGTAGTCTTCAGGAATAGTTCTCCAGGCTTCTTGAAGGACATTCAAAGCTCTTCTTTGGATTTTTCTGCCTTTTGTTCTGTTCTCTGTCAACATGGTCCCACACTGCTTCAATAATGTCGAGGTCCAGGCTCTGGGGAGGCCAATCCATAACTGATAGTGTTCTGCTGTGTGCTTTTACTGCATTGACATAGTGTTTGGAATCATTGTCATGCTGAAAAATGAAGCTGTGTCCAATCAGATTCCTTTCCAGATGGTATTACCTGGTGGATCAAAATCAGATGGTACTTTTTTGTGTTCACAATTCCATCAGTTATGACAAGATCTCCAATGCCACTGGCTGAAATGCAGCTCCAAACCATGACAGAACTTCCAAATGGCTATTGATACTCCCCCCTACCTCTGTCCTGACCTCCTCCACACATACTGACAAAGATTTGATCACTCCATCAGTGCAGTTCTTGTGTAACTTTCCACACAGATTTACTCTTACTGTACTTTGCATTTGCAAAGTTTTCAAAATTGTAATTTCATTTATAGCACTATGGGCATTGGTGACAGTTTCTAAACTCTTGAACAGATGTGATGCTAAATCAATTTATGGATACAGGAAACCAAAGTTACAATTAGCACAGTTATCCATATACCTGCCTTCAAGTAAATACCTGATATCATAGTTTAAACTACTGTGATCCTAAGCTGTGTCCCTGAATCAATGCAACAGGTTTAGTTCACATGTTTCATGGCCTGCCTGTTGAAGACGTCACCATAGTCTCTGGGGCAGTTATTGGGCAGCCGCCATCTTCGGTGTTGCTGAACTCTCTTTGAGAGCCTTGTCTCTGCTTATAATGTCTCTGGTTTTGTCCTCCAGAGACGCCTCAGGGTAGCTCTGAGATTTCTCCGCCTAACTTCATTGCATCTCGTTTGAACAATGAAATGCAGTTGCTATAGCAACTCAGCAGACTGGTGACAGCTGGCCAAAGTAAGTTTAACCTGGAGTCACCTCTCTAAAGAGCCACGAAAGAGAGTAGCGGCAGGACTGTCTCATGAACAGGGGATTCTTTCTGCTTGTGAGAGCCACCCTTTAGGAGGATGAATGAATCAATAAATCTTTTTAGATTAAATTGCTTCTGAAAAACATTCCCCTGCTGAACCAAAACATCTATTGACAGTACAAATTCAGAACCTTTTGAAGGATCGCTCAGCATTATACTCAGGGGAGCAACCGCAGAGTGCACGGGAGCAATTCTGAGAAAACAGCTCACTTGTTTAAGGCAAAACTGGGATTTCACAGGAGACCAAATTAAAAAAAATAATGTTTTTTTGTCTTTCAACACAGTGACAAGCCTGGCATTATCAAAACGATGAATGTGCTGCTCCTTCAGTATTTTCATAAGGAATAACTTGAGACCGCAGAAAAACTATTTATCCTCAATATTTCAGACATATTGGGCTGATTGTTATCTGCAGCGTTCGAGTTTTCAATAAAAAAGGAGACATTATTTGTGCAACTCTGCAGTAAGCGCAGTCATGTCGGGCATGACAGTACAGATGATCCAGCCACTACAGTATTGCTCAGATGTTTAGAATCAGTTTGCAAATGAGCCAATTAAGTAACATGAAATACACAATGCTGCTGTACGAACAAATCCATCCAAAGCCATCCCTTTCACAGCCATCGCAGTCCATTCACTTCCCATTAATGCTTTAGTGGTCGTCCTATTTTTTAGTGCAGAGAAACCACTGTGTATCTTTGCCTATGTCTGAGCTAAGGTAAGCTTCCTTTTCCTCTGACCTAGAAGCTAAACATATATGTGGGTTTTTTTCTTTTTGCCTTGGTGGTGCTCTGCAGAGTTAGTAAGGCCCAAGCCAGGGCTTAGCCTTTCTGTGTTCCATTACTGAAACTGGGTGATCCTATTACATCGCTGGTAATCTCTACAGGGCCAGACAGGGCGCAGGGGATGTCCCACCCACCCCTTCGTCTCCTTGGGCCACTGCGGACAAGCATTGCCCAGTGACCTTCTGGAGTTCATTTGAAAACAGCTGAGTTGCTGTGGTGGGCTGCATGGGAAACACATTCAAAGTTGATACAATGTGTTGTGAATGAAGAGGCTGTTCTGCTACTAAAATGTCACATAAACAGTATGCTTTCTAAAGGATGTGCTTGGAGTTTTTAAGCTGCCTCGTTTTCACTGGAATGCTATTTCTCACTGCTGTGTGGAGATACCTCAGTACGACCATCATCAGCTATGAGCTATCCTCATAATGAAGCATAATTGCATATTTATCAGGATTCATAATGTGATAATTACATTCTTGTTCAGTTTTGATACATTTAAAAGCATGATATGAAAATATAGGCACTGTTAAAGCAACAATCTGAAAATAATTTTTGTATGTAGTTTGCTCCTCGTAGTGCTGTGTTTGTCACTTTGGAAACGGTTGGATTAGAAAAATGTCCAAAAATAAATTTATTTCCCATCATGCAGCTATTTAACTAGTGTTTATTCAGAAATCATGTTTAACCACTGATTTTAGTTTTTATATCTCACCGTATCTAATAATACACATGTACAATCCAGCTGTTAGTACTGACAGTGTAATGGAGCACATTGCCCCCAGAGTATATCACCATAAGTATTATCAAAAGTTAACGCGTTTGTTTGAAGGTGACCTGTGTTTTATTTATTGGGCCTTTTCAGCTTTGGATAGAGTGGAGAAAGGACAGGAAAGCAGGGCAGACATACAGCAAAGACCCATGGGTCGGATTCGAACCTGGGTTGGCCGTTCTCAGCCGTATGGCATGTGGTCACCTGCTCAACGCATTGAGCTAAACCAGTGCCCTAGGTGTCCTGTCTTTTATGCAGTATGTATAACTACAGTGACTGGTTCTTGTCTTGAAGCCTTGCTTTCACATTAGAACCAGAAGTGACCATGTTTGGATGAAAATGCAGAATGATATGTTTTCAGCTAATGCTAGCAGGTATGGTTAATAACAAACTTGGTTTTGTAAGTTTAACTTACAAAATAAAATCCTCATTATTCAGTTCCCAAATCTGGAATATAGATTTATGTGATAGTCTGTTAGATAAATTAACCTCATAGTGATCCATATAACTTTTCTCTAACATAAGGTGAAATAGTTCTCACACTGTACGCAAAAACAGTCCCAGTAATGCAAAATGTAAACTTTTTAAACAGGTGAGGTTTTTGCATATTATGGTAAATGGCCTGTATTTGTATAGCGCTTTACTAGTCCCTAAGGACCCCAAAGCGCTTTACATATCCAGTCATCCACCCATTCACACACACATTCACACATATTAATGCTTTAAACTTGGCTATTTTAACATGGGAGTTTACATAGTAGTCCAGCCTCAAATGGCCATATGAGGAACACACTTCCACATTGGCTTCCTGTTTTTGCTGGCGGCTTTTCCGTTGTTCCATATTCTGGGTGACCTGCAGCTCAGTACCTTATCTGAATGTAGATACACAGAGAGTTTCTGTGTTGACCTAAGGCTTTTGAGGAGGATCAACCTAGATACAGTGGTTCTCATAGATTTAAAACTAATGAACTATACTGTAATTAGGTCATTTCAAATGGCTCTAACTCTCTAACTGCTAATATTACTCAACTGCACCTACTCAACTGCTCATTAGCTCAGTCAGATAGTAGAAACTCAGTACATTTTAGGCATGTTTACATCGTCTTTGTCTTAAGTTCAAACTGAAAAGTCGAAAACTGATTTAAATGATTTTGATGGCTGTTTCACTTCAGAAACTGCTGACCTGCTGGGATTTTCCCACACAAACATCTTCAGCGTTTACAGGGAATGGTCTGAAGAACAGAAAATATCCAGTGAGTGGCAGCTGTTTGGGTGAAAAGGTCAGAGGAGAATGGCCAGACTGCTTAAAGCTGATCTAAAGGCAATAGTACCTCAAAAATCTCACAACAAACGTATGCAGAAGCGCAACTCTGAATGCACAACCCATCAAAACTTGCAGATGTGCAAAAACATCTGGAACTTCAACATTATGCACTCCACACTGTATATAAATGCCACTTGTTTTGCACATATTCAACTCTGTATATTTTATATATTTTATTATTATTATTATTATTTTATTTTATTTTTTTACTATTTAATTTGTAAAAATGTGTATACACACACACACACACACACACACACACACACACACACACACACACACACACACACACACACACACGTAGGAAAATATTTAGTATACACATCCAGAAATGCATACACTATTATATATTGTACATATATTTATTAGTTTCAGGTTGGCCATTCTTGTATTTTGCTCGTTTGTGTTGTTGTGTTTGCACATCTCTGTTGCTTGTGGGGCTCGCACACAAGAATTTCACTCGCATGTGCTGTGCCAGTGTGCCTGCACATGTGATGTGACAATAAAAAGTGATTGGATTTGATTTGATTTGAAACAGGAAACTGCGGCTGAAAATTACATAGCCTCGCCAAAATTGGCCAATAGAAGATTGGGAAACCATTGCCTGATCTAATGAAAATCAATTTTACAATTTCAGTTGCTCCAACACTCAGATGGTAGGTCCTAAACAACATGAAGGCATGGATCCACACTGCTTCGTATGAGTGGTTCTGGCTGACGGTGTGTTGGTATGGTTTTCTTGACACATTTTGGGTCTGTTAAGACTAACCAAAGATCATTTAAATGCCACAGGTTAACTTGTTGCTGACCATGTCCATCCCTTTATTCTTTATTACTCTGAGTTCAGATCATCTGAAATTGGTTTCTTAAACATGACACTCAAATGATGTTTAAGATGTGTACTCAAATGATATCATCACTGGACACTAAAAATTGTCCAGTGAGTGTACTAATAGGTCGGTCACAGAAGTCACAGCAATACAGTTATTATTTCATATTTTAAGCACATTGCCAGTGTTAACAATAGTGTATGGGGATATTTTTAATGCACTCCCTATAGAGACTGAACAGATCACATCGTAGCACTGTTTAATTCATCCTGCTTATAGTGTCAAGGATGTGATTTATCTTGAAAGCTGGGAATAGTATTCAGTATTTGAAATAAAAGCAGTGCCAAGTGATTCCATGAATCCTACTACTTACTGTACTGTACCAGATGGCATCAGAAAGCCAAATGTGGCGTTAGTCATATCAGTTTTAGCAGCTTCAGAACACAAGCCAGGTCGTGAGATTTTAGTGACGATGAAAATGATCTTGCTTTTAGTTTTAATTAATATTTTGTTGCTTTATTTTCGTGTGTGTGTGTGCGTATGTTTATAAGCTGTGATTTCAGTCCAATACAAGTGAAAATCATTTTCTAATCCGATGCATTAGTGTGTTTTGCAATTTGCTTTGATCTAATTTGGGTGCGCTTGCTTTTTTGAGAAACCATCCTCATATGCTGGAAAGAAAAAGGCTTATAAAAATCTTTAATCAAAGATAATGGCTTTGAATGTCACTCGTGGGGAACTGAGTCTTGTTTATTCCAACTCCAACTCCTCAGGCACCTATAAATTATAGATAGAAGGTGCTTTAACATTGTGATTTCATTATTTGTATTTTTGTAATCGCAGCAAAATGCTATAATCCTTAAGCAACTTGCAAGAAATAAATGAGGTGTTTATTTTAGCGAGCTCTTCATCTCGCCTTTTCTTATTACTTTTGCATTAGCAATTCCTTATCGCCCTATCAGTCTGGCAGGCTCGGCTCGTTCTGTTGGATTTCTCGTGTAATTATTATCACATCTCGTCCAACAAGCTCTCTGAGAGGCACACAGGGGCTGGATTGTTGTGATAGCAGTCTGCCTTGCCTGTTAAACCCCCCCCCCCCCCACGCACACACACATACACACGCACAAACACACACTCTGTGATTATTGGGTGCATTTGTGTTTTCATGGCAATATCGAATGGCCCCATATCAAAACAGTAGATTTAAACCTACACCGAAGAAATAAGTAGTCACGTGCAGCGCGAAAACTGTCACTGACATATGCAAACAGTTACTGCTCAAACTGCCAGAACAGAAAGCGTTGCTAGTCATGCCTCGTAATCTCTGATGTCATGCCAGTGAGCGGCACAACTCCACAGGGAATCAATTAGAATCACTGGGAGCGAAGACTTCGATACTAAGTAGGATGATGTTTTTTTATGAATGCAAGAGCGTTCCCCGGGCTGCGGTGTTAATGTGGAATCAAAAGCTCCCGGATTCCTCCGACCGAAGGAGTGGCACGGAAAGAAGTTTGCCGGTTTGTTTTGTTGTTGGCAAGAGCAGTGGGTGATCGCAAATGTTAATCATCCAATCAAAGAGCGCAGGTACAATTTCAACAATTCTTTAAATTGACTTCCATGTTGCATATGCTGATTTCTGCGAATTTACATCGAGCTGGCTGCCAAAGTAAACCACGTTGCCTTTCTGCTCTGCCTGTCATTCAAATCAAATTTAAATGGAAAAAAGAAACTAATTTGTGCTTCGAGTATTACCTATAACCCGGGTCTGCACGGGGAATAAAAGCAAGCATCTAACAATGCACAGTGTGGATTTGATGGCAACTGAAAAACCTAACTGGCACCCAGTGGTTTGGCCTCCCTCATGTAAGTCATATTATTAGCCAGTTCAGTGGACTGGTTAATGATATAGAGGTCTATTACACTCATGTCTGTAAACAGAGGCACATGTTGCTGGTGCCAGAAATCTGTCCATCACAAGTTTGCCTTTATAACTGTTGTCTCCTTAAAGAACTGTGAGCTTGTTTCCACAAATAAAGGAACATAATGGAAGAAATTTGGATCACCGTCTCTCCAATGTCTAACACAGCAATGAGAGAGCCGAGCTAGCTGGTCTATCTATGTACCTTCAGCTTAGTGGGTGGCAGCTGTAAGAACAAGATTGCAGACACAGTTGGCTAAAATTAGTTTCCTTTCAAGCACTGTCTGGGCACAGCCTCCTCAAGCTATCTAGCTTGAGGAGCTCAGTCATTCGTGAAGGACTCAGACTTGAGCCCCTGGTCCTTGGCATCCAAAAGTGGCAGTTGAGGTGGTCCAGGCATCTGTCTAGGATGCCCCCAGGACAGCGAGGCATTTCAGGCATGTCCTACTGGGAGGAGGCCCCTGGGCAGACCCAGGACACTGTGGGGAGATTATGTCTCCTGGGTGGTTTAAACGCTCGTCATCCCCCAGGAGGGGCTCGAGGAGGTGGCTGGGCAGAAAGATCTGGGCATCTCTGTTTGAAGTTCAGCACCCAAACTTGGATAAGGAGTAGGAGATGGATGGATAAATGAAGAATTTCCCTCAGAAGGATGTGAAAAAAAAATGGCTTTGCTTCTTTGTAATTGGGCAACATTCAAAACTGTGTTCTGTCTTATTAAAGTTATTACAGTGACCAAAAATGTAATTATGAACTAAAATCAGGAATGGAAAAAAACATTTTAATTAACTAAAAGCAATTAAAATAAAAATGTGACTTTAGAAAAATCTACCTGATGTGAAATGATTTAACAATTTGGTCAAATTTGTCACTGCAATAATTATTCTGATGAGAAAATGTTTACTGAGACTGGGATGTCAATATGATTGTGAGTTAATTGCTTTCACAATGTGTTGTGTTTGCTTGTCATATCTATTCTAAACTTCTTCTGTGACACATTGAACACACACACACCGACACGACTGTATTATTATAAAAACAAAAAAAGTTAGACAAAGAAAAACTAACTAGCCTAAAAAAAAACTCCCAGGGGAAAAATATATTTATTAATAGGTTTTATGCAAAATGTCAGTGGTTAGGTTTCTCAAAGAAGGACACTTTGATGAAGGTAGGTTTAGACATTTTTCTGGTAGAAGAAAAAGTGAATTTCTGCTAATATTTTGTGCAAAATGTTGTTATGGCACTCACTCTTATTTTCCCAGTATGAATTTTTGAAATATTTATGGATGGCAGTCAAAGATTATAGCAGATTCTAATATTTATCAAATTCGGGGCCTTAATTTCTCCCATTGCCTTTCATTTTCCTCATAAAAGATCTTTTATCTGTAAAACTATGCTTAACTAAAGACAAAAAACTAGAAAACAAAACAAATATATAAAAAAATGCTCTACTATTACCCTTAAAAGTAAATACTGCTCAGAGAACAAGCGCTTCTTTTTGCATTTTATGTTGGCACGACAGCCAGCTATGCTTTGGCTGCCGTACATAAATATGAGTATTTCAAAGATTCATATTCAGGAACTGATAGGAAACATTAGAAATTTTGGATAAAATATTAACTTATTGTTAATTATCGGTTCTTTCAGATAAAGTTAAATTGGAATTGCTTCATGGTGCCATACCTGGGGAATATCATGCAAGAAACTGCTTCTCCTGTACAAAATTGTAGTTTTTAAAGTGCTTTGAAGTGACTGTTGTTGTGATTTCGCACCATATATATAAAACTGAATTAAACTGAATTGCATTGATCAGGTCTCTAAATATATTTTGATGTCTTTAAACATCCATCATTCAATATTAAATACACTCCTGGCAATCCATATTAGTAGAACCACAGTACCAGATGTTTACCTTAAAATCTATGAATGACCTGTCTGAAGAAGCTGATGAGATAAAGGAATCTTGAAATGGTCTCTAGAAAAATGTCTAAAATGAAATCCATGGTAACGCTCTCAAATATATTTTGAGATAACCAGTGACAGCAGGGATCTGAATTTTTTGCATTATTGCTATTAAGGATTTTCTGAGATGGTCAGATGGTCATCTCATGATCATGACTAGCTTCAAACTCATGATCCTGTCCGACACTCTCTTTGATGCCACAAAACTATCCACATACTGTTCCCTCAAGGTTACACCTACTCAATTTCTCTTATTTGTAACATGTATATTTTCTTTCTATCAGCTCTCCTCAGACCTGACATGGGCTGCCCACATTCAGGTCCAGACCAAAAAGGCTAGGCAGCACCTGTATCACCTACGACAACTGAGGAAGTTCAGGGTCTCTCCAAAGATCCTCAGGATTTTCTATACAGGCGCTGTGGAGAGCATCCTCACACAGAACATGACATCGTGGTTTGGGAACAGCTGTGTGAAGGACCAAAAAGCTCTCCAGAGAGTGATCAGTACAGCAGAACGCTGCTGCAGGATTGCTCTCCCCCCGCTTCAGGACACCTACACCAGGAGATGCCGGACTAGAGCAGCGCAGATACTGAAGGACCCGTCCCATCCTGGCAACAAACTGTTCCAACTTCTGCAATCTGGTAGAAGGTTCCGCATCTTCCGGGCAAGGACAGAGAGACTCAAGAGGAGCTTCTATCTCCAAGCCATTCCTTTAATTTTAAATATGTTTATATTGTCTATCCTGTAAAATAGTCAGATGCCTATTCATATTAATGTACAGAATTCACCTGCTTGCTGCTACTACTGCACATTCACCCAATGTATATACTATATATATATATATATATATATATATATATATATATATATATATATATATATATATATATATATATATATATCAGAATCAGAATCAGAAAGGGTTTTATTGCCAAATGTTGAGCAGGTTTACAACATTAGGAAATTGCTGCGGTGCTTCAGTGCAAACATACTGTCATAAAAATATAAAAATAAGAATAAGAATTAAAAGTGCTAAGTGGATAGATATATACATGATATATACATGAGTGCAGGTGATATATATATATATATATATATATATATATATACACTGAACAAAAATATAAACGCAACACCTTTGTTACTGCTCCCATTCCCCATGGGATGGACGTAGAGACCTAAAATTCATTCCAGATACACAATATAACCATCCCTCCCAAACAGTGGTCACAAATCAGTCCAAATGTGTGGTAGTGGGCACATCTGCTATATTGAGATAATCCATCCCACCTCACAGGTGTGCCACATCAGGATGCTGATCTGACATCATGAGTAGTGCACAGGTGTACCTCAGACTGCCCACAACAAAAGGCCACCCTGGAATGCGCAGTTTTTTGCACTATTGGGGGTCTGGGGACCCAGAACCGGTCAGTATCTGGTGTGACCACCATTTGCCTCATGCAGTGCAACACATCGTCGCATGGAGTCTATCAGATTGTCAATTGTGGCCTGTGGAATGTTGGTCCACTCCACTTCAATGGCTGTGCGAGGTTGTTGGATATTCGTGGGAACTGGTACACGCTGTCGTATACGCCAGTCAAGCACATCCCGAACATGCTCAATGGGTGACATGTCCGGTGAGTATGCTGGCCATGCAAGAACTGGGACATTCTCAGCTGCCATCTGCCCTGAACAATGTGAACCATGATTCATCCGTGAAGCGCACACCTCTCCAACGTGCCAGACGCCATCGAATGTGAGCATTTGCCCACACAAGTCTGTTACGGCGACGAGCTGGAGTCAGGTCAAGACCCCGATGAGGACGACGGGCATGCAGTTGAGTGTCCCTGAGACGGTTTCTGACAGTTTGTGCAGAAATTGTTTGGTTGTGCAAACCAATTGTTCCAGCAGCTGTCTGGGTGGCTGGTCTCAGACGATCTTGGAGGTGAACCTGCTGGATGTGGAGGTCCTGGGCTGGTGTGGTTACACACCTCTATACCCCCCCACCACACACACAATTTTTGCACATGTCGAGGAGCGTGTTAGGCTACATTTCACTGTGTGTTATACTTGTATAACTATGCATGTGACAAATAAAGAACCTTGAAGCCTTGAAGCCTTTACAAATCATCATTCCTACATTTAAAGTCCCTGCTCTCTGCTCCTGAACACATCTTAACGTATCCTCCATCTTTGTCTTCATCGACCATCAGCCTGTGTCATAATGAGTGAAGACTGAAGACCCCAAATGGAGACTCAAAGACAGGCAGATGTCCAATAAAGCAATCTTTAGCTGAAAGGAAAACAGAGTAACAGAGATCATAAAGGCTATGGAACGGGAACCAGGATAATGCAATAAATGAACTAAGACCAACTGAGGGAATAAATACACAAGGTGATGAGGGCATAGAGGAGACATCGCAGGAAACACACAGCTGAACTAAATCTACTAATGAGACACTGGAGGTAAATAAATAAGGCACAAGGATTTTGTAAGGACTTACAAAATAACTCAGGAACAACCAAACAAGGGGATGTCACTGACAGAGACTAAGCTATACATGGAGGACACCAGGGACAATGATTAAACTGACCTTAACAAAAACACAAAGCATTTTTAGCAGAAAACTAGGAACATAAACCACTTCTCAAAATAAAAAAAATAAAAAAATAAAAATTATTGAATAGACAAAATTCAAAAACTCTGGGTCACCATAGGTGACCATCGTTAACCTCGACCAATCTGCTATGGAAATCAATCAGTCATTTATGTTTGATTTGCCAAATATTTTATACCGAATGCCTTTATTTCCTCATATAAACCTCTAAAATGTATCTGGGCATGCAACACTCCCTTTGTTATGCTCTTGTTTGTCTATCTCTAATCAGCTCTCTGTATAAATAGCCCTTCCTGCATCCTGCATTTGGGTCACCACCCTTACACTCCACATATGACACATATGACATACATAATGATTGCAAATGTTCAGAAGAAGTGAACTATTGGGCTGACATGTTAAAGTAGGTCACAGATTGTGTATCCAATAGGAAGCGTAAAATTACCTCAAAAGCAAACAGCAACCCTCACATGTAGAAAAACAGCAAAGCTGCCAGTGTCCCATTTACCATACAGTAAAAAGTACAAATAAATAAAAATGACTGTACTTAAGAGGTATTTATAAAAAATAATATTAAAGTGACATGACAAGATCTACCCAGCGAAAGAAAGTACTCTTTGATACTTTAAGTTGATTAAGTTTCATAATGCTTTTTCATTTATCCCCATAATTGAAATTCACTTAGGAGGAGAAAAAGGAAAAATAAAAGCATATTGCATTTATTCCCCTGAAAGAGCATGTACACCCTCCTGTGCCAAAAACTCACCAGAAAGTAGCTTTTTAAAAGCAGATTTCCAGCAAGTTCTCCTAAATGTAATATCGTGCCCTGGGGCATTTCAGTGTAAATGACTTTGTAAAGACTACTTTCATGCCACTTTTGCTTTATTAGACAGTTCACAGTATAAAAAAGTTGAAAAGAGCAAAAGTAACAAGCAATAAAAGGTCCAGGCTGGTTTTAAAGTCAGAAAACTGATTTTACATGGTAGCGAACGACAGCACTGTCCACAAGTTCTCCTTTTAGAGAAATTTCTATGTCTGTGCCAGAGTAAAGGACTCGTGTAATACCATAAGTCAATTTAATAAGTTCTTAAACACTGGAGCTCTTTCTAAAAGCGACACAACATAAAATATCTTCAGCTGCTTTCAATTTACACTATACTTTATTGTGGTTTGCATGCCTTGTTCAATATGTAGGGCCATTTTAAAAATGGTATCCTTCACAATGGAGGCCATACATCACCACTGCCTCATTTTTAATCCCAGGTGACTGAAACATCTGTCAGCTTGACTGAATGTCGATAGAGCGGTACAGCAGGCAGGGAGGAAGTGGAGGACGTAATGCAGATCGAGCCAGGACTGATGACTATGAGACAGGCAGAACGCCATCTAGATACGATGAGTATCGCTCAAGAGCAGGTTTATGTGTGCGGGATACATGTGGAAACTTAATGTAATGCATAAATAAATAGTCGCTTTTTCCCACCTGATGGATGCTTTTATCTGTGTCAGTATCATGGCTGCTGTAAGTATTAAGGCCGCATCAATAGGCATTTGAAAGATAGGGAGATGCTCTATCTGATAATGATATTTGGGGTATTTTGAACCAGCAGATGGTCTACTGAAAGATGTGGAACGTGTTGGAGGAGCCCCCCCACGGTGCGATTTGAGGGCAGCTGTACAACAGACGCTCGGGAAAGTCTGCCTTTCTGCGTCTTTAACGGACGAGATTATCAAAGATTCACAGAGCCTAATTAAACACGTACAGCCTGTGTTGAGTCCCACAGCACATTTCTTAGTAATGACACATAGACCTAATTAATTTTCAGTTTGCTGGATTTTGATTTTAGCTCTGAGGCTCTTTAGTTCATCAGCTGCCCTCCTCCATGCTCGAGGCAACAGCATTAGGGTCCACAATTTGATGGTTATTGCTGAAAATCTTCTAACCTCTTGTTTAACTCACCTGCCTGGTTCCACACTTCGTGATTTCTTGCATATGTTCAGATCCTGTGTTAAGTAAACCTGATCTGTATAGTGGTGAAAGACTAGATTTCACTTTAAGGTTATTGCTGCATGCCCTCGAAATTACTGTAGATTTATTCTTTCCCCATCAGATCATATTTGTTATGGATGATTCAGCACTGTATGTGCTCAGTACCCAAGCAGGAAGTCGAGTGACCTTTACAGCGAGGTAAAGAGTGTGTGGAAGTCCCAGTGGTAGGTGAATGTGTAGTGCATAGAGTTGGAGTTGCAGCAGGCTATACCCAGAACCTTTTCTAAGCTTAAAGCTGCCCCGTGAGAGGGATTTTTGTATGCATGGTTGCTCTAAATAGTTATTTCAAAAAGCCAAGAGTCCAATACTTCTTAAGAATACCCAGTAATTTCTAGTTATTAATTCAGCGCCATGTTTGTAATTTGTAAAGAAAGATTTCCACTGCAATCGATCTACCGCATTTCAGCAAACGCAGAGGTCTCTATTGAAAAGTCCTGTTACTCCTGTTTGAATCCCGGTGATAATGGTCTTGTTTTTTCTTGCTTTCAAAGATTTTTTTGTTCTCCATGTCTTTCTTTCCTGCAGAAGAATTACAGAGGCTGCATTAGCAGGTATACACGACAGTCCAAAGAGCATTTATCAGTTCGTGGAGACTCTTTCAGATTCAAATCCAGCAGAAGGCCAACATTTCAAAGAGTGACGATGCCATCATTACAGGTTCTTGTAGTGCTTTTGTTGAGTTTTGATTTGTGTCTTTGATTCTGCTGTTCTTAATGTCTACAGTGTTTCCTTGCCTTTGCCTCCCTCTGTTTGGTGTGTTACTCTTCTTATGTTCTTTCCTTTTTCATTTGTGTATTTTTGTTATTTGCTTTTCCTTGAATGTGTTGACCTCCTCTCATATTCTCCTGTCTGTGATTCCCTGATTATTGGTAAATGGGAAATGGACTGGTTCTTATATAAAGCTTGAACCCTCAAAGCCCTTTATACAACATGCCTCAGTCACGCATTCACAACTGTCCTGTCACTGTAAAGGCTAGAACAACTCAGAAATATCCTAACTGTCACCAAACAAAGACTAAGGCAGGGTCTGGCTTTAGCTGCTGATAAACCTACAACACAAAGATGAAACAGTTAACTTGTTTGTTTGATTTCGTGTGACTCAGTATTTTATGAGGTGACATGTCTGCCGGTAAATAACTTCATCTCATTTATATTATACAGGAAGACAAAAAAAATACAAGCTCGTATAAACTAAATAACAAATGACCATTAGTCCATTATCCTCATTGCAGTGATAAATCATATTTGTTACTGTGCCGTGAAAGCCTGTAAACCAGAGGTATGGTCCTCCCATCTGCTCTAATACAAACTGTGCTGCAGGCTTTTACATTTCTCACTAATTAACACTCACACACCTGCCATGTGTCTGAACACTACGTCTGTAAATTCTTCTGGTCACACTGCCCAATGTAAATGTCATAAAACCAATTTGCTTGTCCGTTTGACGAAACACCGAAGAGAGATGATGTTAAAATTCAAATTGCGGTCCTCTGCATCGTTCCAACCTGCCCTACCTTACAGTATCTCCAACCACTTGCATAATTGATTAATATCAGTAATAGCTAATACATTATGGATAATAATAGTAGAATCGTAATTGGGAATGAAGAGGCCTTCAGCAGTTTCTCTCATTCATCTGTCAGTGCAAAGGATTTAGAAGACTGTGGGTACAAAGAATCCAGAGCACCTGTCATGTCATATTTAATCAGGAAAAATGGCATTTTAAAGGTTATTCTCTGGTTAATGGTTTCTTATTTTAGCTGTGCAAAGAATGACTTTTTCAAAGTTTAGCGCTCATAAATGATAAAGATACATCACATGCTCACTGCCGCTTTATTTGTCACCCTTTGGTTGTAATGGGTTGATCTATTTTTGTTTGCAAAGAGAAAACATTTCTCAGAGATTGTGGTCCATATTAACACCATGACTTCTTGCAGTTCCTGCACACCCCTGACGATAAATCTCCTGTTGCTTCAATGAGCTGTGCATAAACCTTGCGTGTAGCCATGTCACCCATTGTGCAATCCCATTTTCAAACTGAGTGTTTTGACTATCTTAGCTTTTTGAAATCATCCATGAGTAGCGGGAGGGATAGTGTAGTGGTTTACACATTTGCCTAACAAGCAAAAGGTTTGATCCCAGGAGGAGACACAATTCTCTTGGTGGGGCTGAATCAGAAAAGGCATCTAGTGTAAAAATCTGCCAAATAAAACAAGCGCTATGGTGGCCCCCTTTAATAAGGGGGGCCTTTATATCTGACTGAGAAACAGAGGATACTGCAAGCAGTGACATATTAGTAACTATGACTTTAAGCTAAAGACTGAGACTATAAACGAATCAGGAAAGTTTTTTACTGGGAGCATAAATACATTGAGAAGTAGTTGCAGTAGTAATCCTGCAGGCTATTAAAACAAATTCATGTTTAAGGAACATTTACATTAGCTTCACTTTCAACACTTGAAATAAACCTACATTCATCTTTTATGTTGAGGTATTTGGAAAGGAAGTGATGGACTTGTAGGTGAAACTGTGAATTTGCCTTCAGAAAGTTGTGCCTAAGCGCTGCAGCCAACAAAAGAAAAAGATTTTACAAAAACTTCTGGTTTGTGTGCACTTTTTAAAGTTTTACTACCACAGGGCCAGTAGTTATCCAGTTTTTGCAGAGAAATATGACAAACTATATGCAGCTTGGCAATTTACTAGCAACCAAAGCACTGGGAGGTTTTTTTTGGTACACCTCATTCTTTTGCAACCAATTTCCAGCAAGAAGCCTCCAAGAACCACTGCCGAACAGACAAGAAATATACATTTTTTCACCAAGGAAACCATTTAATTGTGCAACTCTAGATTAATATGTACATGACATCACAAGAGAAACCTCAATAGAGTGGTTGCTTCTCAAGCATTGGTTGGCAAAAAACCTTCCCAGAATTGTTGGCAAGGCATGGATCCATGCCATCATGATTTGTGCTGAACTTTGATTCTATCATCATGAGCTATTAAGGGTCATCAAACCATTTATCAGTTTTGCAACCAAGAATTGACCTATTATGTTGAGCTCACTGTAGCTTCATTTTCTGTCCTCAACTAACAGGATTCAGACCTCATGTGATTTTCCACTGCAGTCACCCATCTGCTTTAGAGTTCAGAGATGCGCTTATGCATACCTTGAATATCTCAAAGATATTTGAGTTACTGCTGCCTTTTCTTTTATCTTGAACCAGTCTGTCTATTCTTCTCTGACTCTTAAAGTATTTTCCACCTCGAACTTGAAATGCTTAAACTGACCTCTCTAGAAACAAGAACCATGCCACATTGAATATTACAAAATTCTTTCATTCCTGTTTTGACTCTCACTTTTTACTTCAGTGAATCCGTTTCAATCATGTCTACATATCTTGATTTACTGGCTTTAATCGTTGTACATGATATGTGCATATAAATAGCCCAAATCTTAAGGCGAGAGATAATATTTTGGGGATTTCTCTAGTAATGTATGATCAGGCCTTGGTGTTTGTGGTTGAATTTATTTGAGGATCTTGCATCTTTTAATTTTTATAAGCAAACTTTTAATTGATATACATTTGTAACCAGTGCTGGGAACAGGAAGCCCTGAAACACTGGCTGTGGTCCCCAGACGCTAAGTGATGCAAAAAGTAATAACATATAAATTATTTGCTTATTTGTTAAGCATTATTCCAAAAAAAGAAAAGAAAAACGAAAAGACTAAGCATTTGTGAATGAAGAAGCCATTTTCTTATTGATTTATGTGAAATCAGATGATTCATATGGAAGTTAAACTGAGCTCCACGTTGAGGCCATGTTAGCAGTGCATGAAATCTTAGCATTAATAGGGTTGTAGGAAGTTTGCACAGTCCTGAGGGTTAAAGATTCGAATGAAAAACCAAACACTGCTGTTTTTTCTTTGAAGTCACTTTCCAGCAAAAGCCCTGGCAAACCAGAACAGCAGTACCGCCTTATTAGAAATCCAAACAGGACTGCTGCTCAGTGCCCCGCGTACTATATAAAAGTTGTTAAAAATTCCAATAACGATGAGGGGAAACGCTGCCTGGATGTTTAAGTAGCCGACCTGGACAGCCACCTGCATCTATTCCTGTCTTCTTTTGCCTAATTAAGATACAGATGTCGGTTAATGAGAGAGGACGCCGCTAATGAGCGATGCTAAATCCAATGGGTCACACTTGGCAATGCCACGTGTGCTGCTTTTGATCACTCTGGCTAGTGTCTCTCTGCCTCTGGAATTATGCAAGTATTATACTGAGCCCAGGCTGTTTACTTAATTATTTATTTATTCATTGTTTGGCTTGTTTCATTTTCCTCCCCTGGCTGTTTCTTTTTTTTTTTTTTTTTGCGTTTTTTTGTTTTGTTTTCACAGGTAGCCCCATTTCTGTCAGTTTATGGTTTTAAACCACAGCTATTTGCTTTTTTTCAGACCATTTAAAATCATTACTTTTTTTCACCAGAACTCTTTCTCCCCGCACCCTCCCTGAACCGCAGTCGAGCAGCTTCATACGACAGGACAGAAAAACTCATTTCACCTCTCACACACAACATTGGAATTAAATGACTTTTTTTCTTTTTTTTGCCATTTAAAGTGTGGAACTTTTTATGGCAATCCTCCAGTCTTTTTGACTATTCATTGCTTTTTTATGAAAAACAGTAAAGTTGATGTAAGTATAACATTAAATTGCCTGTAAATATATGCGTAAATGCTGGCAACAGGAAAGCCCGCCGCTTCTGAGCTGGAAAAATAGGGAAATCATTACTAGGGAAAATAGAAGAACTGACCTTTTTTTTTTTTTTAGAAATGTGTTTGCACACTTTCCTGCATCCCAGCCTTTTTTCCTCACTTGACTAAACTGTGAGATGGCATAACGATTCACATGGCATCCTCTGAAATGTGCACACAGCTCCCACCATGCCGGAGAGTTCTAGCTAATCCAAGACCTTCATAAAGCATGTGTTGGGCCTTAGCGACACATCTGTCATTCTGACGCCTGCTAGCATGGTCTGGACTGTCGGTTTCTAATCCATCTGTGCTCTGCAGAGACAGTCTGCTGCCAACTGGATCTTTGCTAAGCCTTTGGAGAAGCCAACTGAATGGCAGCTACTGCCAACTCGCTGAAAGTTTTTATTTATATCTAGCCGTCTATTTGACCGTTGCTGAATTTTCTTTTTCTAATTCTTCCTTGTTCCTAAGACTTGCCTGGTTAAGTGAGTGTGTTGACAAATGTTTTCTCTGATCAATCAGATGCTTGTGCTTTTTTTTTCTGCTTTGATGTTGCTAGGCGATCAGGAGGCCATGGAAAGAGGGTAAATTTAATCCCAAGCACCAAAGGCAGAATAAGACCAATGACTTTGATCTCCCTCATGTAAAAAACCCCAGTAATTTTCCACTGCAGTGCCACCGTGCTCGTAATATTGGATTAAAAACCGCCTCTTTTCTTCTGCTGTCCACTCATGTATGGCCTTAGGTGTGGACGAGGTCTGTCTGGGACGCTTCAGCAAACTGCACAATAGAGATAGAGAGGGAGAGAAAAAAAGGCAAGCAATTTTTTGACATATCTCCCTCAGTGCCAGGGTGAGGCAATTTCAGCACAGCAGAACGACAATTTCACGAGCGTAGAAGAACTCGAATGGGCACGGTTTGTTGATGGGCAACCTGTTAGCGATATCGCACCTGTTTACACGTGTCAAGCCAAGTGGTATGTTTACAGATAAATAATGTAATAGAAGGACAGATGTAAAGATTTGTGTGTGGATTCCCTTAGGCTTAAGAGGGCCAAATTGGTAGTGAGTTTTCTAAAAGGCAGTGCAGGCAGTTTTCCAAAGCAATCAGAGGTCAAGAAGCTCATCCACAGCCACTCAGATTCCAGAGAAAGAGCGCTGTCTCAGTTATGCAGCAGGGAAGTTAGAAGGCCTTAGAAGTGTGGAGTTCAGATAATGAGTCATTACCAAAAATTAACACCCGTGGTGATGGGCGTTCTAATGGCAGACGATGGATCCAGTAATGGGCTTTCAAAAGTTCATATTCCCACCCCCCATCTCATCCTCAGAACTAGTCTTCCAGTGAGTTCAGAGGACACAGTTATGCGGTTCTTCTTGTTGGAGGTTATCCCCTAAAGGGAAAGTTCTTGTCTCTTCTTCTCTGAATACACAGTTAGTAGGGTTTACCTACACGTGTCTTTTTACTTGTTTTACTGCTAAATTTCTTGCGGTGGATGTAGCGACTTCTTCTTTTTCTTCTTACTTCATCTCACCTCATCCCTAGTATCCTCCTCTGTCACACCGAACCTTTTCATATCCTCCTTCACTACATCCATGAATCTTCCCTGTGGCTTTATTATTTTCTTCCTGCCTGGCAGCTCCATCATCAGCACCCTCTGTACAATATATCCACTATCCCTCCTCTGCACACGTCCAGACCACCTCTGCCTCGTTTCTCTAACTTTGTGTCCAAACTGCTCAACCTGGGCTCTTCCTCTGACGTACTCATTTCTAATCTTGTCCATCCTGGTCACTCCCAATGAATCTTAACACCTTCAACTCGCCCTCCTGTCTTTTTGTCAGTATCACCGTCTCCAAGCCGTAAATCACAGCAGGTCTCACCCTTTCCTTTCACTCTTGCTGCTCTCCCTCTGTCACCCTTGAAGCTTGTATACACCCACGTTCTCTCTTGTGCTTTCTTCTTCATCTGTCTTGTGCACTGTCCATTACTTGGTTGACCCCAGCTATATAATCTCATCTACCTTCAACTCAGTCACACATGTTTTCTGACTTGCTTCTACTGACTTTCATTCCTGTTCCCTCCAGAGCATACCTCCACCTCTCTACTGTCTTTTCCAACTGCTCCATACTCTCACTATAGAACACAATGTATCTGCAAACATCATAGTTTGACCTCATCTGTCAGCCTGTCCATCACCACTTTAGACAACAAGGGGATCAGAGTTGATTCCTAATGTTATCCCACCTTGAATCCATCTGTCAGCTGCCCTCACACACTTCTTTGCCATCCATGACTTCCTTATGCATTACCATAGTTCCTCTCGTGGTCCAAAAAAATAAAACTTTTTCCTTCTAGGTTACTTGTTTCTATCCATTCAGGTCCACTTTGTTAATACAGAATGGGAAAACGAAAAATAAAAAAGAATTACAACAAACAAAGCAAGGTGAATAGTTTTTAAAGACGAAATATAAAGGTGAAATCAAAACTGGTCAAAAACAGCCAAATTATTCCCTTGACTCCAGAGGGTTAATAAACTGAAGTAGTCATGTAGAGAAGACTGGGCCTGAATTCTTCTCCAACAATGGGAGAGAAAGATAAAGTCAGTGTATTTAGTTTGTCGCACACTGTCTGTATTTTGTTGTGTGTCTTGATGACTAAAACCTTAAAATTGAATGAGGGGATGCTGGTTTCTTTAATTATTGTGTTTAAAAAAAGATGCACATATTTTCAGAAGGCAGACATATTATTATACTGTGTGATCCACTGAAATAATACCAATGCTGCCCTGATGCATAGCATACTCTTTAGACTGTCTGCTGTGGACTGTGGTGCTGCAGCAGTTGCTTTTCAGAGATCCACAGAGAAAATGACAAAGATTGCCTTTCAGAGAAGAAGAGATTGAGAAGCTTAACCTCTGACACAGCAGAGGCACAGAGAGCTGAGCAATCTCTCTTCGGGGTGAGCAGCTTTCCTTGTTTTTAGGGCCGAATAGAAGATTCTAGGTGACCGAAACGCGTGCGAAGGAGGAGTGAATAGCAAAAGTCAAAAAATATGTGGCAGTGAAAGAGAGAGAGAGGAAATTGGTGTTGAAGAGTCTGAGACAGTGAGGTGAGAGGGCTGAGGTAGCGAGTGCAGCAGAGACAGAGATCAGGTCATATTGCATCAATGCATGGACAGTGAAGAGGGAAGCAAGTGTCAGGCGGCCATCAGGAACACCCTGAAGGAGCCTTACTCCCAGAGCTAAGAGACTGTCAACACTTGGTGTGCTGTGTTGGCCTATTCACAGAAGGACAACAGGGAGCACTCACCAAGCAAATAAAAATTTCTCATACTTATGCGCGTGTGCCAATGTTTGCTGAGAATCCCCAGGCGTTCTCACACCAACATGTGTGCACACGTGCATTTATATGTGTGCCACCCTCACTCACATTTACACGAATGTGAGATCAAGTTTGTTTACTGCTTCATGCGAAGCTCAGTGTGGGATTAATTATAAATGCGAAGTGGAGTTAATGAATGAGGATTTTTAATTTTTTTTTTATTTTAGAAAGTAGCTCCCATGTTGGGATTAGATTGCTCTCTAAATCCTAACACAATGCTGCAAATGATTAATACAATAGTTTTATTTTAATTCATACGTGCATTGCCCAGAATGCATCCCTTCATCCTCCAAATTGCATTTTCAGATGTTACATTTCACTTTGATGTTTTTTCATTTTAAATTTATTGTGCATTCATTTGTATTCATTGTTACTGGCCAACAACCACAAACTGGCTCTAATCAAAGAAACATGTAAGCAATGGAATATTTAATAGTTTCAAATCTATTCGCTGAATACTTTTTCATTTCTTGTGTGGTTTTTCCCTAAAATATAGTAAAGGCTCTACCACGCTACAGTAAAAACAAGATGACAGCCTCCTTGTGACTTGGAAAAATTGGTTGGTTCCCAATGATGGAAATGATTTTATCCAGTCTGCACCAATAAGTGCAACTTGTCTACAACGTGTGTCGACACAACTGGTTGGACTCTGCTTATATTATATAAAAGCACAGGGACTACCTGTGTCTTTTTGCAGTTAAATTGCGATCTTGCAGCAATTGCATCAATTTCTGTTCATGCAGACAACAGCAGATTTGCACTTTTCTCTTAATTTTTCACAGTTAATGACCATAATATAAACAGATTAGAGTTAATTGCCAACTTGATCCCATTTGATTGCAAACTGACGCTGGGCAGTATTTACCTTTAAGGAAAGGAGGCAATTGAGGTGGTTTGGCCATCTAGCTAGGATGCTTCCTGGACACCTCCTAGGTGAGGTATTCTGGGCATATCCTATCGGGAGGAGGTCCCAGGGCAGGTCCAGGACTCGCTGAAAAGACATGATTGACATGATTGGGGATCATTCCAGTGTCCCCCCAGATGAGCTGGAGGAGATGGCTAGGATGAGGGAAGTCTTTGTTTCTCTGCTCAGACAGGTGTCCCTGCGAGCTGAACCCAGATGAGAACCAGTACATAGTTGGTTGATGGATGGCAGTAAAGAAAAAAACCTTTAAATAGCTCTATATAAGACATGTTTGGATTTATATTTATTAGTATTTATTTAACTGACATTCACAAACCCTTGCCTTACTGTGACAGGATAACTCAAAGAAATATGCAAGTGTAAGTCTAAACAAGCAAACCTTGTGCTGTACAGGCATCTAGGATAAATTCCGAGTGTTACTTTCGCTGTGAAAAATAGATTTGAAGAGTCCATGCTTTGTTTTTAATCAATCTTTTTTTCCACAGATGTTTCCAATCCCACCAACACCAGATCTGGCCCCATCGGTCATCGAGGTTAGCTTGGTCCAGATTTTGCTTTCAGTATGGATTCCTTCGGACTGCTTCCTTCATTAGTCATTTGAATAAATCTATATAATCCACTGGAGTCATGCATTTGAAGAAAGGAAGGGAAAAAAATAAAGAGTTGTGAGTGTTTTGATGTTTTAACTCAGCTGCCTTTTTTCTTCACCGGAGACGGATTGGCAATGACGAGAAGCAATTTGTTGGCAAGCAGCAGGTGGCTGGGTTAATTGCCCAAAGTGCTGGTTGGAAAGAAAGTGTCTTGCTGAGTGTGGAGTGCCTTCTGCACTGGCAGCGCTCGAGTCCGGATAAAGAACAGCAGTAAGCATATTGTCATCTCCCACCTCGCCACCCTAATCAGTACTGCTATGCACCCCTATTGTTCAACTGAACTGGCTCCCTTCCCAGGGGAATTCTCTCTTTCTCTTTCCCTCTCTATCCTTTTTCTTCTTCTTTAGCAGTACCACCCACATCCTCTTCTTTTCAGTGCCTTTTATCTCCAAATTCTCTTCCTTTCTCTGTCTCTCTGTTACTAATGCCGCTCAATGTCCCTCCCTCCCCCCTCTTTAGCATTGAACTCCCTTTTCTCCAGATCAATCTCTGCGTCTCCCTCTCTGCTTATTACCTTTCCTCCTTCATCTTTTTGCTCTCTGCACCTTTCCCTTATTTCCTGTTTTGTCTACCCCACCTCGCTTCTGCCCTTTCTTCCTGTATCCCCCCCCCCCCCGTCTCCATCCCCTTCTCTCTGTCCTTTCTTTTGGTTCCCAGAGAAGCAGGATATTGATGTAAACACACACAGAGCTCTGGGTGGTTCTTAAGCTTCTCTGACCGATCTGCAGGCCTCCCTCCATTGTCCCAGCAGCTGTAGGAAGAGACTTGATTTCCAATAGGCTTATCCCACCAGTCCTTGCTGTGCCATGTCCATAAAAAGATGGTGAGGGGCTTGATTAGATGGCTGTGAAGCTTTGCTGGACTGAGCATGCCTGGCTGTCAGTGTCACAGCTCCACCGTGGTAATGGATCAAAGAGATGTGGGTGTCGGGTGAGAGGCAGCGCTGTAATTAAGTGTTTGAGACCCTGCTAGCAAAAATAGAAGTGGAACTAAAAGGTTATTATGCCAATGACAGCTGAGGAGAGTGGCAAAACCTCTCAAAATTTGATGAAATCAAGTGAAACTCTGAACACCAATTATGCACTGTGGACGTGAATAATGTGGAGATTGTAGTTTCCCAACACAAAGTAATTATGGGATGTGAAGACAACATCTTCAAGTGTTCAGATCTGACAAATGGACCATGTTCTAACCATTAAGCAAGACTACTGGTAATTGAAACAACTTAGTAGCATGGCTCACAGCGGTTCAAGCAGTTCAAAGAGTAAAACTCAGCCTGTAATCTGTGATCTTAGCACCAGCTCTTATCAGCTGAAAAAATCTAAACGGAAAATCTGGTGCAAAATAGGAAAAAAAGACTGACAAACCTCTAGTCCAGAGATATATGACTCTATTGGATTTAAGTCATGAATGCCTCTTATTTTTTTCATGCTTAATATCTCACAACTGCATAAGAGTAGCAGTCCAGATTTGTCTAGAAAGCTGCCTACAAGCAAGCAATAACTCCCAGGGGTTGAAAATGAAGCCACTAAAGAAGTCCCTAGACCAGTGACTTGAACGGCCGCTGAAGGCCAGCTCCAGTGGCAAATACACTTGCATTCCTAAGACAGGTTGACAGAAGAAATAACCATTTACTGACGTGGCTATTTTGACTGACAGGTGCATGCTGATACAACTTGATGACAGGCTATATGACATCCAGCAGACAGCTTGAGTTACTGAACTGGGCCACTGACAAATAGTACGACTTGTCATGTGTAATTCTACTAACAGACTTTCAAATGAGGTCTGTGCTCCAGTTTTGTTAAGAGATATTCTTATCTTTTTTTTTTTTACCAATTCCAGTTTTCATAGCATATACAAACAAAAATCAACTTTCCTTCAACACAAAATATTATTTTGATAATAAAACTTATCAAACATTACAATTTCTCTAAAATGGCAGTGAATTTAAACAAGAAAAAAAAACTCTAGTACAGATAATTAATTGAAAATATGTTGCTGTATATCCACACTTACCTGGCATATTTTCCCTTGGCAAACAAAAGCAGGTGCTTTTAAACAGATTTATGTAACAAGAGATGTCAGGTACATCATTTTCTTATAACGTCACTGGATAACAGGACATCAGCCCTTTTTTCTTTTTCACTCTCCATAATCCTTACTCCAGATATTTTGCTCATACCGAGGCTCGTACTGAGACTGCTGGCTTGTGGCTGTCATGAAACAGATCGGCTGATAAACTGACGTACCTGAGGCTGACCTGCCAGTCGCCAGTCTGGGCTGAAAATGCTGGAATCAGTCGAATTCAGTCTCCAGCCGGTTGATTGGGGCATTTTAATAAATAGCAGTCCACTTGCCATTTTACCATGTAACTCACACTCTGTCTACTACATACATACAGTCTCTGTGTACAGTTAGCAAGATACTGAATAGCGAATTAGTCCTGATGCGTTTATAGAGTTTGAAACTTAAAGAGAAAAGGTGCTGGTATGGATAAGTATGAATGGGTGAATGAGGCATGTTTAGCACTGCTTAAGCAGGGTAGAAAAACTACTATATCCTATAGGAACCAGTTCATTTACTATTTAATGGCCAGCATCACGATGGATATAGTTACCTCTTATTTAGAACTTAATTTGCTTACATTTGGATAGCTGGCTGGACCAGAGGACCAACAGTGATACTGCACAAGAAGGGGATAATCAGACTCCACTTTAAGAGGAAGCTCAGATCTTTCAATGTCTGCAGCAAGACGCCGGAGATCTTCTACCAGGCTGTGGTAGCGGATGCCATTTACTTTGCTACTTTTAGTGCTTGCAGCATCAGTGCCAGAGATGCCAGCAGGATGAACAAACTAATCCACAAGGCTCAAACCATCATTCACCAGAATCCGGAGGCATTTGAGTCAGTGTGGGACAGGAGGACACTGAACAATCTGCTCTCCTTTATGGACAACCCATTGCACCATAGTACACTACACTCCCTCAGCCTTATTCAACCCTGCTGCCATGAAGAACGCTTCAGGACATCATTCCTACAGTTCTCTATAAAACTGTAAAACAACTCTCCTTTTTGTGCCAGACCTGCCAGAACATAAGATTCCCCACACATTTCTGTGACAAACCTTCTTGCTGCTGTTTTGAGATTTAGAGTGTGCATGTTATTTATTAATGCCATTCACACTATTTTTTGCACACTATCAGTCTTATCTTTTTCCCCTTAACTTTATATCTTTATTTCTTATTTTGTCAATGCTATATATAAAATTTTGCACTACCTCATGTAAGAAGGCCTTCAGCATGCGTCTGTGTTTCTAATAATGTAGTTTTTATTGCAGATTGTACTATTTCTGTCTTTAATCTTTTTGTTGCTAATGTAACAGTCATTTATCTCATGGGATCAACAAAGTAACCATCTACCTAGTTAGCTAGCTAGCTAGGTAGCTGCCAATCTAGCTAGCTGTCTACATACAGAGCATATAAGGTTAGATAGCTAACAAAGATGTACTGTTAGTAAACAGTGTGCCTACTAAACTATGTTATCACTAAATCTGTGTATAATATTTAAATGCACTGTAACATGTTTTTTTAATAGTTTCTCCATTATACTTGGAAAAAAATACACTCTTTGTTTCCACTGTAATTTAGACAACTCTTCGATCTCAGCCTGAATTCAAAATGAAGCTCTGTGAGAATCAGAGTCGTCTGCATCCTGCATGCATTTGTATGGTTGCTCTTATTCCCAGTGGGATAGTGGGGGTGAAACTTTGGATAAGCAAGTCTGCTCCCTATGCCTCGGAGTCAGTCTGAGGAATGTCTGCTCCTGTCTTTTTTTGTATTGTACAACACATCCAGCGCTGCAGGAAGCTGCAGATACTTGCCAGCCCTACCTGTGTTTGCTTTTTATCAAGGGACCAATGTAATGCTACATCCTGCTTCTGACTGTATATAAAGTGTCGACTGGAAATGCGTTTCTGCACGCCTGCACAATGACATTTCTTTTCACAGCAGATGGGATCTGTGTTTGTATTGATGTTGTTTATGTGTCTCTGTGTTTCTGTGTGTGTGCATGTGTTGTTGTTTTTTTAACTCAACACTTTGTCTATGTATTTTTCTCCCTAACCTTTCTCTTCAAAGTGGCATGAAAGGCAGCCGTCATGGTTGATGATCAAAGAGCAACAACCAAAGCGCTGGCTCTCTCTGTTGTGCTGCTGTCATTTTCACTCCTTTAAACAACAAAACAACAGAGCCCTTCAAAACTCACGGACACTGTTGATGAACAGGCAGTAACTTTACACGGTCGACTCGGGAGATCTTGGCCAGGTTTTTGCTTTTTTTAGTGGTTTTTTTTTTATGCGAACCTGTCACAAAGTTTTAGTTGACATAACTGATCCTGTGACAAAGAGCGTAGTCATTCAAAGGCCTATGCATGTTTTACCAAGGATGTGGAAAAACAGTGCATGTTAAAAGTCTAGTCTAGTAATGATTAAGTTGGTTGTTAGTCATGGGGATGGAGTTGTTTGCATAAAGCATAAATCTCCTCCTGAGATGTGTAAGACTTTATTTGGAGCTGTATTGTGCTTCCTCCTGAGATGTTGCAAGTTGATTGCAAGCGTATTTATATTCTAAGTTTCTTTTCTTCTATGAACCACTTCAGTTCAATACAATTTAATTGTTTTAGCACTAAATCACAACAATAGTCACCGCTTTATATTGAGATATATAAGACTCTCCAGTAACAGAGAGACAGCCCCAACAGTCAAATGACTCCCTATGAGCAAGCACTTGGCGACAGTGGGAAAGAAAAACTCCCTTTTGACAGCAGAACCAGGCTCAGGAAGGGGCAGCCATCTTCTGTGACTGGTTGGGGTGAGTAGAGAAAGACAGGACAAGTTAATCCTAAAAAGGTTTTATGATTTTAACACCAGGTTTACTTCGACTTCAAAAAAGTTCTTACTAACCCCAAAAGCCAGCGCTACAAAAAGAAAAAACACTGTTTCCACAGGATAGTAAAAAATCAAGACCAAGATTTGCAAAAAAAACAAAATGCTTCAACGGAATAGCTACACCCTAACATCCTGGACCTTTAACCTTGTCAAACAAGCGCATTGGCCAAATCACACCGGTCCTTCCTTCTCAACATTCATCTCAACCCCACTGAGATAAAAAAAACATGCAGTCAACTCATCTTCACTTGCTGTTTTCAATGCTGAAATACTGTAGATTACAAATGGTAAATGGCCTGTATTTATATAGCGCTTTACTAGTCCCTAAGGACCCCAAAGCGCTTCACACTACAGTCAGTCATCCACCCAGTCACGCACACATTCACACACTGGTGATGGCAAGCTACATTGTAGCCACAGCCACCCTGGGGCACACTGACAGAGGCGAGGCTGCCGGACACTGGCGCCACCGGGCCCTCTGACCACCACCAGTAGGCAACGGGTGAAGTGTCTTGCCCAAGGACACAACGACCGAGACTGTCCAAGCCGGGCTCGAACTGGCAACCTTCCGATTACAAGGCGAGCTCCCAACTCTTGAGCCACGATCGCCCCTAATAATAATACAAGTACCTAATAATTTGTGGTCTCAAACATTTCTTTATCAATTGATAAATGCCATTCTACACAGGTAAGGATAATGTCTAGGTCAGTTTAAGATGTACTCGGCTGTGCTAATGCAACCTGTTACACCGAGCGGATATCAGTGTGGCTGTCAGCGGTGACTGTCGATGGATGTGGATTGTTGCAGCGGTGAACACGAACTGTCCATACAGAGAGAAGCCGGGGCCTGTCAGGGATGCATCAGAGAGGGATTGTGTAGCTCTGACGAGGGACATGGAGGATAGAGACATGCTTGAAAGGTTGAGGTATTGAATTTTACTTCCTGACAGCTGAGTGACCTTTCAGCTCTCAAGGGGGACGAGACAGAGATGGATTTCGCAGTCGCCCTCCTTCCTCTCCGCTGCTCCTCCCACAGGGTTAAGAATTAATGTTCCTTTCTACCTCTCTGCTGAGCAAGGAGACTAAGGCCGAACTGCATTGCCAAGCACCCGAGCGGAGCACCGTGGCACACGAGGATCGAGGTTATTCTCATGCGAACTCCAGCACTTAAAAGGGAAACCTGCAAATTAGCCCGACACAAGAATGACTCATCTCGCTCATGTGTATGGCAGCAGCTGCTGAGAGGAGCCTGGCACTGTGCTGAACCTGGTCAGTTCAAGCTGAAAAAAAAGCCTGCACCTGCACAATAAATTTTACCCTGCTCTCGCCGATGCTCCGTTTCCCTCTTCACACCTCAGAAGAGCCGCTATTCATAAATATATGCAGCATGACTGGGTCAGATCCCGTGATAATGCATGGAATACAAGGTGCTTCTCTTCTTATTTGGCGCCTTCGGGCAGAATTTACAGTCTCACATCCCCCTCTCTTTGGTTGGAAGGTGAAAGTTACAAATCACAGCTTCATCTGACGGCCTCTCTAACTCTCCACAGGATCGCCCAGTGTCTTTAGGAGATACGCGATAAGAATGCACCTCAATGAGCTGACTTGTTTTATCTCAGCTGAAACACATCTCTTCCTTAAGCTGACAGAATGAGCTCTGAGCATCTTTTTTTCCTTTCTCCTCAGCCTTAGAGTTCACAACTTCTTGGCTTTGCCAGTGCTGCGATGTGGAGCTGCTTAGGCGTCACGTTCTGACGGCCATCATGGCAGAATGACCAAGTGCTGAAAATAATAGAGCTGAAATGACGACGAGTGATTTCATTCTCCATCTATCTTTCAAGACATCTCACGCAGGCAGCCAATGGCATGGCACCTCTCTGTGCCCCATTACTCCAACCAGCCAATGAAGCATCTTCATTTAGGGCCTCATTGATTGCCCCTTTACTCACGCTTTGTGGAAATACACAGACGCGAGCCAGGTTAAATGCCAGTGCATCAAGAGGCACTTTGCTGGAGGACAAAAACCAGCCAGTGGAACATTTGCAGAAAATCTCAGTTCATAATGTGCTTGTGCATTTTCACGGGTGATATAACTAACTGGCAGATCTTTGGGGTCAGCAGTGAAGATTGGATGTCTTGCTCGGGGACACTTCAGCAGGACTGATGCTTGCCAACCAGGCAAGGGTCTGAGCCCAGATCATCCAGCTGCTCTCACTGAGCCACCGCACTGCTGCAGTATTTTCGCAGCATTCACTGAGAGCATTCACTGTAAATTCTTCATGAGCATGTCAAAATGTTATTCTGAAAAAGCACTTCTGTACTTCATAACTTGTTATTTGTTTGACGATCATGCCTGCTGAAATATTTGTTGTGTATGAAAGGGCTTGTCTCACACAGTGTGGAAAAAATAATAATCCTCAAATGCAAAAGTAACAGGGTTTTAAGAAAAGTGTCATTTTGTTTTTGTTCTTTTTGTTTTGAGGAATGATCTTAGTTTAAGGTGAAACACAAACATTTGACATTTATCCTGCATGAAAAAGTTATCGAGTTGGACTGCATTTCCCTTCTTTTATTGTAAACCGACCATGTTTTTCCCTATTTTCCTAAGTTTCGAATAATGAAGTCATCTCAGGCATATAGCTCTGGCTGTGATCAAGGGAGATCCACCAAACTGCAGTTCAAACCTTCTGTTTGTGAGGGGCAGCCAATAAGAAAAAAGTGGGTGTGGCTTTAAGGGAGATGAGGGTGAATCGAGAGGCTGCACCAAAAGTCCAGTGTAAGAAAAATGGGACTACATTGAACTGTGAATTTATGAAATAAAATGAAATTATGCATAATATGAATTCTAATTTAAAAACCTCAGCAGCAACATCTGCAGGCAAGAGAAGGCAGGTTAACCTTGTAAGTGTGGAGGACAACAGGGGTCATGGCTGGGACCTCAAAACAATTTAATGCACTTTTTTCTGTTAATAGAGATTTCTTTTAATAACCTGTTGCTTTATTATTATTATTATTATTATTATTATTATTATTATTATTATTATTATTATTATTATTATTATAAATAATAACAACAATAATAATAATATATAATAATAATAATAATAATAATAATAATAAACTTTATTTATAAAGCACACTTAAAACCAAGGGTATGCCAAGGTGCTTAACAAGTAACATAGAGAATAAAAGGAAGATAATATAAATAGGACCAAAGCAAGTGCTAGGTATGCAAGCAGACAGCTGTCACTGATACATAGGAAAACAGCAGATACAGAACAAACAAGGAATTAAATGAGCATAAAAGTGCATAATATAAAATCATAATAGAAATGTTAACTAGAGGGAAAGGCAAGCTTGAATAAGGGTTTTAGTCGTGATTTAAACAGTGCAATAGAATCAGAGGCGCGAATATCAAGAGGAAGTGTCCAAGTACGCCTGGAGCTGGGAGAGAACTAGTCTCTCCAGGATCTTGGACAAGAACGAAAGCTTAGAGATCGGCCTGTAGTTTAAAAGGCCATAACAGTCAGAGTTTCTTTTTTTAAGAATCAGATGGACTACAGCATGCTTAAAAGCCAAAGGAACACAGCCTGAGAGCAAGGAAAAGTTCATAAGAAATTACAGGTCAAATTACATCAAAACAGTCCTTAGCTATGCGAGATGGAAGAATGTCAAGCACAGTATTGGTGTTATTCATTTGATCAACTAGCCGCTTAAGAGTCAAAAGTAACACAGGTTCAAACTGGTGGAAAGTTGAAATGCACTCATCAATTGGGAGAGGACATGAAACAGAGGGAAGGGAGGACTTAAGAGATGAGAGCTTATCTAAAAAGAGAATTTGAAATCGCTCACAAAGAGCCTGAGAATAAGGTCTGGGCAAGGGTTAACCACTGAGTTAAAAATTTTAAATAAGGTGCGGGGGTTATGACCACTGGCCAGGATGATTTTGGATAAGAAAGATGCTTTGGCCATTTTAGCAGCACTTTGGAATTTTAAGCGGCTAGTCCGTAGCATGTCGTAAGAAATCTGTTTATCTTTTTTCCATCTTCTCTCAGCGCTCCGACACACGGCGTAAAGCGCGGGTAGTGTCATGAAGCCTGTTCCGTTATTTGAGGTTATGGATGTTATTTGACTGGAGACATAACTCACAGACACACGAGACGCGCCATTACTCCATTGAGTGTCCTTTATTATTTTTCACCCCCCTCCCCCCACAACAACCCAGCAGAAACGTTCCTACCTCTTAACATTTATCTGATACTACATCCCCCCTACTAAATAGGATGTGATGCTGGGATATAACCAAGAAAACAGATTAGACCCGCACGCTTTAAAGTATACTATTTCCTTGTGCTTTATCTGGTAACAGCTTGTTTACTGAACTCGTTTGGTTTCAAACCCAGACTTCTCAGAATGTCCAAAAATAAACTCTCAAAGTATACAACTCTGAACACTAGGCATAAGTGCACATTTCTGAACTATTTGGTGCAGCTACAAACAACATGTTTAAACAGTGCAACCATTTGTTATGATTCGGCTGTGTGGCAGGCAGGAGAGGACCCAAACGCAAACTCACGGAGACAAAACATAAACTCAGAAACACAGCTTTAATGCTGGCAAAAAGTGGAACACGAAAACAGTACTAAACTAAACTGGGAAAGCTAAACATAAAGTAAACCAGGAACCACGGGGAGACCTTTAACCTGGCACCAACAGTGAGAACAACATTGCGGTAGCCCACTCAATCTTCAGATCTACTCCACTTGACTGCATGTGTGTGATTAATTTATGCAAATTGACAGAATAGCTTAGTGTAAACTATCTGTGGACATATCATTAAAAAAAATCAAATTTTATTTAGTCTTATTCAAAGTTAACAAATTCCATGTATTTATTATTTTACCCCATTTCATGATTAATCACAATTTTTAGACATATTATATCTTAGCTGGTGAATACATGCTAAGTGCAGTGGCGTTAAGATAACCTTTGCTTTCACAGCACGAATAAACAATTTTGGGTAAGCTGCATCTGAGCAGACCACAAGACCTTTAGAGCAATGTCCTTTGAACAGACCAGATTAAACTGGAAATCTTTGCCCATAATGCACAGTACAACATTTGGAGAAAACCAACCACACCATATCAGCACAAACAAAAATACCTACTGTGAAGCACAATGGTGATGATTTGGGCTTCTTTTTCAGCTGCTGGACCTGAGGCCTTTGACAACTGGACAACTCAATAAGTTGTCCATGAACGTCTCTGTATACCAAAATAATGTAGAGTCAAATCTAGAACAAAATGGCTGAAAAAGAAAAGAATCAAGATGTTAACTTGATTGAAATGCTGTGATGGGACCTTAAGAGAGCTGAAATAAATGAATATCTACAAACATCAATGAACTGAAGAAACATTGTGTACAAAAAAGTTGAAGAAAAGATAAATCCAAAATGCATCAAGAAATATTACAACTCAGACATGCAGCAAAGAAAACCCCAGAATAAACCTAAAAAGTAGTACAAAATACATCATTGCTGTTCAACCTTATATTGTTATTTCAAGGTTAAATTCATATCACATTAAAATATGCTGATCATCCCTTCAACCACCATTTTCAACCCCATAATGCTGAGTTCAATCATGTGACTTGATAGACTTTAATAACATTTTCATGATAACAAGAAATATGAGGTTAATGTTATTTAAACTACATGTGCAATTTACAAAAATATTAAAGTCTTATCAAATCCTAATGTTGTTGCATATTTTTGAGAAACTAGATTAAATAAAGTTCGCTTTTGACCATGAAATACTTTTGTGTAAAAATAAGATGTTTAATAAATGATCTTCCACCAAGGACATTACATCATTCAGTTTGTACAAGAACTTAATACAATATCTTTTTAATCATGATTACATGGGGATCAAACCGCCTGTGAAGGGGTTGAACTCAAAATGGATTTTAGAGAGAAATAAATGCACAATAATGACTGTGATATCATATTTGAGCTGGGAGAATAGCAATTTGCAAAATATTTAAGTAATCCACTGTTGGATTAAGTTGTTAGACATAATTATGTCTTTTTTTGAAGGTATGATCCAAAGGGCAACTGTCTGAGAGAATCCTCCAAAAACGAAGAGTTGTATGTCAGCTGTCAGACGAAACTAAAATATAACCACGTCACAGGAGTGCATTCTTCACATGCATGTACATATTACCAGGCCAGCATGCAAAAAAGGATTGATTTTTGAATGTTTTCTGATTATTTCCTTAAATTTATTAATTTTTCTTATTTAAATGACTAGTAAATTACGCAGTGAGCAGTATGGTAGTTTTTCCACAACTGGTGTTCATTTAGTCTCTCCCAGTTTTAAGGCCCTTTTCACACCAAGGATACTGTGAACTTGTGCAACAATATCTAATGTGCCAACGATATTGCAGCAACTTATTGCGTTTAGAAATGTAGACATGATCAAGATGACCTGTTGAGATTCAACATGAGTATTAGAATACAGAAGAATGGTAATTTAAGTAACTGTGAATGTGGCATGGCACCAGACAGGCTGGTCTGAGTATTTCAGAAAGTGCAGATCACCTGGAATTTTCTCACTAACCATCTCTGGGGAAGGGTCTGAGGCAGTGGTATGACTTATAAAAGAGAAAATATTCCTTGAGTTGCAGTTCTTTAGGCATCGTTGATGGCAGAGTTCACATGAAAAAACATGGATGGGTTGGAGATATGGTGCCTCATCTGAGGTGTGTGAACAACATGAAGTCATGGATCCATCCTGCCTTGCATCAGCGGTTTAGGGTGGTGCAGGTGGTGTAATGGTGTGGGGGATATTTTCCTGGCAAACTTTGGGCTCCTTAGTGCCAAATGAGCATTTTAACTCCACAGCCTCCGTGTGTATTGTTGCTAACCCTGTCCCTTTATGACCACAGTGCAACCAGCAGGATAACACACCATGTCACAAAGCTCATCTCAAACTGGTCTCTTAAACATGACAATGAGTTCACTGTATTCAAATGGCCTCCACAGTCACCAGATCTCAGTCCAACAGAGCACCTTTGGGATGTGGTGGAACATTAGTTTCATATCAACTGTGTGATACTATTATGTGAATATGGACCAAAATCTCTGAGGAATATTTCCAGCACCTTGTTAAATTAAGACCGTTCTGAAGGCAAAAGGGGGTCTGATCAAGTACCTAACAAAGTTCCCAGTGAGTGTACTAATATATCAGTCACAGAGGACAGTATTGAACAGTACAATTATTTGCATTTCACATTTTCAGCATGTTTTGGTGTTAATAACACTTCCTATAGTTCCTATAACAACTATAACGAATGGCATATAACGAACTAAATATCAGTGCACTTCTTCCACTACACATTGTTCAGTTCCTCCTGCTCACACTGGGAATATTACACAGTATTTGAAATAAGACAATGTTAACAATGATATGAATCCTCCAACTTACAGCACCAGATGGCATCATAATTACAAGAACACAAAATGCGGTTTTAGTCATATCAACATCAGAACACAACTCAGGTCGTGAGCATCGTTGGGATGTGGACAAACGGGAGTTTAAAACCAACCATGTGATGTCATCATGTGAATAGTGTTGAATTTATGCCACAAGGAAAATCCCAGTGACAAAGGCAAAAGATGTACCTAATGAACTGGCTAGTGAGTGCATAAGTTTTATATACGGACCATGAAAGACATGCTCTGGCAGTGCGTTTATCAGGCAGCCACCCACACATACTAGTGTAGAGCAAGTGCAGAAGTCAGACGTTGCTTAGTTGTCTTACAATGTCATCATAGCTAAATCTCCTGAAAGAATGGATTACTGCTACTTATTAACAAACATTCAGAGTATTTGTTGCATGATGTTTTAGTTCACATAACAGCGGCCCTCATTTATAGCCAGTTTTAGTGTAGACATCAGCTTTTTATAATTATTCTTTTGCAATGAAATGCAATTAAAAGCTGCTTTTTTTCTTCCCCTCTATGTACATTTTTTGCAATTCTCCACAAAATCCATAAAAAACACCAAAAACAGCAATGTTTTTCTCAGTATGCTGTTTGTAACACTCACGCCTGCGCTCTTCTCACTGAAGATGTTAATCTTTAAACATGGATTGCAGATAGTTTCATTTTTCCAAAAAAAAAGAAAAAAAAGAAAAGCTGTGTAATTTACTGAAACAGCTGGGTACCTTTGAATTTACCAAGTGCTGCTGAAACAGGCATAAATGGTGCATTTGTTGTGGACTATTTTCAGCAGTTGAATAATACACATTTGCACTGGAGTACTTGTAGTGCAGTAATTCTAAACCTTTTGTGGCTTGTGGCCCCTTTAACATCAGTTGAATACCTATGAGCGGTAGGGAGTTTGAGAAGAGTGGATTTTGTGTTTGTTTTATCAGTTTTATTTAAATGATTCCTACTACCTGCATATTTTAAGCTATCCAGTGATTCACACAATGAAAGCCATTGTCAGAGGTAGGTTTGAAGATGTGAAATGAATTTCTAAGTGACAGAAAAGCTGTTTCTGTTTTGACCACCAGACGTGGATGTTGGGACCGTGTATAGCGGGGGCTCCATATCCAGGTACTGAAACATTAAACCTGGGGAAATCTTTAATTGTAGAAGGATGATGTGTGTTCGTTTGAGTGAAAACAAACTACTCCACAGTGTCTTTGTGTGCTCAGGGTAAATGAGGAACATAACCACATCTTTGTAGATTTAATTTATGATTCCACATAACACAATGTGTATTAAATAAACACTGAATGATTTACATGTAATATTAGTGTTTTATTACTTTTTTAATAATGTAATAATAGTGATCTCATACACCATTATTATTAGACATTATATATTTTTTTAAACCTGCTGCTGCTGTAGAACCACTTCATTAGTTAATAGAAATTTTCATTTATGTAAGACTACAAAGAAATATGTAGTTGAATGACAGAAATTATCAAATGATGAAGATTTAGTTTGACAATGAAAACTTTTAAAGGTTTTGACACAAACAAATCCCGTGTGTCAAAAACAGCATTTTGACAGTATATAACACTTGTAGATGTTATATACTTTTTATATCCGTATTTACACTATTAAAGTATATTTACAGTATTAAAATAGAATTGATCACTTTTCTCTATAAAAAAAAATATTGCATATGTGTGAAATTATCCTGCATTTGTGACTGTTTAGGGTCTTACTATCTAGAGAAAAAATGTGTTGATTCAGTCTGTTGTAATTTTATTGATATTTCCTGTATTTAAAAATAACTTTAAACCTCTGCAAAATTCCAGTTTGGTCTTTTATATTTGGTAGTATGGTTTCGTCTTGGGAATGGAATCATACTACAGCTGGAAGTGGAGAACAGAACCATAGAGAGCAGTGACATTAGATTTTATGGTGATTAATTCAGCCACAGGAGACTTGTGGGAGATGTGGGAAAGGGTTGCAAAGATGCGCAGCTACTGTAGGATTTATATACCAACTTGATGTGTCGCATGGTATTAGCTGAGCTGTGGTTGGTATTGAGATCAGCAGATCTGCTGGGATTGTGAGTTTACATTAGTGACCTTCCGTAATTTATCAGAGCATTCTTCAATCAGAAAAATCACAAGGACTTTAACATGTTAAACATCTTGGCTGCACAGCAAAGATAAATATGCACATTAAAAGATGGCACACTTTTTTTTTTTTTTTTTTTTTTTTTTTTTTTTTTTTTTTGTGTTGTGTGTATTGTGCTTCCTGGTTGTGGGGATGCCACCTGGATGGGGGTGGGGGGTAGGGTTCGCAACTTTATTAAGAAATTCTGGACTGTTTTGTTGGAAAACTATAAATAAAGTTGTAAAAAAAAAAAAAAAAAAAGATGGCACACATTCAACAACAAAAACCTGCATTATGTGGTAATTAATTGATGAGAGTACTTCAGCTTGTAGTGGGTTTTTCATCCACTTATCCTTTCCACTGAATTGTATGCCTCTATGTCTTTATTCTCTGCTGTTATTGTCGGCCATAGTAGGATCTAATGACAATACAAGGGTCCAAAGATGGCCCTGAACAGCTAGAAACAAGACTGTTGCTCGCATCAAGTAAAATACCGCCTCAATATACCACCATGCCCTCAAAGTAACCTACCAACCCCTCTGTGACCTGCTCCTCCCCACAGCTTTGACGGCCACTTTACTCGCACCATGAAACATGTCCAATGAAAGGTTAAAAGGAGAGGGCAGGAAGATTGACAGACTGTGTCTGTAAGAGAGGAAAGAGGAGGAACTGAAAATGTTTCGTCGTGTGTTTGTTTGTGCAGTGCGGTGGTTATCGTTTCAGAGGAAGCTCGCCATGAGCCCAGTTTCCCACTGGTTCAGAGAGTCTGTGTCATGACCCTGTCTTTGTTGTCTCCTTCAGTGTGAGCTCATGCTCGACCCATCTGCCGTTCAGTCATGTTAGATCATTTTTATCTATCATCCACTTCTTTCTTTCTACCTGCTTTTCTGTGTCGTAGTCCTGCCTATTGCCTCTCATGCATCTGGAGCATAGCGGGTTTCAACATGCTGTGTTGTTTATTAAGACTGCTGAGTTATGTCATTCGCTATATATAACTTAATGCATTTGTTCTGTCTCTCATTTCTTGCAGGTTTTCTGAAAACTCAAGATTCTTATTGTCTTTTCTTATTGACTTACTGATAATTTAATTAATTCCACACAATGATTACCTCCCCCCTGCTTATTACACTTTTAATGGCTACTTGTAACTCCTTTTTAAATTCCCCAGTTGAGTTTTCCGCGGCTCCCGGGACCAATATTTGGAAAAAAGAGAAACAGCTATGATTAATAAAAGTTATATCTGGTTGTCAGGAAAGCTTACACTAAGGCTTTAGTCAAAAAGTCCAGAGACCTGTTGGCAACCATTAGGCAACCACTGGTTGTAGGGGAAGAGTGTGTATTCTGTGAGAAATTTAGTGCTACAGCCTCAAGTCATTGGGTGAACATGTAAAGTATCTCACAAAAGTGAGTACACCCCTCACATTTTTGTACATATTTTATTGTATCTTTTCATGGGACAACACTGAACCTATGACACTGTGATAGAATGTAAAGTAGTCAGTGTACAGCTTGTTTAACAGTGTAAATTTGCTGTCACCTCAAATTAACTCAACATACAGCCATTAATGTCTAAACTGCTGGCAACAAAAGTGAGTAAACCCGTAGGTGAAAATGTCCAAACTGTGCCCAACGTGTCAATAATTTGTGTGGCAACCATTATTTTCCAACACAACCTTAACTCTGTTGGTTCACTAGAGTTTCACAGGGTGCCACTGCAATCCTCTTCCACTCCTTCAAGATGACATCATGCAGCTGGCGGATGTTAGAGACCTTGCGCTCCTCCACCTTCCATTTGAGGATGCCCCACAGATGCTCAATAGGGTTCAAGTCTGGAGACATGCTTGGCCAGTCAAGTACCTTTATCCTCAGTTTATTTAGGTCTTTTTGGAGGTGTACTTCAAAGTGTCATATCTTCAATGTTGTCTCGTGAAAAGATATAACAAAATATTTACAAAAATGTGAGGGGTGTACTCACTTTTGTGAGATACTGTATATTCTGAGAAGAGAAAGGCCTGTAAATCCTGTTCCTGGTGTGACTGCATGTGAATATATATTTATCTCTGTGAACCATCACTCTTTTTCAAGTTTTGTTACAGCTTAGAGAGTAAATGGTGAGAATTTGCAGACAGAGCAGTATTTTCCATGCTATCTCAGGGTGACCCCAGTGGCCAAAGCAGTCCAAAGGAGGTTTTTGGTGTAGCAACCTCTAAACAACGGATTTCACCATAAAATAACAAACAGCTTGTTCTTGACAGCTTATATCAGCCTAACAAGCCTCTTCTGTGTAAAACATAACAGTAGGAAATGTAAATATTGTTATACTAAATGTTTAACAGTGATTTTGTTGGCTGAGGTTTGTAGTTTGAAGATACACTTGCTAATAATATATCAGTTTACAGCTTGCACACATCAGTTTTTTGTTGCCAGTATGAGTGAAGTGCTTGCACTCTCTAGCCCCGGAATCTTTTGCAATTAACTTGGCAGCAGCTCTGTGACGTTCTGTTTTTTTCCTGTCTCGTTTCCCCTTATCTAATGATTGAGAATGAGTTTGAGTTGGGTGTCTGTCTGCTGTCCACTGATGAAGCTGCAGCCGCTGCTTGTCTAATTAGGAACATTCAAAGAAATCCTCAAAGACAGCGCTAAATGGGTCCCGAGTTAATAACGGCAGACTTATTTTGATAATGATAGCAAGTAACTTTGACGAGAGCTTGAGATAGTCACATTTTCAGTTATGCAAATCTCATCAGCATTGAAGTCATTAGGCTGCACTGGTAGAGGAGCAGCTTTTCAGAAACAGTCAGCTGCACAGCTTCCGGTTTAAAGAATTTTGTATTTATTAGCATATCCTTAGATAAGTGATGTTTGCAAGTAAAAAATAATATTTATATTCACTATATCACACTTTATTCAGTTTTTATTAAGTAAAGCAAATCAACATTTCTCAACATTAAACTTTGTCAGCCATGATCTGAGGGCACACAATGTTCCCTCAGGTGTCATTTGTTAAAAGCCTATGGAGCCTATAGAGCCTCTCATAGGGTGAGAGGTGGAGTACACCCTGGACAGATCACCCCTCCGTCTGCTGAGAGAACCTTAAGATCAAGTGTAGCAGTACATGCATCTCTAAGAACTTCAGTTGATTTTATATACTTTTTTGAGCTTATTAGCTAGTCTCTGGTACTACTTTGATATTCACTGACCTGTTAGTTAAATATGCAACACCTGTACTTCCCACAAACAGATGTTTTTTTATGACTGTTTAATAACTGCATTTGAAATTCCCCAACTACTTATGTAGTAGAAGGTGAAGTACTGTGACCACAACTTTGTTTACATTTGCACCATGAACGCATCGCAGGGATGGTGTGGGTGTAAGAGTGCGATGGGATGCCATTATTTTATTATTATTTTATTCCACTGTCACTGGAAGTAATACCAGGCTGCAGGACACAAAAAATAAATTAATTCGACAATAATATACATTTACCTCCCTATGAGATTTAATTGGTCATTGACTGAAAGTGCTGGAAAGCATTTCCAGGTAGTTCACTTTAACTCCAGGTCATAGTATAAAGCTTGGAAAGGCTGGGCGAGTTAATAAGGCAAGGAATCAAAGCACAGAAGTAAATCAATAGCTGAAAGGTAGAAGAACAACAAGAAAAAGATCAGATTGTAGAAGTCTGTGTGCCTAAGGAAGACTTTCAGACAATACATCCTAGTATTCATTTACTTTAATAGAATCCATCCACAGTAATGCTCACACTGCCTCATCTAAAAAATAAAAAATAAAAATCAGCATAAATTGCCTTTTTGTCTTTGGAAACATTAATGGTTGTTTCATTATTTTTCCAAAAGTACACTCGAATATAAAATCAAAGCAAGCAAAACAACAAAGGCTTTTGCAAAACTATATTACATAACTCTCTTCAAGATAATGACAAAATACTTTTCCGTTGTGCTGCGGGTGAAACGCAATTTTAAGAGAAAGCGGTTTATGTAAAAATCCTTTGATTTAATTTTCTCTGACTATTGTCTCACATGACGAATGGTGCTGTCTTTGCTTCTTGAACTCTCCTTTGTGACAAGTTTTCTTTTCTCCCCGAAGCCCTGAAACATCCGTAATTACATTTCCCCATCTGTCTCCTCACACAATCCCCCATACATCACCATCAAAACAATTCCATTAACTCCCACTGCGTTAACTAAAGTGAGGGGGGGGGGGGGGGGGGGGGGGGGAGTAGGGCGCATTCATAAACAAATAAGAGATGATGCCATTGAGTTGTGTGGAGGAAATGTTAGATGAGGTTAATCCCTTGAATCCATTTGCTCAGAGATGTTTTGAAAGAGATGCTAGCATAGAAAGGGAAGAACAATCCACAGGCTGTGTTTCAACCTCTGCTCCCTCCTCCTTATTTGTCTCTATGCCCCTGGCGCCAGTGAAATTCCCCCACAAGATGGCGAGTTGTAAAGCAACAACCACAAGGGAAGTAATTACGGTGAGCTTAAAGCGCGGATGTGTTCAAATGAGGAGGAAAAAATAAGTTGATTGAACAACAGACCCAATAATGACCAAATTGTTCCAGATACTGATGGGAATCTCTTGACAAATTACTGTTAGGGTTTGTAAGCGGGCAGAGACACTCGCACACAAGTATACACATACAAAGTAAACAAGCTAAACTCATTGACGAGAAGAGCATCAATCCCTTGCAGATGCACTGAAATGTGAAAATTGGAATGAAAAAAATAACCTTTCTGTCAGATTTCCTCTTTTTTTTGTTGTTTTGCTTTCCACAATATTTGCATCTAGTTTTATTGCATCATTAGTTTGTCACCTAGTTTAAAGAAATAGCTGCACATTTTTGAATAATGCGCATTGCAGCATTAGTCACTTTGTTAGGGGAACCTGTTCAATTGCTTGTTAATGAAAATATCTAATCAACCAATCACATGGCAGTAGCACAATGCATTTAGGCATGTAAACACAATAAAGGCAAACGACATTGTTGTTGAAGCCAGATAAATAGATAGATAACATTTTAAATAAAGTACCAAATCACAATATCACTTATCAAGGTGTTTTGTTTTTTTTTGTAAGGTAAAGGCCCCACAATAATAGAGAGAATCACTTGGCCTCCACAGTCACCAGATTTTAATCAAATAGAGCTTTTGGTATGTGGTTTGCGGGAAACAGTTGAATAATTAAAGGGAGACACATTCAGTATATCACCTAAACCATGTATGTATGTACCTAGTAACCACCTATCACAATGGAAAAATGTGTATTCTGCATTCCACATGTTTCCAGTTCCATAAACCCCCATGTGATTGTTTGGCTAGCATAATCCAGCAGTTGTAGCTTAAATGTAAGTGGCAGACCTGACTAGTGAACTGTGAAAAGAGCAACACAAATCAGAAATGAAGAAGAATCTTTAAAGTAAAAATTGAGCATTTTGATAAAAGGACTGGATTTTATATATCAGTTTTTTTTCTCTCTACTTGAGCACTCAAAGTGCTTTATAAAACATGTCTCTTTCACCCATTAAAACATGCACTTATTTCCAGTGTTGGGAAGGTTACTTTTACTACCTTTCACTACAGATTACAGAATACATGCCCCAAAATGTATTTTGTAATGTATTCTGTTACATTACTCAGTGTAACGTATTCTGAATACTTTGGATTACTCAACCCTTTAAGACCTACCATAAAACCAAGTCCGCCAGAGCTTATCTTTATATTTTTACATGCTGTAGTGCCATTTTTGGGAATTCATTTTGGGATTTCAAGTTGCTATACATCAATATGCATACATATTTTAAAAATATGTATGCATTAAGTCAATAACTACATAAATTGCAAAAAAGTGCAATAAACAACAAAAAAATTGAAATTTGTTTGTTTTGATTTTTTTTTTTTACATATATTTCTAGTTAGAGAAATTTAAGAGGTTTATCCCGCAAAACTGTAAATACAAAAAAGTTGCACAAAATAGTTTCCAACAGCAGGAAATTTATTTTGAGTGTCTTCATAGTTTTATCTATCGATACACCAATTTTTATATACTGCAGGAAAAACGAAAATAAATATTCGCAAAGTAAAGTTTGCCAATAAGCAAACTTTACTTTGCTTATTGGCTGTGGAGGACTTTGGGACACTAAATTTTTCTAAGATGAGCACATTTAACAGTGTCCTCATTCTGCAAGACATGGTTCCCAGATCTACATGCGTCACTGCTGCTGTACATCCTGTGCAATTTCCAATGTATTTGGAACAGGACATGAATTTATCATTTACACCTTTTCACTTTTATCATTTACACTTACACATTTACTTTGTACGATTACAAAATTAGTTATGAAAAATTCTGCTTTGTTTCAATATTTCACAAGTCAAAATCAGTAAGTAATGTTACAAAGCAGAGACTTCTGATTGTCTTACTACTGCTCTTATCGGGTAATGTGAAACTTAACCCAGCCCTGAGCTGCAATGTAGTCAGACACCATCTGAATTTAAATCCTCACCTGGGCTGAAGATAGTTCATCTTAATGTGTGCAGTTTGTTACCCAAGATGGATATGATCAAGATTTGGGTTCAGTCAACAGATGCAGATATTGTCCTCATTTCTGAAACTTGGTTGTCTAAATATATATCTGATGAACATATTAGCATGGCTGGATGCAATATCTATCGTACCGATAGGCGTAAGAAAGGTGGTGGTGTTGGTGCTTATGTTAAGTCAAAATTTGATACTACAATAGTTCTATCAGAATCCATTTGCAAACAATTGGAATTTTTGGCTCTGAATGTGAATATTGCAAAGGATCTTTGCATAACAGTTGCCTGTTGCTATCGACCTCCTTCTGCCTCCACAGAAGCTCTGCATTCTTTAAACCTTTTGTTGTCCAGACAAAATTATGGTGAGCTTGTTTTAGCTGGTGACTTTAACTTGGATTGGCTCAAACCTGTTTCAGATGATTTTAAATCTTTTTGTGACTCTATCAATCTTACCCAGCTGGTCAGTTTACCCACTCAGCCAAATCTCAAAAGCCCTGAAAAGTCTATTTTGATTGACTTGATTTTGACAAATGTTCCTCATAAATTTTCATCCTTGGGTGTCTTTTGTAACGACTTAAGTGAAGCCTGGTTCTCGCCAGAGCTGGCTGATATCATTCATGAACTTGCAAAGAAAAGCGTCTGGACTTCTTTAAGTTACTTGAAGACGTTTCACCTCTCATCCGAGAAGCTTCTTCAGTTCTAAGGTCAAGTCCAGACGCTTTTCTTTGCAAGCTCCTTTGACTACGATGACCTGGATGACTGAGAACCTTCACAGACATCATTCATGAACGTAACCTGGCTTGGGCCAAAACTAGGAAAACAGGCTACCCCACTGATTGGCTTCTTTTCAGACAACTAAGAAACAAATGTACTTCCTCTATTAAGAAGGCTAAATCAGAATATTATCTGTTTGTCACCACTGAGAACCTAAATAATCCACAGAAATTCTGGAAAATCATTAAGTCTCTTTCAGCAAGTAAAAGCTCCCATGCTCTACCCATCTATGTTTTTAAGGATTCTGTTCCTGTTTATGATAGGAAGGCGATTATGAATTGCTTTTACAAGCACTTTATATCTTCTGGCTCTTTCTTTGACTCTCTGAACCCAGTCTCTGTAAAATCTGGAACAAACCTTCCGGTGTACACTGGTCACCCATTTAACTTTCTTCCTTTCTCTGTGCGGTCTGTAAAGCTCTTAAAGTGTTAGATCCTAGAAAATCTCCAGGGCCAGACTTACTAGATCCTTACTTCATGAAACTGGCAGCTGATTTTGTGGCAGAGCCTCTCACAACACTTTTCAACTTTTCAACCTCACACTGGATACAAATGAAATTCCCTCAGTATGGAAATCAGCTTTTGTTGTTCCTCAGCAGTGTTAACTAAGTTAAAGGAGTTTTTACACACCAATGCCATTTTATCTGAATATCAATCAGGCTTTAGGAAGACTCACAGTACTATAACAGCTGCAATGAGAGTGGTAAATGATATTACTATTGCACTTGATAAGAAACAACACTGTGCATCCCTTTTTATTGATTTGTCAAAAGCATTTGACACTGTTGATCTTTGTATTTTAAAACTTAGACTCTTCCAGTCAGGACTCTCTGAGAGAGCAGTGGCATGGTTCTCGAACTACCCCAGTAATAGGTCTCAGTGCATGAAATCTGACGGTCTATGTTCTGACTTTGTTACAGTGAACAACGCAGTGCCACAGGGCTCTGTATTAGGTCCCCTTCTATTTATCATTTACATAAACAGTTTTGGTCTAAATGTGCCAGATGCAAACTTGCACTTCTATGCTGATGATACAGTTATTTACAGCTGTGGTTCAACTCTTGTCCAAGCCATTGACTCCTTGCAGAAAGCCTTTTTTGCTGTCCAGCACTGATTACTTCAGCTTAAACGTGTTCTCAATGCAGACAAAACAAACCTGATGTTGTTTTCTAAATCAAGGAAATGGGCCCAAAACAATCCCATCAGTAACCACGCTACAAGGTAATAAAATAGTTGGTTCACACGTATAAATATCTGGGAATCTTAATTGATGACTCACTCACCTTCAAACCACATGTAGAGAATCTTGTGAAAAATCTGAAGTTGAAATTGATATTTTATTTTCAAAATAAGTTGTTTCTCTTTTAATACAAAGAAGCGGCTTGCTGTTGCTGGAACATTTTTGCCTGTGCTGGATTATGGAGATATTCTATATACGAATGCTTCTGCTCAATGTCTTCGAATGGTTGATACTGTGTATCATGCTTCTCTGAGGTTCATCACTAACCGTAAATCTCAGACTCACCACTGTGAGTTACAGTGGGGCAAAAAAGTATTTAGTCAGCCACCGATTGTGCAAGTTCCCCCACTTAAAATGATGACAGAGGTCAGTAATTTGTACCAGAGGTACACTGCAACTGTGAGAGACAGAATGTGAAAAAAAAATCCATGAATCCACATGGTAGGATTTGAAAAGAATTTATTCGTAAATCAGGGTGGAAAATAAGTATTTGGTCAATAACAAAAATACAATTCAATACTTTGTAACATAACCTTTGTTGGCAATAACAGAGGTCAAACGTTTACTATAGGTCTTTACCAGGTTTGCACACACAGTAGCTGGTATTTTGGCCCATTCCTCCATGCAGATCTTCTCGAGAGCAGTGATGTTTTGGGGCTGTCGCCGAGCAACACGGACTTTCAACTCCCGCCACAGATTTTCTATGGGGTTGAGGTCTGGAGACTGGCTAGGCCACTCCAGGACTTTCAAATGCTTCTTACGGAGCCACTCCTTTGTTGCCCGGGCGGTGTGTTTTGGATCATTGTCATGTTGGAAGACCCAGCCTCGTTTCATCTTCAAAGTTCTCACTGATGGAAGGAGGTTTTGGCTCAAAATCTCACGATACATGGCCCCATTCATTCTGTCCTTAACACGGATCAGTCGTCCTGTCCCCCTGGCAGAAAAATAGCCCCATAGCATGATGTTTCCACCCCCATGCTTCACAGTAGGTATGTGTTCTTGGGATGCAACTCAGTATTCTTCTTCCTCCAAACACGACGAGTTGAGTTTATACCAAAAAGTTCTACTTTGGTTTCATCTGACCACATGACATTCTCCCAATCCTCTGCTGTATCATCCATGTGCTCTCTGGCAAACTTCAGACGGGCCTGGACATGCACTGGCTTCAGCAGCGGAACACGTCTGGCACTGCGGGATTTGATTCCCTGCCGTTGTAGTGTGTTACTGATGGTGACCTTTGTTACTTTGGTCCCAGCTCTCTGCAGGTCATTCACCAGGTCCCCCCGTGTGGTTCTGGGATCTTTGCTCACCGTTCTCATGATCATTTTGACCCCACGGGATGAGATCTTGCGTGGAGCCCCAGATCGAGGGAGATTATCAGTGGTCTTGTATGTCTTCCATTTTCTGATGATTGCTCCCACAGTTGATTTTTTCACACCAAGCTGCTTGCCTATTGTAGATTCACTCTTCCCAGTCTGGTGCAGGTCTACAATACTTTTCCTGGTGTCCTTCGAAAGCTCTTTGGTCTTGGCCATGGCGGAGTTTGGAGTCTGACTGTTTGAGGCTGTGGACAGGTGTCTTTTATACAGATGATGAGTTCAAACAGGTGCCATTCATACAGGTAATGAGTGGGGGACAGAAAAGCTTCTTACAGAAGATGTTACAGGTCTGTGAGAGCCATCGATTTTCCTTGTTTGAGGTGACCAAATACTTATTTTCCACCCTGATTTACGAATAAATTCTTTACAAATCCTACCATGTGGATTCATGGATTTTTTTTTCACATTCTGTCTCTCACAGTTGAAGTGTACCTCTGGTGCAAATTATTGACCTCTGTCATCATTTTAAGTGGGGGAACTTGCACAATCGGTGGCTGACTAAATACTTTTTTGCCCCACTGTATACTCTCAGGTAGGATGGCCTGCTTTGATAAGTCAGAGGAACTCTCATTTATACAGTTTTATATATTAGGCAATACTTGGGTTGCTGCCTTCTTATATATGTTCCCTGCTCGCAATGAAACATGCTGGTCAGTATTCTCTTCGTCCGTATGGTTACTTGTTGCTTTCTGTTCCATTTGCCCGAACTGAATTTGGTAAAAGAGCTTTTGTCCATTTAGCACCCTTGGCTTGGAACAAACTGCAGAACGAATGGAAAATGACGGAATTCATTTCATGAAGTGCTTTTAAATCTGAACTACGAATCCTTGAGGCCAAGTCCATAACATGCAACTGTTTAGTGATGTGTCGGTCGCAAACGAAATGGTTCTTAGAGCCGACTCTTTGAAGTGAGCGACTCGAGCCGGCTCCTTATTGGGAGCAGTGTTGTTTTTGTTTTTTCTTTCTTTCACCCTCTCTCTCTCGCACTTTTTTCCGCTTCACTCCGCACACGAGCCTTGTGCTTGCGCTGGGAAGAGGGGGGAGGGGCGGTAGTTACATTCGCAGTAGCTCAGGAACAGAGCAGGAGGGAAAGAGAGAGAGAAAGAGAGCCAGGGACAACAACGTAACATTAGAAAGGTATAGTAATGGTCCACAACTATTTTCAGTTGCGGATGATAAAGGATTCAGAAAGTTTATTCATGCAGGTCCATATGACAGAGAATGTGCATCTTCTTTTTGTTTTGCATATTCTAATTTATATTTAATTGTGTTGTGCTTTGCAGTGTTTTGTGTTGTTTCACTCTAAATTTGCTTAAAAGGAAAAAGCTGAATTTAAATAGTTAAAAGTTGAAATGTAAATAGTTGTTTTTTTGTATTATATGATTTATAACTTGCACAATCGGTGGCTGACTAAATACTTTTTTGCCCCACTGTATACACCTATGCACTTATGACAAGTGGTCTAATTAACCTTAGAGAGTAAAATCACCTGTGTGGGTGGCTCCTAGGTAACCACCAGTCAAATGATAAAATTATTAGTTACGGTGGTATTTTAGACATTTATTTTTGTTCTTTGGTCCTACAAAAAAAAAAGCAGTGAGCTGTGATCAGGTTTTAAAGTAATATCCGTGATGCATTCAGGTTCCAGCAATTTATTTTGCAAAGACTGCATTAAGGGTTCCAGAAGCCTCTTGGTGTTGTCATACTTCAAGAGCAGGCAGGATTCAAACACAGAATGCAGTTTGGTGAGTTTACAGCAATATGAAAAAACTATTAAAGTGGCTTTCAAAAAGAGGAAACAACCTCTGGACAGCCTCTCTGTACAGAATCCAAGCTGATAGTCCGATAAATTCCACTCCGTCTTTAGACTCGGACTGGAAACAGTGGGCTTTAGTTGAGACGCTAGTAGTAGACACTAGCTGACTAGTATCTGGCTGAATGAGCACTGGTGCTGCAGCAAACAAGTCCTTAAGAGTGGTGAAGGTTTTCTCTGCCGATTCATTCCACTGGCTATCTTGGAAGATGTCAGTTTAGAGGCAGGGCAATCTTTCCAAAATTATGAATAAAAGATGGCTAACCCAAGGAAGCTTGGAGCTGCTTCAGGTAGTTGGTATGCGCCAATCTATTACAGCCTGGATCTTGGCTGGATCTGCCCTGATTTGTCCATTCACCACAATGTAGCCTAGAAAAAGAGACTGTATCAATGTGGGATTCACATTTGTCTCCATTCACAAACAACTTATTTTCCAGAAGGCGTTGCAAGACCAAGCGTTTGTGAATGTCACCCCACTTCGGGGATGGGGTGCCCTCAGCCTCTCGGCCTGGGGCTCGGTCACTCTGGCACAGCTGGCTGCCGGTGGAGCTCACGGGCACGTCACTATAACACCCCCCCCCCCCCCCCCCCCGGCTTCTGCTCCGCGGCTGCTGAGTGACCCCTCATCTGGGGCTGTCCTCAGCTCTTTCTGGGATAGTGGCGCAGCTGCCCCTCTGTTGGTCGGGGTGGCTGTAGCTCAGGTGGCAGAGCAGGTCAGCCACTAATCAGAAGGTCGGTGGTTCGATCCCAGGCTCCCTCCTGGCTGCATGCCAAATATCCTTGGGCAAGATACTAACCCCATGTTTGCCTACTGGTCTTCCTTGTGTTCTGAGGGCCTCTGGATGTCTGGAGTTTTGATCTCCTCCATACCTGCTTCATGCCCTGGAGGACGGGGCTGTGGCCCCCCCACACCCTCTAGCAGATCATTACATGAAGGAACCTTTTAAATACAAGCACGCTCATGCTCACAGGTGTACACACGGGTGCTCACACACACAAACTACACCCTTTTTGGCTCCTACCTCAAAGCACACCGTGTGCTGTCGATCTTACGTGCTGCACAATAATGTTTAGCATTTACTGTGATATTCCCATAGATCATCGTGATGTTGTTTATTATGTTGCTCTTTTTCTTTCTTCTGCTTGTTTTCTCTTTTTTCTTTCTCAACAGGTGATCCAGGTGATTGATATATGTATTTTTTGTCTGCTTATTTTGTTTGTTTTTTGCCCTTTATCCCTGTCCCTCTTCCCCGCTGTTTTTCTTTCCCTCTTTCTTTGTCCCCTTTCTTTTCCCCAGTCAAGTCTGTCCCGTATTTAGCAAGTGAAAATAAAATAAACAATAAAAGGTGAATCAAATAGACCAATACAGCAAGGCTGGGATGGTCCATTTGGTAAAGTAAATCCGTTGGGCATCTTAAGGGCATCTTAACTCCCTTAAGGTCACATTAACAATAAATAGTGTGAGAGGAGAGCGCATTTAAAGAAACCACCATGTCTCAACTGGCTGATGCTTTTATCTTTAGAGCAGAACATTATATTTTCATTTCAACAAAACATCCTCCAAAGAGGTTGGAAATTATACCTTTTCCCATTTCTGACCTTCACTTGTGAAGCTGCTGAGGGAATAAAACATTTTCTATTTACTTTTCAGACCTAGAGTTTTAGTTGTAGAGTTACCAGTGGTAGCCACTGCAGTCACACAGTGTTCTGAAAAAGGCATCGACCACTAAAGAGAAGTAATGGACAGATAAAAAGAAACTTAGTAAAAGACAGAGTAGAAAGAAAGTGGAAGGAAATATATGCATATATATGAAATCTTAAATGTAGTACCAACCTCAGGTTATATCTGGGAAACCAGTTTTCATCAGTGTTTTTTACTTGTCAGAACATTAAGGCTTAAGAACCACGGGTAGGAAAAATAAAACACATCACTACGCCACCCACACACACTTATAAATTCACTCATGCTCAGACGGTGAGCAAAGACTGGAGATGGATAGTTGGCTTAATATAGACAGCATTAGACAAGGAGGGATGGGGTACAAATTGGAGACGGATGTACAGTCAGAGTCAAAATCAATAATAAAGACTTTCATTTCCAAACAAGATGAGGCGCCGGGAGTTGATGTATAGACGTGGAGCTGATGTACGGATATGGCCCCTACCCGTCCATCAGAGAAGCAGGAAACCGGACCTGCCACCTACGCGTGACAAATGACTGACAAAGCCAATGCTACATGAGTTCCATACTAGTAATCAGATCAGAGTCGAGAGAGACCAGCAGAAAACAAAGGATCGGTAGGAGACCACATCAACTTGTTTCCATTGCTGGAGTGTATTTGTAATTTGTTAGGCTAAAAACATGTCCGTAACTTTCCTGTACAGTATTGTAAAAGCTTTTTATGGCTGCTTGCAGTTCAGTAGAATATCAAGCACAGACTCATATTGTCCCCACTGAATTGTATTTATCAGGGCCTCAATATCAAAGTATTTCTAAAGAAAAAAAAAAAGCATACGTCTTTGTGACTACAAACTTTACTAGAAAAAGTTCCATCTTTGGTTTGTAGTTCTTGGAGGATTTATACAATAAAATCAGGGAGTTTTAGAGCATTCTTTGGATTGTGTCATTTGTTTTTTTTTACTTTAAAGCTGAATGCACAACTGAATAAACTGCAGCAGAGTCATTCCGAATATAAAGCAAACAGGGACCTTAAGGGAATATATTCAGACTTCCTAAAGCCTTTCCAACCAATAAGACCAGAAAGTTGTAGAAAGAGATGCTTTTGCCGAAAGACTTTAATACTGTGTGTGTGTGTGTGTGTGTGTGTGTGTGTGTGTGTGTGTGCGCGCGCGCTTTAATGCCAGCCATTTCCTGCTAATCAAATGCATGTGATTAACAGCAATTGTGTCCAGTTCACTGGTGTTTTAATAATTAATTGAGTTTAATAATTTCTAATGATTAAATAGAAGGTGGTATATAAACACGCCATGTCAAAAGAGGTGGGTGAAGAAGGAATGCTCAGTGCATAATGGTAAGCCCTCCCAAGCAGTTTAATTGTTTTGCAGCATAACTAAGGGAGGATTGAGGGTCACCTGTTATAGCCCTCTCAGCTGTATCCAAAAGGAAGATTTTAAACCTAGTCTTAAAAGTACAGAGGATGTCCATCTCCAAAAGTTAAACTGGGAGCTGGTTCCACAGAAGAGAAGTATCCCATTTTACTTTTTAATCAAATCAAATCAAATCACTTTTATTGTCACATCACATGTGCAGGTACATTGGTACAGCACATTTGAGTGAAATTCTTGTGTGCGAGCTTCACAAGCAACAGAGTTGTGCAAAATACAATAATGTAAACAAGCAAAATACAAGAATGGCTACATCTGAAACTAATAAAGGCTTAGGCTTGCTTGTAGTTTGTAATCTGAGAGCAAAGTGCTCTGTTGGGATAGTAGGATACTATGAGGTCTTTAAGTTATGACAGGGCCTGATTATTCAAGATTTAGTATGTGTGGAGAAGGAATTTAAAATACATTCTGGATTGAACAGGAAACCAATAAAAAGAAGCCAATATGGGAGATATATTTTTCCTAGCCCCAGGTATCATCGCAATGTTCTAGATATTGAAGGCTTTTCAGAAAAACTGGAAAAAAGGGACTGAGGCCTGAGCATGTTTAATGCTGAAGTTCATGACAGTACAATTAGAAAAAGGCTGAAGAAGGTTATAATGTGCAACACCACATCTGACACAACTCAAACACAGCATGTCAACACCTCATCCTAAGTGTCTGGCAAGGTGGTGTAGAGGTGATGATTTGTTTCTTTTACAGACACAGGATCTGGGCACCTTACAGTCACTGAGTAGACCATGAACTCCTGTGTATGCCAAAATTTCTAGAGTTAAATGTTAGGCCATCTGTCTGACAGCTCAAGCTTTATTGAAATTGGGTCATGCAACAGGACAATGAGCCAAAGCACAGCAGCAAATCTACAACAGAATAGCTGAAAAAGAAAAGAATCAAGACGATGCAATCGGTGAGAGTCAGGGTGCGGTCAGTAAGGGTGGATGTTTTTATTGTATCTCAAATTCTTGTTGGATGTTGTCCACACAGACTTCATTGTGAGTTCATCCTGTAGCTCATTCTCTCTGAGTTGAAGCACAGCAGACAACAACTAAATAAAACTGCCTACAGTTGCTATACTTGACCTATCGATGTGGTTCAGGACTGCATGTCTCACCTCGAAAGCAGTGACTTATGTGGGAGAAAACCAATCTCCTAAAACTTCATCAAGAGTCCCTGTGGTGGAAACACAACTTAAATTCATTTCTTCAGTAGCCTATACTTGCCATTCTGCCTGGACGTATGCTGTGAAGGTCATCATATTTCAGTCTGTCTTTCTGTATTTTGTCTCTCAGTGCCAGAAGAACTGAAAAACTACATATTTTTTATATAATGCTTCTCAGAAATGTTTTACACACTAGCAGCATAGAGAATAGGCTTTTTGAGTGTGTTAAAATAATTAGTTTTTGCAGTAGTTTGCCATTCTAACCCGCAAAATAAAATAAAAGCAACTATACACTACAAAAGCAGAAATGTTCATAATTAATGTGTAAAAAAAAGAAAAGAAATTGGAGCTATAATGTGTTGATGCGACAGCAAGTACTTTATGTACTTAGACATGAAAACACAGCACAATTCTCCATCCTCATTTATGTCTTTATGAAGCCGCACTGCGGTGCCGACTCGTACACGTGCTGTAGTCTGTCATTTTGCGTGCGTGGGGAAGTAATTACAGGACCGCGGTCGGTTTTGTACACGGTTAATAGAGATTAATAAGATCATTTCTGCACACGGGGAAAAAATTAATGAATGTACAATGTTCTGACCTCGATGACTGCAACCTCTAACATCCCACAACCACATCAGGCCCACAAATTATATTTTTAGAAGCCTTTTAATTTTCTGTATTTACGGAGAGGAAATTGGAGTCCATATGCATGTATACACATTTAGACAATTTAATCTGCGACCTATGACTTCTATTATTTCTACATTTTCTTCTTTATTTTCTTATTTGTTTGTGTAATTGCCTCTTTCTTCTAATTTTTCCTCATTTCTGTTTCATTATATTGAGTTACTGTTTGACTCTGCTCTGTTCTCCCTTGCATTGGGAACATGTCATCATGCTAAATTATAAACCCAAAGCCTTGCTGAAGTAAGCACAATGCGCTTACAGGAACACACTCATTTATTATACAGAGCTCCTTTATATTTGCATATGTATGTCATATTTCATTCATGCTTCACATCGCTCAGCTTATTTAAATTAAGGGAAAATATTAAGACTAAAGGTTTACTTTTAAAAACACAAACTGTCCCATTAGTTTAAATGTAAAAAAAAATTTAATACTTTGTCCTTATCACAATGACAAACTGTACCTACTATGCTCTTCATTATTTGTACATATGATGTTATAAGGATTTATGTTAATATAAAAAAAAAAATGAGGTCAGACTATGTGCATATAGCCCCTGTGAGCCAGACTTAGGGCTCTGTATGATGTCATCAAGAGCCAATTAATCTCTCTATGAAACCTCATTGTGGTACAGATTTGAAAATGTACTGTAGTCTGTCATTTTCTCTCAGGTGGTCGCTGGGTCAGCTGTTCAGATTTGTTTACTGTGCATCTCATTCACCTCTTTGTCATTTCTTCATCAGCAAGCAGTTTTTAAAGACCAGCTTGTGCTTCCAGTCTCTGCCAGATTGCTCTTCCCTCCATATGACTGCTCTGGTGAAGAGACAGCTTAACTATCATTGCAATGGTTTTTGTGGACTTAAGTGAGTCCAAACTTGGTGCTACATATACCTGTTTCTTTCAACAGCAATTTTCTGGCTACCCATTCTCCGCCACTCGAACTTCATGCTTAAACAAAGATAGATCGCCAAATTCATCTGGCTGAAACGAATTGAATTTCTATTTACAATAAGTTCACATTCTTAGTGTTGTTTATTGTCAAGCTAGCTAGACTAGCTGCAATCACTCTCTGGCGGACTGGTGAAGGTTTGCGAGTAAATGCCATCTACTCTATAAAAGAAGTGAGTCAATCTAAGTCAATCTGCACCAGGGAGCAAAAACTGTTCTGCAACATTTCTCTTTACAAGAGCATGACTCAAGTGCCGACTGGTTGTATTCTTGTTATATTCCAATTTAAAAGCAAAGTTGCTGAGCACCTATGTCATTTTGCTGTTAAATCAGTTCTGCAACAGCTCTGTCACTGTTTTTGAATGAGTTTTAGAATATGTATTTCAAATCTATGAGCTTCTGGCTGAATTCTCTGTGTAAGTAGTTAATGTGAATATATGTGTGCACAGAAGACAACAGATTTGCAATTTTCACAGATTTATTACAGTTACATGCCAACTTCACCTCATTCAATTGCACACTGATCTGGCTCATTGCCATTTTATCGCCATCTTGAGATGCACTAACGTCTCTGTGAATTGTGAAGTAGACGGTCAAACTCTGTGAAAAACAGGAAAAACAAACATGCTCCTGTTCGCACTCCTGCAGACTTCACATTGCAGACCCGTCCACTGACTGCTCGTTGGTCTCTGGGTTGTAGATGGGGACCAGCTTCTTGTCTCTGGTACCGTTACATATCATGAAGATTGCTAAGTTTGACACAAAAGTTGTTCTTTGCTGTTTGAACAAGAAATTGCAGATATGCAAGTGCACATGCTCAAAATAAGGCTTCTGGGAAGCCATCTAAAAATAGAAGCCTGCCAATATTGTAAAAAACTGAAATGTTTTTCATTTGTTTCATAAGCAGAGTCAGAGAACATTTTGATTATATACTTTAGATAAATCACCTAGAAGAGCATTGTGAACATTCAATTTTCAAATACTCCAGAGTCCCCACAGAGAAATACATGTTTTCCGTTTCTGTAACTGTAATCTTTAAAATCATATAATGTGTCTTTGAAGTACAACTCAGCCATTCAGAGTACAAGCACCCTGCAAGGAAGAAAAAAGAGGTACCTCTGTAATTGCAGGTACTGTGGTTACATTAAATGCTGTCAGCAGCATATAATTACCTGTAATCATGATAAAAAACATCTTGAGACTTTTACAGAGTCAAAGATCATTTGCGCTGGGTCCACATTTTTCTTTAGTACAGCTTAAACATGTAAGTAAACATCAGAAAAAGATAAAGTTCTACGATGGATATTACCTATTGCTTACATATCATGAATCATTAAACCAGAACACATCCTGATAGCTTTTTTTTCTATATTATTAATATTACTTAATGAAGTAACTTCATAATTTATAGATACTGAATTATAAGCTTTACTCAATTATACGTCGCCATTTATGAAAGGCCCTTATCTTGTGCTAAATTTGGTTTTGAGTGGATCTGTTATGAAAATGGAAAACTCATTTGTTTGACAAGGATCATGTGATTAAAAAGCCAAATTTAGAAATTAAAGCTACCTGGAGGGGGGAAACAAAGACAAAGTGATTAAAGCATGGCAACTAAGTAGTTTTACTGTATTGCCTGTCACATGTGGGTCCTGTTCCTGCTCTGCAGAATGAATCGGGTGCGGTCTTTGCATGTTTGAGTTTCTTGTTTTCTGTCACTCTGCATTGTGCATTATGTTCTCATGGTTGGTCTTTTGTTACTCCCTCTAGTCTAGTCTCTTGTGTTCCAAGCTGAGTATTTCCCTCTGTGTATTTTGGTTCTTAAACCTCTGCCTTATGGTTTATGTCTCTGTGTTTCTTAGTTGCTGTCCCCACTGTGTCAAGTTCGCGTCTCTGTGTGAAACTTCCTGTTTTACTTTGATGGTCCGTGTCTTATGTGAATGTGTCCTGCTTTGCTTGTCTCGTAAGTCCTGATTTCTCCCAGCTGTGCCCTCCTTCTGTGTCTCATTCCCCTCGTTACTTCCCAGTGTATTTAAACCCTGTGTTTCTCTGAGTCAGTGTCGTGTTGTCCCTCATGCTGTGTGGATCTCCCTGTGTGTTCTTAGTTTGTTGTTTCCCAGTTTAGTTTAGTTTGTCCTACCAGCAAAAAAAGCTGTGATTTTTGAGTTCATCTCCTGAGTCTGTGAGTCTTGCATTTTGGGTCCAACTCCTGCCTGCCGCACAGCGATTCATGACAAGAAGGGTCAGAAAATGCACTGATGATGCTAGAGATCAGTGGATAGTAGAGCAACAGTAACTCAAATAACCACTCATTATAACCAAGTTATGAAGAGCATTTCAAGAGCAGCAGAAGACCATACCAGGTACCACTCCTGTCAGCTTAATGCGATCATAGAAGACTGGAACAACATAGCCTGGTATCACCATGAAAATATGGATCCACCATACCTTGTATCAACAATTCAGGCTTGCAGGGGATATTTTTTTGGCAAATTTTGGACCGTTGAGCACATTTTAAACACCACAGGCTACCAGCTTATTGTTGTTATCTCTGTCTATTTCTTTATGACCACATTGCTCTTATCTTCCAGCAGGATAACGCACCATGTCTCAAAGCTCAAAAAACTGATTTCTTAAACCTAATAATGAGTTCACTGTACTCCACAGTCTCCAGATCCCAAACCAACAGAGCACCTCTGGAATGTGATGGAATACCAAATCTGCCTCATGAATGTGCAGCTGACAAATCTTCAAGCTGTCATATCAATATGAACCAAAATCTCTGAGGACTTTCCAGGACTTTGTTGAATCCATGCCGAGACGACTTAAGAAAGAAGTGTGTGTATATATATATATATGTATGTGTGTATATATATATATGTATGTGTGTGTGTGTGTGTGTGTGTGTGTGTGTGTGTGTGTGTTTGAACCAAGCCACCCACTTCATACATGCCTGTTGACACCTCCATATTACCACATATCACCTCCATGAAGTTCTCTAACACATTAATCCTCTCATCCCCATTCATGCCCGGTGCTCCTTTCACAGTTCAATCTGCACTCGCTGTAATAGAGTTCACTATCACCCTCTCCCAGTGGGGCAACTTCACCTCCCAGCCAATTTCTTTTGCTATATGTTTTTGTACTGTCCCTGGATGTGAGTCATAGGTCAACAATGAGGGTATGAGGACCTCCTCCCCTCCCTAGACACACACTTTCCCCCAGCACTGCCACACCACGTCAGGGCTCTGAGACCCTTATGCCACTTGGAGCGTTGTCCGCCTGGTGTTGGATCGTTGGAGCGCCGCAGTGTCAACAACCTCTTCATGCTTTGTGCAGGGGTGAATAACTGGGGCATCCCAGCTGAGATGTGTATTACTTAGTGTCACGCTATGGTACTCCAGCCCCAGTGTATTCTGAAATGATAGAGCTGTTGTGCTTTAAACAAAAGACTTCCAATGCTGCTCCATTTATATGACAATATATGAAATCTCTTGTGTTAGAGAAACAGCACATACACTAAGCCTCCAAGTGCCAGCGCCATCTCCTGTAAAATGTTTAACATTTGCTTTTAGTAGATATCAAAAGGAATATAATAAATATAAATGTCCATAATAAACAAGTAATGCAACCTTTGTTACCCATCAGTGTGCACAAAGACTAAGTGCTTTTTTTAAATATATTAAGCAAAAACTTATGTGCACTTTCAACCTCTGTTTAGAAAAGACAACCCTCTTCTTAAAATGAATAACTCGTTTCCAGTTCAGTCTGCACTTCTTAACTCTTAACAACTTAATAAGAGTCCCTCCTCTTTAAAAACAAGTTCAGCGAATCCTGTAAAATGGTTAATGTTTTGTCTCATGCAATTATTATTATGATCCCATCTATGTAGTTTAATTACTGAATAACCATTTAAGTTTTTTTAAGAAAAATGCTAATTTTTCTTCTAGTTTAAAATTACAAGAGCTTTAAAAAAAAAAAAAAAAAAAAAAAAACTTTTTTCAACCAAATAACATGTAAGATTAAAAACAAGAGTTTCTGGGGTATGTTTTAACTCCTGTTTTATTTTATTTATTTATTTTAGACATTTTTGTCTGTGTGTTTCTGATTGTTTTACTCCCTGTCTTTGTTTTTTTCCCTGTGTTAAGTAATTAGCAATTCCATTGGTGTGAATGTTTCCACTTGGATATTTTTAATTTCTCTATTGACTCCTAATTTATATTTATAGTCATGTGAAAAAGCAAATACGTAAAGGACATAAAAACTGATCCTCAGCAGGTTCTAAAACTAGATAAATGCAACCAACCATATTAAATAGTGCTATTATTTCTTTTACAAGAGCTAAGTCAAAATCCAGAACCAGTGTGTGAAAAATAAAGTACAACCTCGCTGCTTCCACAGGAATAAAGAGGTCCAATAGCTACCAGGTGCTGCTAATCAAATGCAGCTGATTTGATCATCAGCAAATGTGAGCACCTCTATAAAATCATAGGTTTTGTCATTTTACTGGTCTGCAGCACTCAGGTGACACAATGCCACTGGGAAAAGACAACAGGAGTGATCTTAGAGATCCAACTATTGCTGCCCAGCAATCTTGGAGGGATTTTAAGGTAATTTCCAAACAATCTGAAGTCCATCATTCTACACAAGTGGAAAACATTCAAGACAGCTGCCAATCTTCCCAGAAGTGGATGCCCCAGCAGATTCTTCCCAGGTCAGAACTGGAAATCAGAGAAACTGCAAAAAAAAAAAAAAAAAACCCCAAAGAGCTACATCTCAGACTCTACTGTCCTCAGCTAGCATGTTAAATGTTAAAGTTCATGACAGCACATTTATAAAAAAAACAAAAACAAAAAAAAACCAAGACTGCACACATAAGGGTTGCCTTGGCAACAGGGCTTAGGTTTGCAAGCTGCATCTGGACAAACCAAGACTTTGGACAGATGAAACCAAATCAGAGATCTTTGGACAGAATGCACAGCAGCACATGTGGTGAAAACCAAACCCAGCATATCAGCACTAACACCTCATACCAACTGTCAGGCACGGTGGCAGAGGGGTGATGATTTGGGCTTGTTTTGCTGTCACTGAACTCCTCTGTATACCAAAGATTAGGAGTGAAGCCATCTGACTGACAGTTAAAGCTTGGCACAAACTGAATCGTGTAAGAGGACAATGATGCCATACACAGTAGCAAATCTGAAACAGAATGGCTGAAAAATTAAGTGTTGCAATGCCCCAAAATCCAGAAGTTAACTTATTTCAAATGCTGTGAGAGCTACACACAGATGAATGCCCGCAAACTTCAGTGAAATAAATCACTGTTTTAAAGAAGAGTGGAACAAAATTCCTCCTGAGACTGATAAAGTTGTATTTTACTGTTTTCTCATGCCTCTGTGTTATTTGCCTCAGTTCAGCTTTATTTTATTTTTTATTTGGTTTAATTCATGTTATATTTTCCAGAGCCTTGTATTCTCCCCTTTTTCCAACCTTCATTAAAGTTTCTTTGTCGTTTGCCTCACTTGCTAGTATTAACAACTATGATAAGGTCCTTATTTTGATCCCACATGAATCAAAAACAGTGGATTAAAGGAAACAATTGTTAGCTTTAGACCTAAAATTCTGTAAAGACTCCCCTCGCCTCATTCAAATTCATGTGATGCAAGTGGCTTTAAGAAGGATTTACCTTAAATTTTGGGACCATTTGCAAAATTGGAACAGTATCCACAAAGTCCGTCAGGACTTCTGACGATAGTAGCTCAGCCACTGATGTCGCCACACTATTCACAGTGGTATACAAAACCAGGCTTTGACATGATTTCCCATTTACTCTCTTTTGGGGATGAATTTAGATGCACTTACAGACTGAAATAACATCCCAATAACATTTTTATTTGCTTCATGTCTCTGTACTAAAAGCACACTTTTAGTGAAGTGCATTTCATTCATAAGAAGAAGGCTACCGAGAGTCTTTCTTCACATTCAAGGAGGCTCACGTGTTGTCACCTTGGAGACTGCACAGCCGTGATTATTTATTCTCAATCATTCATTTTCCTGTCGCGCTTTCACTGAAGCTCCCACAGCTCTATACTGCAATGTGTGTGTGTGTGTGTGTGTGTGTGTGTGTGTGTGTGTGTGTGTGTGTGTGTGTGTGTGTTGGCAGTATGAAAATGTAACAGGTTTATCTGTGGGGTTAGAAGCTGCTGCGTGTCTGTTCGATGGTGAGCGTGAGGTATCCTAAAGGGGTATTTCCTGATTGCAACAATCCACATGAGGAAGTCAGGGCAGTCTCTAATTCATGTGTGAATCTATTATTGGCGTCTCACAAATATTCCCGAGTTTCAAAATCAAGCAAAACTGATTTGAGTCCTTCCAGAGGGTGTGTCGGTGTACAGAAAGGGAGCCGTGCTGATTGAAAAGATTTATTGTTGTTTTGCGAGGCGTGCTGATCAAAACCAAAGGCCATGCTTTGATGCATTAATCAAACCCAGAAGGTAGAAAGGCCTGCCGCTGATCAGAAACAAACTGATGGGTGATTCCAAGTTGTAAAACAAACTAAACCCCAACATAAATATATATATAATCGGCAGAATGGTATGCGGCCTCTTATTTGACCGTCTTCATTAAGGGTCGCCATCATGGCAGCAACATCTGTGGTGCTTGCTAATGGAACCTCTAAAGAGCAGCATTTCAGTGTGCAGTGCAGATTTAATCCCATTAGAATCTACAGGGAGTGCAGAATTATTAGGCAAGTTGTATTTTTGAGGAATAATTTTATTATTGAACAACAACCATGTTCTTAATGAACCCAAAAAACTCATTAATATCAAAGCTAAATGTTTTTGGAAGTAGTTTTTAGTTTGTTTTTAGTTTTAGCTATTTTAGGGGGATATCTGTGTGTGCAGGTGACTATTACTGTGCATAATTATTAGGCAACTTAACAAAAAACAAATATATACCCATTTCAATTATTTATTTTTACCAGTGAAACCAATATAACATCTCCACATTCACAAATATACATTTCTGACATTCAAAAACAAAACAAAAACAAATCAGCGACCAATATAGCCACCTTTCTTTGCAAGGACACTCAAAAGCCTGCCATCCATGGATTCTGTCAGTGTTTTGATCTGTTCACCATCAACATTGCGTGCAGCAATCCCAGACACTGTTCAGAGAGGTGTACTGTTGTCCCTCCTTGTAAATCTCACATTTGATGATGGACCACAGGTTCTCAATGGGGTTCAGATCAGGTGAACAAGGTGGCCATGTCATTAGTTTTTCTTCTTTTATACCCTTTCTTGCCAGCCACGCTGTGGAGTACTTGGACGCGTGTGATGGAGCATTGTCCTGCATGAAAATCATGTTTTTCTTGAAGGATGCAGACTTCTTCCTGTACCACTGCTTGAAGAAGGTGTCTTCCAGAAACTGGCAGTAGGACTGGGAGTTGAGCTTGACTCCATCCTCAACCCGAAAAGGCCCCACAAGCTCATCTTTGATGATACCAGCCCAAACCAGTACTCCACCTCCACCTTGCTGGCGTCTGAGTCGGACTGGAGCTCTCTGCCCTTTACCAATCCAGCCACGGGCCCATCCATCTGGCCCATCAAGACTCACTCTCATTTCATCAGTCCATAAAACCTTAGAAAAATCAATCTTGAGATATTTCTTGGCCCAGTCTTGACGTTTCAGCTTGTGTGTCTTGTTCAGTGGTGGTCGTCTTTCAGCCTTTCTTACCATGTCTCTGAGTATTGCACACCTTGTGCTTTTGGGCACTCCAGTGATGTTGCAGCTCTGAAATATGGCCAAACTGGTGGCAAGTGGCATCTTGGCAGTCACTATTTTTGACTTTTCTGTGCCTGTCAAGTCCTTCTTTTGACCCATTTTGCCAAAGGAAAGGACGTTGCCTAATAATTATGCACACCTGATATAGGGTGTTGATGTCATTAGACCACACCCCTTCTCATTACGGAGATGCACATCACCTAATATGCTTAATTGGGAGTAGGCTTTCGAGCCTATACAGCTTGGAGTAAGATAACATGCATGAAGAGGATGATGTGGACAAAATACTCATTTGCCTAATAATTCTGCACTCCCTGTATATAACAACTAATGCTCCATCAGACAAACACCCAAAAAGTCCCTCTGCTATTTTCTGAATCACATTACAGCAACTTTTTAGTTAACACGTGAACCCTCGCATCCCTGGAAAATGTGCCAAATACAAATGGGTCGGCTGTTTTCTCGGTAATGCGCATGATTAATTTTGGTGTCAGTTTGATTTATTTCACACCGTGACCGGGCACCCACAAAGTACTCAGAGTTCTTCATTTTTTTTTCTGACAATTTACTTAGAAATCAATTTGGCTCCAATATGGAGCACAGAAATGTGACTGAACCCATTTCTTTTGCATTGGAAACAAAACACAACAAACAAATGTGTCAGTTTTACATAAAGATGGATGTAGTGTTGAATTTTAGGGTTTTTGTTTTTTGTGAAATGGGAACTTCCACCCATCTATCCATCTGAATGCAGTTAAGGCTTAAAGTTAGAGGGCATGGCCGCATAGACTGGCAGGTGAATGCTGAAGTAGGTGGCTATAGTCGAGTCAGTCGAGTCAAAGTTTATTTCTACAGCACATCTTAAACAATATCAGTTGACCACAGTGCTATACAAGTTATACAAATTATGCACCAACAGTCTCAAAAGCAACAATAAATATACAGTAAAAATCAAATAAAATAAAAGTAATTAAGATACCATGCTCAACTAGACCCAAAAATAAACAAGCATAAATAGGTTTTTAAAAGACTGAGAGATCGACAACTCTAATGTAAAAAGCTAAGTAGTTTCAAAGTTAAGGAGCCACTACTAAAAAGGCTCTATCGGCTCTGCTCTAGGAATATCCAAGAGCAGCTGGTTCATAGACCTCTGTGCTTGGGAAGGATTGTAGGATTTCAAACGTTTTAAGGGGGCACCAAACCTTTTTAAATTGGATCCTGAAGTGGGTTGGAAGCCAGTATAAGAAGGCCAATAGAGGTATGATGTGATCATAACATTTCTGCCGGCAACACCTAGCAACAGTCTAGACTAGAGGTAATAAAAGCATGAATTAAGCTCTCCAAGTCATGTGGCGGGTGGCTAAGTTTTCACCTTGGTTGAAAGAAGTTGGTCTTGACAGCGGAGCTAATATTAAAGCTCAGACGAAAATCACACCAAGGTTCTTTGCAATTTCTGCTTTGCTTTTTCTTCAGATTGAGGTAGTGATTTGAGTCACTAAATCTGGTGAAGGTTTTGGCAAATACTGCTGCTATCTCTTTGACTGAGCCTTTTTTTGCCGCTTGTCCAAATACAGCCATTGTGGCTCCAAAACAACACCATGGTGTTGGCCAAAGCAGTAATGTTGCCTCTATTGCAGAGATGGAGCGCAGAAGCCATATTGATCATGATCATTGTCTCTGACTCACATAGGTAGACATGTCCATCTTTTATGTACAGTTTTTGTCTCTACTAGAGATGGACCGATCCGATATTACGTATCGGTATCGGTCCGATACTGACCTAAATTACTGGATCGGATATCGGAGAAAAATAAAAAATGTAATCCGATCCATTAAATATCACGAAAGCACCTCACAAAACTTGCAACACGCCGTAACTCACCTCAGAACGTTAGCACGTCGGAGCAGTATGCATCACGTGATAGAGCGGCTGTGGCATGCGGGACCTGTCGGTGGTCTGGATAGCATGTGGAGCTTCGCTAGCAACCCGGCATTTCATCTCCGACAAAGTTATCCCCGAGAGAAGTAAAGCAAGTGTGTAAGTCCATCTCTGAATGTTTGTAAAGCATTCCTGCGTTAAGCTTAACAAGCGATATATGGAGCGACTGCCTCTTCTTGCTGCTACTTCAATCATGAAACTGCTTAATGATCAGCTGATCGGCTTTTCTGTCGTGAGTCCATCTCTCTGGTTTGTTTTTGGCCCACTTTGCACCAGAAAGAGGAAACCAGCGGCTAAACAACAGCAGCACGTTTAAGCTTGATCAGCTGTTGTTAGAATTTATTTATTATTACTTTCTACTCGAGGATCTTTTTCTACGTAGCTGACGCTGGTAACTGTGCAGGGGCGGATCTAGCAAAGTTTAGCCAGGGGGGCCGATAGGGCATTAACAGGGAAAAGGGGGCACAAAGACATACTTTTCTTTCTTATTCTCATTTAAAATGTCGAGCTTTTAATAAATAATTATCCGAATCTTACACCGAAAGTTTTAATTTGATGTAAAATGAATAGAAGTCAATTACTGTATATAGTGACTATTAAGTCTAATATATATACCCTAGTAAGCTATAGTACTTTTTCCTTTGGGAAGGTACCATCTGTACAGTCTGCAATTTTGTTGAAGAAAGATGTTGAATCTATTTAATATTTCTTGAAAAATAATTGATTTCTGTGCATTTTTTTTTTTTTCACACTGCATCAAATTAAGGTTGATTACGTTGATTAAGCATCATGAGGTGGAGCGTGAGGGGTGGTTCCCTATTTTTTATTTATTTATTTTTGTTGTTGCTGGGAGTTGGAACCCTATTAGTTAGGTTGCTTAATATTTACGCTAAGTACTCTTTAAAATACCAGAATAGGGAGGATGGTGTAGGTTTAAGTTTATTAGATTGATCAGTATTGCTGAACTATAAATATTTTTTTTTTGCATACAGGTATAACAGAATAGCTTTAGTGTAGTTGTTGTTTTAAACTTGAGTATGAACTTATACAAAATGCAGCAAGATATTTTTTAAAAAACAGTTTTATTGATTAAAACACACTATATCGGATTCATATCGGTATCGGCAGATATCCAAATTTATGATATCGGTATCGGTATCGGACATAAAAAAGTGGTATCGTGTCATCTCTAGTCTCTACAGAGAAATTTCACCCTGTCCTCTGGAAAGATTGGATAAATCTTTTAACAAACATGAACTACCTCAAACTTTTGCACAGTACAGCATATACGCAATGATATAAAAAAAGGAAACAGAATGAAACTGGTACGGCTTAACAAGATACACAAATTCAATTGAAATCTGTAAGGAAATAATATATAGCTGCTATGTCTTATAATAATAGATTTATTATAAAGTTACAGAAAAGGTTAATCTTCAAAGTGCTGCTCTTCATACATACAAACAAATCACCCACATGGACTGAAACTTGTTACAGAAACATGACAGCATGTATAATTATATCAGCATAATTAAAAATATGATTATATTAAATATACACTTTGGGGAAGTCTTTAGCTATCACTAATACTTTTAAAAGAAAACTTGGTACATCACGCTAGCTGTTTCCCTCTCCCTCAAACTTTTTTGATGACTGTTATGGCGATAACAGTTTTTCTGTGTTCTGCTGTGGTAAAATGTGGGTTTTCCTTAATTTGCAAACCACTGCCACTGTCTTTATTTACATTTATCACAGCATACAAACTTTTTTAGAATTGGGGTTGTGGCTAAATGGTAGCCTGTTGCTCAAATCACAGAAAAACAAAGTTTACCAAATGTTTGATAGTCATTTGCAGATATCTTGCAGGACCAAGGAACAAGACAGGATTGCAACTGTTATACACAGTTTTATTGATCAGTGCAGATGTGATTTTGTGTCTTTGAGTCCTTAGTCTTTTTACTAATTAGGAACCTAAACAGAATATCTATTACCAAGTTGAAAAAACAAGGGAAAGGAAGAGCCAGAGTGGCAGCATCCAGGTGGTTAAGGATGGCCTCTAGTGAAAGTAATCACCAAGAGTCCTTTGAAGCAGGAGTGGTTCAGGGGCAGGGTCAGACAAGCCAAAGACTAGAAGATGTAGCTACGTGAAAAAGCCTGTAACTAGACTTCCTGTGTAGCACACGGGCTGATTGTGTTTGTGACACCATATTGCTGTTTCACAACTTCTTTCACTGTATGTTGTAGACAGCGGGAACAAATGACTGATAGGATTGCATAGTTGGAGGACTAACTCTCAGCATTTTCTAAAATAATCATCCATTCTCTAAAATAAAGCTCTTTTACAGTAAAAGTAAAATTTTATTAACTTTTTCCCCAGAAGTGAGCATTTTATGTTTGGAACAAAAACCTCTCATAAGCCCTTTCCTGTATTTCCTCACCTCGGTGCTCACGGCGAATAAGCTCTATTCTTGTCTGTCTCAGGAAGCCTCTCCACGTAGAAAGCGCGGAGCGGTCTCTTGGCAACTGGCACATTATTCTATTCTATTAGAGGCTGCAGAATTAATAATTATGGCGTTTAATCTGAAGCATGGCCAGTGTCCAGCCTGGCTCCCTCCACGCTGGCTGCGCTGCAAAGCCTTTACGTCTTCTCAGCGGGGTCAGCTCGTGTCTCCGGTGCAGCTCCCTTTATGGAATATCAGCAGCTGGAGGGGGAAAAAGAAAACAATGAGGAAAGAGCAGGTTCTTGCTGAGAATCCAAATAAAACAATTTGCACATAACCAGGGACCTTGACTGAAATCCTCGTGAGCTGGGAGCTAATTAAAATTGGGACCTTGCACAAAAGGGATCATAAACAATGTTTATCCCCTTTTGCTCTACCTGGCGTTCCTTCTTCTTTCTCTATCTCGCCTCTTTGTCTTTGTCTGCATTCACACCAGTTTATACTGTATGACTCTCGGGGGAGTCCAGCACAGAAAAAGAGAAAGATTTACTGATTTTTACTCTGACAAATTGGCTTAGTGGCTTACAGCAGCAACAACTGCACTCTTTGTGCTGTTGCCGCAGGGCTTTCAATCAGATGTAAATGCTCAGCACATTGACATGTCATAATTAGTGTCACAAGTTGGAGCTTCAGTATTTCGGGTTGTCTGCATGGCGCTTTGACTTACCGGATATGCATAAATTGCTGTGTTTACCACACTCTGGACCCCCACCCCACCTACCCACCCCTCCCCAAAAAATGCTGTGACACATTAAAACTTGTAAGGACTTTATTTTTGGAGTTGAGGGGGACTTCTGAAGTTATTTCCGCTATGGGTTTTCAAACACTTTGAAGAAAATTAATCACTACAGTAGCAGCAGAAGCATAAAAATGGGTCGGCTGATACAACATCGACCAACGGCTTTGGGAGAAATATTAGAGCTTTTTTTTTCTCCTTCTGCATAATTCAGGCCGAGACTGGTTGCACTTTGCCAAAAGAGTCTGACGTTTGATGAATGCCTCGATCGAGCCAGTCGATCAAGCTGAATCCAGGTACATGGGAGAGGTGCTGAGGCTTTGCTTTAGGAAATCCTTAAGATGAATAAACGACATAATAGACATGGCATGGGCAGACATTAATATTCATTAGTGTTGTTTAGATAATGTGTACCCTGCTAGGTCACAGGTGATGTTGAAATGTGTTTACCTTTAAGATATGGAGCTGTCAGCCAGAGCGGCAGTGGGTGAGCAGGAAGCAGTTCGCCGGGTTGCTGAAGGACATTTGCAGAGGATAAACAGCTTTTGATGGATACAGAGTTGCTGTCGGCTGGGATAGAACCTGCGACCTTTCTGATAAAGGAAGGTCTCTATGCCCACTAGGCCACCCAACTGCTTTATTACTTTTTCACACAACCAAGGTCAAAAACACGAGTGTTACATTTTCAGTCTGTGTGCATGTAAAAAACAGGTAATTTTCTTTCTTTTTTTTAATAAACTTAACTTCTGCTTATTTTTTTCTCCAAACTCTACTAGAAACTATAATTTCCCCCCACTACGGAAAATGAATAAGTCCAGGTACCTCTCCTCACTATAATTAAGTGCTTGTTTCATGTGCTTGCATCTTTTTTTTGTTGTTTGGAGTGCACCACCAGTTCCTCATTGGCACACCCAGTGCTCAGCTACTTCTGAAAAGGGTAAAAAATAAAGAGAAGCCTTTGCAGAAACATTGTGGAACTAGATATGGATTTACTTTTCATGTTTGGATTTTCAGGCTGGGGAAAAAAATACAATTCCCTCATTCGTTCCAGGGAAATCGGTACGCCAACACAGCAGGAGTCTCAGCACGGCGAGGGTCTGGCAAAACAGGTCCACTGAAAAAACAAAAAAAAGTTGGGCCAAACCGAGCAAAGTTATTGGCGTCTGATAAGGTTTTTAAACTCACCACTTGTTACTTTCTGGACTGTCTCACAGCACACCCTCTGTTTTGTCAGATGAAAACATATTGGCTACTACACTTCACTGTTCTTTCTTCAAGCTTGAGCAGTTTTAAATAAAACCAATCCTCGTCGCTCTACTCTCTCTTCTAATTTCAGGAAAAATGCCATAATAATTACAACATGATTTTATATTCAGTCTAACTTTATTCAAGTCTCATTTAAATGTGGACAATAGTAGATCAACTTGAATAAGCTAACACTGGGGTTACAGTTTAAAAATATTGACTGCCACTGGTTACCCTCAGCTTCCTTGCTGCTGCACTGGTGAAAATCCTACGTTGCGTAATTCTTGGGTGTCCACGCCGTGCACCCTCTTGGCAAAGTGATGACAAAAAAGGCAAACAAGTTGAAACTGTAACAGGACAGCAATTAGTCTCTTACTTGACACTTTTCTCACTGTAATCCCTGGCTTTTGCTGCCAAGAGAGAAGCACAGCATACATGACCCCAGTCGCTCTCCCCAACTTGCCCCATATAGATTTTTGTTTAGGAGATCTTGCCATCACATTTAAACACAGTACCCTTTGGAATATTTTAACCTGTGAAGAAATGTTCTGAAGAGGCCACAATCTGTAATCACCTGGCTGAGAAATTTGGGATTATACTTTCCATGTCCATGAGGATCTGCTAGGGCAGGGGTCAGCAACCTTTAAGACCCAAAGAGCCATTTGGACCCGGTTTCCACACAAAAGAAAACACTGGGAGCCACAAATACTTTTTGACACCTAAAATGAAGATAGCACTGTATATATTGTTTTTTACCTTTATACTTTGTGTGAACAACTAAGGTGTGTTGCTTATGAAATCCATGAAGTGCTATAGAGAAAATCACATTTTATTTGTGTAATTAACACATTTTGAACTCTTAAAGAAATATAACAAAAGGAAAGCTGAACTAAAATGATCCATGTAGCAAGCAAAAACTGTTGTGAGCCGCCACCCTCATATCACGTTTGGGCTTTTGGAGCCTTGACCTGACTTTTAAAAAAATAATTGGAAAAAAAGCACTATGCTGCTGAAATATGAAAAATAGATATTTGCAAATTTCTGCCTAAATATGTATTTTACCAGGTTAATGTGTGTGGCGGGGCGTGGTCTGCAGCCGCTGCAGGGGAGGCGGACACACCTGAGCGGCACCCGCAATCACGCCTCGCCGCCTTAACGTCTGTGCTATCTATGCTGTTGTGTTGTTGTCAGTGTTGGTCAAGTTACTTGAAAAAAGTAATCAGTAACTAATTACTGATTACTTCCCCAAAAAGTAATCCTGTTACTTTACTGATTACTTATTTTCAAAAGTAATTAATTACTTAGTTACTTAGTTACTTTTTAAAAACACGATTTACAACCTGAATAGGTGATAAAGCGATAGATCTTTCAGCCCAATTCTACTTTTTCTACATAATCCATCATACAAAATGTAATCAAATGGAAAAGTCCCTTTTTAAAACTTGTTTTATTAGTTTTAATCTTTTAACTTTATGCATCAAGCAAAAATTTAATTATATGCAACATTCTCTGACTGGAAGAAATTTGTTTAATATTTAAACCTATTTTCTGCACATTCCAGCACATAAAATATTTTTTTTGTGTGTGTGTTTACACTCACTCTTTCAAATAGATGTAAGTAAAGCACAGCAGAAACTAAATAAAGTCAAACACTCAGCGGTCCTTTTGCTCTATTTTCACCCGTAAAGCAGGAGTGGGGTAGGCGGAGGTTTACCCTGGTGCAGGTGTGCCGCAGCGGTCAGTTGAAGAATCCGCGAGTTTCTCTGTGAATTTCCCATTATGTCGTAGCGCACTCGGTGTTTGGAAGTTTGGGGGGGGGGTTTCGGTGTAAAAAGAAGTTTTCTTCCCATGCACAACGGACACTAATGTTTTTGTCACTTTTTATGGAATCAAACTTAAAGTAAGGTCAGTACTTCCACGCTTTAAACGCTGCATGCTCATACTCTCTCTGCACTCGATATATTATCCATTGTTGCTCTGCACACAGCTGTTTTCACCAATGACTGTAGAAAAAAGATGGACGACGCGACACCGCCTCCTACCATTGTGCAAAAATGAAGCCAAACTATCCCACTTGTGGAGGCTGCCATCTTGCAAATTTCGAGCCAGAGTCTGCGCAGTAGTGACTTGAGGTGGAGTGACTGTGTAACACTCCCGCCCACACACCCGCTGGACTCAGTGTTGCCAACTTAGCGACTTTGTCGCTATATTTAGCGAGTTTTCAGACCCCTTAGCGACTTTTTTTTTTAAAAAGACGTGAAAGCGCGTATCGCTTTTACTCTCAACAAGCAGCGGGTGCTGCAATGCAGTCAGTTCTTCTTTTACTCTTTTACTCTTATGCTGTTTTGTGAATCACAAGGTTTAAAACTACTTATAAGCACACACACACAAAGTAACTCCACCAGAGTGCCTATTTCGGGTCACTTTTGCCGGTCCAAGCCCGGGTAAAGGAGCAGGGTTGGAATTGTGACATTAAAAAAAACAATAATTGCTAAAAGAAATTTAATTTGTAGTTCTAAATAAATTCTAAATGCATTTAGGACGTTTTTTACTCACTTTATGTCTCTTCCACGATGTTATTTCTCTCTCCAACAACATAGGTCACAATTACATTAGCATGACCAATTATGCAAATTAGGCGATGACGTCATTTAGCGACTTCTAGCAACTTTTAGGACAGCCAATAGTGATTTTCCTTACTGAGGAGTTGGCAACACTGGCTGGACGTGACCGCAAACACGCCCCCCTACACTTTTTACGTAGCACCTGTGGTTCGAGTTTTTTGCCGGTTTACCGCGACTGACGACTCGTTTAATTAAGGTAAATACAACCATGTCACTGTTATAAAAAAAGACACACAGTTTATCATCTTATAGTTCTAAAATCGCTCTGTTGTTAATTCGTTTGCTACATTAGCCGCTAGCATACGCACTGTGTTGGAGGCTTGTTGCTAACTAGTTAGCGATGCTACACACCTGCTACTCTTAATAGTCTTTAACACTTATGTTTTTTTATCCATTTTTAGACAGCGATGAGATCAGCTGCACACTCCACAGAGGCCCAGGGTTACTGTTAATATCAAAAATATAATGCTGTCCTTTGAGATTTTAACATAAGACTGTGAGTGTAATGGATCTAAAACTGTTTAAATCTCTAGTCTACAGCCTGGTAACATGGAAACTTTAAAAACAGCAGCAGAACGTTTCAGTAGTGTAGTCTAATGTGTTCTTTTCATTTAATAATAATCCATATTATGTATAACAGCTACATTCACCCTGGAGAGAAACTAGTGAGGGAGACCATCAGAACCAAGCTGGGTTTCTGGGTCCAGAGGGTTGGAGAAACTTCTTCCTTTTCTTTCATCACAGCTGTCCTGTGCCAGAAGTTCTGCTGACCCACTGAAAGAGGCTTCATTTAAGAAACACCAGGAACACTGAAGCTCATCGCATTGATCAAGCAGGACTCATGATCTTCGCCAGCAGCTCCCTCACAGGGAAATCTTCAGAGCTCCTCTGTAGGCCCGCCCCAGGAGATGGATAAACCCAGCATTTCATGAACACTGTGATGAGACCTTTGGTTTGTGTAATGTTATAAATACTTGGATACTCCCCAGAGGCTCCGGACTTTTACATAAAGATATTATATTCAGTCCTGTAGAAAGTTATATATTTAAAAATATGTGATCCTCTCTGGTTACTGTCACAGGGTGGAAAGGGACAAGTTATCTAAGTTTTTTTACTATGCATGTTTTGCTGCGTTTTACCTTTTTAATATTTTAATATTGTACATTGGGTTATTTTTATGAGTTTTACTGCATGTTTTAATGGTATTTATTTGGTGACTTGTCCTGGAAAGACTCCGCCCCTACCTGATAATAAACTGATCACACCTGCGAGAGATCCCAGAGAGGCCAATAAGAGGGCCTGGCAGACCAAAGGAAGGAGTTCGACCGAGAGGCTTGAGAGACGGCCAGGAGTAAGTGGTGCCAGGCGGCGGCGCCTGCAAGCCGAAGGGGCTGGTGGAGCTGGGCGTTAGGAGACATGACCAGCGACTGGGGACGCGCCACCACCAGCGACTAGGGACGCGCAGCGGGCAGTCAGACGGCAATAACGACAAGAGCCAGCTTGTGCACTGCGGGAGAGCAGAAGCAGTGAGACAGCTGGTGCCGATTGCAGTTTTAAAGAAGCGGCGGGCGGAGTTGAGAGCTCTGCCCACCCGGGGTAAGTCTTTGACTTATCCCTTTTTTTATAAAGTAAAACTGTCGAAAAGAATAGTGACTGCCGCTCCCTCCCTTCCTTCAGTGCACCGGGACGTGGAATGCGGGGAGGAAGGCGAGGACTCCGCTGGGTTTCCCTCTTTTACTACTACGCTGGATTTCTTAGTTTTTTGTGCCTTTTATGCCGTGGTGGATCCCACTGGACTTTTAATGTTGTGTTTTATTGATTTTTATTGTGTTATCCCTTGGCCAAGGTTGTTTTAATTCATTTTACATTTTTAACTATTTAAATATAATAAATTATATTTTTAATCTTACAGTTTAAATTGTGTGCTTTCCCTTGGCGGCTCCACTGCTCTGCCCGTTTTGAGGAAGGTTTCCTTCCTTTTAAAAACACAAAACATCTTGGAAATAAAATCAGCCTTTCCGCTCCGTTACATTACTCTGGTATGAATAACTCTGCATCACTTTATGGTAAATAACACACTATGTGTAAAAAAAACTGTGAAAAAATTCCAGATGACAAGTTTGTAGTTCAACATACAAGTGACGACCTTTGACCTTCATCAGGTTTTATTTAATTGTGTTAGAGAAAATCTCATATGCTCTTCATGCAGCTGAGTACATCAAGTGTTTAAAACAGAAGCTGTGCAGGTCTGAGATACAAACTGAGGTCCTGTTAATGCTGATATATAGTGACACAGTTACATGAGTGATTAATCCTTTTGTTTTTTTGTCTTTAACTTTATCAATAAAACAGCTGCAGCTTTCACTACAGCACGTGTGGTACTTTAACCTTTGCACTGTTTTCATCAGTTCATTTTACAGTTAACATGTGAACATGTTGGATGATCTGTCTGCTGTCACTCAATGGAGCTGAGGTCTGAATCTGAGGGCAGCTCCTGTAATCACAAAGACAACAGAACCATCAAACTCAGATATAAATTTTATCCCTCAATATTGAAATAAAGCTGATTCTTCTGTCCTCACACACTCAGGATCTGAAGTTCTTCTCTTACATTTTTTTCAGTATTACAGTACACTACAGTACTTTAAACCATAGTTCCGGATTAATGAGGAGTTACTGAAGTACAAGCTTTTAAAAAAATGTTACTGCCTTTACAGATGTGGCAAGAGACTGAAAACATGCTGTTGTTTGCACATATTTAATAATCAGCTCTGCACAGGAGCTGAAGCAGGGTGCAGCCTGCTGCTTTTACAGTATAATACTTGTAATAAAAGTACAGTAACAGTAATTAGTGACTGAGCAGCCCGGAGCGTTTCTCTTGATTTCTTTAGTAAATTCATTCCCCTGCACGGATTAGCTAAACGAACCCTGACAGCCGAGTGCTCATTTTAGCTAGCTAGGTCTCAGGAGCTAGCTAAGGACGGTAGTTACGGATTAGCTTACAAACACGTTTAACTTACCGAAAAAGTGCAGCGGGGCCTCGGGTCCTTCTGTCGGGTAGTCCAGTTTACTGAAGAACACCTCAGGCTAAAACACTCGGTCGTGTTTTCATAACGTAAACGCTGGCCCTCCTCTCAGAGCCTACGCTCTATCTGCTATTTCCGGACAGAGATACGCAAGTTTCTCTGCGACTGCAGCTGCCAGTCAAAGCTGTTATAATGACGTTTCACCCCAATTTAACATCACCGCGGTAGGAATTAGAATCAAACTTATGGGAAAGGAGACCTCTCGGACATCAATCAGCATGATGAGAACTATTGATAACAAAAGAAAGAATCTTTGGAAAAAAATTATCTAAGGAGCCAGGAGGAGAATTTATTTTAGTCAGACCCAAGTCCCATCCGCCAACATGGAGGAGGCGGGGTTTATGACCTATACTGCAGCCAGACACCAGGGGGCGATAGAGACGTTTTGGCTTCATTTTTGGGGAGCTGTCGCGTCGTCCATGTTTTCTACAGTCAACGGTTTTCACGAACGTCGCACTTGCTTACGTCACTGTTATGAGACATTCTCGCAAAAACATCACGGTTTTAGTAACACAGTAACGCAGCGTTCCTACGGGAAAGTAACGGTAATCTAATTACTGTTTTTGCAATAGTAATCCCTTACTTTACTCGTTACTTGAAAAAAGTAATCAGATTACAGTAACGCGTGTTGTTGGTATATGTCGGGCTGTGAGCTGAAAACCTACAGCCGGCTGTGTGCGTAAAGCAGCCGTGTGTGAAAAGTGGTCAATAAAGAGATGCTGAAAAGCATGTTCATGGAAACATCGTCGGGTCTGCCGTGGTATGTTTACAATGGGACTGCTGCTCCTGAACCTCTGCGCACAGCGTCTGCAAATCGGGGCTGTACGAAGTCACTTTCATCTTTACGCAGGACTGTAAGCTGTCATCTGTGAGACGTGAGCGGTGTTTGTTTTTAACATAGTTCATGGTGGAGAACAGCTGCTGACATAATGTGGATCCGAAGATCCATAAATGGCCTACCTGGGGTTGAAAGTCTCGATAAATGCACGGCATTTAGGCGGGTATACCGGCTTCCGTAAGTGTGATGCTTATTTTGAGCAATGAAAAATAGTAGAATATAATTTTATTTTTACATTTCATCCATCCATCCATCCATTCACTTCCGCTTATCCTTTTCAGGGTCGCGGGGGGCGCTGGAGCCTATCCCAGCTGTCATAGGGCGAGAGGCGGGGTACACCCTTATAGCCAGTCTGTCGCAAGGCTATAATTTTATTTTTATATTTCAATATTACAATAATCTTCCAATTTAGAACTACAAGTTAAAAAAGAACTAACATAAATAAAATACACTTCAGCTAAATACTTCTAATTTATTTTCCCAAACCACGCGGAGCCGCACTATAAGGACTAAAGAGCCGCAGGTTGCCGACCCCTGTGCTAGGGTCTTGACTCCACTGCAATTTGACCTCAACTTTGTTACATGGTGCCATTTGTGAGATATAATGGGGTGCTAATGGTTTGCTAAGGACAGTTAGCTCTAGTCTGTTAGCCCTAACCCTAACTACACACGTACCCCAGACAGTGGATGCTATATCAGTATAACAGGATCGACTACTGGGCCATTGAGTCTCCACTCTCCAGGTATCCATATTCACAACGGAGTACAACTGAAGCCTAGGGATCTCAGTATAACCACCACATTTGTCCCTTCACACACCACCAGTGACATCATTATACACCCATTTCTGCTCCAGGTATCTGCTGCAATATTTTCTTGAACGATAGGTATCACCACTCCTGGTATCTCCTGGTACAGGAGGAGAAGAAGTCAAAATCTGGAGTAAAGAAAGAGTTTTTTCTTTTTAAACTGTTGCAAAAGCTTCCTCGGTTTAATCTGTGATAATCTGTGTTTAATTTCTGAGCATCTGTATTGATATATCATTTAAATGGTGAAGTGTCCAGCAGAAACAGTAGCTTGCGACTGCAGAGTTTATGTTAATTTAACGTCAGCTTTGTAATTTGCAAGTCATAATGGGGTCCTAAGTTGCTACCATCACTCTTGACTCCAGTACTCTACAGAAAAAGGACGGTTAGCTCTACGTATTATCATTAGCATAAAAGGACACCTTGTATTTATCTCAAATTGAGAGAATCTGATGTCCTGATATGTCTTGTACATCTGGCTTTTACCTGCTCATTTCCAGCACTGGCTTAAAGGAAGACCACACAACAAGCGAATTGCAGTAATGTTGTGCCAAGAGTCCAGAGAAAGTCGACACTCACTGAACCCAACGATGGGCAAAATAACTGGTGGCTTGTGAAGTGAGCGGGTACCAAGATAAGCTTTTTTTTACCTTGAAGGCAAGCAACTTTAGAAACTACCAGTGAGAGTGAAGGATGGTGTTGATCGGTGATACGTGATTGGTCAGGTTAGAGAATTGCCCAGACAACTGGAGCAGGGAACGACTGCTAGCACCAAACAATGTGAGATAAGCTAATCACTTCCTGTGTGAAAACTCCTTAAATGTTGGAATTGGATAGGAATTCAGAGCAGCATTTTTGGGGGGAAACAACCAGAGGAGTCCCCTCCTGCTGGCCATCAAAAAGCACTTTTCAGGACACAGACAGACAGTTGGATATGTTAGGCTTAGCAAACTTTGCTAAAGATATCCCACTGTAGCAAAACTGTCAGAGTTGCACATACAAAAAAATGTTTTTTCATATTTTGTCATTAACAGTAATTATAATTAGAGTGGTATAATTCAGTCTGCAAAGAATTACTCTACTTCGAATTTGCACCTGTCAGTATAGACACATGGTGAAATGTCCTGAACTATAGCGTGTCATTAAAAATAGTGGGCTTTTTTAGCCGTACCACACAACGTTCGCCCTACTCGCCAGACAGAACTCCCTGCAATTTCATCCTCTTACACAAAATACAATTCAGAATGAAAGGATGGTGTTCTGACGTAGTAAAGGAGGATCCAGTCCACACCATAGAGGCACAAATGGTCATAACAGAACTCCCAGTGAGGAATCTAAAAGTAGCTGCAGTGCTGAAATTGGTGCCCCGTGGGAGGGCTTTGAAGTTTCTGATTTTTACGAGCAAACTTGTGAAACTTAATGATCGTATCACCTTGCCTTGGATTCCTGTCATCATCGAGCACAAAATGAAGCCTGCAAATATTAAAAAAGAAGCTCACATCTCCTGTACCCCATGTATTTTTAAAGACATTTTAACCAAAGATGTGAGCTGCACATGCATGCTATGCATGGTGATTAATCATATCTTTTATCCTAGCTACCTTAGGTGCAGGTGCTAATTATTTAGAAACTCCCTGATGCAATATCTATATCTAGATAGAGGCCAATAAAAGTCAGTCTATTAATTAGATTTTTATTTAAATGTCTTCCCTGTGTGGTATGATGACAGATCTACAAGTAGAGAGAGAGGTTTAAAAATGACCGTCGGTGGTTATTCCACCAGATTCTACCCTACCTGGTGCTGCACCACTGTAATGAGACACCCAGCGAGAAAGGGAGGCAGCTGGGAGAAAGAGAGCGTAGAGCAATCTTCCACTGAGCCAAAGATCTCAGCAGCACCCTGAGAGGCTTTGCTTCTTCTGATGCTTATTAATCCCGAGAATGAAACGAGGTTAACAGCTCTGAGTGGTTCAGAAACAGCCATCAGCGGTGCGGCGTGATTTTGATTCGCCAATACTGGAGACTCTTGAGTTTTTACAGTTTCTGAGAGACTTGAAAGGCAAGATGGCGATGATTTTAGAGGAAAATGTGCAATTTCTTTTAAAATGACTGACAGAAGCAGATTGCATTAAAAAAAAATACAAGTTCTTGGTGGGCAAAATCGCCGCAGTGCAAAAAGTCTCATTGAAAAGAAACAAAACGATCAAGAGAGGATTTTCTTTCTTCTTCCGCAGGTGTGTTTGGAACCTGATTGTGCTAATTTAGTTCTTTTTTTGTGCTTTGCATGTCTTCTTTGGTGTATTTTCAGCTGTTAAAATGTCATTTTTCTTTCTTTTTAACTTGAGCTTTAAAGTTCATGTACCACCTTGGATAAAACAAAGCACTCCCAGTTTTGAAGTGTATTTCTACATCTGCACAATCATTAGAGAAAAGCTGGGTTTTTTTTAAAGCCACATCAAAGAGAAGTCTTCCAAAATAATAAAAGATTTTGCTCATCATCTGCTCTCATCGTCTTGGCAATGAGAGAGGTTTTGTGGTATGCTCTGCTTGGCAATGATGAAGACTGATGGTGTTTTGTTTTCTCAGCAGAGTAAACATCAAACTGTACGAAAAACAAGGGCACAGATAATTAAACTTAAAATGAATCCCAATTCCTGTTTTAGGAAGTGAAGTAATTAGTGCAAAGGTTCAAAATGCATGTCTGCATTAAAATAAAGTTGATGTATTTAGAATATTGAATCAGTATTATGTGCGGTTTGCTGAATGTGTCATCACTTCTTATCCTCCTCTCTTTAATTGTGCCCGTTAATCCAATCTACTTGTCATGGTCAACTCTGGGTTTATGTGTAAAAAAATTATATTCAGGGTGTCAGAGTATGTTTCATGCTTTATTTTTATGCTCCAGTACGTCTTTGGTTATTTGTTTTGTTTCTTAATGCATGACATTAAGGGGAATTTCGCTCATCCAGGCGTGTCACTAACACGGCACACATTTACTGCTTCGGTAATTTGCATTTCATCCCTCTTAGATTTCTATCTGCATGACGGAAATGAAGGCCCATAATTTTATGGCTCATACATATCACTTTCTGGCCTAATCAGATTGTACAGTATGAAACATATTGAGATGTATTTTTCTGTTTTGGTTTGGTGGAGGCAGAGCTGTAGTGATTCTGCAATCAAAGCATTGTTCACTCGAGCATGTGTTCTTGGGGTCCTTCCAAACTGGCTGTTTAGTTTCAGTCATACAAGCCACAAGACCGGTATTCCCTGCTGGCGAGAGGATTGTTGAACCAATAAACCCACTTGACGGACAATGCAAATATAAAATGAAGATGGGTTTCCTTCAGAGTAAAAGAGTAAAACTTTGAGGGTAAAAACGATCTGATTTGTAATGTAGTTGCAAACTGCAAGCAATTTTGGCAATCTGCTAGTTTTCAGGTTTTCAGGTAGAAGGTTTTCAGTGCAGTTCTGTATACCTCCTTGCAACCGCCCACCAACTAGTCAAATAACTTACTGACTAGCACCACCAGTTTGTTGACAGAGACTTTAGCAATCAGTTTAATGCAGCATAATGCAAAGACTGATCAGCCCGTCAGATAATGAACCTTTTTCCTAAGCAGGGTTGCCAACCAGTCTGAAAGTGAGCTGAGGCTTGTTTGAGACCTTAAATCTGTTTTATTCAGGATATTTGGCTTTATTTATGACATGGACTTGAAATGAAAAAAGAGATATAAACACCGAGTCTGAAAAGTGCTTTATAATAACCAGGAATAATTCTAAGAGGTGACTCTAGTGGCTGTTAAATAACCCAATAAACACTTTCCTAATTAACTTGGAGACTCAATTCACTATTTTGTAGTCTTAGTTTATTGGATGTGTAACTTACAGTTGTGTAAAATATTCTTCAGTGTGGCCTACCTTGACATTGACAAGTCACTATAGTATGAGTACTATAGGCACCCAGCAAACATGCCCACTTGGGGCTCCATGTGGGGCCACAGTCAGCAAGCCCACCCACTGGGCACGAGTACTGAAGTCAAATGTAAGTTGCACAGTGCATGGCCCAACTGGTGGCACTGGGCACCAGTTGGTGGCATACAAAGATTTGACGGGTCTTTACACCAGAAGCCCCAAGCTTAAACCAGGGCCTTTAAATTGCTAGGCAAATGTATACATGGCACTTTGAAACAATTAGCTAAAAAAAATCAAGTTATTCTGTTGCAGTAACTTGAATATCATCTGATAAATTTGACCTCTGTAGTTCTTTTGACGTATTACAAGATCCAGTAAGACTTTGATTTTACTCTGGGATGGAATCAATCGCCTGCTTCATACTTCTGACGGTCTATTAAAACATGTTCATATATAATATTATGTATAACAAGGTGTTTCCTTATTGTACATATTGTGCCAGGAAGAATGCCATTAGACTGTGGGGGGGGGGGGGGGGGTGTCAGCAGGCCAAACATTTCTCCCACAGGGACTCCAAGTGGGTGCACCCACACAGGCAGTTGTGCCCTTTGGGGCCCCTGTATGAGTTTTCTATGGGGAAGCCCACAGAAAACCCTGCCCGATCACTTACCCATTCTTCTCATTTTTAAATTGCTGCCATTTCTTTCTGTAAACATTCAGCTCATCACTTTCCCAGGAAATCTTTCCAAGTAATGACTTGAGAGCACTTAGAAGAGCTAATTGAATTAGCTTCATCGTGCAATCAGCAGTGAAGTGTAGAAAAACAGAAATTTGTTAAAATAATGATGCAACGGATTATTACTTGAAGACTGACCCTCTTTAGGGAGAACTGCTTCCAGAAGGGTAATGAAATCACTGGAACTGCAGATGAAGTTATCAGACATTAATTATAGATCCTGCCGTCTTCATGGACGTAGGAGGTGGTTCAGCAGCCCAAGATGGGCTTGTTTCATCCTGGAAAATGTTCAAGGACCTCTTAGAAGTCTTTTATAGGCTGCAAGTGGCCCCCAAGCGGGACTTTGAGTACCACTGATCTACAGTACCATGTGTCAGCGAGACCATCTGAGCACATAATTAACTCGAGGAGTTGGCCCTGCTCGCTTGCCCGTGATGGCAAGACTACAAAACTTTTCTTCAGTGCATGTTTGCATAGCGATAAGGAAGATTTTATTGAAGGTGTGATGCAGCCTTGCCCACAGAATACACAGGTAGTTTCTGCTCACACCAGAATCACACATAACAAATGCAGAGCAGCGGATTACTGGAGCTGAAGGCAATATTGCATACGCTCTCCTCCCACCCACCCTACGTCCGAATCCAGGAACACGTAAGTGAAATGGGGGTCACTGCACTTCTCTCTACTCACACAAAGTTCCCTTCTGTAAGCGTGCATAAGTGGGCGTGTGTGTGTGGGATGGAGATGAATGAAAATGCGAGGCGGGAAAATCTCTTTGCTGCCTATTTATATTTTCTTTTCAAAATCTTGGAGCAGCTTTCTCTTCCACTTTCAAGGTTGGTACAGCCTGGAAACACGGCGCCTGTTGCATTTGTGCTCATTCAGCTGCTCTATACTATTTTTTATGGACAACAACAACAGCTAACCATCATGGCAAACAACCACTAACTGCAGTGTGCACACTGTCCCCCTGTAGCATTTGATGGAAGGCGCAGGGCCCAGGCTGCTTTTTTGAGAAACACCGCAACAGGCAGATGGTGATATTTGTTACGTGAATGATGCTTGGGGGCGGGGGGTGATATAGTGGCCAAGAAATATGAGCGCTCAGGTTTCTGCCCCATTGGCTGAGAGGAACATTTCCCCACAGACTCACAATTAGTTTGCTGGCCTCTTCCACCAGTTAGGTGTGATTCTCCCCCTGCAGCTGTTTGTCACCACCGCGTAAAGTATTGCCTTCCAGTTGCTAGCTGCTGCACCGAAATGCATCACACGCCAAGTTTGTCAGTTGGGGAAAATATGAGCACACTCGCTGCCCGTGCACACACGGCTCCTGAGCGTTGCGACACCTTAAGCCGGCCTCGCCTGCCCACGCAAGACAAAGGCAGCTTCTTCCACAACGAGTCGTCAAATTTGCATAGAAATTGAATCTAGATCGGTAGATGGGGCCCTCACAAATGCTCCTCCTCCCTCATCCACCCTGCTTTCTGTGTCAAACACAAATAAACTCATATACAGAGTCTGCTCCTTTAAGGTCCAATCACTTCAGAACAATGAGCCCTCCTCGAGGAAGTCAGAGGCGAGGACATGATGAGAAAAATGAGGACATGAGGACGACTCGACGTGTTTACCAAAAAAAAAGGTGAGTGGCAACAAGAGAGGATTTGCAATGCAGAAGTCTTCTGTATGGCATTTTAATATTCCCTTTAATATATCTGTCCTTTACATGCCTTTGGAGCTCCAGCAATCTCCAGTTGTTTTATATTCATTTATTGATTATATAACTGGTTGTTTACAGTTTACGAGCCCTTAACAACACATATTCTTTCTGCATTGTGGAGACCGAACAGAGGAGCACATCAGCAAGTCAATATTGTTTGTCATTGCTGTTCAAAATGGCTACTAGTGACATGGAAATTCATATTGACTGCTTTCAACCAAGCTTAAAGTTTGTTTAAGCCACGCTGTAAAAAACAGTTGTTTAATGTTGTATAGGAGCGTGCGGTTTTCTATGGAACATTAGATAAAGGGCTGTGTGCTCAGCCTGGCCATATTCACTCTGACACAGTCATGAAGTTTGCGGATGATACCACAGTGGTGTCTCTCGTATCGGATAATGATGAGAGAGGATGTACCAACACTTGACAAAGTGGTGCTTAGACAACAAGCTCGTCCTGAATACCTGCAATCCACAATGACCTCTTTGGTCATGCTGGAGGTCCAGAAAGACAGAACACGCTCCTCTCCTCATACACGGGGAGGCAATAGAGGGTGTGGACCGAGCTAAGATCCTGTCGTACTTCCAGATACATACGGAGAAAGAGTTAATGCCTAAAATAATTTAATATAAAAAAAGAAGTGGAATTTATTCAATACATCTCTTTTTTTAATATATGATAACAAATGCTGCTGTACTAAATGAAATCTGTCTTTGGGCTGTGAAACCACTTTAAGAAGCATACGTTTTAAAGCAGATAGTGAAAAAAATGTATTTTTCTGTCATTTAATTGTTTGTTTATTTATTAATTGTTGCATTACTTTTTTACTTTGGTGACATGTGGGGGGGAGCTCTTTATGGTAAAAATGGCCTGTATTTGTATAGCGCTTTATCAGTAGAAGAAGCTGCAAAACCTGTAAAAATACACTTGCAAGCACAAAATGTATGCTCTGCTTCACATTTGCACAGATTGGAGCCTTTGGCAGCCCAATTCTGGCCCCTGGGCTTTATGTTTGACACTGCTGCTCTACTGCATTTTGCTGTCATTTATGGTCACGCTAGTTCCTTTGTCTTTTCTCCCCACTGCTGCCTCCATCTTTGTGTAAGTAGGCGTGGAGCACAGTAGGGATAACAGAAGAGAGCATTGTGTGACAACTTAGCTTGTAATTCATCTAAAAAAAGGTGGACCAAACCCAAAACATCTGTGTAGCAGAAGACCCCATTACCCCTGTGGTGGAGACTGAGCCGGACAGCAAGCAAACAAACACAAAACTGTGTGCTCCAGTGGTGCTTGACCAGTGTTACCAGAGTGCACTCAACTTGGATAACAACTCAAGTGTTTTCAACTGAGCATACAGTAGATGAGGCGGCATTAATTGCGACGTTTCTTTAGGTGTGTGTGTGTGTGTGTGTGTGTGTGTGTGTGTGTGTGTGTGTGTGTGTGTGTGTGTGTGTGTGTGTGTGTGTGTTCTCAGGCCCCAGCGCACCAAGTTGATTAGAAAACACACAGTTGGTGCACCAATTAATCCACCTGGCACGGCTCTCTGAACTACTCTGCCCCACCTGACTTCCTGCAGCTGAGCTAAAACCACACCTGCTACCTAATCTAGAAGTCTGATAGCAGGGAAGCTAGTCCTGGGCCCTGTATTATGAAATGTATTAAAATACGCAGTGTATCCTTCTGTTATCTGGCTTAACACTGGCAATCAGGATAAGTGGTCACACAAAGCTGATTATTTGCACACTAAGCTAACCCGGGGTTTCCCCTGCACGTTTGCAAGGGGTGATTGGGGTGGTGCTGGCAGCATCGGACCGATCACAGTTATGAATAAGTGTACTGTCAGCAGAGCAGATGATTTCACACAAGAAGAAAAATGGGGAAAAAATGAAGAGGTTAACCACATTATAGATTGAATGTAACACAGATGCTGCAGACGAAGCAGTGGTGTGAGTGTGTCTGAGAAGAAAAGGCAGTGTACTGCATGAACGTGTGAGCACTGTACATGCGTTGGTCAGTAAGATTAAATATTAATAAAGTCTGAGCTATTTGGAGCCAGGAAGGAAAGACAGCAAAACAAAAACAAACAAAAAATGCAGACTGTAAGTTAATGGACTTATGAATATCACAACTCTATGATTAAGACACGGGAGAATCTGATAGTGTTTCTATTCTTTCAGCCCCAGCCCTGGTGGTGTTTAAGGGTCTGAGTAATGAAGGCTGAGTCTATGTGCAAATTTGGTTACAAAGTACAAACGGGTACTCTATTTTACGAATGTATATTAATACTTTACAACTATTTTATTGCTGGTTAAGTTATATTGAAGCATCTATATTTCTCAGTGATGCTAATCAGGGGGGAAAGGTTTTAAATGACACACTCCTGCAAAAAATAAAGGAATTTAGAACACATATCAGATCTCAATGGGGGAAAAAGTCATGCTGGAGAGCTATACTCATATGGGCTGTATAATGTGTAAGGAACAAATGGATCACCTACACAGGACTGAATGTAAAGATACCGCAAAAATCTAAGTGAAAAATCATCACTGACCCACCATGAAACCAGTCATGCTGAATGATACAGGCAGAATAACATTTTCCACAGCTTCTCACAGGACACCAGTGGCAGACCTGCTTATTCTGTTATTCTATGGCAAATGCCAATTGGGCTCCACGGTGCCAGCCAGTGAGCAGTGGGCCCACTAGAGGACATCGGGCCCTCTGGCCACCCTCATGAAGTTTGTTTCTGGTTGCTTGGTCAGAGACATTCAGACCAGTGTCCTGCTGGAGATAATTTTTTAGCTCTCCTGTGGCTCTCCTCATCCTTTTGCCCAAAAGAAGCTGATATCGGTCCTACTGATGGAGTAAGGACTTTCTATGGCCTTGTTCCGTGGCAGCACCATAGAAGCGCCATCCTACAGCATTCCCATTGTGTCAATATACAGTTTGGGTCAATGAAAGGAAAAACATACTATGGGCTAGATCGGTCAGTAAGCTAACCAGCTCAGTATGCAGCCTTTCATTTCCCTCACATCAATATTCCTGTCCTTGTTTTGTATTCCAGTACTTTCAGATAAAGTTCATGGAGGACTGAGTAGTTGCTTAGTGTGTGTGTGTGTGTGTGTGTGTGTGTGTGTGGGGGGGGGGGGGGGGGGGGGGTTTCAACTTTTGAAACTACTACATTCGTCACACAGAACTGACAAGATTCTCCCAGCTAATGCAGGAAAAAAAGCACGACACAAAGTGTTTCATCCTCCTGTAAACCTGTCTGAAGCCACCCTGAACATTTAATACTTCTTCCTCTGTAGTGAAAAGGGTGTTTTGGAGGGAAGCTGACAAATGTCAGAGGTTGATAGCTAAACGGTGGGCCGAGTAGCGGGGGGTCTGGAGAAACAAAGCAAGAGAAAATGGCATTCTGTTGTGGAGACACTCAGCTATAGTGACAGCTACCACAGTGCGCATCATACGCTAATGGCAGGCTGCCTTGATGCAGGTGTCTGAACCTAAAGAGCACCTTTCAGTCACATCGGCGTGTGAGAGATCGGTCCGTTAAGAGTTGGGGGGGGGGGGAGCAGATGGAAAGTTTTCCTCTCGCCTCGTGAATGTCGTGTGTGTGATTAGGAATGTCAGCACGGCTATTTTAGGCTGACATCTTCAGAAAAGAACTCATCAGCCTTTTGCGCCGTGATGTACGAGCGAGGAGCAGAAATTGTCCCGGTGTCAGGGAAACCTGACAAATGTCTCGCAGAGAGGAAAATCAGCCGGCTCGAGAAACTTTATGGAACATTATCTGCCAAGGACAGTTTGTTTTTGCAGTAAGGTGATGATGTACAGCTTTTGCACATCAAGCTTAGGCGTGCGTTCCTCTGGTCGTCAGGCTAAGCTGAATCTGATCCTGGTTAGATGTGATAATGGGCTGTAAAGCCCTTTCTTTCTTTTTTCTCTCTTTTTTTTTGCAACACTATGCACAAATGCCCAAACAACAACTTTTAGGCGCATCAGACAGTCATAAATAATGACTCCACGTTGTTTTCCTGCATGTACCGCATGTGAAACATGACGCAGTGATGAAACATGTCACATCTTCTCCTTTGTGAATTGTTTCCCACAAGTACCCCTCGAAGGCCTAATTGAAAGTGGCACACGGTTTGATTTGTATTCATGAACGAGCCGTGCAGCTGTTGCCGCTCTCTTGTCAAGCTGTTGCCGTTGCTGTTCATGCAAACTTCACATCGGCTGTTTGGACGGACAACAGGAAGTGCCTTCCGTTTCCTCGGGAAACGCTTTACATTGCTGTTTAATTGCTAAACTGTGTCGACATCATTCAGGAAGTATCAAGAGTATTCTCTACAACCGGTTGAGTTAATTGTGCATGGGTGTATGTAATTTAACTGTTCTAAATATGTGAAAGTATGACTTAGCCTGAGCGATTAAATTTCACTAAGGAGGGGCTGACACGCAGCATGGCGACTGCAGTTGCTCCGAGTGGCTGAACACGCTGTAATAGGCTCCTAAATAAAAGAACAGTAATAAAAAAAAGGAAACCTTTTATTTGCCACTGAAAGAACAACCTGTGCTATACAGTATCCACTCCAGAGCACAGGCTTTTGAATAAACCATTAAAAAAAAAATCACAGGTTTGTGACAGCTGAGCTTGGCAGTTATAGGACCGTGTGTGTCTCCGATTCAGCTCTGTTTCCCTCTATCGTTTTAATTAGTGGTAGACTGTGATTTTGCTCTTATGTGACTTGGACTCTGAATACAATCCCGTAGAGCTGCCACTTAAGTGTTTCCTGGAGTGCAAAATCCACATTATGCGTTTGACAAAAGACAAGGAATGCTGTCTTTGTGGAGACTAAATGCCCTGTCTCATTATTTATGCACTTGCCTTATTGAAATCCGGAGAACTTTTACTGCAGGAGACGAGGGGGACATGCCGGAGAGGGCAGGCACTCGCCTGCCATAATGGCCTATATAAAGGTAAGTTAACAGCGGGAGATGTTTTACAGCCAGTTGAAGTGAAGAATATAAGGAGCAAATCTCATAGACCTCATGGCTTTGTGCGAACCCTTAAAATTTTACAGCCTATGAGTAGAAGTGCCATGGATGTAGCCCATAGTACGAAGCAGGGTTGATGTGAATTCTCTCCAAAAAATGGATGGCTTCCAGCGCTTTGAGCAAATTCATCCTGTGCTCCTCTGCAAACGAGCCGCCATGTTAACACTATTGACATTAGCGATGTAGGCATACTGGGCTGTGGAGAGGACAGCTGAGTGTGTGCCGTCGTCCCCGCGGCAGTATTCAGCGTTTGTCTCCGTGACCCAGAACTACCTACTGACAAAAGTGCCACCTCATTTCAATGCTAATGTGCCGTTATGGGTATTTTCAAAGCGTTGCTGCTGTTTATTATGATTCAGCTTACCTCAGAGGCGCTGGTTAATCCTGTAGATCCCTGCAGAGCTGCTCTGTACCAAGGGGTCATAGAGATAGTGTTTAAATAGACTCTGTTTAACGTATTATTCCAAGGGGACGACCACAGGTCTGTAAACAGCTGACAGTTTTGCAGTTTCTTCCATTTTTCCTGCACATTTAGTGTTCACAAAAGAGGCAAAGATTACAGAACTGAATGTTTCTTTATTTCTGGTGTAGCACAAAGCATCTCTGAGCTCTGCACCTCGTTTGCAGTCATAACCTGGAGGCTCACACTGAGCTGTCGCCGACATTGGCTCCTTGTGGATTTGAATCAGCAAAATCAAATGTGGTCACTGTGTAATAGAGGAGAAAACAATTTCAAGTGCTCTCCAGCTGTTCACTTTAATAGACAGCTACTAGAAAATGTATGTAGCTGTTTACATACCAACAACTGTCTTGAGAATCAGAAAGAGATGCAACATTGAAATGGTAGCAACTGATTCTCAGCAGTGACTTTTACAGTGTCAGCCACCAGGAGGAGAGTTATAGACCCTGTGACATCTAAGCACGCTAGTCAAGTACCCCAACCCAATTCTATGTTCCATTTAATTCAGTTTTATTTTGTTTACATAGCAACAATTAACAACAACAATTGACTCAAGGTGCTTTATGCCCGACAATATTGGAGAAAAGGATATATTTCTAATATGCAAGGACTTGGTGAATGTGGGAAAAATGGACTACTACATAGAGAGAGAAGGTAAAATTCAATGATATGCAGTAGTGGCAAGACTAGGACGAAGTGTTCAGTGCATCATGAAAAGTTCCCCACACCCTAAGGGAGGGTTCAGGGTCACCTGATCCACGGAAAGTTTTGTATCTAATCCTAAAGGTAGAGAGGGTGTCTTTCTTCTGAATCCAAACTGGGAGAGGTTTCCACAGAAAAGAGGCCTGAAAGCCAAACCCTCTGCCTCCCATTCTACTTTTAAAAACTCGAGGAACCACACAAGCCTGCGATCAGAGAGCAAAGTGGTCTATTACGATGATATGAAATAGGGTCCTTGAAAATATTGGAGGGCATAAACCGGTCCGTGGCGCAAAAAAGGTTGGAGACCGCTGATTAAGAGGACCCGAGGGAAGCTCGGAAAGCTAAGCAGAAGTTATTTGGAGAGGAGAGGGACTGCCGTTGGTTGAAAAGAGAGGTAAAAAAAAACTTCAGTGGTGTTGCACACTATTTTATATTATTTTTTAAAGTCATTGTTAACCCTTTAAAGCCGGTCAGAGCAGCACGCTCCGTTTTGTGTAACTATTTTTAAATCCCTGTAGAACACGAACCCTGTAAGCTAACGCAATAAACCAGAGGAGTTGTACTCACATCTCATGCCATCAGCTTGTCCTCGGTCACAGTTTCCTTCCACACAAAGCTTTGCAAAAATTGCATAAAAAGCGCTTGCAGGAACAAAAACATAATATTCCAGAAACAGCTTTGCCGGTCCGATCAGCTGTTCATAACACTTCCCACAGTGAAACAGAGGTCAGTGCGAACTATCGCATGTCCGCCATTTCCTGGCCGAAACCGGAAGTGACGTCATTTTCGCGGAAATTGTAGTTTTTTACTTGTAGCCTTAAAAGCCTATACTGGTCATGTTTGACTTTTCTGAATAGTTTCTGGGATGCTTGGAACTCAAATTGCACTGCTGGAAATAGTTTATTTTGATGCACCTGCGGTTTTCTTTGCAAATTTGCATCATAGGATTGTTTTTTTTGTTTTTCCTGCAGTATATAAAAATTGGTGTATCTCCAAAATAAAACTATGAAGACACTCAAAAGAAATTTCCTGTTGTTGTAAACTATTTTTTGCAACTTTTTTGTATTCACAGTTTTGCGGGATAAACCTCTTAAATTTCTCCAAGTAGAAATATATGTAAAAAAAAAACCAAAAACGATTTTCAATTTTTTTGTAGTTTATTGCACTTTTTTGCAATTAATGTAATTACTATGGACTTAGTGCATACATATTATTAAAATATGGGCTATAAAAGTTGTATAGCAACTTGAAATGCTCCCACAAATGGCACTACAACATGTAAAAAAATAATATAAGCTCTGGCGGACTTGGTTCTATGGTAGGTCTTAAAGGGTTAAATAAATATCGTCAAATAATCGAGATCTCAATTTCAGTGAAAATAATCGTGATTATCATTTTTGCCATAATCGAGCAGCCCTAATATGAAATCTTCAAGCTGTGATGCAGTCTGATTAATTAAGACTTTGTATGTGAGGAGAAGGGTTTTAAATTCAGCTTTAGTTTTAACAGGATGAACTGTAGAATTCAACACAGTTGTACCATCCAAACTCAGACAGCTGGGCATCAGCACTCTGCAACTGGACTACACCCAACACACTCCAGCCTGTTAGAGTAGACAGCCGCATCGTCTCTACTCTGACGCTAACCACAGTGTCCCACAAGGCTGCATACTCAATCCACTCGTCTACTCACTGCTAATCTATCACTGCATTCCTGTGTGTGTATAAAACACCACTGTGAAGTTTGCAAATGACATTGCAACGGTGGGGTTGATCAGTGTGAACAACAAGGAGGCTTACAGGAAGGAGGTGGAACATCTGGCTCACTGGTGTGGAGTTAACAATCTTACCCTTAACACCATGAAGAACAAGGAGCTTATTGTGGACTTATGATGATACAGTGACACATCACACGCTCCACTTAACATCTAAGGGAGTGAGGTGGCAGTGTGTCTCTTTGAGCTTCTGGGAGTCCACATCGGCGATGACCTCACTTGGCACACCAATACAATTAGCCTGATAAAGAAAACCCTCAAATGTCTCCTGAACTTTTACAGATGCACCTCTGAGAGCATCCTGATTAGCTGCATTGTACTGTGGTTTAACAGCAGCTCTACAGTGAGTTGAGAAAACTGCCCAAAACATCATTGGGACTCAGCTCCCCTCCTTTGCTAACATAGTCTGGAATCACAGTCTGAAGACTGCTCACAACATCATAAAGACTCCTCACATCCAAACCACAAACTGTTCACTCTGCGTCGCTCTGGAAGGAGTGCAGGATCCTCTGCTCCCAAACCAGCAGACTGAAGAGCACTTTCTTCCACACTGCTGTCAGCCTGCTAAACTCTGATCACTGATAGCAACGCATGTATATATTGTTTGCACTTTGAACTGGATGCCAAACTTCCTTTCATTGTTTGAGTAATATACTTTTAAAATGACAGCAAATAAAATACAGTAGAATCAAATCTAATCCAGTCATTAAGTCATTAAAGACATATGTTGTACAATCATTCAACCCTGCAAAAAGAATTCAAAGAAATTATTAAAAGGCCCGAATTACTGTTACATTCATGCTCTTGATGAGTGGATATAATTGTCTGACCACAATTATCTGCTCAGCAGTGAAAATGAAGGCTGTGTGTTTCTTCATATAGTTAGGAAATCATCAACAATGCCATATAAATAAAGTTGAATTGAATTGAATTTAGACAAGCTTTCTCTTTGTCGTTTTCTGTAATTTTACAATCTTATTTCTTATAATTTAAGTCATACTGATACGTTTCTTTTCTATTAATTAAAGCAGCGATTCGTGATCCTACAGAATAACTAAGAACTGCCTTTAAAATGACATCTTCTTTTATATTAAGATGTCTCAGCTAAAAGTGCCCTTAAACTTCTTTGTTTGGACAGAAAAGTGAGTTTTAAGATTAAATTGAGCTGTGTGTGTCCTTGCCTTAAAGCATTTGTTGTTGGGCACTGTGGTCTGACATTTTGGGGAAAACTTTTGCATTATAACAAGCAATTAACAAGGTTCCGTCCTGATTTCTTATTTTCCCACCATCATTTGTAATGGTTCACTCTTAACAAATGTGAAGCCAAAGATGTGGCATTTTTACTTTTTTAACCTGCACCTCTATTTCAGTAGATGCATGAATCTGCATTAGCCTGCCTCACAGCAGTCACTGTTAATTTGTGATCAGTGCATTCGTTTATTTTATTTACTATTTATTTATGAGACGGGCACACAGCTGCATCTTCAGCTTGTATGTGTCTCTTTATTAATGGTCTGTATTCACAGAGGAAAAAACTACCTATTCATCCTCCAGCCTCAGTGATTTGCAGTTTACTCATGAAAGGCAAAGTCAACAACAACAGAAATGCATCATTAAATATGAATGACGTGTCAGTAGGTATAGGCTTTGGTGCTGTTTATATTCACAAATGTATTTCATACTTCAGAAATCTGGAAAATAAAATAAAAAAATCAAAAATAAGTGAGTGGATGGTGGAGCACCCAAAAGGTCATCCAGAGGACAGGAAAGTTCAGGGAAACGGCAGACCTCTAAAAGAAAGCGTTTCCATCCAGCTGTTTGCTAAATCAAACCGCTTTGGTGTTTCAATGAAAGACTGGGCCCGTGAAGCACGGTTTCTAAATCCTTCTCATTTAATCTCTTTAATGGTTTCAACTGAAAGTGCATGAAGGATCTACTTTTGATGGTCTCTGCATTGGGAGCGGTTATGTAACAAGTAAAGCAGGATTCAGATAAAGAGTGCGTGAGCCACTTGAGAACTAGTGTAAACAGCCGCATTAGTCCCAATACTGGAGTTCGGCTGAATGTGCCTGTGATGGCACTTGGTCACCCGTTTGGATTCACGGCTGCACAACATTACAGTCTGCTGGTAGCACAGCATTATCATATTACAGCTGCTGCATATCCACACTGTTTAATGCTTTCACAGGAAAAAGCTATTGATTCTGTACAGTCGCCGCAGCTTCCGAATTATCTGCTAAAATGACTAGCACATCCCACATTTTACCCCCACAGTATTCATATTATTCATAGCCCACTTCAGGAAAATATTGATCTGCATATCTGTTGGCAAGCTTGATAACGAAGAGCTAAAGCTTAGACGGCTTAGAAGGAAACTCCCTTTAAGCTTCTGCTACATCTGCAAGTGAAAAAAAATGGTGACGCCAAGGTTGCTTCTGTCTTTCATCCCATCCCATCTACCTCATCTCCTGGCTGGCTTATTGGCAGCCGGGTCACGTTCGTCGAGCCCGTCAGTTTTAATCACACTTTGCTTGTAGTGTTTCCAGCAGCCAGTTGCTGCAACTGAGAGAAAACCTGGCGAAAGTAAGGGTGAGGCGAATACCAACAAGGATTTTGGTGTTCGTGATTACACATGCTGATGGGTGATCCTGGATCAGTACAGATAAAGTTACTGTAGGAGAGATCAAAGCAAGGTGTGCAAGGGGAATAAAAATTAGGCTTTCTTAATCAAATACAAATCTTAAAGTCTGGGGTTTTTTCTTTTTTTCCAGCGCAGGTCACTTTCGGTTGCAAACTCTGATTCTCTTTTCCAGCCACCAGATGGCATTGAGCAGAGAGCTGGCTTACTTTATTTCCATGTGCTTCTCATGTGTTTTTGAGGCAGAGCCAGCGTTGGCTGTTTGTAGAATTTAAGTCAGAAATAATTGGGAGAACAGTGACGTCCCGTGGGACTTCCTGTTTGGATGATTCTGAGCTGACTATCCTGAACTGTTCTGTTATGCTTTTCATTTGTGCAGCGTGCAACCAGGTTGGCTCAAAATTTAGCTCAACGAGAAAAATTATTTAGCACATTAAAAGAGAAAAAGACCATCTTGATTACAGTGGCCTTGTTACACTATTTCCTTTAATGCCTCAGATTGTCTGCTCTCTGTACACTTCACCCCGATGCCCCCCCCTTCCTCCTGTGATAACCGTGCACGGCAAAAAGAAGACGCGGCCATCGGCGACGTGCTGCACGCCTCAGGCTCTTTCACAAAGCATCAAACATTGTGACACCACGTACATATCTGCTGTTACCACACATGCTGCGCTTCTGCATGCTGCAGTTGCATGTAGCCACACTGACATCTTTTGGCTTGATGGAAAACTGTCCGGGCTTTGTGGTCATGCAGTCAGCTCCATAACTTGTTAGACAAAGGCTTCAATTTTTTGTAGTTTTGCATCTGTACGCCATCGCAGTGGATTTCAAATCAAACAATCAAGATGTGACTGAAGTGCAGGCTTTCAGCTTTAATTCAAGTGTTTAACAAAAGTATTTTGCTGAGTGTTTAGGAATTACTGCCATTTTTATGCACAAACCCCCAGAAATAATTGGACAATTGACTGACAAGTAGTTTCATGGCTAGGTGAGGCCTGCTCTCCTGTTGTTTCATACTCTACACTGTAAAGTACAAAGAGATGTTGGTGCAAGTGAGGGAGGCCATCATTCAGTGAAACCAAAGATCAACCAAAGAAACCAAAGAAAAACCTGTCAGAGAGACAGCAACAACTTTATGAGTGGCTAGATGAATAATCTTGTGCATTATTAAAAGAATGATGGCCAGCTACAAACAAAGGCCTGAAAGAGCACAGAAGACAAATAAAGTGGATGATGACAAAATTATTATTCAGTGGTTAAACAGAACAACTTCACAGCATCAAACCAAGTCAAATACACTTTCAGAAAGGTAGGAGAATCATTATTAAAATCTATAAGCGATGCCTTAATGGATGTACATACAGAGACTTTACTCCGAGCTACAAACATCTGGTTACACTCAAGTACAATAAGACCAGATTAGACTTTACCAATAAATAAATGAATTTAAAAAAAATCTAAAGAGCATGCACAGTTGAAAAACAAAAAACAATTGTTTGGATACGCCAAAATGATTTAATACAAGTCTGTTGCAGATCTCCAAATACATTAAAATGCAGCAGTACTACTTTATAAACACGGTTTGTAGACAGATATGCAAACTGAATTGTTTTCGGTGTAAAAATGCCTTCAGCCTGCAGAGATGCACTTGTAGTGGTCGTGGGTCATAGCTGAAAGCGGCCAGTGGGGGCGCCAGTCGCCTCATTCCTCCTCTCCCCTGCTGGTAAAGAAAGCGGTGAGGAGCAGAACACGCGCAGTACGGGCATGCGCACACTGTTGTTGTAGCTGCAGCTGTCGGTTTGTGTCTGACAGCGTGAGAAATGGTGAGGACATGTAAAATAAACGTAAATAAATCCGTTGTTTAGACTGGCAAACACCCGAGTGGACTATGAGGAGTAATTTCGGTGCACATATGTGTTGGATCTCGTTAAGCTCTCCCCTCCGTATTCATGGGCTACATGGTTAATGGCTGCAGGTGTTTTACTTTGACTTTGTACCTTTACTTATATTCCAGGTGAGAGCCTCACCTGGATGGAGGCGGCTGTGTGTGAGGAGGTGCGGGGAGGTCGTGAGGATGATGAGGAGGCAGGGGCCGATGAAGCCATGCTGTGGTCCGTCCAGGAGGCTCTGGAGATGCAGACCCTGCAGATCGGAGCGTCCGCCTGCGGGGCCACGGCTGTGGTGGACGTGCTGAAGGCGCTCGGAGTAGACGTGACCCCGGAGGAAGCTGACCGCTGCGTCCAAACCCGTTTGCGGAGGAACGAGTCACCGTTGCCGGACTACCTGCTGTCCCGCAGTGAAGCTGGTGAGAACACTAAACATGGCTAAAGAGAGTGAGAGGGGTGTGCTTGTTTTACGCAAAAAGTGCACATAAATGTGCAGAAAATGCCGTGTGCACTATCATATCCTGATCATTGAGCTACGTTTAAGTATTAAGTCTAAATCGGGGGGGGGGGTCATACATAAGGCCTGGGGGCCAGAATCGACCCGCAGAGACTCCAGTCTGACCCATTGGATGGCTTTGGAAAATATGAAATGTATTATAAGCTTTTCTTTGTGATAAAGACCGACCCCACGCCCATTCAGATTACACCAAAATAATTTAGTAATAGATGCAGTGAAATAACAGAAAAACAACAGTTTTTCCACTGTTGACTATAGAATTCTTTTATTTTATTTTTTTGCAATGCGTCCACATGAAATAACAGAAACTACAGGAGTCTGGGCAATGAGCTATCAAATTTATTTCTGTAATTTTACACATTCATTTTTTCAAAGTTTAAACCCAAACCATGGTGCTGACAGGTTTCTTTCATTTCCTCCATTACTGTTTCTTTATCACGTGGAAAAACTGAGACGTACTGTTGAAATTGTATTTGTCTTTCTTATATCCAACTTTCCACTATTTTATTTTCCAGACAGAGAACAATTGGATTAGTCCATTCTTCTCTGTCTGTGCATAATATATATTTTTATTGCCAGGTAACTTTCATTCTCATGAATTTTTGACTACTGCAACAGTTATAGGGTGTAGGTCCTGTTTCACTGTGGATTCCCTAAGGGGAGGGAGAGGGAAAGTAGACACACATGTTCTATAAGCACACCATAACTGCTTTTTTAAGTAAAAAGCTTACATTTGAAGGTCTGCAAATGCTCCTTTGCCGTGAGGATTTGGACAGATTTTAGATGCTTCAACTTTCCATAAAAATGAAACCAAGCTCAGCAGACTGTCATTAACTTGATTAAGCATATACAAGCTGATGAAACAGAAAGCCAAATGACAAGTAAATGAATTATTTCAGCACAAGCAGGCGACAGTGGCTTTAGATCGATTCTCTTGGAGTTCCTGTTTAACCTTCAAGGGCCGGGGCTCTCCAAGTGAAAGCTGCAGGCCAGTGACAGCCCTCTGGAACACTTTATGCACCCTGTAAGTGCAAAAGTGTGTGGAGAAAAAAAGGCATTTGTATGCACTTAATCCAGCCGTAGATATTGCTATGCTCTAACACTGCAAAAAAAGTTTGAAAGTGAGCGTCTTTTCCAGCCAGTGTAACAGACTAAACCTTCCCGGCGACAAGTTAGCATGGCTTCCAGACCCCTAAATAATGATTAAAATTACTAAGTTACAAGTTCAGCAAAACTAAGTTCAGCACTTAGTGCTAAAGAGGATACAAATAATATATACAAAATAAATGAAAACTATGCTTAAATAGTTGTGGGGAAGTAACATTGTCCTTGATTTTATTGTACTGCATTGTCTGGGTGTGATGAGTCAGACAAAATGTTTTTGGGATTTCCTGACACAGCGAGTGTTGTTGAGTTCCTCTAAAGACGACTTTTTGCCACTGTGCAGCTGCACCACACACAAAAGAAACAAGTTGTTGTCTCTGCACCTCACTGTCATCTGCACCACCTCGTCCCTGCAGGCCGATTCATCTCACACAGACATGAACCCCATCACCGTGGTGTCATCTGTGGATGGTGTTGCTGTGGTGGATGGGGTGCAATCATGGAGTAGAACAAGGGACATGGCATACAACCTGTTAGGAGCCCATACTGAGGCTTAGGGTGGTGGAGATGTGGGGAGCACTCTAACTGTCTGAGTGCCATCTTACAGGAAGTCTTTACCGTTAGCTGAATGTGTCTGATGTGTGCGCACTTAAACTGGTCAGAATCCCTCTTTCCATACTGGAATATGTTTTTGTGTAAACCCTAATGAGTCTTGATTCCTCTTTAATAAGAATGTAGCAACGAGTAGTTGATGCAAAACATGAGGGTCTATTTTCTTATTGTGCTTTATTGTGCTTGCTTCTTCCAAGATAAGAGGATTTTTTTTTTCTTTGCTACGCCTTACTAAACAAATCTCAGTCCTGACTGCTGACAAGTTGATGTAATAACAATGCACGTGGTCCTCTGAGTTCTTGCAGAAGCGACATAGGCAATTAAGAAATCTGAACAAAAGCTGTCAGGTGGACAGCTTGGAGAGATGGAATTAAACTGTGATTTGTCTTGATTGCAGATCGGCTGAGCTCAGTGTTGGCCTACGTTATACATCTCACATCCCATTGAAAAATCTCTTGTAGTGCCCCTCAGTATAGTGGTGAAAACATTTGCCAAAAGGAGAAACAAACCCAGCCTGAAGAGGTCACATGCTACTGAATTCTGAGTTCCAGTCGGGGATGGTTGCATCAGGATGGGCATCTGATGTCAAATCTGTGGATCCATTCGCTGTGGTGACCCCTTGCCAAATAAGTGAGCAGCCTATTTAAGCTGCCCCTGCAAGCCTTTTTGCAACCCAGCTCTTCCTTTCATGTTGTTTTTTTTAACTAATACTATTTAATATCTGTTTTTAGTGATGCCTGCTCTATTCTGCATGGCGTTGGTGCTGGCAGTAGGGGGTCTTGCAGTTCTATATCCATCTCACATTCAAATGAAAGCGGTGATGAGGTACCAACACAGAGCAATGTTGCTAAATAAAAATTACCGCAGATGTTAAAAAAATGTCTTTTGGCTATACCTGTGCATACAGTACTGCTTTCTTTCCTTTTTCTGCTCCACGGGCTGCATAAAATGATCCCAAGGGCTGCTTTTGGCCATTTGCTTCAAGAACCCAGGGGACCGAGAAGGTTACACAGCTCAAACAGAATTGATCTAGACTATAAACCTCTGCCTGAACGGGCGAGCGTGGCTTCTGGTGTTAAAGCACTTTGAGTGGCCATTAAGACTAGAAAAGCCACATAAATGCAGTCTCTTTAGCATTTACAATTCCCTAAAAATGTGTGTTTTTGTGCAATTTAAAAGCTTCCCCCTAAATTGGCAGGTATTACACTGTAAGCCGTTGGCTCAAGCTCAAAATTTCTCACTCTCTCGGCAAGCTGTTCCATGACATTTCAGGTAATGAAATGTTAATACATAAAGTGTGGTATAGGTGCATATCTTAATTTAGCTCCACAGACAGTAATATCTGGGGTGTCACAGATGCTAACAGGGACTATAACTGCCCCGTTCTGTAATGTCTTGAACCCATAAGTGCTGCTTCCCACAAGTGTGACAGCTGGCTGCATTGCCAACCAGGCGAATTCAAAAGTACCCTATTGAATTAGACAAAGAGTTTGATGTCTCTCGCAGGAGAGGCTGTAATTGACTTTCTCGGCTCTGCTACACAGTTTTTACACCGACATTTCAGCTTCTGAGCGGACGTGACACGTACTTTTTGTTCAACTGTTATGATTCAGATGCGATAAATGTCGGCGTCCCGTTTCATCCCGCTCTTTCAGGTGCGACTCACATCCAGCTCATCCAGGGAGCGCAGGAGGCCAGCGGAGGCCAGGTGACGGGCCGATTCTTCCACCTCCACCCTAGCAGGCGAGTCAGACTGGTCCCCTGGCTCGCCCGCTGGATCCGAAAAGGCGCTGTTCCCGTGGCGACCATGAACATGCAGCTGGCTGTACCCGAGGGTGAGGAGGTGCCCGACGCCTGGCACCACCAGCTCATATTCGGAGTCACATCCAACGCTGTCTTTATGACCAATCCTTTAGATGTAGGTGAGTAAGGGAAAGGAAATAGCTGCTTATAGGGAAGAGGAATCAGCTCCTCATGCTGGTGTTGGTTATTGTGCGTTGTAGTAAGCGAGGGAGAGGTGCACCAGCGACTCTGCAGTGAATCCATGTTGCTGATTCGTCGAGAAGACGTGCTGCAGCGACTGACGCCCGACTGCTCCCTGTCGGGCCTCTCGGAGAGCCAGTCCGACCCACGGTGGAAGGCCCTGGATGTCGAGGGTAAAGCAGCAGCTCCTTTTCACTGAATTGGTATTGAAGAAGACGAACGTCTATTGTTTCTTCTCGGGTTGGACAGTGCAGCATTTGTTACTCACAACATGGTCATCATGGTGTTCTACATTTACATTTTGTGCCCGATGTGATATTTGACACTGTTTTTCCTGTTTTCCTCAGGTCAGGTGAGGCAGATGGCCACGGAGGAGGAAGGAGAAGAAGAAGAAGAAGAAAATAATCAGCCCAAGATGACTCACATCAGGATCCCTGCAGCATACAGCTCAGGCGTCACATTGTTTGCCATAAGAGAGTCAGAATTGGGACAAGAACTCCTCGATGCTCCTGAACTCCCTCTGTTGTGACCGCACTGCCACATGTGGATGGACTTAAAGCTTGAAGATCTATTTATACTATCAATAACACTTTGTATTGATCCAAATGTTTAAGATCAGCAGATTTAAATCAAAGCTCAAAGTGAACTCTGACTTTCTGTCCATTTTTCTGTGGCAACATTGATTAGAAATCACATTTTAAGAGATGTACATGTTTGTATCTTTGTTTTAAAGACAACATCATTAAAAGCCCCCACCCTGCTCTCAGCCCTTATTTGCTAACTTTACACATCTCCATGTTAACTTCAAAATTGACTTTCAGAATTTATTGATCGCTTGCAAAAAGCAATAAATGGCACAGCTCCAGCATGTATTTCAGAGCTGTTATGTGCTTTTGTGAAGAAGCTTCTATCAGCAGGTTAATCTCCTGTGATTGCTTCCAAAGCCACATTAAAAGTGATGGAGTCGCTGCAGTTAGGGCGCTACAAATCGCTACAGTTGAGAAGGAAAAAACTGTCACACTTGCATGAAAAGTGGATTCTTTTTGTATAACTTATTGTTGGGTCTGTGTTTCCACAAACCCCGCTAATTCTAGAGACGTATTCATCATGAAGAAAACAAGACAGTCGATCGATCGATTACTTGTGCAAGGGAGGCCTCTCATCTGTGTCCAGCACGACAATGACCCCAATGGTGGCCTCCTCTCGCTGCCTTTTATTGACAAACTTCAAACAATAGTTTACTAAACACCTCCCCTTGCAACCCCCTTTGGTTACAAAGACAAGGACTGTATGTAAATGTGTATGTGTGAACTTCTGTAAGAGTGTGTGTGTGTGTGTGTGTGTGTGTGTGTGTGTGTGTGTGTGTGTCAGACCTCCTGCTGACCAAAGGGTCGTAAACGCAGGAAGCTTACATCAAACGAAGCAGATCTTCCAGATAGGATATATCTGCAATAAAACATTACAGCCCCCACCAGAACCTCGAGAATCTGGGGGGAAGGACAGTGGAATTTCTTTCATCAGAGTTAAAACACTGTACAAATGGTAAACATAAAAATGACAAACATTTAACAATTCAACTCTAACACTTATTATGTTGTGTTTGTTATCCCAGCTTGATATGGCTGTGATCGTTCCTAAAGTTTGTCAGTGTTTCCTGAATCGTTTTTTAGAAGCTATGATCAAAATTAAAGAATTTGTGGATAAAAAGATATTTTTTAAAAAGCCTGCATTAGGTTAACATTATAGGGATGCCAATAGCATTATGTGATGGTTTGAATGTAAAGTTCAGAAGTTTGCATAAACTATCCATGAGGATGAATATCATGGTAATTTGGGGCTTTTAAGTAAACTGTTCTTTTTCCAGGGTGGAATGATTGTACAGTATACATCTTTAGTAACTTGTACAAGTTTCTCTAATCCGCACGGGCTAACAACATGCATATACATCCGCTAATATTTGGTTAAATGTCCCTAAGCAAGTTGCACCTCAGCCAGATGCTTCTGGTAGCCATCAACAATCTTCTGACATAATTCTGGGCAAATATTTCACCACTCTGGCAGAATTGGTATTGAATTGAGTTCAGTTAAAGTGGTTTGCTTCTTGGCAAAACACAGGTTTTATCCCTTGTCCACAAATTTTAAGCAGGGCTTTGGGAAGATTTTCAGAAGCTTAATGGTAGTCTGCGTTCTCTATTCAAAATGCACGTTTCATGTATTTAACATCATTTACTTGTTGGAATTTGAAGTACACGGAGTGAAGGTTGATTGGCCTAAAGAAGGCCGGCAGAAAGATGATTGGACTAGACCGGTGATCTCACAAAAGTGGAAAAGTGGAAGTGATGTAAAGCTCAAGCTTTAGTCACCAAAAACACCTGGGAAGCAGACAGACATGTGAAGTTAAAGAATTTGGAAGTAGCCCTTTATCATTCCATCCACTTTGTGCAATGTACAACTGGCAGCAAAACAGCCCCACAGCACGATGCTACCATCGCTATGCTCGACAGTTGGTACAGTGTTTTTAGGTTTGAAAGCTTCACCTTTACTACTCTAAACATACCACTTGTCATTGTGGCTGAAAAGCTCAATCTTTGTCTCATCTGACCATAAAACTTTTCTTGAGAAAGCATATAACTAGTCCAGGTGGGCAGCTGCAAATTTCAGTCAAGCTTGAAGGTGTCAATTTTGGAGCAGATGTAAAGCTCTGGCAGCATCATTCTACACTGTGTGGAGTGACGCTGTTGCACCAGAAACCAATTTCCTCTCGTGAGGGTAATACTTTAGGTTTTCTTCCAGATCTTGGCAAAGTAGTGACACATGTGAATAATGTACATTTACATACAAGTGATGATACTGTTGTCTTGCAGTTGTCGTTCTCTTTAATCTTCACTGAGTTCCAGGACTTGCACATTGTTCTGAGTACTGGTTAATTGTGTTTGTTGGTTCTTGTTTCTTTTGCATCTCATTTACTGAGTTGTTTTATGTTTAATATATATTGATTTATGGGTTTATTTTGCTTTAGTGGAGGGTTGCTCCACTATGCTTGCAGAACAAGTTATAAACTTTTTGGAAAAGAACAATGTTCTGGACATTTTCCAGTCTGGTTTCCGCAAATTGCACTCCACTGAAACCGCTTTGCTTAAAGTGTCTAGTGACATTCTGATGGCAGCAGACTCTGGAGAGTACACTGTTCTGGTTATGTTGGATCTCAGCTCTGCTTTTGATACTGTTGATCACAGCATCATGATAAATAGGCTGATGGACCTGTTTGGGATTACTGGCGTTGTTTTAAAATGGTTTATGTCATATCTATCTGAGAGATCCTTTACTGTCTGTATAAATCATGTGCTGTCGGAAACATCAGTTCTGTCTTCTGGGGTACCTCAAGGATCTGTTTTAGGTCCTATTCTCTTTTTGCTGTATATCCTCCCTCTAGGCCACATTATCAGACGTTACAATAATATTTCTTATCATCTCTATGCTGATGACATTCAGTTGTACTGTTCTTTCAAAGCTTCTGAGTTGTATAAATTGTCTTGTTTAAATAATTGTCTGTCAGAAATCAAACAATGGTTAAATGACAATTTCCTTCAGTTAAATGCAGATAAAACAGAAACTTTGATTATTGCACCTGATCACATGCTCTCAGAAATTAGGCAGCATATCAGTTTTTTAGACCCTTCATTTCAGTCGAGTCTCAGAAACTTAGGTGTTATATTTGACAGTTCGATGTCTCTTGAGAAACACTCTAAACAACTTGTCCGGAACTGTTTTTATCATCTAAGAAACATTTCTAAACTCAGGCTACTGGTGTCAAAGGCAGAACTTGAGATGATTATTCATGCTTTTATCTCTTCTCGTTTGGATTATTGTAACGGTCTTTTTACGTGTCTTAACAAATCAGCTCTGGATCGCCTTCAGTCTGTACAGAATGCAGCGGCAAGACTTTTAACTGGTACAAACAAGAGGTCACACATTACTCCAGTTTTGGCTTCTCTTCATTGGTTGCCTGTAAATTTTAGGGTTCATTTTAAAATTTTAGTTGTAACTTTTAGAGCTCTGCATGGTGAAGCTCCCCAGTATATCTCTGACCTGTTGAAACCTCATGCTTCATCCCGAGCACTTAGGTCTTCAGGTCAGAGGCTACTGGTGGTCCCACGTACTAGATTTAAAACACGTGGGGATCGGGCTTTTCAGGCACTGGCACCTAGGCTGTGGAACTCTCTGCCGTTGTCTTTACGCTGTCTAGACTCTACTGACTCCTTTAAAAAGCAGCTGAAGACATTTTTATACAAACGGGCTTTTAACTAATTTAATTAATTTTAACTTGTATGTCTGATCTTACTGTAAAGCACTTTGTGATTTTTATCTGTGAAATGTGCTATATAAATAAATTTTACTTACTTACTTACTTATGCTTGTGAGGGCTAGGTACGTGTGGTGGAATTCCCTCTGATGCATGTGAGCATACACACCGGGAAATGGGTATTACGCACCATTTAAGTTGCAGTGAGGATTGTAGACAGACTACACAGGATCATTTTACTGAACCTTGTTATTTTAAGTAATGTTTGTAAATAACGTGTCTTAATTAACGGTTCGGTATTCCCAGCCCTGCTACTTAAGAAGTTCTTTTTTTCAGCTCTACAATTTTAGTGATTTTGTCCAATAAACTTTGTTTGATGAACTTGACCTGCCTTGTCTCTGCCCGATAATAACGAGCCTGTGTGCCTTTTATAACTGTTACAACGTTTGCGCCGGCAATCTCTCCTGGGGTGTTACACCAGGTGTTGCTGTCATCACCATCTAGTTAGTTGCCTTTACCGGTTTTCCTAATTCGAGTCGCCACCATTGACTGTGTTTTCTACAGTCAATGGTCGCCACACTAGCACGAGATGGCGAACAAACTACAATTCCCATGATGCACTTGCCAGTTACACCCCGAGGAAGTTGTAGAATTCCCTAAAAAAGTGTCCCAGATTAGTTTGTACAACACATAAAGGTAAGCAGCGAACACAAACGCCGATACACTTTGTTATGCTTCGTAGCACTTTAAGCTAACTTTTCGTAGCGTTTGCTAACGTATAGTGAATATGTATTTGTTACATTGGATCCACGTGGTGTGTTGTATGTGTGTGTGATGACATACTTTGCATCCCCTCGGTCAGTCAGCGGGCTGGGAGCAGAGGCTACACGTCTGACTGTTGTCCTGGTCTGGGCTCCGGCTAATTCCTGTTTCACACATACACTTAACACGCGCAGGTAAGTGTTAAAATGGCACGCGACATGCTCACTTTACCCAGTTTAACGCGGTAATGTCGCTGAATGTACTCTTAGTGGAAAAGAATGGGATTGAATGCATTGCACAGACGATCCAAGAAAGTTTATTAGAAATGCAGTGGATGTTTTTTTTTTTTGTTATTCTAGAATAAATGCATGGATTTCTGTGTACATGCTGCCACCTTTTCACTGTTTTCCCAGAGTATAGCAGTGAAATTCATTCATATACATTCTGGCACATGCCAGTGCAGTAATACCAGTTTCAAATGCATCATTTTGCGCAGCATGTTGTGTAACAGCGTATAAACAGCTTTGTCAGTGAAGGTTCTCAAGAAAAAAAAAAAAGCTTTCTTAAACCCTTATTGGACTCGTGCATCTTAAAAGCGAGTCACATGAGCGGAGTGATTTCAATCAAACCCGATGATTTGGTTAATTGTTGAGCATGCGCAACCACTGTGCAACACACACGCCTTTGTGTTGTCTTATCCCTGAAGTCACTGCACTGATGCAGTGTATCTGCAAAAACTGGCCTTTACTGTAGCAAACCATGCAGTTGCACAACCTCCCAGGGTTCAAGGAATGGGTTTCAGGTCAGCGCACATGGGGATGGTTTAAACTCTGACCCCAGTTTGTTTGATTTCAAGGGCCAACAAACAACTTTGTAGTCCCTTTCAGCTGTTTTATATCCGTATCCTGCTTTCTAATAGATTCCCAATAGTTTGAAGTAAAAGGGATATGTTGGACTTTTTTTACGTATTGGTCACATATTGTCTTAGTAACAGTACTTTGACTTTATCACCCCAGACTGCTCTTGTAAAGGATTGTAAACTCTTTCCTTGGGGAAGCAGTTGTAAGGAACAGCTGTTTAAGGCCTTCGTTTGTTCTGTTGACTGTATTAAAAAGAGGCCAGTACTGTTCATTTTCAAAGACGGCTCTCAGTGCCCCCTGACTGATGTCTGTCCTCATGCATGCGATAGAAGAATTAAAGGTGTTTTTACTGCTACTACAGTGTCTGCTAGCTTTGTTAATTAAATTTCCATGACAGGGATTTTTTTTTAAAAAATGCGTTGGATGAATACTCCAAAAATGGAGGGACTGCCGAATAACTGCCCAGCCACACTGTGGCTGTTATGGTTTTATTTTTCTATGCAAATTGAGCCTGTGTTTCCACTTGTTGGTGATTTAGCCTTGCCTGGTGACCATTCTGTGTAATTGTTGACTTGTGTTTATGTTCTGCTTGATTGGATCCTTGTTACCGCGGCGATACAAGATAATATGAGAGCAGCAGGCTGACTGAAAAGGTCACCGCTTCCTCGCAGCTGTGCAGTTATAGGTCACCGTTTGCATGCAATTAAATTGGCACGAGTGCTGTCAATTAAAGGTGGATGACAAGATGAGTTTTGGTGGTGGTGTTGTTCTTCTTTTGCCGCTCAGGTGTCATGGCAGGGCGGGTGCTGGTGGTTGGTGGCGGCGGGCGGGAGCACGCGCTGGCGTGGAAGCTGGCCCAGTCGCCACAGGTTCAGCAGGTTCTGGTAGCGCCGGGTAACGCGGGCACGGCCGGCTGTGGAAAAATCAGCAATTCTGGTAAGTGGGAAGTGTTTTCTATATTAATACTTGAGTGACGGGCAGCTTTGTGAAGATCAGGTGTCCCTCTGAGACACAAGCGTTCAGACAATTTTCGAAGGTCTTGCTGTGGCGTAAATCACTGCACCTTTTACACATTTTCCTAACAAAATGAAAAGAAATGAAGGATGACTGAAGACTTATGCACATCACATTAAACCAGAAGCTGCAAAGCATCAAATCTGTAAATCGGAGGAATTGGCTTGCCTGCTTTATGCAAGGGTAGCTGCACAGATTCCACACTAAAGCTGCGATATGACACGTTTTTGCACTTTGCCAACATTCTAAGTTTCTTATCTTACAGATGAACTTCTTTGCGTTTCATATCCTTCTTCATTAGCGTTACTCATTAAGAGCTTTAATAAATATAGCACAAACTTTTACAGCACCTCTGTTTAAGGTGACGATGAGGACGCTCGCACAGATATGTATTAATTAATGCACTGATTGAGTTAATTACATAATTAGCCTAATGGGATATGCTCGGTATGACATGCTGATTACACCGTCAAGCAGCTGAAGACTGAATGATGTCTAAGTGCTCACACTCTGTGCAGAGGTATCAGTGAGCAACCACACCATCCTGGCTCAGTTCTGCAAGGATCACCATGTGGGGCTGGTTGTGGTCGGACCTGAAGTTCCGTTGGCAGCAGGTAAGTGCCGGCCGTCTGTTTAAACTTGTATGATGGGTATGATTTTTATATTAAATGCACCTGTTGCTTCTCTTTCAGGTATTGTGGATGACCTGACGGCCGCAGGAGTTCCATGTTTTGGTCCTTCAGCCAAAGCAGCTCAGCTGGAGGCCAGTAAGAGCTTTTCCAAGGCCTTCATGGAACGTCACGGCATCCCCACAGCTCGCTACGGGTCCTTCACCGACCCCCAGCAGGCCTGTCACTACATCCGCACGTCAGTACTATAGAAGGATATGTGAGGCAATACACTTCATTAAAGTTACAGTTCTGGTTTTGGACTGTTGAAAACTCGTCTTGGTCCAGCTTAATTGAAGAAGTAGTTGGGATTGGAGATGGGGTTTTCTGTTTACGGTAAAAGACTGTCTATGGCTGCGAAGTTTTGTTTTTAGAGCCGTGAAACGCATAAAAAGCGACACCGTGAAAGAAGATGGAAGTTTCCTTCCTCAGATGGTTTCATGAGTTAATGATCTAAGATGTAATGACCGCCTTTCTGATGAGCGAAGCCGCACGGAGCAATCCGGCATAAACAGATTTGTTACTTTTATCGACAAAGGGGAGGGTAAAAGGGGAAAAAAAATGTCTTGCGCTCAATGAGAGCCGTTTCTCTGGTCATGTAAAGCATCTTGGGCAGAACAACAGCTGCCATATTCTGACAGCCTTCATCCATACGGATCGCAAACCCATTCCCCAACAGCAGCGCGCACTGCAAATGTTAAATGGTGCACAAAAAAAAACATTTTATGCTCAGTATCAGCATCTGTTCAGTGTATGTCTGTGGCGGCAGCGGGGAGGCAGAGAAAAGATTCCTGTTGCACATTATCCAGGTTTATTTCATCTCTTTGATTCTCCAGGGCCGACTTTCCAGCTCTGGTGGTGAAGGCAAGCGGTCTGGCTGCAGGGAAGGGAGTGATCGTGGCGCGAGATCAGGACGAGGCCTGTCAGGCCGTGATGGACATTATGAAGGTGTGAGGCTATTAAGCAATACTGCAGCTCTTCATTAATCCCTGGCCTTATGTTATAGCAAGGAGGGGAAAGAGGGGGAAATGGGCAGCAGTATTTGGCTAAAATTTTTAATTGAAAATAGATGAATGAGTGTTGTAAAAGCTTCCTTTTTGAATATTCAGTCACAGCTGCCCACAGAGCAGTCCTCCTAGATCAGTGATGTATGTAATGTTCTCAATGCTCATTTCCCAGCACATTTCTGGGCTACTTAAAGCTGCTGTAATCATTATTTTTATATGAATGTTGGACCAAACTGCTTTGTGTATATGAAAAGGGTGGGAATTAGTGCCAACTCTGCTCTTCCTCTTAATTTCACCTTTATGTTGTAGCTGTGCTGTTATGGCGCACTCCTCAGTCTTTTTAATGTCTTCAGATGCAGATTTTACACCATTTGCAGACAATGGACCTTGTTTTATTTATTTTTGAGAAGGACATGGTTCAGGGGCCCGTTCTTCGTACGTCGCTCACTACATCCAAGACCAAACCATCGCGCTAACCGTGAGCTCGCTAATCCGGTTCCCCGAACACACCTGCTGTTGACGATTAGTACAGCTGGACGCAGTAATGTGACATCACTGGGTGTCGTAAAAGGGGCTACGCATCGATAGTAGAAACATTGATCGGCAACCCTCTGATTGGTCGGCGAAAATGTCGACGGAGCGCGCTCGGCTCGGTATTTTTCGGCAGCAGAGCAAGAACTCTTGAGTGAGGGATTTCAGGAGTTTCAGAGTTTAATCAGAACGCAAGGGAACACTGCAAAGGCTGCAAAAGCAAGGAGAGAGGGCTGGCAGAAAGTTGCTGACAAATTAAACTCGTAAGTAATTTAATAATAACAATAATAATGGAGTGGATTGATATAGCGCTTTTCAAGGCACCCAAAGCGCTTTACAATGCCACTATTCAGTCACTCTCACATTCACATTTCAAAAGTTTTGAAACGGCTAAGGAACAAAACTGACTTGGCACCAACAATGTCTCTGTCTCAAACAGAAAGCTAACGTGTATTTCCTGATGAAGTATAACGTTAAACGTTGCTACTGTGAGCTGAAACTTTCTGCCACTTAAGGAAAAAAAAGAAAATAATTTGCCATCCGTAATTCAAAATTTCATGTTACTTCATTTAAATTTTAATGTAATAATTCAAAATCACAGTTTGAGTTTACCAACTTGACAAAAAAAAACATGTTTTTGTCAGTTTTGAGCTATGTTGAAGTTTCAGTTGCCAAAAAACAGGGGGAGGAGAAATGTGGCAGAAACAAGCTTCCATGTTTTCAGGTGTTTTTCTTTTTTGGAAGTATTGGGAAGTAATTTTTAAACAGGAATGCAAAACAGAGTATGTTACTATATTATTGAGAGTTATTTACTATTAGCATGAGGAATGTTGGAGGAATTTTTCAAACTATTCCTGCAATAAAACACAGAAAATACCTCAGTAAACATTAAAATGGGATTTCACAAACTAACAGTTTTAAGTCTGGAGTTTGGCATTGGGGTGGTGACCAGGGTTGGACGAGAGGGTAAAGTGCTATTCTAGTTAGTATTGAGCATCAGTAGAGTGTAGCAGTGCAGGCACAGATGACTGCTCATTAATGTTAACATAATTTAGAATATTTACTCATCAAAAAAAACCCTGCAATTCCAGCTGGAAACTCTGGAATTCCGACCTACTCAGGAAAGCACGATTAAGGTCTGCTTCACTGAGTATTCAAACACGTTTCTTCCAGGTCAAAGTCATCTGCTTTGATCTGCTGCATCGTGTTTCCTGTTGTGAGCATCCAGAAGTGCTGCAGTGAAGTGAATTATAACGTGCTACTTTTTTCTTTCTTCTTTCAAAGTGATGGCAGAAACATGCTACACAGCTGTCGTAATCTGTTACCATTATTTTGTGTGCTAAACAAATCCTGCAGTGGATTATATTTCTGTAGGCAGCTCCTCATTTTTCTAGACTTTGGTGTGCCTTGTTTATGCAAAGCTGCTTCTCTGCCCTGTATCCTCCCAAAAGAAATTGAACTGCAGAAGCCTTTAAACGCCTTTCTTCTTCTCTCTCAGACTGTTTCCCTTTAAAGCTGCACAGCAGCCTCAGGTGCAGAGTCGCCTGGTTAGTCAGTAGAATAATCGCTGGTGGAGTCTCAGAAGTTTGTTGGGGTTTTTTGTTTTGTTTTTTGGGGGGTTTTTTTACCCGATATATTGAGCTGTTGAAGAATTTTGGGGGAGGTAATTGGATCTTCCAGTGTCAACAGTTTGCTGTGTTTACTGTGCGCTCAAGGATGGAGCCTTTGGATCTGCAGGGGAGACGGTGGTGGTGGAGGAGCTTCTGGAGGGAGAGGAAGTATCTGTGAGTGCAATAGTTTAAGTTAAAGTCTGAGAAAACTTAAACAAACTTAAGAATTTTTTTTATATACATGTGCGTGTATATTTTTTTTCTTCCATCAAAATTGGCAAACTGCTTATCCCGCATGCTCTGGTTTTGTAGTGCCTGTGTTTCAGCGACGGCCACTCGGTGTCACAGATGCCCCCTGCACAGGATCACAAGCGGCTGCAGGACAGTGACCTGGGCCCAAACACAGGCGGCATGGGAGCTTACTGCCCCACCCCTCAGGTAACGTTAACTGTAGTCGTGCTGCACCACCCTGTTTGTGCTCTACTTTAGTTTTTGCTGGCTAATGGTTAAGCTGCTTTCTGTCACTGTGGTACAGGTGAGTCAGGACCTGCTGCAGCAAATCACAGAGACTGTTCTGCAGAAGACTGTGGATGGGATGCGTGAGGAGGGAACACCCTATGTGGGTGAGTACCATCTGTAGTCAATGTTTGCTGCAGCAGCCTTCATTTATTTTCACTTATCGTTTATGCCCTTGTCTTTCAGGCGTGCTGTACGCAGGCCTGATGCTGACAGAGCGGGGCCCGAAGGTGCTAGAGTTTAACTGCCGCTTCGGAGACCCCGAGTGTCAGGTGTGTGTTTCACAGGCAGACGTCCACCTTTGCATCTCCTCTCTTTAAAACTAAGCGTTTCTCTCCGCTCTTGCCATTTTCCTCCAGGTGCTGCTGCCGCTGTTGCAGAGCGACCTATATGAAGTGATCATGAACACCATGAATGGCAAACTGGCCTCCAACGCCCCCGTGTGGCACCAGGACAGCTCTGCAGTCACTGTGGTCATGGCCAGTGGCGGTTACCCCGGCTCCTACAAGAAAGGAGTCGAAATCACAGGTACAGGAAATCCGCGATTTCAGCAGGAGTCTTGTTTAAAATCGTCTGTGAGTGAAGATGGAGTGTGGCTTCACTTTTTCTGTGAGCCTCTCAGTCTGTACATGTGCAAAACTCTAGTTCCTTTTTCCTTCATGTTAATGTTTCAGTCTGTGGTTCTGTGGATGTAATAATTCTGCAATCGAAAAAAAAAAACATGCACATTTTATTGCAAAAAATGATCAAGTTAATGTAATGCATTAATTTCTGCAAGTGCTTTACTGAAAACACTACATCTAGATTTTTGGGACATGTACTGTGTTTGCGCACGTTATAGTGCTTGGAACTATTAGTGTAACACCTTGGCTCCTCCTCAGGGTTGTCCCTGATTCAGGACATGGGGCTGCAGATTTTCCATGCCGGTACAGCCTTGAAAGAAGGAAGCGTGGTCTCCAGCGGCGGGCGGGTCTTGTCTGTCACTGCAGTGAAGTCGTCTCTGGAGCTGGCCCTGCAGGCGGCCAATCAGGGTGTGGCGGCAGTTGGCTTCCCGGACGCGGTGTACAGGCGCGACATCGGTCACCGAGCCATCGCTCACTTGAAACAGCACAGGTGTGTGTGTGGCTAAAAATTCTGTTGTGCTTTTGTTCATTCCTTTGCTGGATATCATGTATTTGAATAATAAACTGCGTCCTTGTTCTTCTTTCCGCGGGTATTAATTTTCATCTTCAGCTAATTAAGTTGTCATGTAGCTGATCTAATTCACAGTGAGGAATTCCCGACTGATTTTTAGCCTCTTTCATTAGCTTCACTGTGATAGCAGCTGCAGACCAACACGATATTACCGACTGTCACAGTTCAGTGAGTGCTGATCAGTTGTCTCTGACAGAGGTCTGACCTATAAGGACAGCGGTGTGGACATTGCTGCCGGAAACAGGCTGGTGGACGTGATCAAACCCCTGGCCAAGGCAACTTCCCGTTCTGGTAATTTTGTTCTTATCTGCAGAAATTGAACACAAAAGGAAGAAAGGGTTTGTATTGTGTTTACACACAGCTTATGCGCTTGTATCTGTGATCGAATGTCAAACCCACAACATTGGGGGGAAATTGTTTAAATGCCACTTTGTAAACCTCATTTTATTTTCTTCCTCTTCTGCTGATGGAAACCTTTTTTCTAATTAGAAAACGCGTTTTCCTGCCTTTTCAGTAATTGTAGTCATTAAATGCTGTGATTTTTATTACATCTGTTTTATTCAGATAAAGCAGCCGTAGTCTAAACAACAAACTAGAACGAATGAGTCACTTGTTTTTCTGTCTTTGCCAGGATGTAATGCAGAGCTCGGAGGCTTCGCTGGGCTCTTTGACCTGAAGGCGGCTGGATTTGTGGACCCGATCCTTGTATCTGGAACAGACGGAGTTGGGACTAAGCTCAAGGTGGGATTTCAGTCCTTTAAGGAGAATAGAGCCTGTAAACCTAGCAGTGTTTGGATTTTCTTTTAATTTTTTTTTTTCTTTTTTAAATCATCAGATCGCCCAGGCGTGCGGGCAGCATGGCATTCTGGGTCAGGACCTGGTGGCCATGTGTGTAAACGATGTGCTGGCACAGGGTGCTGAGCCGCTCTTCTTCCTCGACTACTTCTCCTGTGGTAGCCTGGATGTGGACGTGCCCGCCTCGGTGGTCAGGGGCATCGCAAAGGCCTGCGAAATGGCCGGCTGCGCGCTGCTGGGTGAGAAACAAGACATACCATTTGAGGCTTATGAGGTAAGGTAGATCCGGTCTTGACGTTATGTTGAGTTCATGCCATCTGCTTCTGTTGCAGGTGGTGAGACGGCTGAAATGCCGAGCGTCTATCCTCCGGGAGAGTACGACCTGGCCGGGTTCTGCGTCGGCGCAGTGGAACGAGGAGCTCTGCTGCCCAGACTGGGGGATATCTCTGAGGGGCACATGCTGATTGGAGTGGCCTCCTCTGGGGTTCATAGCAACGGCTTCAGTCTTGTCCGTAAAATCCTGGAGAAGGCAAAGCTCAGCTACAGCTCCCCTGCTCCCTTTGGCAAGTCAGGACAGACTGTTGGTGAGTCAAAGAGATGAAGTGTGCCTTTCCTCCAGGTTACCCTTAACAGTTGAACTCAATTGTTTGTAATTCTGATTCCAGGGGAGGTTCTGCTGACTCCAACGAAGATCTACAGCCCCCTGCTCCTGCCAATCCTGCGCAGCGGTGCTGTCAAAGCCTACGCTCACATCACAGGTGGGGGACTCCTGGAGAACATCCCACGGGTGCTGCCACAGGAGCTGGCTGTGGATTTAGGTGAGACGAAAGCACAAACGCAAACTATAGCATAGAGACAACGACCTGAACAATGTGGAGAGGAAGAATAAGAATGTATAAAAACACTTAACAGAAGTGTTTTTATATTCAGCACAGTTGCAGCACCTCCTGATTGATTATTTACACGGTTTATGCACGGTACAGATGCCTCTCAGTGGAGCATCCCCCCAGTGTTCTCCTGGCTCCACAAGGAAGGAGGTCTGAGTGAAGAGGAGATGGCCCGCACCTTCAACTGCGGCCTGGGAGCGGTGCTGGTGGTCGCCCCCGTGGACGCTCAGAGGGTCCTGAGCCAGCTTCAAGCCCACGAGGAGGCCTGGATTGTCGGTTCGCTGGCCCACAAGGAACCTGGTGAGACTGTGAAATGCTGATGCTTAAAAACAGGCTGGCGGGACAGAAACAAAAGAGACTAAAAATGAACTTTGTGTTCACGCAGGGGCCGAACCTGTGGTGGTCCGCAACCTGAAAAACAGCCTGCTCAATGCGGGACAGGCCTCCAGCAAAGAGGTGGCAGTCGAGGCGAATGGGGGTTGTCACGACAACAGCATGGTACCACGCAAGAGGACAAAAGTAGGCGTTCTCATCTCTGGCACAGGTGTGTTTCTAATAATGGTGAAATGAGTTCATGCAAGTACCATTTGAAAAGTGGTTTAGGAAATCTGTGTGTGTCACATAAAAGCAACAGAAGAGTTTATAAGTCTAACATTGCCACTATCAGGCGCAATGTTTCAGTGACAAAATATCATCTAGACAAGGTATTTGCAATTTGAAAGTCATTTTGTTTTCCAAAATATTGAAGTACAGTGTCAGGTGAGGACGTCTTCCTTCTGACTAATTGTTTTAAATGTATGCGGCTGGAGAGAGGTCACATGTAGTGTGCAAAAAAGCGAAGGAGAAGAGAAGTTGTATCCTTGTATGTCTGCTCCTTCAGAGTCAAGATAATGAAGGACCATATTTTTTAAACTGGTGTCTAAAAATAAATGACTATTCTGTTCTCCTAGGCACAAACCTGCAGGCCCTCATAGAGCAGGCCAAGCGTCCGTGCAGCTCAGCTGAGATTGTGGTGGTGATTTCCAACAAACCAGGAGTTCAAGGCCTGAAAAGAGCATCACTGGCTGGCATCCAGACCCGGGTAACAACCAGAAGTAGCTTTTCACTTAACTTGGGGGGGGAAAAAAATGCATTTATGATAACTTTGAGTGGGGTTTTGGAGATTTAAAAAGTCTGGATGAGCTCACTGATGTGAGTTTGGAATTAAATGAATAAATAAATACACCCTAAGCAGTGGTCTGATCCATGTGTGCACACTTTCTGGGGGAAAAACCTGTCTGTCTGGCTCTGAATAGGTGGTAGACCACAAACTATATGGCAGCCGCGCAGAGTTCGATGGCACCATTGATCGCGTGCTGGAAGAATTTGGGGTGGAGTTGGTGTGTCTGGCTGGGTTCATGAGGATCCTCACTGGAACCTTTGTCAAGAAATGGAATGGTAGGCTCCCTGAAGCGCATCTTTTCTTCTGTGAAATATCAGAGAGATTTAAGTTTTCTTACAGTTTCAGTGCGTTTGTTGTCACAGGTAAGCTGCTGAACATCCATCCGTCTCTGCTACCCTCGTTCAAGGGTGTGAACGCTCAGAAACAGGCTCTGCAGGCTGGTGTGAGGGTCACCGGCTGCACGGTCCACTTTGTAGCAGTAAGTAGGAGCTTGTGTTTAGTTCAGATGTGAAAACCAAGAAGCAGAGTCGTGGGAGGCAGGAAAGTTTAACATTTTGCTGTGGCTTCTGTACTCGATCAGGAGGAGGTGGACGCAGGAGCCATCATCGTGCAGGAGGCGGTGCCCGTGCTGGGTAGCGACACAGAGGAGAGTCTCTCCGACAGAATCAGAGAGGCCGAGCACCGAGCCTTCCCTGCAGCTCTGGAGCTGGTGGCGAGCGGCGCTGTGAGCCTTGGAGAGGATGGACGCATAAGCTGGAAATCTCACTCAAGTTAAAATAAAAAATTAAAAAAATTAAAAAATTAATAATAATAATTATGTGCTGTTTACAGCAATTCCAGTTTACTTCCGTTACACAAAACTGGTTTTAGAGAAATTGAGGCACTAACAGAGTGATGAGTAGAAAAAGTTTACTCTTTAAAAAGTCTTCAGCTGACTTTTGTACACATGTGCTGTAGGGTCACTTAAAGCTTTTGAAAAAACCCAGATAAATGACTGCATTAACTACATTCCACATATCTTGTAGATTTGCATTGGACTCACTAAATAACAGATTTAGCATGATGAGCCTTCTTGTTACAGTATCTGAATGCTTGATTATGAGGTTTTGAATGTTATCATTGGTGACTTGATAATAAAAACTGTGGTTGAATGCAAACAGTCAATTATAAGGATTTCAATCATTTATTTTTATAGTGGCTGTTTTTTGTCCATGGCTACATGGAAGGACATTTAGGACTAAATGTCCTTCCATGGAGCCAGCTTGGATTAAAAATATCCTTTGACTGATCCAATTCCTTGCAGTTTTCCCATGCTGTTCGTCCTCTGGAGATTCAACAGCTGTCCAGTTGTCCATGATTTGCTCTTGTTGAATTCTACCTCAGGGGCTAAAAGAAATGCATCCTGGACAAACATGTCCAAGGAGGTCATGTTTGTTGGTTCCTGTGGAAACGCAGGACGGACAGCCTCTCGTTTCTCGCTCTTGTAGACAAACAGGACTCTCCCTTCAAGCCACTTTGGCTCAGTAGGTGGATGATCTCCTCTGGTTAAGAAAAAGGGGGGGAAACAACTATTCAAGCTTCAATTCCTTACAATGAATAATTTGCAATGAATAAAGTCAACCAACCTGGATCATTCTCAGCAATTGTGATGAGGTAAAACAGCCCTTTATCGGACAGCAGCTGCACCACAGCTGGCAGAAATCTGTCTGTCACCTCTCGCCCTCTCTCCCCTCCAGCCCAGGCGGCTTCGATGCCTGTGCTGCCCACCTGAAAAAGAAAACCCACTGAGTAACTGGAGGTTAATGCACCATGCCTGAACTTCATTAACCCTGCTGAGCTATGTGATGCACCTCTTCTGAAGGCGTAACCACGTAGGGAGGGTTAAAGAGGAGTATGTCCACTTTCCCACACAGCTGGGGGAGAAGAGAGTCAGCCTGCAGGAGGAACAACATTCAGATATGCAGGTTGTGAAAACCCCAAACCATAAGAGCAGCTGAAGATTACCAGGTCTGTGATCACCGGCTGCAGGGACACCCTGTTACAAGAAGCAGTCTCTGCTGTGCATTGTGCTGCTGCAGGATTCACATCAGTGCAACTGAAACATAAATGCATGCGTACATGAAACTGGATGCTATGTTCTACATCAGTAAGTCCCATTGGCTGGACATTGCTGCTAGGTACCAGAATGGCTCACATATATAAAGCCGAAGGTCCCACCACCGACGCCAGGAATGCAGACACCACTCCTGAGCCACTGCCCACCTCCAAACATACACACGGGCTGAAAACGGTGAAGAGGCAGTTAAGACTCTGATAAAAATGTGTGTGTGTCTACTGGAAATAATACTCGATCTATGGCTACCTCATCCGCTGTAGCCGGTCTGCGTCTTTCTCCAGAGCATCAATCAGGAGGAAGGAGTCCTCCGCCGGCTCGTAAACCTCTCGGAAGTCTCCTCGTCCAGCGTGGGAATAAAGCGGCGTGGGGTAGCTCGTACTCATGCTCACTCTACAGCTCACTAAATATCCGCTCCTCCATCTGCTGGCCCACACTAAGGAATCAAGCTCGGCAGAGCCACTATTTAATGTTTGATGACAATATGCCTAAACTCATGCTAAAAATAAAGGTAGCTCAGCCCCGGAGACGTTCTTGCTGTACTTCCTTATAGGGCTTTGGAGTTGACGTCACGCCGCAGTGTATTGTGGGATCGCGGCGCCATGTCAGAAGGCAACAAATCAAAACAAACACACTGGCCCTTTCTCAATTCTAAGTACGCGAGTGTGATGCATTTGTTAAATGATTGAGGTAAAATTTTATTAGAAGATTTCACCACCAATTATAATCTGCAAATAAATAACAAAGAATTTCAAAAAATTACTAAGGCTATCCCTCAAAACATTCTATGTACAGCATATAATCTTTTTCAAAACCCTGACTAGATCCCCTGACCTCCCTGAACTCTTGGTAAATGGGCATAACATTACAGCTAACAGTCTAAAAAACTCCCAAATTAGGGAATTATTTACTAATGTTTTTTTCCCTTATAGATCCAATCCAAATTCCATCTCACATCTGTTCTCTAGTGATCAAAAGTAAGAGATCACTAGATCTTGTTTGTTTGTTTGTTTGCTTGCTTTGATTCTGTTTGGGGGTTTGTTTTTATTTATTTGTTGTTGTTTGTACTTCCTGTTCATTATCTATCTTCTATATGTTGGAATTCAGCCTGTTCTGATACTATTTCATGTTGGGAAAATAGAATGTTTGTAGAGATTGCCATAATTGTTGTACTGTTCTGTGCAAATTTTTTAAAAAAAAAAGTACGCGAGTACGTACTCACGTTCTCGGCGAGACCGGACTTGGCGAGAACGCGAGCACGGACTTGTACAATTGGAACACCAGCGTACTTGATGATGTCACAGGTCCAGAGTTTTTACTGCCGTCCCCTCTTAATTTAACTGTGAGTAATATGTTATGAAGCTTAACTTTAATCACAGCCAAACCGGTTTACTCAGGAACAAATAAAACACTGAAATAAACCAAACATTAACATTTAGAAGTGATCTAAGTGACTTATATATCATGTTTAACCTCAGTAGTGAAAGCTCTATTACAGTTTTTTACAGTCGCTAACAAGCGCCTACCCATACTTCAGATACTTTTTCTAAACTCTTAACACAGACCCACACCTACAAAACACAATTGGCCAAATGGATAATATCCTTCCCAAAAATACACTTTGTTAAATATATACTAACTCCTCATTTCAAAATTAGAACACATCTTTCTCTGCACACACTAACTGTACAAAAACACTATAAATCTGACTCAAAATGAAATTAGTCTGTCAAAGAATAACACTTGTTTTCACTTCACAAGGTACATGCAGTCAATCAAAGTACACCAGGTTTCAAAATACTGGCTATTATTGACATTACAAAAACTGCATAGACTTTTATGTTTCAGTTTCACAGGTATTTGCATGCGAAACATGCAATCCACCATATTGACACCAGAAATGTCTTGGTTGGTAACTGTATGTCCACATGTACAGTAATGTTCACATTCAAAAGCATTCCAGTAAAAAGCAAACAAGTTTCTGTTTCTTTACTGTTTACCACAGGAGGTACAGTAGAAACACGGTATGATAGGACAGAGAAAGTTTTACAGTATTGCTTACAGTGAACAAAATATCCATGAAACACACAAGAGCATTCTGAACAAAAAAACAACAGCAAAAAGCCAAGATAAAAAGGGGGGGAGGGGGGCTAAAAAAAGGCAAAAAAGTTGCATCTAATCTCTGCGATCTTCAGGGTTAGGCCACATGTTTTCATCAACATCACATCTGATGTCAGCCAAGTCGATGCACCTGGGATAAAACCGCCTGGTATGTCGGATCCACCCTTGGCAATCGTCAACTGTGATGTCCCTGGAGCCAGCATCCATGGCTTCAAGGAGGGACATCTGGTCATGTGGCTATTTTTATGACCAATAAACCTTCCACCGCCATGCAGAAAAGAACTCCTCTATGGGGTTGAGGAAAGGTGAATAGGGTGGAAGGAAGAGACTCACCAGTCTTGGGTGGACTTCAAACCATGTTGTTATTGCTTGCGAGTGATGGAAAGCCACATTGTCCCAGGTAATTACAAAGGTCCTCATGTTTTCACCCTCCTGACCCTGCTCTGGAACCAGGCGCTGGTGGAGATCATTGAGAAAGGCAAGCAAGCGCTCTGTATTATAGGGTCCAACCTGACATTTGTGAAGGAGTAATCCTGCATTTGCAATTGCTGCACACATGGTAATGTTTGCCCCTCTCTGTCCTGGCACATCAACTGTGGCCCTTTTTCCAATTACATTCCGTCCACGTCGACGCCTTTTGGCCAGATTGAATCCTGCCTCATCGATGTATATGAATTCATGAGGGGCCTGGTTGGCCTCCAATTCCATAACTCTCTGAAACAAAGTTTATGTAAGTCATGTTAGTACTGTATACCATACTGTACTGTAACCTAGTATTGTGTAGGTTACCTACTTGCAAAGTGCAAAGCTTATAGAACTGGACATTGGATTGAATATACACTGTACCTGGACATATTGTCGTCGTAGCTCCTTGACCCTCTCACTGTTCCTCTCAAAGGGAACAGTGTATAGCTGCTTCATCCGCACTCTATGTTTGGACAATGTCCGCGAAATGGTTGTGAGGCTGATTCTATCGATATTGTCGAATATCTCATGGTCCGCCACAATTCTGGTTTGTATTTCACGCAGTTTTATTGCATTATTTGCAGTAACCATTTCCACAATGGCAAGCTCCTGATCATTACTGAGGAGCTTTCCTCTTCCCCCAGAGGGTGGAAGACGTTGCATTCTTTAGAAAGACAGACAATTCAACATATGCATTACTGTATGACCATATTGACATGTCAAGTGAGAATAGGAACAATCCATGTAAAATGCAATACTTACCTGTTGGTTTGTTGAAAGGTGCGTATAATGGAGGCAACCGTTGACCGCCTCAAATTGGGCTGCACTCTTTCACCAGCCTCTCTTAGTGAAAGACCATGGTTGATTACATGGTCAATGATAGTGGCACGGATTTCATCACTGACTACTGTTCTTGCAGCCCTTGGAATGCCACCACCACGCATTCTTACACCTCTACCTTGCCCTCTCCTTGGGCCTGCTCTTCTCCCTGGGCCCCTTGCTCTTACTCTTCCTCGACCAGACATTACAGTGTTTGTCTTTTTTTTGTTTCCAAAAACATCACTCCTCAAGGTCTTGCCTTATAAACCCCACTGAGTCTAAGCCAGAATGGAAGAAGCTGTGGTTGGCCCAATTTACCCAACATAAATAAGCTGTGTCTCAATTATTCAGTTGTTTGTTTGTTTACAGCTGAGATATATTTTTGATATTGATATTGTTTTTGTACTGATATCATTGCAGGGGCAGAGGTTTTTATACTGTATCTACGGTTTGGAATATTGTTTTTGCTATTGTGGGATGTTGTGTGTTAACATTCGTAGATACTACAAGAACAGTCCATAGTTTTGTTGGGAGGTATAACTTGTCTGTTAAGAAAATGTAAGCATTGTGGAAATGTGTTCACTGACTGCATATTGGGTGAACACGACATGAAATGTGTGAATGGTATGGCCACAACAGACCGATCCTGTGCTAATTGTGTTTAGAGTTTTGCAAATGTGACAACTGTTTGGACAAACGCTTGTTAGCGACTGTAAAAAACTGTAATAAAAATAGTGTACATACCTTAATAGAAACAAGCAGGTGAGATGTTAGAACGCCTTTATTTTAGTGGACACTCAATACAATAGACAGCTACTGGGGTTTGGGGTTTGTTTAACCTGAGTAGCGAAAAGACCGCGGGGGGGGGGGGGGTGAAAACGATGTGCCGGGAGTCGCTGTTCTCGCCGGCTCTAATGATCCTCGACCTCGCTGTCTGCTATGGAGCTGGCGGGTCACAGACGTCTCCGAAAACGTCGGAGCGCGTTTGGAAACATATGATATCTTGATAAATCGAGCCAATATTTGAAGTTTACACAGCTACATTCTCGCTTGAAAATAACTTAAAAGTTTATTTTGTGACCCAGAAAGAGTAATATTTAAAAGTTATTAGCCCCGCTCGTCCGCCATTGCCGCGTTTGAGTTTTGGACGAAATGCATTTTGGGATATTTAGCTGTACCAAGTCCACACAAGTCGTGTCCAAATTCATGGACTGCATCCTCCTGAGGACCCGTATGGGCCCAAAACGTGGTCATAAATATTTTGTACTTGTAAATCAGTTTTATATGTGTAAAAAGAATTTGTGTGTGTGTAAAAAAGATTTGTATGTGTGTAAAAAAGATTTGTATGTGTAAAAAAGATTTGTGTGTTCAAATCAGTTCAAAAAAGCACCCAAATCTTTTTTACACACACAAATTCTTTTTACACATACGAATCTTTTTTACGCACACGCAAATCTTTTTTACACATACAAATCTTTTTTACACACATTCTTTTTACACATACGAATCTTTTTTACGCACACGCAAATCTTTTTTACACATACGAATCTTTTTTGTGCACACACAAATTCTTTTTACACATACGAATCTTTTTCACACACACAAATTCTTTTTACACATACGAATCTTTTTTACACACACAAATTCTTTTTACACATACAAATCTTTTTTACACACACACAAATTCTTTTTACACATACAAATCTTTTTTACACACACACAAATTCTTTTTACACATACAAATCTTTTTTACACACACAAATTCTTTTTACACATACGAATCTTTTTTACACACACACAAATTCTTTTTACACATACAAATCTTTTATACACACACAAATTCTTTTTACACATACGAGACTGATTTACAAGTACAAACTATTTATGACCACATTTTGAGCCCATAGACCCGGCCTTCGCGGTCTACGTGGGCCGGGTCCTCAGAAGGTCGGGTAGGCCGGAAGTAAACGGCCGTGAAATTGGACGGTCTAGCCTTCTGATTAGCATCACCGCTGTCTCGGTGGAGTTTAATAAACTCAGCCGTCTGCTCCTTGCTATCTAAAATATAACAGGACACTGGCGTAAATTCTCGACTGTCTCATACTTCTGTTTAATCAGTTTTCTGTTTGACGTTTAGTCAGCTGTGTAAAAACCAAGGAGGAACCCACCCAGGGGATTAATAAAGTTTTATTTTATCTAATCTAATCTAATAACTTTAATCTCAGCCAAACCGATTTACTCACGAACAAACAAAACACTGAAAAAAAGCCCAACAATAACATTTTTAGGTTGTCTAAGTGACTTATATATTACGTTTAACCCGAGCAGTCCACGGTGATCTGAAAATGATGTGCCGGGAGTTGTGCCGTTCTCGGCCGCATCAGTAACCCTCGAGCTCCCGGCTAGCTATCGAGCTGGTGGGTAGCAGACGTCTCCGAAAACGTCGAGGCACTTTTGCAAATATGCGATATCTTGATAAATCGAGCAGATATTTGATGTTTACACAGCTACTTTCTCGCCTGAAAATATGTTAAAAGTTTATTTTGTGACCCAGAAAGATTAGTATGAGTAATTTTAAAACTTAGTAGTTGGAAACATTGTTGGAAACTGGAGTTTGGCTGGGCCGCGCTATGAATTCTGGGATATGGTATGCCACGAAGGACACACCTGACCCATCCTTCAAATTCGGGGAAAAGGAGGACGCATTTGTCGGCTGCATTCGGAGGAGTCTACGAATTTGGACAGCCTTCGGCGCGTCGCTGTGACGTAATCGGTCTACAAATGCGGCCTCAGAAGGATGCAGCCCATGAATTTGGACACGACCACTGGCTGTATCCCAATTCAGGGTCTGCAGCCTTAAAGGCCGCATTTTAAGGCCGATTACGATAATTTTACCGAAAAAAAAACGGCGGATGAGGGGCGCCCGAAGAGTAAACTTTAAGTAAGTACTGAATATTATGTCACTTATTTATGTGCAAATGCTTAATAACGAAGAACATTAAAACATTACTGTTGGCCACATGTCGGCAAAGTTATGTGACATTAGTGACATTTGTACTAACTTGGTTTTAAAGCCTTTACTTTAAAATATACGCCTTCAATAGCTGACCTTCATCTTACAGAGAATGATCAAAGCTCATGTAGAAACAAACAAACAAATGAACAAAAGATTTTCTTCTTCATTTCTGTCAAACAAAGCTGTATGAAACGTTTCCAGCTGTTAGTATCATGGTTGCTAGGCAACCTGGGCAGCGCGACGGAGGCTAGACCGTCCCATTTCACAAGCCTCGCACTTCCGGCCTTAGTGGTCTTTGAGTACGCGGCCCTTGAAGACCGTTGAGGCTGCGTACTTTAAGGCTGCAGACCCTGAATTGGGATACAGCCACTGTCACTACCTGATTCGTACCGGAAACCCGATCGGTACCCCGCATGCGCAAATCTTACGTCACTTCCTCTCTTTGCCAACATTGCGACATTCAATATATTTGAATGACACGGTTAGCGCCCAGTTAGCTCTTAGCATTTCTCAGCAGCTCTGCCTCCTTTTTGACTACCGGGACATTTAAACAATGGATAATCCGTATCCGCAACAAATTTTTGCTTTTCTCCTCAACAGAGAGCGTTCGTCGATTGAACAACAGCGCCGTAAAATAAGAAGAATGGTGCCTAATGACAGAGTTAATAATACAGACTTTATAATATGTCAAGTGAAGATTCAGCAGCCAGATGAAGTGTTTACTGGCAATTGACAGTGATAGCGGACATTATCATCACTTTTCCAACAATCCTCTCCACACAGACAAGCATAAACACACTCGATTATCACTAAATCAAATTTAACACACGTTTATAATGACGCTAATTTAGTTTACAATAGGGTTCATTCGCTCAGTCAGCAGGTGGTGGTGCCCTCGTACACTGGGGAGTACACTGCCATTAAACGAACAGAAGAAGAGGAAAACCCCTGCACATGCACGGTACAGATCGGGTAGACCCGATTTGTACGGTCCGACTTTGCACATGCGCAGTAAGGATCGGGAGTCCCGATCTGTCACTATCTTTTTATTTTTTTGTTTTTGTCTACATTATATTAAATGTTTCATTATCGGAAACATTTTAAGAGATACTTGTTATTCTTAACTCATTCACTGCCAGCCATTGGCAGTGAATGAGTTAAACCCATTGTCTCATTCACTGCCATTGACGGCTATAGACGTCAATGGCAGTGAATGAGTTAACAGATACTCTGACCTGTAACTATCGTAAAATGCTTCGACCGGAAGTAGACACCTTTCGCGCATGCGGGGTACCGATCGGGTTTCCGGTACAGATCGGGTAGTGACAGTCACCACCGATGCATGCTCGATAAAACGGGCAGAGTGAGAACACATCCGGGACTTTTTCGCGTTCTCGGCTTGATGCGTACTTCGAATTGGAACAGTACTTGGTCTCCGACTGATGACGTATCACGAGAACGCAAGTACACACAAGTACGCATATTGAGAAAGGGCCACGGTGTTGGAAGCGGGACTGCCAGAACCATGCTTAAAATCAGCGCAAAAGGGCTGTATCGTGACTGATTGCGCCCAGAAGCCAAGAGACGGTACTTGGAAAAAATAGCGTGCATCGGTAATGTGGACCTGTATGAAATAAGGCAGTGGAGTGGAAACCCAGACAGCCTACCGCCGTTGTCCTATCCCAATATCTTCGCGTACCTTGCCTGTGGAGTCAGCGCATAGGGGAAATCATTTTCGTAATTATAAATCCCTGGAGGCGCACATCTGATTCACAAACGGTTGGGTACAAGATTTGGCCGTTTTTAAGCCTCCACGTTGTGAGTACGTTGACCATATGACCAAGATGCAGCCAGAGGTTGCACATAACATTGACTTCTCAACACCTGCCCCAAAATTTGCTCTAGATGAACGGTTCACGATTGATGCCAGCTGTGCGTTGCCATGTAAATAGTTTGCATTTCATGTGTATGTACTTGCTAAGTACATGTGAACGGATCTTGAATAAAAAAATAAACATACTTTTTTCTGTTTTATTGAAACCACTTTACAGAAAGTACAATTATTTACAATGAACTGTACATGCAATACGAGCAAAGAGCAAATTTCATTTGGCCCTGGTTTGACAACCACACTGGGGCACATATTCACCAAAACACAGCACACCTTAGCAATCTTATCAAGCAGTGTTGTGTCTTCACCCTCACATGATGTGAGTAATCGGATTGGCATTGTAGTGGTAGCATTTTGAACTTGTTACGCAAACTACCTATTACTCGCTCAACATGAATTCTCAGGTGGGCACTTGCTCTCGTTTGGGGATGGCAGAGAACTTGATATCCACTCGTCTGACTGCTGCAATCCAAGCCTGACGTCTTCGTTTAGTATTATCGGATACATGAGATCCCTCCCGTTGCCTCCAGGAGGGGAAACGATGAAAAGAGAATCCATTTTCCAGCTTCTTTCCTTTCCCTATTGTGTGATCTACCGTTGCAACCGACAACACGGTACATACGAACCATAGCTGACGCTTCCATGTGCTTTGTCTGGCCTACTGTCATGGCGGGAGGGGGCGTGCCCCCCTCCGTCCATGACATCATGCGGCAAAGCCCTATATACAACAACGTCACGGTGACGTCACTCCTAACCAAAATAAACATAAAACAAAAGGTGGTTTTAATAATTTATACAACAAACAACATTAAAACAATGTATTGGGTGTTTTACTTATTTGAAACATTTGTAGTCCCAAAACAGGATCATTTGCATTTTGGAATTATTTACAGGCATGTTACATTTTTTTTTATCTACTAAAATTCATCTATTTATTGACAAGCCAGTGTAATATTTTGCCAGCAATACATCATTGTTTTCTTTTAGTCTGAAAAAGTTAAACAAATAAATAAATACATAAAATGAATTAATAAAATGAAAATTTCGTTTTGTTAAAATGGCCACCCTTCCCTTTGTACAAAAAACTAATTTTGTACAGAGTTATAGTCTTGGTTTTTTCTTATTAGCATTTTTTTGTATTTATTATTTTATTTTGGTTTTTGGTTTCAATTCAGTTTAGTTCCAGTTAGTTTCCAGAGCTGATTTTTTTTATTTCAGTTTATTCTTTTATTATGTTTAGTTCAGAGTTTTTATTAGTTTCAGTGTTAGTTTTAGTCTTTATAATTATGTTACGGAGGGCATATGTCAGAGACAAGGAAGCAGGAAAATTAGTACAGGTATTAAAATAAAATTTTGAAAGCAGCTGACTCAATCAGCTCAGTAAATGGCCTGTATTTGTATAGCACTTTACACTTCATTCAGTCATCCACCCACTGGTGATGGCAAGCCACATTGTAGCCACAGCTGCCCACCACCACTAGACAACAGGTGAAGTGTCTTGCCCAAGGACACAACGACCGAGACCGTCAGAGCTGGGGCTGAAACTGGCAACCTTCTGATTAGAAGACGAACTGCTATCTCTTGAGTCACGATCGCCCCAGAGATAGATATCAGTCTCAATAAACACTCATCCCAAATCAGGTAAATTGTTTTTTAGCTTTGCTTTTACCAAACTAACAAATACTAAAACTAAAGATATTTACTCAATATTTTTGTTTTATTTTAGCTAGTTTTTCCAGGTTCACAAAATCATTTAGTTTGTTGCCTGAAGGCCAAAAATTGTGATCTACAAGCATACAGTACTGATCTTTGGCTTCATCCCTTGCGCAGAGATTTCTCCAAATTTTCTCAATCTTTTGATTAAATTATGACCTGTAGGAAATAAATTATTCAAAGTCCTCACAATTTCACATATTAGAAACATTTACTGCAGCTTGACGAACCCCAAAGGTCTGAGAAATTCTGCCTCTCTAAGATGCTCCTTTTATACCCAATCATGTCACTGATCAGTTGCCTATGAATCAATCTGGTTAGAAAATGTTCATCCATCTGTTTGCTTTTAGTAATATTTACTTTCCCAACCTTTTGTTGCCCCACCCCCCTAATCTCAATGTTTTGCAGTATGTTGCTGCCACAGAATTCAAAATTTTATGTTTTCTATGTTCTATTAGGGAAATATGAGTGTTTTTCAGAATTGGGTTTGTAATTTTTAACAGACTACAACAGTAGCTTCACTTGGCCCCCAGACCCCTCCATCACCTAATCCCCCAAAACATTCAGCAAACTCATTAAACTAATACACACAAATAATAATACCTTTGAGATCAAATTATAGCTTCTCACCCATCAGCAAAACAACTGCCTTCCGTGGTTAATACCAGTGAGGTGCCTCTCATTAGCAAGCTTCCTTGTTTCATCATGACTCTGTTAGGTAGCACTTCTTTGCCACCGAGGCACTGGGCCAATCTGAGGTGTTAAAACAAATATACTGTAATGATGCAACACAACACATAAGGACAGGTAAACATTTTTTTATGATCGCCTGTTTAAACAGTCAAAGTTTGGATGGTCTGTGCAGACTTTACATGTAATACCCGCTTCTAATCATACTGTGGAGAAAAACGTGCTTAAAATGCCTCACCAACCATAATCCTGCACAGTTGGTGTTTTTTTTTTCAGCACTGCAATAAATGTCATTGTTAGATTACAGTAAAACCTTAGCAGCTAGACTTGCCATCTGTTTACAGTGTGCCTACTGACATTTACAACAGTTTATTTTACTGCTCTGAATCGAATAAAAGCTTTCCAGTATAATACTATGACCTGTTTGGTTGCCATAATTTGTTGTTTTAGTGTTCCTGTTACACATCTTCACTGCGCCTCGCCTTTAGCTTCATGTCTTCCTTGAAACATGACAAGGTAAAAGCACTTTCAATGTTCCCCTTCCCTATGCACCATGTGGATATGGGATAATTCCTGTATGAAACCATTTCAAAATCATCCTGAAGGTGAATGCTAAATCCAATGTCATCCATTTCTACAGAAGTGGCAGTCATGGTGCTAACTACTGTGATAAATCTGTTGAAACTCAGTCTCTCAACATTTATTAGCCAGTATTAGATCATCAAACTTATTTTAATTATACACAAAGATAATCCAAGTAAATAAAAAAATGCAGTTTTTAAATGACAGTTTCATTTATTAAGGGAAGACAGTTATCCAAATCTCCATGGCCGTGTGTGAAAAGTAATTGTCCTCTAAACCTAAAAATAGTTTGGGCCAACCTGGGCAGCAAGAACTGTAATCAAGTGTGATAACTGGCAATGAGTCTTTCACATAGCTGTGGAGGAATTTTGGTCCACTCTTCTTTGCAGAATTGTTGTAACTCAAACACATTGCAGGGTTTTCCAGCATGAACTGTCTATTTAAAGTCATCTCAATCTGATTTTAGTTTTATGTCACATGCAACGGGACTCAAACACTCCAAAAATTGATGAGACTAAGTGTCATCAGTCTACAGAATATTTTCCCAAAAGTCCTGGGGATCATCAAATTTTTTTTGTTTGTTTTTTTTGTTTGTTTTTTGTCAGCAGTGTTTTTTTCCTTGAACTCCTTAATGGATGTCATTTTTGTCCAGTCTCTTTCTAAACTCTGACCTTAAGTGAGAGGCAACTGAGGCCTGTGGTTCTGTAGATTTTGTTCTGGGGTTTTTTTGTGGCCTCAGGGATGAGTCGTTTATGCACTATTGGAGTAATTTTCATGGGCCAGTCACTCCTGGGAAGCTCCACCACTGTTCCAAGTTTTCTACATTTCTGTATAATTACTCTCACTGTAGTTCACCAGAGTCCCAAAGCTTTAGAAATGGCTTTGTAAACATTTCCAGAATTATAGATGTCAATGACTTAGTTTCTCAGCAGTATATTTAGATTGTGCCATGATGTGTTGCTTTTTGAGATCTGTTAGCCTAATTCACTTTGTCAGACAGGCTCTATTTAAGTGATTTCTTGATTAAGCAAGTTTGGCAGTTACCAGGCCTGAATGGGACTAGTGAAATTGAAAAAAGTGATCAGTAATAATTAGGGCTGTCAACGTTAACGTGTCATCACGATTAACATGATTAAAATTTTTAATTGCGCTCCAGGCCAAAACCTGGAGCGCAGAATGGACAAACTTTGGACAAACCGCCCAAAATGCATTGAAAGAAACATTTCAGGGATTTTGAGTTCCAGATATATTAATTGCATTAAAAAAAAATGTAATTGCATTAATCGAGATGACTGATTAATCCGCGTTAATGCATTAACGTTGACAGCCCTAGTTATAATCATTTGTGTGTATTTAGTAGCTGCCAAAATTGCTGAACTTGTATTAATTCTGGATTATCTTTGTTTAATATTAAAAAATTTTTATATAAAATAATATAAATTTGTATGATGATCTGAAACTTCTAAGTCTGACAAATACACAAAACAACTAAAAAATCAAAAGAGGGCCAATCACAGATGTTATTTTTTTTTATGCATAAATAGAAGACAAATATGGGGTTGTATTAAAGTCCCTGGCAATACTTGTTCTGCTGTACTTTATACAGTTTAGGCCAAAATTATTAGCCCTTGTGAAATTAGACAACACTCTTGATTTCAATATAGAAATGACCACTAACAACAAGTATTTGTTTTTATAGTGTATCTGTTTCCAAGATAACAATGTCCACTAAGTTTAATTAGGATATTTTATTGATACACCGAATTGAAACAAGAAAGGGCAAAAATGAGACATCCAAAATTATTATCCCTATGGCCAATAGTAGACAATACTGTACCCTTTCTGAACCACAACCAACAACAATCTCTGAGAGTAGGTCTTTACTAGGTTGGCACAGGTCTACTGAGGGATTTTGGTCTATTCCTCCATTGCAAATCTTTCTAGCTGGTCTAAATTGCATGGTTTCCAATCATGGACATTCACTTTGAGCACTTGCCACAAATTCTCAATAGGAGTGAGGTCTGGGCTCTGTGCGGGCCACTCCAGGATCTTGGTTTTGGTATCCTTGAGGAACTGTTGGACTAATTTCAATGTATGCTTTGGGTCATTGTCTTGTTGGAAGACCCAGCAATGACCTAAGCCTAGACTACGAGAAGATTTTTACATATCCCCCCTCAAAATGTCAACATAATTTTCTTTTTTCATGATGGCATCCACCCGAACAAGTCTCCCTGTGCCTGAGGCTTCAAAATAGCCCCAAACCATGTTTAACTGTGGGAACTGTGTTCCTAGGGTTGAAGGCCTGTCCCTTTATTCGCCAAACATAAGCAACATCCATGTGCCCAAACAGTTCCAGTTTAGTTTTATCAGACCAAAACACAGACTTCCAAAACTCGTCTTTACCTTTCAAATGTTCACGAGCAAACCTCAGTCGGGCTGTGATGTGCTGCTATTTGAGTAAAGGGGTTCTTCTGGGACGATGGACCTGAAGCCCACCATGATGACGAGCCCTCACAACTGGGTTCCTTGAAACATCAACTCCAGAAGAGGCCAGGTCAGCAACAATTGTCTTGACAGATGTCCAGGGTTCCTTGCTGGCATGTCTGACTATTTTCCTCTCCAGAGCACTTATGGCCACGGTCAGGTATGTTTCTTACAGAATTTGTCTCCTTGTACTTGGCAATGATGCAACGTACAGCGGTTCTAGACACTGTGAATCGCTTGGAAATGGCAGTCTTCCCCCTTATCATGAGCCTGTACTATCTTCTTTCTGAGCTCAAGACCGATTTCGTTTGTCTTTGGCATGGTTTGTGACAGTAGTCCCTCTCATGTGTTCAAGTGCCCTCTTCCTTGGAGTCTTTTTATGCTTATTGAATGGTGTTAGGAAGCAAAGTGACTGCAGAGGTGTGGTTTCAAAGCAGACTGGTTAATTACTGTAGGTGTGTTTTGAAAGCAAACATTCACATGGGGCTAAACCACACCATGTTTTACTGTATTTAATATAAGGCAAACCGAAAAATGTATTTTCCACTGCAAAATGTACAAAAAGCTACTAAATAGCACTGGTGAATGTTTGATTATATCAAGTTTCATCAATGCTGCAAACATTGAGAAGAAGTTTAGGAAAATGTTCCATAATTCCTGGAGAGCTAATAATTCTGGCCTCAACTGTAAATGTTGCTTTAGTCTGTTGTTAAGTAGGTAACGTGATATATATATAGACATACAAGTACAAAGGTGTTATAAGTGCTTAAGAGTGACAAATGGATCATTTTGGTCAGTAGGTGGTTGCTTGGCAATATGTGATATAGATAAGAACCACCAGAGGCCTAAGATGTAACTGTGTGCCAGTTTTGGCTGCTGCGCTCTTGATTGTGTAGAAGGAGGTCTCAGACGGAAATTGTTTTCAGTCAATGCATGATTGTTGGAATAATATAGGATCTAAGCGTGCAGTCTCACACTGTTCTTCAGTGAGTAGTAACTTCACATTACTAAAAACACCATCTGACATATAGCTGGATGAAAAGCCTGAGCCCACTCTGCCATCTTTACAGTAAATGAGAAGCTAGCCACTGGTCGGATAATAAAATTCCGTTGAAGTCACCAATTAACACTCATTAGTTCAATCTGCTCAAAAAGACGTAGTAATAGTGGCTTCAGAAGCAATGATATCAATATTTGCTTTTATGTCCTGGCAAGCATGATAACAAGTGTACTTTGAAGTGCTTCTTATATCCTGTTCATAGCTATGTCTTTTCAGATGGTTATGTGAAACACTAAAGGGCTTTAATGACCTCTTGGTGTTTAAAACTAAACTTCTAAGACAATGATGAAGGTCCCTGTTAAACTTTTAGAGCATTTTTGCCTGGGGTACTTATAATGGCCTGTTAACCTACAGCTCATAACCAATTTAACTTTTAAAGCCTTTGTAAAGTACAGTTTATTTGAAAGTGTACTCAAAAGCTGAAAACTGTAATGACAAGAGAGAAAACAGTGGGGAAGAAAAATGAGGTTGAAGATGATGATGCTCAGTCAGGGGAGTTACATCACTCTTCTTGGGTCCCAGTAAAAACTAATGTTCACCACATTAGTGTCTGTTGGGGAAATAATACACATGCAAATACTAAGCTACAAAACATTCAAATGACTATAAGCTATAGAAGTCCATCTTGATGAAGATGACTTTTTCTGCATTTTGTCACTACCAGAATAATCACATTTTTAAAAAAGTGCATATTTTACTGCAAACAAGTTGTACAAAAATATCACATAAATGAAGTCACATGCTGTATATGCAATAATAATAAATGCTAGATTACTGTGATGCAATATAATAAATGCATGCATGATTAAACAGGCTTATCAGCGGACCTTTACTATGTGTGTTTTACCCTCTGCCTTTGCTAATGCTGATTAATTATTGTCACTGTCATTCAGCATTTCACTGGAGCTTTTATGTACTTGTCCTTCCAGCTGTGTTTTTAAACAATAACTGATTTGCAGTGGTCGTTGTCTCTGCCACGTTTCATTTAAATAACGGTGAAAACAAACTGTGAAATACACCGTCCCCTCAAGAAATGGAAGGAAAAAGCGACACTATAGTTCATTTATACAACATCACACATTCAAATTGCTACCTGCAGACTTGCAACAAAGGAAACCACTCCCTGGTGTCTGCGTGAAGCAGGTCTGTGAAACTCAGCAGCTCGACAGTGGCTCAAAAATACAGACAAATCTAAACTGAAGTAATAGAGAATTCCCATCTGTGTGCCTAACTAATACGAGGCACTCTATCCCCCGTGAAAGAGAAGATAAGAATTTAATACAACAATGTTTGGTGTATGAATCAGGGGAGAGAAAAAATTCAAATGTTGGATTTAATGGATAAATCAAGGCAAATACCATTTCAGCAAATATCAGTCCAGACCTGTGACTGAGTTATTTTTTTCATCTGTAGGCACAAAAATCCTCAAGGTGAGGTGCTGCTTATTTTTACAAGAGCAAAGAAAAAATGACTTCTCTACATAACAGATAATACAGATACAATTCCTAAATAATAAACAAAAGCCCCAGTTTGTGTTTTACTGTATGTAGTATGTGCTGTTGCATATGAATTAGTGCTGTCAAAATTAACGCAAATTAATCTGCCATCGCGGTCAACACGATTCAAATTTTTAACGCAATTAATGCATCTCGAGTGCAAAATGACTCAAAATCACTGCAATGTTTTTTCAACGCATTTCGGGCAGTTTGTCCAAGTACAGTTACATGCGCAAATGGGCAGTTGATCTGGTAGTGATGGGCAGCTGATCCACTCAACTCAATATGGAAAATGATAAACGGGGCGACCATGGCTCAGGGGGTTGGGAAGCGCATCTGTAACCGGAAGGTTGCCGGTTCGATCCCCGCTCTCTCTGTCCTGGTCGTTGTGTCCTTGGGCAAGACACTTTACCCTACTGCCTACTGGTGTTGGCCAGAGGGGCCGATGGCGCAATATGGCAGCCTCGCTTCTGTAGCTTGCCACCAGTGTGTGAGAGTGAATGAATAGTTGCGTTGTAAAGCGCTATATAAATCCAATCCATTATTATTATTAAATGCACATTGGGAAATTTGAGTATTAAAAAAATAACAAGATGGAACAGTCGACCGACATAAAGTATTATGCACAATGTGCAAGAATGAATTTTCTTTTCACCGAGGTACTTCCAGCTTAAAATATCACATTGAGGTGAAGCATATGTTAGTCTGGGATGCTGCTAGGACCTTGGCTAACATGTCACCCAGCTTGCGACAAACCACTCACGGAGCATCAGGGACTCAGTAAGTCTACCTCGGAAACACTGACTTACACAATTGCCAAGTGGATTGTAACAAACTGCAGACTTATTAATATTGTTAAGAACACTTGCTTTACACTGTCGTGGTGGTAATCCTCAAACCAAATGGTGGACACCAGAGGTGTCACTGAGGCAGTTAAACAGCTCCTTGGTGGCAGAGCCCCTGGGGTGGATGAGGTCCGCCCCAAGTTCCTGAAGGCTCTGGATGTTGTAGGGCTGTCTTGGTTGACACGCCTCTACAATGTTGCTTGGAGATCAGGGATAGTACCCCTGGATTGGCAGACCGGGGTGGTGGTTCCCATCTTTTAGAAAGGGGACAGGAGGTTGTGTTCCAATTACAGGGGAATCACATTCCTCAGCCTCCCTGGGAAAGCCTATGCCAGGGTGCTGGAGAGGAGAGTCCATCCGTTAGCCAAACCTTGGATACAGGAGGAATGATCCGGTTTTTTTCCAGGTCGTGGAACATTGGATCAGCTCTTCATCCTCTCAAGGATACTTGAGGGTGCAAGAGAGTTTGCCCAACCAGTCTACATGTGTGTCGTGGACTTGAAGAAGGCATTCGACCGTGTCCCTCAGGGATCCTGTGGGGGGTGCTCCAGGAGTATGGGGTGTCTGGCCCATTGCTACGGGCCTTCCAGTCCTTATACAACCATTGCAAGAGCTTCGTCCAGATAGCCAGCAATAAGTCGGACTCGTTCCTGGTGGGTGATGGGCTTCACCAGGGCTGCCCTTTGTCACTGATTCTGTTCATAATTTTTATGGACAGAATTTCTGGGCATAGCCAAGTGGCGGAAGGCTTCTACTTGGGTGGTTTCAGGATCTCATCTCTGTTTTTTGCGTATGATGTGATTCTGTTGGCTTCATCGGGTAATAGCCTCCAGCTCGGCTTGGAACTGTTCACAGCTGAGTGTGAAGTGGTGGGAATGAGAATGAGCTTCTCTGAGGACCTGGTTCTGGGTGACCCAGATCCATGTTTGTGTATGTGGGTGATCTATGTGGGCATGTGTGGGTGTGTCTGCCTGGAGCCTGGCCACACCTGCAGAGCAGAATTACACACGCCTGACGATTAGGCTCGTCAGGGGAGTTACATAGGAGTGTAGCTGAGAGCTTCTCGAAGCTGGATGGTACATGTGACTACTCGTCAGTTTCCCAGCTACAGTTAGTTTGAGTTTACTGCGACCGTGGGATTGTACTAATGGCTGCCTCTGTTGTTTTCCCCAGGAGGAAAGTGGAGCACAGGAGGGCAGCAGACTCAAGTATAAGGGAGCAGGGACGTCGAGCACAGGGGAATGGACACTGCACGGGAGTCGGGAGCGCACAGGCAATTATTGTTGGATTGTTGTCACTCATTGTGAATAAAATGCACTGCATTCACCTCTAGAGTCCAGCGTTTGGGCCCTCCATCCCCACATTCCCCACGGGTTGCCTTGGCAAACCGTGACAGAGCGATCCAGCCAGATGGACCCAGCAGACTCATCGGAGAGGTTCAGGAGGGAGGTGATGGATAAAATTAACGGACTCTGCGACCTGTAGCTGGCGGGGAAAAGTGCGTCGCACAGTGGAAAAGCAGCTGCGGGAAAAACTGGCTTGTTTCCCTTGGGTAATGGACCGTCTCTTTCCAATCGTCGCTGACTTCTTAATTAACACCCTCCACTCTCCAACTCAGGCTGCTCTCCCAGCCTGGCCAGCTGGCGGATCCTCAGCCTGACACGCCGGCCCCGGCATCGTCAAGGAAGCGCCGCTCGGCGCTCCTCACTGCAGCCGGATTCCCGGACTTTCCAACTGTCGGCTGTGGTGAGTAATAAGGACAATTTTTCTCCACCCACTCCGTCTTTTTGTTTGTTAACAGAAGACTGTGAGACTGCAAACACTAAAGTAGCCTGTCCATCGGCTAAGCCATTTGAAGTTCAGCCATCTGCTCCACCTATGGCAGCCTCCACCCTGCTAACCACTCCAGCAGCCCAAGACGCTATGGTGAGTAAAATTGGCTCTGCTAATTTTGCAAATTCCCTCCCTGTGACTGTTAAAATTCAGGAGGAAGAAAGGAAGAAAAGAGATGAGGAGGAAAGGATAAGAGTACAGGCAAAGAAGAAGAGGCTTGCAGAGGTGGAGAGAGGGCTAAGATGGAAAAGAGAAGGCAGGTAAGTACTGGCTGAGGAGAAGAGCCTGGAGGAAAAAGCTCCTGACTTTACTAATGTTAAAGAACTTGAGAACTTGAGAGTTCGTGGCTGCTGATGTGTTGAAGTTCCCGGTATTGGAGAGCCCGATACCTGAGCTTTGTTTAGCTAAGCCTGACAGCCACAAGACATTTCCTCACTCCAGGGCTTCCACAGTGACTGAACTGGAGGCCTCAGCTAGCTCTGGGTTCCTGGAAATTGTTGCGGTTGCTGTGCCATTATTAGTTTCTCCATCAGCACAGCCTGTAGCTGTAACTCGGTCATCTGCCCAGCTTGAAGCTCAGTCAGCTGCCGAGCCTGTAGCTATAGCACAGTAAGCTGCCCAGCCTGTAGCACAGTTAGCTGCACAGCCTGTAGCTCAGCCCATAGCTGTCCAGACTGTAGCTCAGCCCATGGCAGCATGGCCTGTAACTCAGCCGGCAACACTGCCACTTCCATCCTCTGCTGAATGCTCAGAGAAGCTCAGTCTGCCAGCAGAGGACTGCACAGCCCGAGCTGCAGCATCATGAGCCGGCTGTGTGCCCTGTACAGTCACAGTCAGCATTCCCTTGGCCAGAGGTCTCCATACCGGTCACGTGTCTGTCTCCGCTGGAGGGTCTGAGGGGCCACTTCAGCCGTCACCGGCTTCACCGCCTGGCCACACCTGTGGAGGAGAATTACACACACCTGCAGCTGATCAGGCTCGTCAGCGGAGTTACATAGGAGTGTAGCTGAGAGCTCCTCGAAGCTGGATAATACGCGTTACTACCCATCAGTTTTCCAGCTATAGTTAGTGTGACTTTGCCGCGACCGTGGGATTGTACTAATGGCTGCCTCTGTTGTTTTCCCCAGGAGGAAAGTGGAGCACAGGAGGGCAGCAGACTCAAGTATAAGGGAGCAGAGACGTGGAGCACGGAGGAATGGACACTGCACGGGAGTCGGGAGCACAAAGGGGATTATTGTTGGATTGTTGTCACTCACTCTGAATAAAACGCACTGCATTCATCTCTAGAATTCAGCGTTATAAAGCCTATGGTATATCTTTAGATGCCGAAAAGGCATTTGACAGAATCGAGTGGACATATTTATTTAATGTGTTAGAAAGATTTGGCTTAGGTGAGGGTTTTATTGCATGGATTAAAACTATCTACAAACTTCCAGAAGCTTGTGTAATAACTAATGGTGTACAAGCATCAGCGTTTCCACTGCAAAGAGGTACGAGGCAAGGCTGTCCCCTGTCCCCTCTCCTCTTTGCATTAGCACTTGAACCTCTAGCTGAGGCCATTCACCAGCACCAAGATGTGCATCGTATAACAGTGGGTGGAACAAATCATAAGATAGCATTGTATGCTGATGATATTTTGCTGTTCTTATCAAAACCAGAACAATCAACACCAGCTATTATGTCTACTATACATGAGTTCAGCTCATTCTCTGCTTACAGAATTAATTTTGGGAAATCAGAAGTCATGCCGCTGGGTGATCAGATTAACTCTTTGCCAGATATTTCTAATCCCTTTCAATGGTCCCCCAGCGGCTTTACATACCTTGGGCTAAACATTCCACCAGTTCTTAAAGATTTATGGAAACTGAACTTATCACCAGTTATAATAAAAATCAAAAAAGATTTCGATAGATGGCAAAAATTGCCGCTTTCTCTTATGGGGCGTGTGAACTTAATAAAAATGAGTGTTCTCCCGCGTTTATTATATCCCCTACAAATGCTACCTTTACTGATCACCCAGAAAGTTTCTTGTGATATAGAAAAAGCCTTTTCAAAATTTATCTGGCGTGGCAAGAAACCTAGATTAAGGATTGGAACTTTACTACTGCCTATAGATAGGGGAGGCTTAGGCTTACTAAATTAAAATTTTCATACAGGGAGTGCAGAATTATTAGGCAAGTTGTATTTTTGAGGAATAATTATATTATTGAACAACAACCATGTTCTCAATGAACCCAAAAAACTCATTAATATCAAAGCTGAATGTTTTTGGAAGTAGTTTTTAGTTTGTTTTTAGTTTTAGCTATTTTAGGGGGATATCTGTGTGTGCAGGTGACTATTACTGTGCATAATTATTAGGCAACTTAACAAAAAACAAATATATACCCATTTCAATTATTTATTTTTACCAGTGAAACCAATATAACACCTCCACATTCACAAATATACATTTCTGACATTCAAAAACAAAACAAAAACAAATCAGCGACCAATATAGCCACCTTTCTTTGCAAGGACACTCAAAAGCCTGCCATCCATGGATTCTGTCAGTGTTTTGATCTGTTCACCATCAACATTGCGTGCAGCAGCAACCACAGCCTCCCAGACACTGTTCAGAGAGGTGTACTGTTTTCCCTCCTTGTAAATCTCACATTTGATGATGGACCACAGTTTCTCAATGGGGTTCAGATCAGGTGAACAAGGTGGCTATGTCATTAGTTTTTCTTCTTTTATACCCTTTCTTGCCAGCCACGCTGTGGAGTACTTGGAAGCGTGTGATGGAGCATTGTCCTGCATGAAAATCATGTTTTTCTTGAAGGATGCAGACTTCTTCCTGTACCACTGCTTGAAGAAGGTGTCTTCCAGAAACTGGCAGTAGGACTGGGAGTTGAGCTTGACTCCATCCTCAACCCGAAAAGGCCCCACAAGCTCATCTTTGATGATACCAGCCCAAACCAGTACTCCACCTCCACCTTGCTGGCGTCTGAGTCGGACTGGAGCTCTCTGCCCTTTACCAATCCAGCCATGGGCCCATCCATCTGGCCCATCAAGACTCACTCTCATTTCATCAGTCCATAAAACCTTAGAAAAATCAGTCTTGAGATATTTCTTGGCCCAGTCTTGACGTTTCAGCTTGTGTGTCTTGTTCAGTGGTGGTCGTCTTTCAGCCTTTCTTACCTTGGCCATGTCTCTGAGTATTGCACACCTTGTGCTTTTGGGCACTCCAGTGATGTTGCAGCTCTGAAATATGGCCAAACTGGTGGCAAGTGGCATCTTGGCAGCTGCACGCTTGACTTTTCTCAGTTCATGGGCAGTTATTTTGCGCCTTGGTTTTTCCACACGCTTCTTGTGACCCTGTTGACTATTTTGAATGAAACGCTTGATTGTTCGATGATCATGCTTCAGAAGCTTTGCAATTTTGAGACTGCTGCATCCCTCTGCAAGATATCTCACTATTTTTGACTTTTCTGAGCCTGTCAAGTCCTTCTTTTGACCCATTTTGCCAAAGGAAAGGAAGTTGCCTAATAATTATGCACACGCAGCTGAGGGTGGGTGTTGATGTCATTAGACCACACCCCTTCTCATTACAGAGATGCACATCACCTAATATGCTTAATTGGTAGTAGGCTTTTGAGCCTATACAGCTTGGAGTAAGACAACATGCATGAAGAGGATGATGTGGACAAAATACTCATTTGCCTAATAATTCTGCACTCCCTGTAATTGGGCATGTCATAGCCATGTCTTATGGAAGTGGCTATATGCTTATCTAAATTCTCACTCTCACCTAGACTCTTGGTCCACTTTACCTTATTCCCTTTGGAGCTTAGTTGTCTGTGACAAAAAAACAATATTACAAATGGGGATTAAGAATAACCCAATCAATAAGGGTCTGGGGGGAAATGCGTAAAAGGTTGGGTCGAGAAGATTACACTTCATTCTTGACTCCTTTACTGAGAAACAAAGACTTTGTTCCAGGAATGTCTCGCAGTATGTTCGATAAGTGGCACAAAAAGGGATTAAGGGTAATATGCGATTTGTATCAAAACAACACACTGATGAGCAGTCAAATTTTAATATTCCTAGAGACCACTTTTTTTTGGCTTTCTCCAGGTTCGTAACTTTGTTCATTCTAAAATTCCACAGTCTTGAGAAATAGTTATATATGATGATGGTTGCGATTAAGATGTTCTCAGTTAAATAGGAAGTAAGCGTAAAGGATAACAATTCACTCTTGGTGAAGAAAGCCCATCAAGACTTCACTGCATCAGTGGATTGAAAGACTTCAGGAACTTCTACACTTGCTCTATAGAGAGGATTCTTAGTGGGAGTACCGAGCTGCACCTGATCTGACCTCTTAGCTCTTAGGAGGGTGTTCCACTCAGTCAAGAGGTCCTCCTGATCTGCAGCACATTCAGTGCTGTGAAGAAGCTTTTGCCCCCTTGCTGGGTCCCTTTTTTTTGCATATTTGTCACACTTACATGTTTCAGATAATCAAAGATCTATATAAAGTCCATTAGAGCAGATATTTCATTCTCTAGCTTTAAGCCCAGCAGACCCATCTGCATGGCCCAGCATGATAAAAATTAGGTATTTTTTAACCGTCAGCTATGCAGAGCTACTCTGCAATAATCATGCAAAGCTAGTGTAAAATCAACATCACAGCTCCAATTACAGGTTTGGAGCATTCTAGTGTTTTTCATTATAATGCGGTGGCTGGAGCAGGTCAGCCACTAATCAGAAGGTCGGTGGTTTGATCCCAGGCTGCCTCCTGGCTGCATGCTAAATATCCTTGGGCAAGATACTAACCCCATGTTTACCTACTGGTGGTGGTCAGAGGGCCCGGTGGCGCCTGTGTCCGACAGCCTCGCCTCTGTCAGTGCGCCCCAGGGCAGCTGTGGCTACAATGTAGCTTGCTATCGCCAGTGTGTGAATGTGTGTGTGAATGGGTGAATGACTGAATGTAGTGTAAAGTGCTTTGGGGTCCTTAAGGACTAGAAAAGCGCTATACAAATGCAGGCCATTTACCATTATTATATCAGCATAAACCCAATGGGTCAAAGTCCAAGTTGTGAAAGGCTTCGGGAGTACAACACACTACAGTTGTGAAACTTTTTCAAGGCTCAACTAATATAAATCCCAGCTGAATTTATACAGAGGAAGAAGGAAAGGTGATGAAGTTTAAGACAATAAGTTTCATCATTCATAGGATGTTTAAAAAAAAAGGTGGGGGGTGTTTGAAGAAGATAAATGAAGATTCTCGAGCACAGTTGCAGGTCTTCCCTTTCTCTATGATGGACGGCACTGGGGGTCCTCCCCTCTGCTTCCCTAACCTCAACTCCTCCTGCAGGCGGCTGCTGCGACCCACCTCCCAGGCCACTCTTCTCTACACTCTGCTGGCTTCAGTCTCACTGCTTACTGTGGTGCTCAACCTGCTTGTGGTCGTCTCCATCTCCCACTTCAAGCAGCTCCACACCCCAACCAATGCCCTGCTCCTGTCCCTGGCCGTGTCCGACCTGCTTTTGGGGTTGCTGGTGATGCCCATCGAGGGCCTGCGCTACATCGAGACGTGCTGGCTGCTGGGGAGGCTGATGTGTGCTCTCAGTCCTTATTTGTCTTACTGCCTCCTCTCTTTTTCTCTGGACAGCATGGTGCTCATATCTGTAGATCGCTATATAGCCATCTGTGACCCTCTGCTCTATTCCTCAAAGATCACAGTGAACAGAGTGAAGCTTTCAGTCTGTTTCTGCTGGGCCTGCTCTCTTCTCTACAATGGCTGCATTCTCATGGAGCACATAGGGTGGCCAGACAGGTTCAGCTCCTGTCACGGGGAGTGTGTTGTGTTCATCAGCTACACTACAGGCACAGTAGATCTCTTTTTGTCATGTGTTGCCCCCTTTGCTGTAATGTTTGTTATGTACATGAGGGTCTTTGTGGTTGCTGTTTCTCAGGTGCGTGCCATTCAGTCGCAGGCAGCTGTGAGAGCAGCTCCAGCTGCTAAAAAATCAGAGCTGAAGGCAGCCAGGACACTCGGGATTTTGATAGCTGTGTTTGTAATGTGCTTCTGCCCTTATTATTATCCTTCCTTTACAGGTGTGGACACCTCTACACGCTTGCCTTATTACGCTGTGCTGTTTTGGATCATGCTAATAAATGCTTGTGTAAACCCTGTGATTTATGTTCTGTTTTACCCCTGGTTTAGAAGAGCTATCAAATTCATCTTCACCCTCAGAATACTGCAGCCTCACTCCAGAGATGTCAAAATCATGTAGACAGTACAATACAACTTAAAGGTGAAAATTTACCATGAAAATTAAAAAATTATTAAATGTGGGTGTTCATCTGCCCAGCATCACCTTTTGTTCAGTACATAATGAGCAGCAGCGCAGACCCGCGCAGGTAGTGGCCCTGCATGCAGATCTCCTGTGCACCTGAAAATTGCAGGAATGAAATGTATGCACCAATCTTTAATATAACTCCTCATAAATATGTGCTAAGTTGCAATAAAAGAGGTTAGTCAGTTTGATTCCTGTTAATGGCTTTTTTTAAAATTCATAATCTCTGTGAAGGTATTAAAGTCTGCTTATGTTGTTGTCATTTATTGTCACACAGACTAACTGTAAAGGGCTCTTTCAGACTTTACTTTGCTGAATCAAAAACATTGTCATTGTATGAGAAATACCTGCAGCCGTCTTACTCTTTCAATCTGAAAATCTTCTCAACATGTTCAATATTATGTCTAACAAACCACATTTACAATCCTTGAAATAAAAACAGAAATACCCAAACTCGTATCACCCTGTGCTTTCTCAAGGATCCATACAACCTGCACACAGCAACAAATTAACTCATACCACAATACTTCCAGCACATGTCTGAGTGCTAACTATCAACGTAAGTGAGTATTTAGAGGTTAAAGGTGGACGGCAGCATAGTAAACACATGGAACAGATTTTCTTACCAATGTGATGATTTGGCTTTTTAGTGGAGTTTCTTTGCACTTCTTATTTAGACAATATTATTATTATTATTATTATTATTATTATTATTATTATTATTATTATTATTATTATTATTAGTGGTAGTAGTAGTAGTAGTAGTAGTAGTAGTAGTAATAATAATAATATGTGGATCAATGTTAATATGTGAAATCTATTCTACTAAGGTTTCTGGGTTTTTTTGATATAGCTTCTTGAACAAATGAAAAAAGTGATTAATTATAATCATTTGTGTGTATCTATCTATACTGTAGGTAGGTAGAAACACGCACATTAGGCACTTGTGAAAGAGCCCTCACGGAATAAATGTTATTATAATTAATCACCCTAGCAAGCTTGGTAACTGTCAAACTTGCTGAATTTGCTGAACTTGTATTAATTCAAGATTATCTTTGTTTAATATAAAAAATCTTAAAATTTATATGATGACCTGAAACTTCCAAGTCTAACAAATATACATAACAACTAAGAATTCAAAAGAGGGAAAATCACAGATTTTATTTCCTAAATGCATAAATAGAAAACAAATATGGGGTTGATTGTATTACAATCCTATTATTGTAGGTCCCTGGTATTACTTGTCCTGCTGTATTATATAAATCTTGCTTTAGTCTGTTGTTAGGTAGGTAAAGTGATGACATCATACTACATATATATAGGTGTAGTATGACTGCATTTGTGTATATAGACACAAATGCAGAAAAGTGTTTTATAAGGTGTTATAAATGCATGAGTGGTACAAATGGATAATTTTGGTCAGTAGGTGGTTGCTTGGCAATATGTGATATAGATAAGAACCATCAGAGGCCTAAGATGTAACTGTGTGCCAGTTTTGGCTGCTGCGCTCTTGATTGTGTAGGAGGAGGTCTCAGACCGAAATTGTTTTCAGTCAGTGAATGATTGTTGGAATAATACAGGATCTAAGCGTGCAGTCTCACACTGTTCTTCAGTGAGTAGTAACTTCACATTACTAAAAACACCATCTGACATATAGCTGGGAGAATAGCCTGAGCCCACTCTGCCATCTTTACAGTAAATGAGAAGCTAGCCACTGGTCTGGTTAGATTAGGCTCCCCAAAATGTAATAAAATTCTGTTGAAGTCACCAATTAACACTCATTAGTTCAAACTGCTCAAAAAGATGTAGTAATAGTGGCTTCAGAAGCAATGGTGTCAATATTTGCTTTTGAGTCCTGGCTAACCAGGATAACAAGTGTACTTTGAAGTGCTTCTTATATCCTGTTCATAACTGTCTTTTCAGACAGTTAAGTGAAACACTAAAGGGCTTTAATGACCCATTAGTGTTTAAAGCTGCAACTTCTAAGACAGTGATGAAAGTCCCTGTTAAACTTTTAGAGCATTTTTGCCTGGAGTACTTATAATGGCTTGTTAACCTACAGCTCATAAACAATTTAACTTTTAAAGTGTTTGTAAAGTACAGTTTATTTGAAAGTGTACTGTAACTGTAACGACAACAGAGAAAACAGAGGGGATGAAGATGAGATTGAAGATGATGATGCTCAGTCAGGGGAGTTACATCACTCTTGTTGGGTCCCTGTAAAAATTACAGGGTGGTGTTAGAAGAGGATAAAGGGACAACCTGGTAAATAGTTCAACCTTTTCCTTTTGACTGCATGCACATGCATGCACCGCTCCTCTCCGATGGATAGCTCTGGAGGTCCTCCCCTCTGCTTCCCCAACCTCAACTCCTCCTGCAGGCGGCTGCTGCGACCCACCTCCCAGACCGTTGTTCTCTACACTCTGCTGGCCTCCATCTCCCTGCTCACTGTGGTGCTCAACCTGCTTGTCGTCATCTCCATCTCCCACTTCAGACAGCTTAACACCTCGACCAACACCCTGCTCCTTTCCCTGGCTGTGTCTGACCTGCTGGTGGGGTTGCTGGTGATGCCCATCGAGGGCCTGTACTACATCGAGACGTGCTGGCTGCTGGGGAGGCTGATGTGTGCTCTCAGTCCTTATTTGTCTTACTGCCTTATCTCTGTCTCTCTGGGCAGCATGGTGCTCATATCTGTAGATCGCTATATAGCCATCTGTGACCCTCTGCTCTATTCCTCAAAGATCACAGTGAACAGAGTGAAGCTTTCAGTCTGTGTCTGCTGGGCCTGCTCTCTTCTCTACAATGGCTGCATTCTCATGGAGCACATAGGGTGGCCAGACAGGTTCAGCTCCTGTCACGGGGAGTGTGTGGTGTTCATCAGCCGCGCTTTGGGTACAATAGATCTCTTTTTCTCATTTCTCGGCCCATGTGCCTTAATGTTTGTTCTGTACATGAGGGTCTTTGTGGTTGCTGTTTCTCAGGTACGTATCATTCGGTCGCAGGCAGCTGTGAGAGCAGCTCCAGCTGCTAAAAAATCAGAGCTGAAGGCAGCCAGGACACTCGGGATTTTGATAGCTGTGTTTCTAATGTGCTTCTGCCCTTATTATTATCCTTCCTTTGCAGGTGACGACACCTCTATGAGCTTACCTTATTACGCTCTATTCTCGTGGATAATGCTGACAAATTCTTGTGTGAACCCTGTGATTTATGCTCTGTTCTACCCCTGGTTTAGAAGAGCTATCAGACTCATTGTCACCCTCAGAATACTGCAGCCTCACTCCAGAGATGTCAAGATCCTGTAGGCAGCAGTAAAACAAACCAGTCATTAGTCTTTTCTTAAAAGAATAATCAAAAACAACTATGCCACTGCTCCACAGAGATCCTTCACAGTGGCCTCACGATCAAACAATGTTCACCACACTTGCGTCTATTGGGGAAATAATACACATGCAAATACTAAGCTACAAATCATTCAAATGACTATAAGCTATATAATCTAAAGTCCATCTTGATGAATTCTGTCACTACCAGAATACTCACATTTTTAAAAACTGCATAGTTTACTGCAAAATATAACCACAAGTTGTACAAAAATATCACATACGTGAAGCCACATGCTGTGAATGCAATAATAGTAAATGCTAGATTACTGTGATGCAATATAATAAATGCATGCATGATTTTAAACAGGCTGATCAGCGGGCCTTTTCAGATAAACTATGTGTGTTTTACCCTCTGCAGTGGCAAATGCTGATTAATTATTCTCACTGTCATTCAGCATTTCACTGGAGCTTTTATGTACTTGTCCTTCCAGCTGTGTTTTTAAACAATAACTGATCTGCAGTGGTCTTTGTCTCTGCCACGTTTCATTTAAATAAACGTGAAAACAAACTGTGAAATACACCGTCCCCTCAAGAAATGGAGGGAAAAAGCGACACCAAAGTTCGTTCGTAGAACATCACACATCCAGATTGCTACCTGCAGACTTGCAACAAAGAAAGCCACTTCCTGGTGTCTGCATGAAGCAGGTCTGTGAAACTCAGCAGCTCGACAGTGGCTCAAAAATACAGACAAATCTAAACTGAAGTAATAGAGAATTCCCATCTGTGTGCCTAACTAATACGAGGCACTCTATCCCCCGTGAAAGAGAAGATAAGAATTTAATACACCAATGTTTGGTGTATGAGTCAGGGGAGAGAAAAAATTCAAATGTTGGATTTAATGGATAAATCAAGGCAAATACCATTTCAGCAAATATCAGTCCAGACCTGTGACTGAGTCATTTTTATCTGTAGGCATAAAAATGCTGAAGTGCTGCTTATTTCTACAAGAGCAAAGAAAAAATGATTTCTCTACATGACAGATAACACAGATACCTAAATAATAAACAAACACCCCCAATTTGTGTTTCACTGATCCACAGTATGTGGTGTTGCATATGAATGCAATTCACGGTGTTCATATTATTCTGTTCCTATAGCTAGTGCATCATCAACTGAGATGAATGCTCCCAAATAACCTGCTGGACTCCTTTTACTTTGTGCGCACTGCAGCTGAAATGAATTAAAGTAAAATCTAAGTTCAAAATTCCTGCTGTAAAACAGAATAAGTCAATACATTACAGCCTCCTGGAACATGGAAAACTTTGCACCAAAGTCCAGAAAAGGAAAATCTGCTACATCTCCCAGGAGATGAAATGGTCCTATACTCTGTTAACACCCTGGTGAAGAAAGCCCATCAACACCTCTACTGCATCAGTGACTTTAAACTTCTGCTTGTGTTGGAGGGGACTTTGGAATTTCTACATTTGCTCTATAGAGAGGACTCTTAGAGGGAGTACCAAACTGCACCCGATCAGACCTCTTGGCTCCTAGGGGGGTGGTCCACTCAGTCGAGAGGACCATCAAGTCCAACCTTCCTGATCTGCAGCACATTCAGTGCCATAAAAGGTTTTTACCCGCTTCCTGAGTTCTTATTTTTTGCATATTTGTCTCACTTACATGTTTCAGATCATCAAAGATCTATATCAAGTCCATTAGAGCAGATATGTCCATCTCTAGCATTGAGCACAGCATTCTCCCCTGCAACATCCTAATTGAAACATATTGATTGCTAGGGGAAGCCAATCAGAAGAAGACCAGTCGCTTTAAGGACAGGTTGACCCTAAAGAGAGAGTTGTCTTGGGCTGAAGGGCAGCACCAAGGCCCAGCATCATACAAATTAGGTCTTTTTTAAATTGTGAACTACTCTAGAATCATCCGGCAAAGCTACTCTGGAATTAACATCACAGCTCCAATTACAGTTTTGGAACATTCTGGTGTTTTTCATTGTTATATCAGTATCAACCCAGTCGAATTCCAAGGTGCGAAAGGTTTCGGAAGGACCACTTATAGATTAATATTAATATACAAAGTAAGTGGTTAATAGCACATTTCTGAAACTTTTCTCAAAGCTCAACTAAATTAAATCCCAGCTGAATATATATAGGAGTTGAGGTTGAGGAAGAAGGAGAGGTGATGAAAACAAAGACAAGAAGTCTCATCATTCATGTTTAAAAAAAGAAAAAGAAAAAAATGACGGTGTGTGTTTGAAGAAGATAAATGAAGACTCTCGAGCACAGTTGCAGGTCTTCCCTTTCTCCCCGATGGACGGCACTGGAGGTCCTCCCCTCTGCTTCCCTAACCTCAACTCCTCCTGCAGGCGGCTGCTGCGACCCACCTCCCAGGCCGCTCTTCTCTACACTCTGCTGGCTTCAGTCTCACTGCTTACTGTGGTGCTCAACCTGCTTGTGGTCGTCTCCATCTCCCACTTCAAGCAGCTCCACACCCCGACCAACGCCCTGCTCCTGTCCCTGGCCATGTCCGACCTGCTGGTGGGGTTGCTGGTGATGCCCATCGAGGGCCTGCGCTACATCGAGACGTGCTGGCTGCTGGGGAGGCTGATGTGTGCTCTCAGTCCTTATTTGTCTTACTGCCTTATCTCTGTCTCTCTGGGCAGCATGGTGCTCATATCTGTAGATCGCTATATAGCCATCTGTGACCCTCTGCTCTATTCCTCAAAGATCACAGTGAACAGAGTGAAGCTTTCAGTCTGTGTCTGCTGGGCCTGCTCTCTTCTCTACAATGGCTGCATTCTCATGGAGCACATAGGGTGGCCAGACAGGTTCAGCTCCTGTCACGGGGAGTGTGTTGTGTTCATCAGCCAAACTTCAGGAACAGTAGATTTCTTTTTGTCATTTCTTGGCCCCTGTGGCGTAATGTTTGTTCTGTACATGAGGGTGTTTGTGGTTGCTGTTTCTCAGGTGCGTGCCATTCAGTCGCAGGCAGCTGTGAGAGCAGCTCCAGCTGCTAAAAAATCAGAGCTGAAGGCAGCCAGGACACTCGGGATTTTGATAGCTGTGTTTGTAATGTGCTTCTGCCCTTATTATTATCCTTCCCTTGCAGGTGTGGACACCTTTCTGAGCTTGCCTTCGTACGCCATGGTGTGTTGGATCATGCTAATAAATGCTTGTGTGAACCCTGTGATTTATGTTCTGTTTTACCCCTGGTTTAGAAGAGCTATCAGATTCATTGTCAGCCTCAGAATACTGCAGCCTCACTCCAGAGACGTCAAAATCCTGTAGGCAGCGCAATACAACTTTCACCTAAATTTTCACCTTTAAATGTGGGTGTTCATCTGCCCAGCATCACTTTGTGTTTAGTACATAATGAGCAGAAGCGCAGACCCGCGCAGATAGTGACTCTGCATGCAGATCTCTTGTGCACCTGAAAATTGCAGGAATTAAATGCATGCTTTGCACTATATGACCTTTAATGTAACTCATCATAAATATGTGCTAAGTTGCAATAAAAGAGGTTAGTCAGCTTCTCTTAATGGCTTTTTTTGTCTGCATAATCCCTGTGACGGTATTAAAGTCTGCTTATGTTGTTGTCATTTATTGTCACACAGACTAACTGTAAAGGGCTCTTTCAGACTTTACTTTGCTGAATCAAAAACATTGTCATTGTATGAGAAATACCTGCAGCCGTCTTACTCTTTCAATCTGAAAATCTTCTCAACATGTTCAATATTATGTCTAACAAACCACATTTACAATCCTTGAAATAAAAACAGAAATACCCAAACTCGTATCACCCTGTGCTTTCTCAAGGATCCATACAACCTGCACACAGCAACAAACTAACTCATACCACAATACTTCCAGCACATGTCTGAGTGCTAACTATCAACATAAGTGAGTATTTAGAGGTTAAAGGTGGACGGCAGCATAGTAAACACATGGAACAGATTTTCTTACCAATGTGATGATTTGGCTTTTTAGTAGAGTTTCGTTGCACTTCTTATTTAGACAATAATATTAATAATAATAATAATAATAACAATAACAATGAACCTGTTAGGATCAATGTTCATATAGGGGGTTGGGAATCGCATCTGTAACCGGAAGGTCGCCGGTTCGATCCCTGGGCTCTCTGTCCTGGTCGTTGTGTCCTTGGGCAAGACACTTTACCCTACTTGCCTACTGGTGTTGGCCAGAGGGGCCGATGGCGCGATATGGCAGCCTCGCTTCTGTCAGTCTGCCCCAGGGCAGCTGTGGCTACAACTGTAGTTTACCTCCACCAGTGTGTGAATGTGAGAGTGAATGAATAGTGGTATTGTAAAGCGCTTTGGGTGCCTTGAAAAGCGCTATATAAATCCAATCCATTATTATTATATGTGAAATCTATTCTGCTGAAAAGGTTTCTGACTTCATTGTTGAAGCTTCTTGAACTCCAGGTCTGTGAGCATGTCATCTAACTATAATAGTAAACTCATATATTGCCTGTTTTAGACCCTATGGGACAGGAAACAGCAGGCTTTCTACACCCATCATGCACCAGCAGCATGTTCCCTGCTCAGTGCTGCATGACGTTTGACGATTAAAGCTATTCACAACAAATCAGTGCAAACAACCTGTAGAGGGCAGCAGTGGTCCTGTCTGCGGTTTATTCTGTTATATATTTTACCAGAAGAAGGAAAAAAAACTAGAAAAAAGAAAAAGGGCATGACCCCTGACTACTGATTCTTGGGCTTTCATGTTCTCCTATAATATTAACATTTATCTGATTGTATTTAAAAACAATAGTAATAATAATAATAATAATGTTGAAGACATGGTGTCTGTTTGGTGTTGCTGATTTAAAGGTAAAAATATCTAATGAGCATCATGTCAGTGCTAGCTAAAAGATAGTCTAAGCAGCTTGTCAGTTGGTAGATTGATAACCTCATTCAGTAAAATGTATGTGAAAGAACCTGCTATTTCTTTTGGTTTCGTTTGTATTCATATGAATAAAGTTTCAAAGTTAGTGTCTCCTGTGTCAAAGAGGTGAGCAGGATCAGTAACCAACGCTGCAAAGGTGTGACAGCCCCCACCCATATTTAGAATGGGCAGAGGCGTTAAGCATCACCTTTTTAATCACTTAATCACTAGTGTGTACATATATTTATATATACTTATATTTAGTCAGTTAACTGGAAATCTATTTTTTTCTTTTACTACATCTTATTAATATTTTGCTCTTTTCTATTTTTCTATTTATTTTTTATTTTTATTTATTTTTTCTTCTACTGTACCATTCTGCTGAGTGACTGTCTTCTGCTCGTCAAATACATTTCATTGCGATGTTGACCCTGTGCTAACTTGCATATGACAAATAAAACTGAAAACTGAAACTGAACTGATCACTGTTCTTTGCCTCATTAGGGCTATAGTACAAACAGATACATGACTGGAAATGTAAATACTGATAGATACAGTGCTGTGAAAACTGATTTATCCCCTTCCTGCTTTCTACTTAGTTGGGGGATTTTTTTTCTTGTAAAATGATGAATTAAATGTGATTAACCACTTTTTTTTTGGGAAAGCTGAGTTCAAATTCTTTAGTGACACCCAAGCCTGATTGGTACCAGACCAGCTGAATCAAGAAATCACTCAAATAAAGCCTGTCTGACAAAGTGAGGTAGGCTAAAACAACACATCATGCCACAATCTAAAGAAACAGATGAGAGACAAAGTCATTGATATCTTTCAGTCCACAGAAATGAGTTTGTGACTTCAGTGAACCACAGTGAGAGTCATTATCGTGAAAACTTGAAACAGCGGTAAAGCTTCCAAGAGGCTCGCTGAGCAAAATTACTCCCAGAGCGCATCAATGACTCATCCAGGAGGTCAGAACAAAACCTAGAACAACATCTAAAGAACTGCAGGTCTCATTCTCCATAGACGAAAATGAAATTCATCACACTAACACACAAACATGGTGGTGGTGTGAGGGTCTGTGGCTGATTTGCTGCTTCAGGATGACTTGCTGTAATTGATGCAACCATGAATTCTGCTCTCTGCCCCAAAATCCTGACCATCAGTTCATGCCCTGAAACTCACTTCAGCAGGTTATGCAGCAGGACGATGAAGTAAGTCCACCTCTGAATGGTTTAAAAAAACAAAATGAAGGGTTTGGAGTGACCTGCTGTGGCTGAAAAACCCTCCAGTGTGTCTGAATTACAACAATTCTGCAAAGAGTTTGTGACAAACTCCTCGATTGTCACAAATGTTTGATTGCAGTTCTTGCTGCCAGGGTTGGCCCAACCAATTATCAGCTTTAGGGGCAATTAATTTTCACACAAGTACGTTTTTCCCCCTCACTAAATTATAATTTGAAAACTGCATTTTTTTATTTACTTGGATTATCTTTGTGTAATTAGTATCCGATCTGTTTCAGAAAGATGCAAAAACTTTCTCACAGCGCTGTACCTGAACTGAGCGTTGCTGTATCTCCTCCCGCTCTGCAGAATTCCCAGTGAACTGTGCCCAGGTTGGCTCCAGCCCAGCAGCAATGATCCTCTCCATGAACACCGTGGTGCTGTTTGCGCCACAGCAGCTGGCTTGGGTGATTGAAAGGGATGGGCCGCTTTCACCAGATTTTATAGCCAGTAATTCCTTTTATCCACCAAGCTCAGATCTTCCCGCCAGTTGCTTCGTCATCCACATCAAATTAACCACATCTGTGTTACCTCTGTTCCCACAGGGACTGAACTTCCTCATTCCCAAACTGGAATGAGTTCAAAAAATATAAAGCCTTAAAGAGATTGTACTTGTATGACAAACCCTGACCCTCTGCTCAGTGAACTGGTATTTACTGTACTGGCACCGGAAATAAACGCAGTGCTGTATTTAAAGGATGTTGGATCCATTTAAGGAACATAAACAATAAGCTGCACATTGCCCTTGCTTTAATATGGATTTACAGTAATCACTAACTCCATTAAGATTGAGTGCAGGTTGCCTACTGTTAGGAAGGTTGGTGGTTCAATCCCCAGCTTGTTGAAGTATCCATGGACAAAAGGCTAAACCCTGAGTTGCCCTATTAGAGTGTGAATGTTAGATTTAAAGTGGTATTAAGAGAGTGCTCAAACAGAGTAAAAAAGATTATATAAGTACTGATTTATTTATAATTTCCTGTAATTATACTGTTTCCAGCCCTAAATTCAGTGCAGTCTTGTGGTTTAGCCAGCAGGGGGCACCAGCTTCTTGTCTTGCTCATGAACTATCTCCTCATGAATGCTGATCCTTCACGTCTTTCCAGTCCAGTTATGGTGTAAAATTCCAGAAAATATCAGAAAAAGCATATACCAGACACCAAGAAGAAAGTATTCAGGGTGTCTGGTGTGTAAAATAACACGATGATGGGGAGGCGTGATCTGCCGCCTTACTGCTTTTTAAGGAAAGGGAATCTTCATCCACAGCATTAACCAGGCATCAGATGATTGAGTAGGAGAATTCGATGCACATGTTATGAAATCAAAGACATAGGAGTTTGTGTCAGAGAGTCTATGCGAATGCAAGTTAGATGCGCACATATAACCCGGGAGGTCTAATGACACAATCAAAGGCAAATCCTAGAGGTTATGAAAACTGCAGCAGCCAGCTTCAGGGATGATTTCAGGATTATCTGACTATGTGCGCTCTACTTCCTGTGTAGGTGGAGAGACTACAGGTAGTACAGGAAGAGAACCAATGTGCTGGACACAGGAAGCAACCATAAACATCACAGAGGGTCCCAAGCAAGTTACATTTTTGAGTTTTTTTAATGATTTAAATAAACAGTTTAACTAGGAGTTTTCCGTAATGTAATTGAAGGTCTTGTTAACTTAAGCTGTCATTACACTGAATCCACCAAGCATCTAATTACACGCCCGCAGACTGCGTTACAACACCGCATGACAATCTCACGACTCATAGACATAAGATAAGTCAAACAAGGGCGCTGACATCAAACCGAGAGGGACGTTGGGAAAGGACATTTAAATCCTCAAAAACTCAGGCTGCGTCGGCCAAAGCACAAGTCAAATCCAAGGCCATCCGTCTGCTGTCAGAGGCTTTGGCTGAGCAGGTTTAAAGCAGAATTTAATGCTTCGTTTACTACCTCAGGATTATAAATAATCATAAATCACGGGTGCTTGGTGTACCTGTGTAAATTTTTCCAGGTACTCTCTGTAACTTGCTGTTGACAGATAGAAATGGAAACGTGTTGCTGGGCCAAACAGTTCAACACCGTCGTCCTGCCTACCAACACTGCTGATGTCAGTGGGATGGTTGGGAAGGTATCCTGCTTTCTGCCCGCTAAATAAAATCTAGGATTTTTTAAAATTTTCTAAGGCAATTATTTGGGTGAATGCTCTCAGGACAGCACCATCCTTAAATCGCACAGTGAATTTTGACTTTATCAAATTATTTTCCACTGTTGTGCATTAATGTCAGACACCTTTTCATTGCTGGACACAGGGAAGAACACTCTGTTTGGTTTAGGTGAGGGGAGCTACTGGAATAGAGCATGCAAAAGGCAGGAGTAGGATACATGATGCCTGCTCACACGTTCACACAATCCATCATCACAGAGTTTGCACTGAGGAGCTGGAAGGTCACAGACCTTCCAGAATTTCCAGTCGTCCAATTTGACTGGGTCTCGCATACACCTCTGTCTGCTGAGTCTTAAAAAGTTCAGGGTTGCAGTGAGTGTATAAATAAGACTCTTGTTACATTCTGATCCAGCCAGACCAACTCCACCCCCCTATTTTCATTCTTTAAACTGTACTAAGTTAACTTTGTCCTCTTTGCAGCTTTGTAAGGAAAGAAAATCTAACTTACATGCAAAAAAACCCAAAAAAACTCAGCGTATCACCTCAAAGTCTTGAACTATTCATGGCAACATGAAACAAATAACATTTCTATATTATATTTTCTATATTCTAATCCTGGTGGCGCGATTCATGCTATAATACCAGGCATCTGTGGGTGAAACTGCCTACGAACAAATAGACGGTTGGAACACAGCTTCGCTTTTTTCTTTGGTTTGTTTGCACAGCACGATACAGTCTTAGGGGTTCTGACAAAGATTAAAAAATGACTCAGAAGACTGATTATGGAGCTCAACGTGAAATCTCAGTATAGACTGTATTTTAAAGATGCAGCCAACGTAACATAGCCAAATGGTTTGTGTACGCAACATTCTGAAGCCTTAAAGGCCTTTATGCACAGAGCACGCTCCAAAAAACCCATGAAATTCTGAAGCGCTCAAATTTGTCGTGTAACCTACATACACGCTTAAAGAGTTTGGATTTTGCATAGCATTCATCTTAAAAAGGAAGAAAGAGAGATTCTGGGTTCATCATTTCATGGTTTAAAGCTGTATCACGGATGCTTTCGTACATATTCGTACATATTTTGAGACGTCAGTGGAGCAGTTTGAGCTCTTGTTGGCAGAGTTGGGACCAAATCTGAGGCGGCAAAGAAATAATTTCAGAGAGCCGACTGACCATAAGCAACATTTAGCTGTGTGTCTGAGGTGAAATAGGATTCTTTTACCAGTTTACTAAAATGTCAATGAATATCCAGTACCGCTTGATCCAAACAATAAATGCAGCAAATTTGTCCAGCAAATTATGCGTTTGGTGTGAACAAATGCATGTAGAAAAGGTGAGTACAGTGTTTGAACGCCTTTAATGTTAGTGTTTTGTAGACCCCCCTCCCAAATGAAAATTTTAAAGTAAACAGAAGCAGGGACAAACACCCTTCATCTATAAAGGGTTTGTCCAACAGAGGGCACTCTCCAATTTGCATATTGGTAACACAACCAATGTGGAAGTTGGTTGTGTGCTGGTTACCAGCACACAACCAGCTGATGGTGTAAATGAGTAAAAAGTAGCGAGGCGTAGCACGTTTTAGAGAAATCTGCATCTCTTTCACATGTCTGAAGGGGGAAAAATTGACCATCTATTGGAAAACTGTACTTTTAAAATCAATAAATATATCATTGATCCATTCGCTTCCGCTTTTCAGGGTCGCAGGGGGTGCTGGAGCCTATCCCAGATGTCATAGGGCGAGAGGCGGGGTACACCCTGGACAGTTTGCCAGTGTGTCGCAGGGCTAACACACAGGGACAGACCATTCGCACTCAATTCACACCTATAGGGAAATTAGGTTTTTCAATTAATCTATCCCCACAAAGTGCATGTCTTTTGATGTTGGGAGGAAGCCAGAGTACCCGGGGAGAACCAACACAAACACGAAAAGAACATGCAAACCTAGCCTGATGGTGGAATTGAACTCACCTTCTTGCTGTGATCCAACAGTGCTAACTGCCGTGTTGCCAATAATAAATAAATAAATAATAATAATTTATTGCTTTATTGGGGAAAGAAAACCACATATCGGCAACGTTCCCTCTAAGCTGCGCACTGCTGGCACGGTCTCTGCGCACAGAAAATCTGCATTGCGCACACAAAAAAAATCTAACCTGAATTGAAATTAAAATAAATACATTAACAATTCTATTTTGTAGTGTTAGTCAGTAAGTGACTGGCTGCTCCAGTATGGGATTAGAATGATGCCACCTCATCCCATAGTCCAGCCAATGATGCGATTCACATTCGTATATACGCAGCTAATCAGCATTGTTGACAGGCAATGACAGCGTCCTTATGTGCCGACACCAATGTTTTCGCTAGCAAAGTGGCGTGGTTGATGTGGAGTGAAGCCACCTCCAATGGTGTACAACCATTGGAGATGTGAGCAGGACAGACGGAACAATTGACAGAAAAAGTGTGGCCTTTATACCAGTTTTTAAATTGATGGGCCACGTAAAACCAGAGTTATGATAAAAGTGTGTGTTCGCTCAGACACATGAAAAATTACAGTGGGGCAAAAAAGTATTTAGTCAGCCACCGATTGTGCAAGTTCCCCCACCTAAAATGATGACAGAGGTCAGTAATTTGCACCAGAGGTACACTTCAACTGTGAGAGACAGAATGTGAAAAAAAAAATCCATGAATCCACATGGTAGGATTTGTAAAGAATTTATTCGTAAATCAGGGTGGAAAATAAGTATTTGGCCAATAACAAAAATACAACTCAATACTTTGTAACATAACCTTTGTTGGTAATAACAGAGGTCAAACGTTTACTATAGGTCTTTACCAGGTTTGCACACACAGTAGCTGGTATTTTGGCCCATTCCTCCATGCAGATCTTCTCGAGAGCAGTGATGTTTTGGGGCTGTCGCCGAGCAACACGGACTTTCAACTCCCGCCACAGATTTTCTATGGGGTTGAGGTCTGGAGACTGGCTAGGCCACTCCAGGACTTTCAAATGCTTCTTACGGAGCCACTCCTTTGTTGCCCGGGCGGTGTGTTTTGGATCATTGTCATGTTGGAAGACCCAGCCTCGTTTCATCTTCAAAGTTCTCACTGATGGAAGGAGGTTTTGGCTCAAAATCTCACGATACATGGCCCCATTCATTCTGTCCTTAACACGGATCAGTCGTCCTGTCCCCTTGGCAGAAAAAAAGTCCCATAGCATGATGTTTCCACCCCCATGCTTCACAGTAGGTATGGTGTTCTTGGGATGCAACTCAGTATTCTTCTTCCTCCAAACACGACGAGTTGAGTTTATACCAAAAAGTTCTACTTTGGTTTCATCTGACCACATGACATTCTCCCAATCCTCTGCTGTATCATCCATGTGCTCTCTGGCAAACTTCAGACGGGCCTGGACATGCACTGGCTTCAGCAGCGGAACACGTCTGGCACTGCGGGATTTGATTCCCTGCCGTTGTAGTGTGTTACTGATGGCGACCTTTGTTACTTTGGTCCCAGCTCTCTGCAGGTCATTCACCAGGTCCCCCCGTGTGGTTCTGGGATCTTTGCTCACCGTTCTCATGATCATTTTGACCCCACGGGATGAGATCTTGCGTGGAGCCCCAGATCGAGGGAGATTATCAGTGGTCTTGTATGTCTTCCATTTTCTGATGATTGCTCCCACAGTTGATTTTTTCACACCAAGCTGCTTGCCTATTGTAGATTCACTCTTCCCAGTCTGGTGCAGGTCTACAATACTTTTCCTGGTGTCCTTCGAAAGCTCTTTGGTCTTGGTCATGGCGGAGTTTGGAGTCTGACTGTTTGAGGCTGTGGACAGGTGTCTTTTATACAGATGATGAGTTCAAACAGGTGCCATTCATACAGGTAACGAGTGGGGGACAGAAAAGCTTCTTACAGAGGACGTTACAGGTCTGTGAGAGCCAGAGATTTTCCTTGTTTGAGGTGACCAAATACTTATTTTCCACCCTAATTTACGAATAAATTCTTTACAAATCCTACCATGTGAATTCATGGATTTTTTTTTCACATTCTGTCTCTCACAGTTGAAGTGTACCTCTGGTGCAAATTATTGACCTCTGTCATCATTTTAAGTGGGGGAACTTGCACAATCGGTGGCTGACTAAATACTTTTTTGCCCCACTGTAGAAGGAACATTGCATATCGGCAGCACTTTCCATCCTGCACTTCTGCACTCATGCTATGACCATTTACAGCACAATGTCCAAGTTAGTGCTTAGAGATTAATGAACAAAGACCAAGACAGAGGAAGCAGTTGAAGGGCCTCAAGTCTCATCAACATCAGCTCAGTAGCAGAGGACAGCAGTACTGCTCTGAACTGCAGCAGACACTGAAAACAGAGGAAGTGGTTTTTCCACAATTTGGGAGTACAATGGCACCGCTGTGTAGGCTCTCTCACTGCCTAATGCAAAGGGCGCCCTTTTTAATACTGAGCACAGGATGTCGAGAGAGACCATCAGCACTTCACAAGGACAGCTGGGGGGGAAAAGAGAGACTGCTGTCTGACTTCTGATTACTTTTGTAGGATAGGTGCTGTACCTGAACTCGTTCCTTCTGATTTTGTTCTGACAGAATAAAGACACCATTGCTTCAGTAATGGCAAGTGTGGCTGTGAAATTGTTCAGGCTCTAGCAAGCAGTGATTCTGCCACTGTGTCTCTAAATCAGCCACATTTCTCTGTTTGTTCAGTTATTTATGATTTAAAAATGTTTTGTTACCATTTCAAAAGTGGTTATAGTAAGAAGTTCTTAAAAGTACTACATAACTCAGAGAGGAGAGTTCACTTTGGGGCTTACACTCGATAAGAAATAGGTTTTTAATTCAACTCATGTGATGAGCTGAATATTTTAACCCAAACCTTTATACTATTTGGTTTGCCTGCTGTTTGAAAGCTGGACTAATTCACAATTTTACCTCTCAGTGATTCCTGAGATTAGGGACAAAACAGGTTTTAATTTTCTAAATTATATTTTTTAATTTTTCAAAAACATATTTACATATAATTGTTACACAAAGTTTTGGCTGTCTCACCATGTTTTGGTACAATCTCCCAGGTGTAACATTTTTTAATAATTTATGTTTTTGCTGGAGAAGTGCAAGGTTTTTGTCAACACCGTCAGACACAAAGAAATGCAGAAATATATATTTTAAATTAAGTTGTTTCAGCTATTTTGACTATTAGCAGCTTCTCTATTCTATTGTTTATGCACATATGTTTTCAAAGTAATTATACCACATTTAAAAGTAAATGACAGAGTAGTTTGGGCCCGGTAGCAGGATTCATACATCATCACTTAAAGAACAGCTCTCGGGGCACAGCTAGCTCAGTAGATGCCACATGATCGAAAGGTTGGGCGTTCAAATCCAACGAACGGAGGCTATCCTGGATTGGTAGCTGCCCACTGCATCACTGAGTGAATGGGTTAAATGCAGAGTACTAAGCATTTTCCTACAGGATTAATAATGTATACATAAACAATTAGATTCAAGATAAGGCAAATTTGATAATATTTGACACATCTGTGAAGCAGAAATATCAGTAAAATACACAGGAAGTAATATGACTGAAATATTAGTAAAAACAGCATTAGAAAAAGGGTCAACACCATCAGACAAAAATTCTGATGGTGTTGACATCTGATGGTGTTGACAAAATACCCTACTTCTCTTATAACACATGTTTTTCTGACAGAAGCCATCTTGTTTTTCATCATTTGCTTATGGCCTCAACAATCTACCTCAATGAGGCTGTTTTTACAAGAAAAAATAATTAAACCTTGGATTACATCGACTTTGGTGTTGACGCACTATGGTTGTGACACAGAGTTTTATCAGAAAGGTGTGCAATAAATGAAATAAAAACAAACAAATTATCACAGCAGTGACCTCATGGCATGTGTATCAAACAGGAAGTGGTAAAGGGGTCCTCAGAGTGTAAGCTACCCACAATAATTCCTGATTTATTTGTACATTTAAAAAAATCTGACGGTGTTGACACAAACTCTGGACACGATTTTAATCACTTAAAAAATATTTAAAAATACATTTTCAATTGCATATTTTGATATTATATAAGGTATTGACTTATATACTTAGTGACGAGAACATGTTTAATTTTACATTACTTTTATTTTTTTTTCTGTATTTTAATATTATCACACCTGCTTCTGGACAATGGATTTTTAAGGTACTGGTAATGTATTGTACCATTTAAAATAAATATATATTTATAAAAAATGCAAAATCATAGTTTTGTTGTATAAACATTGCCTTGGTTTGTCTTTTAGGCAGTTGGGTTAACACTTCTATGCATATTTTTAACCACATAATTGGGTTTTATCTGCCGGACATGTTTTGTCCCTTATCTCAAGAATCACTGCTCTAATATTTCAGCTGCAGGTCACCTGCCACATTGATTTTAGGCTCATTTGTCACAGCTAGCCTTTGTAGCTCTCACAAATAAAACAGCAACTTTCTTCAAAAAACAAAGAGAGAGGATATTTCTTTTGCTTTCAGGAGATTCAAATTCACATGTAGTTTTCTGGCAGGTAACATTGGTTAGGACTGTGCCACCTGTGCTAGTGGAAACAATAAGTTCTGAATTTCCGCCTAAGGCCAACTTGCAACGCACAATAAGCCATGACCCCCAAGAAAAAACCTTTTCTTATAGATAGCCCCTGGCCACTTGTACTGGATTTGACCTGCTTTTGGCTTCAGAACAACTTTAATTCTTCACTGCACAGATTGAACAACCTTCTGGAAATATTCATCAAAGAATGTGGTTTATACTCACATGATAGCATCACACCGTTGCTGCAGATTTCTCGGCTGTTCACTCATAATGCATAATGTTCATACGTAAGAGTCTCCTGTTCCGCCATGAGCCAAAGGTGGTCTGTTGGATTGAGATCTGGTGACTGTGGAGGTCATCTAAATACAGTGTACTCTTTATCATGTAGACAAAAAACAGAAAAAAGATTATTAGAGCTTTGTGACATGGTGTGTTATCCTACTGGAAGAAGCCATCAGAAGATGTAGTCCTAAAGTGATGGACATGATCAGCAGAAATAGTCACATACGCTGTAACTCTTAAACAACGCTCATTTGATGCTAAGGGCCCAAAATACCACCACTACTAATCTGAACTATTGATATAAGGCAGGATTTCATGTCTGACCCTACAATCTAAATGCTCACAGCAGAAATTCTCAGAGTCATCAGAAGAAATGTTCTTCTATTGTCAGATTTTGGTGAACATTTGTCAAATGTGGCCTTAGTGTCTTGTTCTTAGGTGACAGGAGTGGCAGAAGACCATACTGGGGGCTCTTTTGCAAACTAAGATGCTCTTCTGCATACTTTTCTTGTAACAATTGGTTATTTGAGTTACTGTTGCCTTCCTCAGTCTGAGGCATGCTGGCCTTTCTCCTCTGACCTCTGGCATCAACAAGGGACGCCAGAGGTCAGGGAACTGCTGCACCCTGGATATTTTCTCTTTTTCGAAACATACTTTGTAAACCCTAAAGGTAAAGGTTTTTGAAAACTCTAGTAAATCAGCAGTTTCTGAAGTATTCAGACCACCCTGTCTGGCACCAACAACCATGCCACGTTCAAAGTCACATAAATCACTTTTCTTTTCTTTTCTTTTCTTTTCTTTTCCATTATGATGTTCAGTTTGAACTTCAGTAGGTCATCTTAACCATGTCTACGTGTCTAAAATTGTTTCCATGTGATTGGCTCATTAGAGAGTCACATGGTACCTAGCAAGTGTTCAGTGAGTGGTTATAAATGGCAAAATAATCTATATATAATTTTTAAAATGTGCCATACACTACAACATGTGGACTTTTGAAACAATGTCCAAGTGTCAACAAGACATTTGCTTAACTCTCTTTCAAACCAAATGTAACAGGATGTTAGTTTCGATGGCTTTGAGGCCTCAGATGTCTTTTAGATCTTTAATCAAAAAAAAATTCCCCTGCGGTTTATATCTTTTTGCCATTTAATTTCTTGCATGCATTTTTAACATGTCTGAGCTGGAAACATATTTTCTTGATGGTCTAACCTTTCATGGATCAAGTTTTAAAATGTGACTCTTATGAAGTACTAAGAAAATCTTTGGGCTACAGATTTCTTTGGGCTACATTTGGCCATGACTAAGGGGAATTGACTCAAGACAGTCTGGCTACGGCCATATTGCTCTCTGATGAGGCGAAGGTACCAAAAGTAGCCCAGATTGGGCCAAATATGTCCACTATCTGGGCTGTATTCATAACAAGATTTGCTTGAGGTGTCATTTTGACAGCTCGGTGAATAAAGCCTGTTAAATTACTGTTAGCCTTACTGTGTAGCCTTGTTTATGCTTCATCCACAGCACATACCCGTCTAACTGTTTTAAACTGGTTAGTAGCTTGTGTCACCTGATATTTCTGAAAGAACACCATGCACACCACCACCATCAAATTATGCAAATTAATTTTTCCTTCAAATGTCATGTCATTCATGTCTGACGTCACTTTTGCGTAGGTTTATGGGATCTTTGGTTTTGTTGTCAGCCACCGGAGACCTTCTGATCAATTAACAATGATTCAGTGAGGTCAAATTCCCTTCACAGCCCAAAGAAAACAGACGACACCATTGTAAGCATCTTGGTGAATTTTATATAGCAGGTTATCGCTCTCTTTATAAAAGATTTCTTGGGTGGTGCCACAGAATCATGCTGATAGAGCCCTTCTTCACATATTGATCTCTATTTAGTAATTCTGTGCTCACATGATGAAGAGGGGAAAGCAATGACTGGAATGTGGAGTTTGGTTGAGCAGATTCCGACACATAAAGCAAACTGCATGCAGGCACTTGCCAGCATGTGCGTGCATGCATGCGTGCGCATCTAATCCTTCAAAAGGCTGGCAGTGACTGGCCCAAAAATCGGATGTTTTCTCATTCGAGCGTTTCCCAGACACACCTCTCTTTGCCTCCTCCTCCTGCCTTTTCTCCACTTCTATATACCGTCTGTCTGCCTGACATCCCCATAATTTACTTTATAGTTGTCGGTAAAGGGGGAAAGTGGAAAAAAAGATTTCAGAATATAGAAAAAGATAAAAGCTCCTTCTGCTGTTCCTCTCTCCTTCTTCTCCTCCTCCTCCTCCTCCTGCTGCTCCGTGACACACATGCCCACAGCCTTGGGGCAGTATAGTTAAGGAGGTATGTAAAGTTTGTCTTTTTTTAGGACCTGTAAGGGACAAAACCAGAGGTGGTCAGGAAAAAAAGTGAAAGCCAGAGTGAAGAAAAGGCAAAGATGGAACCTGAGAGGGGTAAAAAATGTCAGAAAAGGCTGTGAGCTGCAGGTGTGAGAGCTTCATATGTGCCTCTCACACACACAGACTAGTCCTGACAAAGAAATAGTGCTCATGGGGGTGAAGAGAAATCGACAGGAACTGGGGGCAGCTGAGATAAACCAGAGAGAGAGAGGCAGCAAAGGTATTAGGAGCTCATAAAAAGGCACTTAGAGCTGCAGTTAGGAAACTCACATTCATCACTCCCAGGTGAGCGAACATGCGCATTTTTTTCTTCCCCACCAGCAGCTGCTCCCGTTACCAGGAATTACAGAGACAGAATGACAAAAGATGTCACGATAACAACTGTGTGAGAAACAGAAGAGTGATGGGGAATGTGGGAGGATAATCTGATTTTAAAAAGTGACAGTTCAGCGTGTTATGTGTCTGAGAGAATCAAATTATAGAACCCACAGCAGCGGGGGGGAAACAGTCTGTCCAGTGAATTTAAATCTTAAAATAAAGAAGATGATGGCATCTGCTAAGGGAAAATGTGCCAGTGCCCAGGCGCTGCATAGCCTGCAATTTCTGGGCTGGGTGGCGGGGGTCAGTATAATCAGCTGTACAAACCATGTCTCTCAAATCCTTTACCCCGCCCATTAAATACAAGCCATTCTTGTTTGTCTCATTCACTCCAGCAGGACGCCTGTGAACAGGACGCATGTTCACTCTGTTTGGACTGGAACTTAAAACGACTGACTCTTTCCTTTCTTTTTTTTTCTCTTCTATTTTTTTTTTCAGGGCAGGATTTTAAATAAGCCACTTTCTATTGTTTCAACTCCCTTTGATGCTTTTCTAAGGATCACACACCCTGACAGAAAAGTTGGGACTGATTCAGAAAGCAGGAGGGGGGAAATCCAGAGAGACAGACAGACAGAGCTGTGCCCTGAAGCTTTCTGGGGAAGAAAGAGGAGACAGATAAAGAGTCAGAAATAATCTGAGGGAGAGAGAGAGAGAGAGAGAGAGGAGGGAGGGAAGAGCACAGCTGTTGTGCAAAGACGAGGAAAAAAATACAGATAAAAAAGGCGAGGAGGTACACAAGTGTGAAGGGCGAGGAAAGGAGACTGACAAGGACGACCAAGGCTGGAGAGAGGAAAAAGGGAGATAAATGCGAGAGTCAGCAAACAAAAAAGGGCCAGAGACCGAGGAGTAGGTCCAGGCCAAGGCCAAGAAAGATATAAAGAGGAGACAAAGTGAAGACAAAACTGAGACAAACAGCGACTAACAGACACCTGACATCACGGCCAACGGCAAGAATGGAAGAGCAGCGAGACGACAGGAGAGGCTAGAGAGAGAGAGCGTGCACGAGAACGAGCTGTGGTTTGACACGAGGAAGAGGAGTAGATTTCCTCATCATGATTTATTCAGCTGATTTCCCAAATTTAACCAACCTGTGCCAGAAGAGCAACTTCGTCCCAGGATAGAATGAAGAGAGGAGCTGAGAGATACCTATAAAATCTGCGGAAACCTCTTTCCTTATCCTCCACCTTCCTCTCCTCCTTCCTGGCTTTCTCTTTACATCAAGCTTTAAATCCGCCAACTTCCTCTTCCTCTGTCCTGACATCTCCTCTCCTTCCCCCCCTTCTCTCTATATCCTCACTATGTGGATACCAGCTGTGCTCCTATGGATGCTTAATATCAGCAATTTGTGCTCAGGACAAGACTATACAGACTATTACCAATCTGGAGACATGGGCACACAGGTAAGTATTTACACTTCACACCTCACAACATGATAATTATGTTAGTTTTTCTTACAATCGATTCCATACAGATGAACATTTTTGAGAAAAAGCTGAATGAACAAAGAATTGTAGATGCTTCCATGGATGGCACACAGATGTTATAGAAATAGTATTAAAGAACCATTAACCTATGTGCTTGATACGTAGACACAGACAGCAGATTGCCCAACTGTTGAGATTGTCCTCTGCACCGTCAGCACTGAAACATTATATGTGAGAATACGTTTTGTAAGGATTGCGTTATTTAAGCTGTATTTACTTAGGCAATCTCACAGATGTAATCTTTTTTACACAAGCAACATTTCCAACAATCACAGTGGTTTACACAATGGAGTCATCATAAAATCAATAAAATCCACATGGGGTATATAAACCTAACAACTTCCAGTTGTTCATTTTAAACTTGATTAAGCTTGATAGCATGTCCTTAATAAAAAAATAAAAATAAAAAAAAACACACAGCTAACCTGATGCCTTCCAACCAACAGTGACTTTTTGGGACATGTAACTTTTGCAGAACTTCAACTAGCTATTGTTGTAGCTGTCTCATATATGTCATCAAATTGTGAATATTAAATCTTCCAGCAATTGTTTTGCTCCTTCATGATGTGTTTTCACACTATAAGCTATTTAACAAAATGCAAGGAGCTCAGTGATGCCTTGCTTTAGCCTGAATTTTGTTATTGTGCAGAGTAGGAACATTACAGATAAGTAATGCAGTGAAAACCAAACATTTTGTCTAAATGGAGTTTGGAATAAGCTTTCAATAATGGCATCATGAGCATAACAATGGCCATTAAAATGTTCAACTGGAAAATAAATACAATTATGTTTTAGGGGAAAAACACAGTGTTCATTCTTGTGGTACACTGGCATACTTCAATAGCATAAAATACATACAGTCAAATGAAAAATAAAGTGCATAAGTGCTTTAAACCCAACATTCACACTAAAAAGGATATAGTGGGGCCACTTGGGGTTCAATATCTTGCCCAAAGATACTTTGACACGCAAGGATGCACACCTGAACCACCGGAGATTAAGCCACTGACCTTCTGAGATGAAAACCCACTCTACCTCTTGAGCCACAGTCATCCCATTAATAATAATTATGTTATGTTTGTCACTATGTCACAATCCTGGGACGTCACAGGAAATTCAACTTGAGCATGGTGGCGGAAGAGTTATGATTTGTGCTTATTTTGCAGACACAGGACCTGGATACCTTCCAGTCATTTAGTCAACCATGTATTCCTCTGTATACCAAAGTATTCTGCAGTTGAATGTGAATCTGTCCAACAGCCAAAGCTTGGTTTTAGTGGTCAAACAAACTGAATCATGTAAGACAGACCTTCCCAAAGTGTGGGGCCCGCCCCCTAAGGGGGGCGCAGAGCCATTGCAGGGGGGGGTGGGGGGGGGGGGGTGTGGTATGCCAAGGGGGGGGACAATGCTCGGACACTGCTAGCACCACACAAACGCAAAGCAGGAGATAAAGCATAGCTGAATATGTTTCCAAACCAACTTCATTCTAAGCCAAAGACTAGAAAATATGGTGAAGCATATTTTTCCCTTTGGGTTCACCTGCACAAGTGCCAAGGTAGGTCTCTGCTGCATGATTGGTTTTCCCTTTTACCCTAACTCACAAACACTTGTTGTAATGATTAATTACTCCTGACATTTTGGAGATGTTAGCTCTTTATACAGTAAAGTTACAGTGGGATACAGATAATATGAGGCTGATCCTGCCACAATTTGTTCCCCCTGTCTAAATCACGGACAAACAGTATCCTACAGCTGTTTATGTTTTTAAACCCATTTTGCACAGAGAGGCATTTTTTGAAAAATGTATTGATAGTAATGTTGAATATTATTACACAGGAAAAAAACAACTGCATGTAAAATAATTACACCGTGATGCCTCTGCCTTTCTAAATAGAGGGACAGTAACTTCATGTGTAAAACCTGAAGATAGATTAACAGTATTTTGTTTCTGACTATCTGCCATTCTGCAATTCATCTCATGTAAACAATAACGTGGCACAGCGTGATGTTGTGTGACAAACTCTGTATTGCTCGTCCACACGTAAACGCAAAAAGGGAGTTTTAAAAAATCTCAGTTTTCGGTGATTTGGAACGCCGTTTACGTGTGGACGAAACAGCTGCGTTTTCCAAAACACCCGTGTAGGTGTGGACGTAGCGTAAAAGAGTTAGTAGTGTATTTCCTTACTACCTGTAATTTATTGCAGATTACTCGTATTTGCTTAATTGTTTACTAAACAAAGGGGGGCCAAGCAAAAAAAGTTTGGGAACCATTGATGTAAGAGGACAATGAGCCCAAATAGAGCAGTGACTATAATAAAATGGCTAAAAATAAATTAAAATAAAATAAAAACAATAAAATGCTTTAGTCCAGTTAAAGTCCAGGCCTCAACCTAAAAAAAATTGTGTGGGAGATGAAGCAAGTAGCGTAAAAACAAATGTCCACAAACCTCAATATATGGGGCACTATAAAGAGAATTCCTCCACAAAAATGCATGTGATTGATAGTCATAGAGAAAACAATTGCTTCCAGTTACTGCTGGCAAAGTTTCTTCTACAAGCTACTGAGGTTCGACTCCACTGAACGGCTACCCTGAGGTACCCCTGAGCAAGGTGCCGTCCCTACACGCTGCTCCCCGGGTGCTGCATTGGTGGCTGCCCACTGCTTCACTGGGTGAATGGGTTAAATGCAGAGGAACTATTTCCCTATGGGGACTAACACGCACACTTTACTTTACTTTACTTTACTGAGTCATGGAATATATTTAGTTTCCCACCAGATTGTATCATGTGAATCAAATTTGGTAGATTTATCAGAACCTAAAGAAAGTGGCATCATTTTTGTATACTATGTAAACAAAAAAAAGTGTAATGCACTTAAGATTAAAGAAAACACCATCTTCTTAGGTGCTTGAATGCAAATGCATACTCCAAAACTAACAGTAGTCAAGTGCAAACAGTTTTTCTTTCAGTGAAAACTTAAAACATGAAGATTCCTCACCATAGAGCTGGCTGCACACAAGATGGTATCATCTGCATAGAAGTGAACATTTGATGTTCCTTTGTAAAATGTTTAGATTGTGTGATATTATCAGATAATTTATATTGTATAACAATATAACTATTATATTTAATTAATAAGTTATATTGTAATATAACTTATTAATGTATAACATTAACAGCTGGGGGCCAAGTATTGATCCCTGTGGGACACCTAAATCCTTCAAAAGCTTAAAACACAAATTATAAGAAACTTTAAGAACCAGTTATAAGAAGAATCCTTGCAGCCTCTAGAAAGCAACTTATTAATAAATCATACAAATAGTATGATCACAGAAACATGGAGTAGATTTCTAAATATAGAGGTTATCATTTGCTTTTCATTACACAAAATTAGAAGATATGCATTTATATAATGCATTTGTTTTACACAACTTTTTTGTTTTGTTTTGTAAAGCAACTGCTTGTTTCTGTGATGTTATTAAGTTATGACTAAAGAAAGAAAAAAACAAAAGTCAGCATGGTTTTGAAAGTTTACCTGACAACAAAGGCTGTTTACGAGCCAGCCAGGAAATGGTTCGGTGTTTGGTTTCCTGCTCTAGGAAAGTAGACCTCATTTAGTGGAAGCTGCTCGGTGCATAAGTGAAAAACTTCAGACTTATCAAAAACATCTATGACAACAATGAGTCATAGTGCTTTTCACGCTTAAGATAGAGGACTTGTTTTTCTTCTGAGCACTTTTTCCATACGTGTATGTATCTTTTTTAAACTCTGTTTAAGTCACAATAACTTCAGACTTAATGTGGTTGTAATACTACTACTACTACTACTACTACTACTACTACTACAGCTACTAACAACAACAGCAATAATAATAAGAGTGAGAAATGAATGGGTGTGTGCACATGTGTGTGTCTATATGCCAGCAATGCCTGATGTTAGACACAATGGATGCAAGATCAGTCAATTATGACTTCACGGTCCCTTAGCGATTACCTCATGTTATGTGATCAACTAACAATGCAAGAGAGGAGGAAGAGCAGGAGAAAAAGGGCAAAATGAGAGAGAAAAGTCTGTCATCTGCTCTGTAATGAGAAGTACAGCGCTAAACAATTCTACAGTAAATATACCACAAACTTTTCTTTCTACTGGTTTTAAATAGCAACCTAGGTTGGTCAAAAGATTAATAGGAAATCAAAAGATCCTTGAATTAATTCCGTACAAACAGGGCAAGTATGTTCTTTTCTGTTCTGCTGAAGTTGATCAACTATATTTTTAGAAATGCACTCAGCTCTATTTTATAGTTTATAAATGTGCAAAATGGCTGTCAGATAGATTTATATCACCTGACAGCTATTTCCATCCAAAACAAAAGTTACACGTGTGGCACAGCTCAGGGGATGACGGAGTGCAAAGGAGTCTCATGTGTAAAAACAGCTGTCTACAGGCCTTTAGAGACTGGGGAGAAACACAGACAAACAACTGTCTGAAAGAACATTAAAAAAGTTGCTGGGATTAAAGGTTCTGGGTTCACTGAGGTGGAAACAAGACCAGTGTTGGTTCTTTTAACTTAGGTATCTCAAAAGCAGATATGGTCTAAAAACAGCATCTCTTATTTCCAGTAGTGGCACCATGAAGTTGTCATGGATCATCAAGCTGGAGCTTCGTGTATACAGATTTTTATGCAGTTTTGTTTTTACACTAAATTCAGAATTCCATATTTATAGTAACAGGTGGACATAAAAAACTGCTATGAAGGGGAGGTTAATAATGACAGTAAAGTATGTTGATATTTGTTAAGACGGATGGAGGGAAATGAAAAAGGAGGGGGGAGGCAGACAGAAAGAGATAAATGGAAATAGTGATAACACTGCAGAGATCCAGTTTCTGTTTAGGCAGTGCCAGCTGTGCCAGTCTGCTCTCTCTCAGCCTGGGAAATTAAACAACCCACCCATGTTCCCAGGAAGACTTCAAATGTGACACTCAAAGACCAACTCCCTGCTGACATTTAGTCAGATAATACAGCAGCGTCTATTAGTCCGTTAATCTCTCATCTTTCATCTACTCTATTAAAACAGAAGAGAGTCGTTTATCATGATGGCGGGAAAATCATTAAGGGAATGACTCACAGCTGGAAGGGTTTATAGAGTGATATCTGCTTTAAACTGATTTACTGTATGGATCTCATCCACCACATTGAATAATCTCCATTACGTTTGTCTATTTAAGGAGGCCCAGTGTTGTCCTAGAGTAAACTCCAAAAGCTCTTACATAGGAGGCTTCAATGGAAGCTGACCTGTTATGCTCATTTCCAGCTCTGTCTTTTGTTTTTAGATTATAGTAGAGTAACTCTGGATGATTCATACAGTACTACGCAAAACCATTGAGTCACCCCTCAATTCTTTATATTTTCCTTCTAAGCAGCCAGACTTTCTTGTAGTTTTTTTAAAGTGCCATTGAGCTATAGTTATCCAGGATTTCTGAAGTTCTTTCAAAGTTTTTCTTTGGACATTGGCTGCTTTTTCACTTATTGTCTGTGTACCTGCTAATTTTCAGATGAATGTTTTTTGTTTGTTAAGCCAGTTGAGACTGACCTATGAATCATTCAAGCATAAAAAGGCTCCTAACTGAAGGGATTAAGCAGTGTTTTGTCTGCACATAAAAGACAACTTAGCAAAGAACCACTTTTAAATTGTATCTTTAGGCACTTTATTACCAGCAGCTGTCACAAAAACACAAAACTTGTTCTCATTTTTGTAGCCAAATCTATGAAAAATGCCAAAGATGACACAGTTTGACAGGCATAAAATGGCTCTTTAGCACGATGTGCAATGTCTTGAAACAACTAGGGGAAACTATACAAGTGGAGGAAAAAAGAAGTGCCAGGCTTAAAACCTATCTACAGCAGATGAACCATATCTGAAAGTCATGTCCTTAAGAAATATGAAGGAAAGCAATCAAAGACCTGACACAGGACCTAAGAGATGCATCTGGACCTTCAGTTGATCCATCTTCTGTTCACTGAAGCTTCATCAGAAATAATCTCAGTGGAAGGGTGGCTGTCAAGAAGGCTTAAGGTGGAGAAACAGGGAGGAAAGGCTTAGGTATGCCACATTATACAAGAACTGGAGTGAAAACAGGGGGCAACACATGTGGTGGAGTGATGAATCCAAATGTTAAAGGTTTCATTCAAATCATAACTGATATGTTGGAGGTTAGGAGAGAGGTAGGACGGTGAGTGCCCATCTATAAAACACGGTGGAGCCTCTGTCATGGTTTTGCTGCATTTCAACCACTTGTTTTGGGGACTATCAAAAGTGATGGAATCTTGTATGCAAAAAAAGTGCCATCAGATTTAGATCCACCATGCAATACCTTAATTTTTCAGCAAGACAATGAAAAACCCACTCCCAGTGCAGTAAAACCATACCTGGATACATAAAACACACAGTGGAACACTATCAGTTATGGATTGGCCTCCCCAGAGCCCGGACCTCAACACTGTTGAAGCAGTGTGGGATCATGTTGACAGAGAACAGAACAAAAGGCAGAAACATCCAAAGAAGAGCTTTGGATGTCTTTCAAGAAGCCAGGAGAACTATTCCTGAAGACTACTTATAGAAATTAGAAGAGTGTGCCTTTATTATTCAACACACTCTGAACTCTCTTAAGTTCAGACTGTGTTGAAGAATAAAGGTGGTCATACTAAATATTGACTTTCAAGCTTGTTAGAATTGCACAAACTCTGTTGTTATTTCAATAAATCGCTGCACCTATTTCCCAATTTCCTAGCAAAATACAAAGAAATGAAGGTGACTCAAGACTTTTACATAGTGCTATATATACTGTGTATTTATTTGTAGACTTATGTATACCCTATGTGTATTCTCAAATTAAGTTTTCCTGCTTTGGATTTTTTTTCTTTTTTTTTTTGTCATTAAAAAATAGCAGTGTGTGCAGGTGAAGAGAGGACATGCATGCTCTTAACTAACAGTAGCCAAAAACAACATGTTACAACACATTGGCAGCTGAGGTATTCACTGTTTACCCAGAACAAACCAGCAAACTCCATGCTGTAAATTCCACTGTATCAAACCATTTTTCACCAAAAATACACAACTAAATCGTTCTGAAGCCAAACTATAAAAAGAGTGTTTTTAAATAATTTCTATTTTATTACACAACCAAAACACCCTCTTAACTGCAAGATTTGTGACGTTTGTTTATCATCTTTTAGGTTCATTTTCTGTCTACATAACTCTTTTTACTCTTTGTGCTGACTACATATGTAAAAAGTATAATTTCTCTATTCTTCTTTCCCCCCCATGCTCTGTTGCAGTCAAATGACCAGCTCAGTTTGGAGACAATAAAAAGTGTGGATGACCTTCTACAGTTCCTATACCCTGAATACAGTGTGATTCAGCAGTGCCTAAAGAAGAGGTCATGGCACAGCTCTTCATCCCCCTCTTCATCATCTTTATCCACATCTTCAATGAGCCCTTTACTCAACGCTAACAATCAGGACATGTGGGTTCCGATGAGGGAGGAGGCTCTTTACAAAGTTGATGACACTTGGCGAGGTAAACACTGATGGCTTGCACAGAGGTAGTCTGTTTATTATTATTTCTTCAGAATCATTAGATTTGTGGAAGTCAAGACAGTGTTATTGCTGCTAATGTCAGCCTTTCAATCACAGCAGTCTGAAATACTTGAACAGACTGGCAAAGTGGAAAAAATGTAGCAGTGACATAACCACACAATTGTGTTTTTTAAGGACTAACAGATGGATTTCATTGTACTGGAGACAGAAAAAGTAGCTGGTATTGCAGAGAATGAGCATTTCCTCTCCCTAAAACCTCTAATAAACAGAAAAACGAAGAAAGGGGGAAACAAACAGAATCTACCTATAATTACCAGCATACAATGGAAATTACTGTTGTGTTCACTGAGCAGCTGTATGTCAAAAATGTGCTTCTGCAGAAACAAATTGTGGCGAGAATTATCCCAAATGTGGTTTCTGAATCCTCAGGTGGGTGTTTATACACTCATGTGGAAAAATATGTGAACAACAACACGTGAAATATTTCACTATCTCAAAAAAAAAAAAACAACCCACATGCAGAAGCAGTATGTAAAACCCTGAATACACCCTTACCGCTTCCATAAGAATTAAAAGGGGAAGTAGCAGCCAGGCACTGCTAATCAAGTGCACATGATTAACTGATCATCAGCAAGTGTGACCACCTCTAGAGAAAAGCTGAAATTTTGGAAGTTTGCTTATCTGCCGCATTCAGGTGTGTGTTCACACAATGCCAGGGAAGAAAGACATCAGCAATGATCTTTAGAGAGGCAATTGTTGCTACCCATCAGTCTGGAAAGGGATGCAAAGCCATTTCCAAACAATTTACAGTGAGAAAGATTACTCACCAGTGGAAAACATTCAAGACAGCCTCCACTCATCCAAAGAATTGATGCCTCAAGGTCAGACCATGCAATGCCTAGAGTGAAAAAAACACACCTCAGACTCTACAGGTCTCAGTTAGCATGTTCAATATTAAAGATACAGTACAATTATGTATGATGTGTTTGAAACTGTTTTAAGGAGAAGGCCTCTTCTCTCTGAAAAAACATGGCAGCATGGCTTAGGTTTGCAAAGTTGCATCTGAACAAATCAGAAGACTTCTGTGCTTTGGACAGACAAGACCAAAGTGATAGACAGAAAACCCAGCATATCAGCACAAACACCTCATACTGACTGTCAAGAACGGAGGTGGAGGTGTGATGGTTTAGGCTTGTTTTGCAGCCAAAGGACCTCGCACCCTGCAGTCACTGAGTCAACCATCAACTCCTCTGTAAAGTGTTCTAGAGTCAAATGTGAAGCCATTGTCCCACACCTAAAGCTTGGCCCAAACCAGATGATGTAAGGGGCAGTGATCCCCAAGCATAGCAGCAAGTCAACAACAGAATGACAGAGAAAGAAAATAATCAAGGCGTTGTAACGACCCAGTTAAAGTCCAGACCTCAGCTTCACTGAAATGCTGTGCTGGGAACTTAAGAGAGCTGAATTCCCGCAAACCTCAATGAAATGTAGCACCACTGTAAAGAAGCGTGGGTCCAAATTCCTCCATAATGATGTAACCGACTAATAAAGCCATACAGAATACCGTTGCTTGAAGTGAATGTTGCTAAAGGTGGATCTTTAAGCTATAAGCATCTCAGATTGTGTTTAAGTAATTTTAGAATTAAACTGAAGGTGTGGTTCAAAGATGTCTGGTGTGGCCTTCACAGAGGGGTGCAGTTCCTGTTGTCATGCATTGTTGGCTGTATTTTCAGTCATCCTGGAGGAGATCCAACGAACCTCGTGCCAGCCCAGAGAGGTGTGCATTGAAGTCGCTAAAGAATACCCAGAATCCACCAGTCAATTCTACCTCCCTCATTGTGTGGCACTGCATCGTTGCAGTGGATGCTGCAACAACGAAGCTTTTTACTGCACAAATACAAGTTACGCTCTTGTGAACAAGACGGTAAGCCATGCACCCGGAGTCTCTATTTTACCTCCTTGTATCTAACATCTTGTTATGGTTGCCCTGAGAGGCCAAACAGACTGCAACTTAAGAAAACACCAGCAATAAGAAAAATGCTGCAAAAGCACACAAAACACAATGGAAATAGGAAAAACGACAACAGAAAAATAGGAAAAAACAAAACAGAAATAGGGAAAAACAACAAGGGAAATAGGAAAAAATATAAGGGAAGTGTTTCTGGGGGGACAATAACCATTGACGGACCAGTTCCAGGAACCCAAAACATGGTAGGCGTGTTTTATCATGATTCATATAATACTGATGACAGATTTTTGGGTTAATGGTTAGGTTAACACACTTACCTCTCATCTTTTCTTTCCTCACAAAACCGATAAATCCTCCACTTTTTTAAGTGTCTCCCAGCACAATACTTAACATATTTTGGTTCCTACAACTGGTCTGTCGGGTTATTGTCTCCCCAGAAACACTTCCTTTGTACTTTTGGAAATCAGCTTTTTTTTCCTATTTCTGTTTTAGTTTTTCCTATTTCCGTTGTCATTTTTCCTATTTTGTGTTTTGTGTGCTTTTGCAGCGTTTTTCTTATTGCTGGTGTTTTCTTAAGTTGCAGGCCGTTTGGCCTCTCAGGGCCACCGTATCTTGTACACTCTTCAGCGCTTGAATTATTTAACACTCTGCTCCAGATTTTATGCTCTTGCGCCACAAACTGCATCAGGAAAGAGGACAGAAACCAATCTGCCCATTTATGTAACCAGCTTGTCTGTATCACAACACACCCTACTCCAGTGGGACAGCCTTTGGCTGCAAATGGACATGATGTTAAGACAATATACACAGTTGAGTCACGCACAGTTGCACAATCTTACAACAATTACATCAGCATCTAAACATCAGCAGTACTGCAGCAGAAGAACAGGAAAGAAAAGAACAAACACTAATTCCTTCCACAATGCAGATTTTTATGCACACATGCACGTCTAACTTTCTTCTTCCCACTCCTAGCTGATGGAACGATCCCAGTCCAGGTTGGATTACACTGCTGTCACGGTAACCTTCATCAACCACACTTCATGCGATTGCCTCCCCAAGCGGCCACTCCGCTCCATCATCAGACGAGCAGCAACAGATCGCCTGTGAGTTGGAGTGATAGGTGAAGAGTGACGTGTGGGTGCCTTTACAGCCATTCATGACTCACTCTTTTGTGTATCCATGCATTTATAATATAGCGTGAGTGCGTGTCTGTGTTTTGATAGGTGCTCTCCTCCTGAACGTGCCTGTGCCTCGGGCTTATGGGATCCAGCAAACTGTGTGTGCGTCTCTGCAGACACGATAAACTACCCTGAGAGAGAGGCAGGTAAGCATGCATGAGTCATGTTGGTCAAATTAGTCATTTTCTACTCATGCTGATGCATATTCAGTCTAGTCCATCAGTGGTTCTCAAGCATGTGGTTGACACCCACTATAGACAAAACTGACAATTACAGTTTTTCCACTGATGTGGCGCAGATGGCCAATCTAGAACTAGCTCCACCCTTTTGCACTGAAAAAAGACTAGCACCAGAGCCAAGGAGACCACTACCCCAACTTCTCCTAATGACGCAACATAATAATTGGTTCTGAATCCTCTTGAGCCCCTGGTACTCAAAAGGCACCAACACAGAATGGGATCTGCATTGGTACCAGAACTACAATGGTGGAAAAAGAGTCATAGAAGAGTAAACTTTTTGGCAAATGAAACCAAAGTGGTAAATCCAGTGAACAAGGCTGACTTATGTTCCAAATAAAGCCTTTAAATGAGGATGTCAAAGTTTGAGCGTCATTTTGATGACATGAAAAACAGAGATTAATTCATGGGTCAAAATCTCACTGCAGAGTTTGATATTTTTGTCTGACCCACCCTTTCTGCAGTACGGACTACGGAGCCCCGCAGGGGACATGGGAGGAAAAAAAATTAAGACGGACTTTTGCGAGATCTCGCAAAACTTTTGTGAGATCTCGCAAAACAAACTCGGGATCTCGCAAAACAAACTCGGGATCTCGCAAAACTTTTGTGAGATCTCGCAAAAGTTTTAGCCGCATTCTTCCCGTTAGCTCGAAGCTAACGGGAGGTCTAGACCTACTACAGCCGGGAGGAACCCTGCTTTCCCGGCACATCGTGCCTCGACCTCCCGGTCGGCTTCGAGCCGGCGTCCGAAGAATGCGGCTAGTTTTGCGAGATCTCGCAAAAGTTTTGCGAGATCCCGAGTTTCTTTTGCGAGATCTCGCAAAAGTTTTGCGAGATCCCGAGATAGTTTTGCGAGATCTCGCAAAAGTCCGTCTCAATTTTTTTTCTCCCATGTCCCCTGTGGGGCTCCGTAATGGACAGCACGGACACTCCAACGTGTTAGAAATAGTGTTGTTTTTTTAAACTCAGGCATGTCCTTTAAACAAGACATGTCCTTTTAATTGGGTCACGGCTCTGAAGTGGAATGCACAATAGTACAAAAAACTTCCACTGAGCACGTTTTGGGATGTGAACCAAAAAAAAAAAACTGAGTAACAACACCCAGATGATGATGATGATGATGGTGATGATGATGGCGTTTGGGTGGCAAATCTTTCCCTGAGGTACTGCCTATTCATTTGTAGCAGGAATGTTTTTGTGCCGTTTTACTTGTACAATCATGTAGTGAACTACAGTTCCTACCACTCTTTTTTACATTAAAGTAACCTCTCTTGACATATATTATTGTTTATCATTTTCATAGCTGTTCATCTGATCTATACTGAGAGGTCCGTCTTTGAACTATTGTTTCCACAGGCAACATTAGTATAAGTGTAAACCAAAAACTATTCTCTTCTTTGGATTTACCACAGGTATGTGTCCTAAGAAAAGAAAATGCCAGTCTCTCTGCAACTTAACCACAGTTCCTGTAGCTGCCTGCCAAACTGACAGCCATGAAAGCACTAAACTTTGGGAGGCTGCAAACATAATACTATCATGCTAACAGGCTGATGTTTAGCTGACATATCATGAAGTCAAATCTTAGTTCAAGGTACAGCTGCAGGGAATCTTTTGTACTGGACAGATTAAAATGTTGACCTGAATGTAATCAGGAGGCCATCAAAGGCATTAGATTTCATCCTCTGGGGAACTTGAACATCTAACCCTAACCCATATTTCATGACAATCCATCAAATGTCTGTATAGATGAGCTAGTTTTAGTTGCTCCCTTATTCGTAAGGGATCGCCACAGTGGGCAGTGCCAAACACCGGATGGCCTTCCTGAAACAACATTAAAGGAATCTGTTTCTCTTCCTGGGAAAATGCCAACCTCACAGTTACAGTGTTTCATCCTCTGGGGATCATGACTCTGCACAATATTTCATAAATCTGAAAAAGAAAAAAAACCCTGACAGAATACAATTTTTCACTTTTTTATGTTTTCCAGAAGTGCTGGACTCTGGCCTTCTGGCTCTCTGTGGGCCCAATCGGGTTCTGGAAGAGTCCACATGTGAATGCATCTGTCAAAATGGACTCACTGAAGCCAGCTGTGATCCAGGCTGGAAACTGGACCACAACACTTGTGAGCAAGGGTTTCATTTATTGTATTTAAATATGTTTTGGCTGCGTTGTGCAAAATGGTAATGTGCAGCTCTTGAGAATTAAGTTTTCCTCAAGCCTTTGGATTCACTGTGAGCAGTTTACAATAAATGCGCCATGAAGCCATCACTCTGACAGTAAATGAGCAAGCTCGAGAGACAAAAATACACAGATACAGGGAAGTTTGGGGAAGATAGCTTCATGCAAATGTCTTACAAGTAGAAACACGACCATCAAATACTTAGCCCGACAGTGCTGTCAGGCATGTGTGACACAATATATGATAAAGTTTCATTTTGATTCATAAAATCCCTCTCCCTCTTCGGTTTTCTCGGTGATCTTCTCTCAGGTGAATGCCAGTGCGAAGGTCAGGGCGAGGGGAAGTCATGCCCTGCTGGCCAGAGGTGGGATGATGATCTCTGCGGCTGTGTGTGCGCTGCAGAATGTCCCGGACACCAGCCTCTGAACCCAGATACTTGTCTGTGTCAGTGCAGAGAGAGTCATGAGTCGTGCATGCGGCAGGGCAAGAAGTTCAACCCAAACACCTGCAGGTAGGTGTAAAAAGCAGTCAGAAGTCCACTCCTGCTACTGGCTTTGAGCCAAAGTGACTGTTTGGTTTGTTCATCTCAGGTATCCACACTGTGGGCGTCTGCCAACTAAACTCAAGAGAACCTTATCTGATCAAAGAAAATATTTAACCACAGACAAATTTAATTAAAGACATTAATTAGGTTTTTAATTATATCTGTTAATAGTTGATTGTTGTATTTAAAAAACCTGAATCCACCACTAATCACAGATGTCTTACACCTCCACTGGCATCAGACTACTTTCTGTTCTGTCACTGTCTCTATGTGACATAAAATACCCTCCTCTTGGTTTAAAATCACAATCCAACATGCAACCACCAATAAAGTGTACTTACGCACACTAAAAGCAGTATCCAAGTCTGGTTGCTATGCATGTGTCATCCAAACAATTCACTGGAATTAGTAATTCCTCTTCTTAGTTCCAATGTAAAAAGAAAAATCCCCAACTAAACACTTCCTCTGTATTATGTAAATGCACTGACTGACACATGTGGCTAAGAACACAAATCTCTGAAAGAGATTTAAAGGACACAAACATAAAACAATGAGGTGGGTTAAATAAACCAATCTGAGCCTTTAATGCCTGCTCCAAAAAAACAGAAATACACAAAGTTCAGTAAACTGGTTTAATCAATCTGATTGTTGTGTCAAAGTTGTTCCTGGATGCTGGTCCAGGATCAACATCAAAAGTGACCAGTCACAATATAGTTATGTTGTAGTTTTTAAACGTGGAAACGCTGTAACACCGCACACCAAATCGTAATCCTAACCCCATAACCCTAACCTAACCCTGTGGACTTTTTTCCAAGTTGCAAAACTATAACATGGCTGGTACATAACCAACACGAGGATATCAGACAGACCACACACACAGGGTTGATTAGTTACAGGTGAAAACAGCTGAACACAGGTGACAATAATAAAAGGAGGGAAAACAAATACTTGAAACACACAAAGAAGCCAACACACAGACAAAACAGAGAAGGACAAAGAAGTGAGGACAAAGGGGACAGTAACAAAGTGAACAGTATCAGCTAAATCCAAGCAGGGATCAGAAATCAAATTTAACCAGGAAATGGAGACCATGACAATATGTTTGTGCCAATGGAAATCATTTATCATTTATTCAAACCACAGCAGGAGGTGATCTCTTGGAGAGTGATTACAACAATCACTGAAAACATACAACTTGGCACTAACGACTGGTAAACTGGCTCAGTGTTTTAGAATTGCGGATATGGGAGTTTTATTTTGGAAAGAGTTTGCACACGGTGTAGATTTTCACTGTTGTGCTGCAATCTGAGTACAATATGTACACAGCCACTTCCATACTTGCTCCCTCAAACAGTGGCTTACACTGCGGGAGCTACTCCTGCACGTGATGCTTCCAATGGCTGGTGACCCACTGGGGTGCCATCGCCCATGGAAAGAGTGAGAGCATTAAGAGAAACAACTCTCGATGGAGACGTCAAACATTCCACACAAGCATCTCCCTCCATTTTCTTTTGCTCACATGTTTCCATGTGACCTTTTATGGACTTGAGGCATTCTAAATATTTGCGTGTGTTTTGCGTGCATGCCTCGGTTCCCACAGTTAGCATGCAAGGGATCAACCTTCCCCTGACCCGAGAGGCCTGCAGAGAGACAGAGAAGGAGACTGGGTGAACTTGATGACAGTGAGCAGAGCAACCATCAGAGCAGACAGAGACCAGCTCAGAGACAGATGGAGTGACAGGCACAAAGAAAACACAACCGCAGACCTCGGCTTTTACATTAGTGGCCTTCCATGTGGTAAAGTTCACGGATTTACGTGCAAGTGACCTTTAATGCCAGTTTTCTACATTTTCTGAGCTTAGGGGGGCTGAAATAAATTCACTCTTTGTGGAAAATTGTAGCCTCCATTTTAGCCACCTTTTGTCTATTCAGTCATTATTACTCATTTTTTTAATCTAAAATGATATGAAAGCATAAAATATCTATTCATCCATCCTGTTTATCTGGGTCCGGAACATGGGGGCAGCATAAGCAGAGACACCCATGACCTCCCTCAGCCTCCAGCTTTTCCGGGGAGGACACCAAGGCATTCCCAAGTCAGCCAAGAGATGTAATCTCCCCAGTGTATCCTGGTTCTGCCCCAGGGCCTCCTCTCAGGGGGCCATGCCCTGAATACCTCATTTAGGAGTTGCCTAGGAACTTAAAATTAAATTTAAAAAATTGTCTCTTCCTAGTTAAGTACACAGTAAATGTCTCCTGCAGAATCTCTAAAGTGTTTGCACACAAGTCAAATTAATTCAGATGCGCAAATAAAAACTAGAAGTTAAATTAACCAATCCTTAAGCTGCATTTAAGTTTTGGAATTTATTTTGCTGACATTTGCATTTTTTATGTTTGACAAAGGATAAGTAGTCATTTAGAACGGACTTTACAGGCATAGTTCACAAATAGCAAACTAATTCCACTTTTTTTTTGTAGTTTTTCTTTTCTTGCTCACTTTCTCACTTTCTTACTTACTTTTTTACTTAACCTTTAATGCCTAGTTTATCCTATTTCACATATGGGATTTTGAGACTTTACATCATTTTTCATCCTAGTATGTGGCACATCTTAAGCAATAACTTGCAGGAAAAACATGTCAGATGTAAATATAACAGAAATTAAAACTTAAACATACATACATAAATATTTTATTTAAAACATTTGCTATAAGGTCCAACAGACCCTCCATTTACCAAAAAGAAAAAAATAATTTTCTGGTAATTTCTTCATAGTTTGGGCTTTAAAAGGTTAAGTCTGATTTAACATCTGGTCGCAGGAGGTGGCTCACAAAGGACCGTACACCTACTGTGATTTTGAAGTGAGAGTTTTCAATCCCCCCCCCCCCCCCTTCCCCCCGGAAAAGTACTCCCTCTTTTTTTCCTCACACACAGAGTCCTTTGATGCAAACAAAACTTGGATGAAGGTTTGCCCAAAAGGGATATGATGATCTGAATAATCAATAGTAAGCATGCCAAGACAAAAATAATCTCCTTTGTATTTCTCTTCTGTTCCTATCTTCCCACTCTCAACCTCACCCTTCTCAAAAATCTTTTTCTGGATGTTCTCATTTCATTTCCCCCTTTGTCTTCTTTTCCTGCTTTCATTTCTTTTCTTTATCTTATTTTCCTTTTCTATTATTTTTTACACTACCTCTTGATCCCCTCTGTTTCTCTTGATCTGTCCCTTCCTGTCTCTAGTTGTTACAGGTTGCCATGCAGAAACCCCAGACGCATGTGCCAGGATGGATTTTACTACAGCCGCCTAGTGTGTCAATGTATCCCCAACCACCTGAGGTCTGAGTGGAATTAAGAAACCAAAGGCAGGAGCAGGACTGCATACCTCCCATTTATTGGGCTGTTTAGTCTGGAAACAAAAGGTCAGAAAGGTGAGAATGTCTCTAGTCAAAAGGGCAGGAAGTGGACCTACATATTTACATGTGATGACTTACAACAGACTGCAAGTACCACTGCAAGAAGCAGTGTTGCTTCTCTATCAACAAAAGGAGGATTAGAGCGCTTCCCTGATCAAAAAGACCAAAGCAGCCGGCCACACAGAGTGAAAAGCAGTCAAAAGGAGCCCAATGTGGAGAGGCATCTGACTCTCTGGGACTGTTGTCTTCTTAACATTGTTTAGAACATGATCCCAGCTGGAAACAACCGATTAAACCCAGAGACTAGCTAAAAGTACAACAGTGAACATGGACCAATCAGACTGAGCCAGCATTCATCCTTGCGACGTGTTCGAGCAAGAAATCCAGCCACCAACCTGCAGTAGAGGCACCGCTCACACTTGCGTGAAATGGAAAGTGGAATAAGATAATAACAGAGTAGACTCTGTGCTTTTTGAAAAAATAAAAAAAGCTTCAGCCAACTTCAAACTTTGGCATCCCTGAGAGACGAGATACTTGAGGGGCTGAGGGAAATACTTGGGATGCGACTGAACGGTCCCTAGGGCCTTATAGTCATACTTTACTTTGAAGAAAGGGTTTTGTTTTTTTTAATTAGACTGATGATAAAACTGTATTTTATATGAAAAAAAGCTCTAGTGCTGTTTCAGTAGAGGTTACATACCAGACCCTGTTAAATCAAATGATAACTGAAACACTCCCAACTGTTATTATATTTACCAGTTAATACTTGCCTCTACTGCAGCGCTGCTTTTTGAAGATTTCTCTCATGCATGGTTGAATCCAGTCGTGACTGAAGTTAACATTTGGGTACAGTTCTGGGTGTTCTACTAATTTAACTTCACATGCTCCAAATAATGTTATTTGTACATATTTAAATTTTGTCATATTTAAAAAAGTGATTTGTAACATTCTGTATTTAAGTCACTCATAACTAAATATTGTTGTAGAACAAAACAATTTACATGTCTTTTTACTTTTTTCTACCCTGCAAAATATTCTTTCTAATAGGTTATTTTGACACATAGAATGCTCTTTTAAAAACAACATATATTTATTGCATTGTGGTAATTATTGCAGTTTTGAGCTATATAGATATAGAGAACTTTATCATGCTTTAATATTTAAAAGTAGTTCTGAAGTAGAGATTTAAAGCCCTGTCTGTCTAATATGTCTGTGCTGTAGATGTGCTAATTTAATCATTTTTTTGGTTTGCTTTTAAATTAAAACAAATTTTTCTAAAGCCAAGGAAATACAGTAGGTATAATATGTATTTTATTGCACAATGTTCTGCTACATTGCTTTCCATTTTCTGCATCTAAATATACATAAATATAATACATATATACTATAATAATTGACAAAATGAGTTGGAAGATTGTTACTGGTGCCTTTAAAAGCCATAATGCATGAAAAATGCATTATTTAGTTACACAGACACCTGTGGGGGAAATTTGACTATTTATGTGGTCTCTCATTTCTTCTTCTCCCTCCTCTTCAGCCTTCTCACTCTTACTATGTCTGGGTTAAAGACAACAAACAGTATTAAGTCATGGAAAACAAAGATATCGGCTTTCTGTCTGGCCTTCGTGACCGTCAGCCTCTTAAATGGGCTCAGGACTTGTGTGTCTGATTTCTCCATCTGTCTACATTATTATCTGATTGCGGTGATTAACAGTAGTTACTAACATTAAACACAGAAAGCCTCAGCTACATAAACGCAGGAATTTGTACAGTTTTCACAATTTTGAAAACTGGAAACCATGGACATCACTATCTAGTCCGTCTAGATATCTCTGACATGACCAATTCAATTCAATACATTTCACTTCATTTGAATTCAATTCAGTTTATTTAATGGCAAATCACAACATCAGTGGTCTAAAGGCACTTTGTACTATAAGGTAAAGACCCCACAATAATACAAAGAAAAACAACCCTCAACAGTCATATGACCTCTTATGAGGACTGCTTTGGCGACAGTGGGAAGGAAAAACTCCCTTGTAACATGAAGGAACCTCTGGCGGAACCAGACTCAGGGAGGGCGGCCATCAGCAATGAGTTGGGGAAAGACAGGACAAAGACATGCTGTGGAAGACAGCCAGAGATTAATAACTAATGACTAATTGCAGAGTGGTGTATAAACACATAGTGAACGAAAAGAAAAAAGTGAGTGAGGAAGAAACACTTAGTGCATCATGTGAAGCTCCCAGCAGTCTAGACCTACTACAGCACAACTAAGAGACTATTCAGGGTCACCTGATGCAGCTTCATTTTTCTTTTGTCCATCTGTTATCAAAGTTTATGAATGCTTTGACTCTTATGAACTCTTCTCTTCAGAGCTGGGTTGGATGATAACATGCCTACCTCCTTAATGCATTTTTTCTTTGATCATCACTGCCATAGTCTTTACTGGTAACATATATACCCTTAATCAAGGCTTTATTGCCCACTGACCCGCAGTGGAATAGAACACCCCCCCCCCCCCCCCCCCCCGACTTACACACACAACATACCCTTAATGGTCCCATAATCTCGCAGATAGATTTTTGGTTTTGCATTGAGAGTCCTTTTGAATCCAAATTCCAACGCTAGGAGTCTTCTTGAGATGTTTGACTCCTTAATTGGCAAATTGCCACTTTATTAGGAGCAACTATCCAACTACTTGTTAACACAAACCTCTAAGTGGCCAGTCACAACAACTGAAAGCCATGTCGATGGTCAAGATGCCTGCTGAAAGATGAAAGGTGATTTAAAGGACAATGTGGCACTGTTGTTGGTGCCAGGCTGTTGTTGATGTAACGGTTATAGGCAATATTGTCTTGATACACTTTGAGACCCTGATTATTGCTGCTGACCATGTCCGTTCCTTTATGACCACAGTGTACCCATCTTCTGATGGCTGCTTATAAAAGGATAACACATCATGTTGTCATTATCATCTCAAACTGGTTTCGTGAACATGACATTGAGTTCACTGTATCCCTACAGTTAGTAGTTACCAACAGAGCACCTCTGAGGAGTAGTAGAACAGGTGATTTACATCATGGATGTATTGTGTAACTCCATCATGTCAATATGGACCAAAACCTTTGAGGAATGTTTCCAGCTTGTTGAATATGTGCCATGAAGAATTAGGACAAATCCGAAGGCAGAAGTTCAACCCACTACTAGAAGGTTGTTGGCCCTGCGACAGACTGGCGACCTGTCCAGGGTGTACCCCGCCTCTCGCCCTATGACAGCTGGGATAGACTCCAGCGCCCCCCGCAACCCTGAAAAGGATAAGCGGAAGCGAATGGATGTATATAATTATTGTAGATGAGGGTCATATCACTATAAGCCAATATCTTACTAGGCTGTTCTGACCATGACAGTCTGCAATATGATTTATTGCATAGCCATGTTACGTACCACTCTGTAGAAACACACCTTTGAAACACATGAAAATATTTGAAACTTTAATATTAACATGGGCTTAAAGGCATGCAAAAAGGTAAAAATGATACTATAATTCCATTCAGGACATAATGTAATATTTTCTTTACCGTCTGTGTCATATTTTTATCCAGAGCAGTAAAGTATTTCATTTCATAATTATGGAGGAAGCAGTTCTTTCCTCTAATTTAAAGGCAATATGTCTCGCATATATTAGACCAGCAGAATCAACACGATTTGAAATAAGTTTTATTTTTTTTCTTCAAGAACAAAATATAAACCCAGCTCCAATATCCCCTTATATAATTAGCCATTGAAACTCTTCAAATATTTACAAAAGATAGAAAATAAAACAAATAAATATAACCTGCTGCTGCTTGAGAAAAGACTGGTTTGGCCTCCCAGTAACACTTTAAACTGTTTATTCCTGCCGCTTCTGTTTCTCTCTGAAGGAGAAGATTCATCCTAATAAAGAAATCAAAAATGTCTCTGTGGTTTAAAAAAAAAAAAAAAAAAAAAAAAAAAAAAAAAATTACGATTACATGATTAAATAGAAGCCAGAGGGTCAGTTCCTGAACTGTCAGGGAATTACAAACAAACTATGATAAAGAACCAAATCCAACAATAAATTAGTGGGATACTGGCAAATTTTGGTGGGTCTCAGTTATTGCTTGGTTCAGTTTTCCAGATATGATTGAAAATGAAGCAATTTCTTTATATCATACAGTGTTAAAGAACACGAGCAGCTTTTTATGTTGCAAAAAGAGCAAAGAATATTGAATTCACTGCCAAAAGAAAACCAAAACATAAAACTTTTAACTGATTAAGAGATTGGTGAGCACTGACTCCTACTGGTTGCTCATGGTAAGGTCAAGCAGCTTAGACCTAATCAACCACATTTTTTAATAAGAAATACAATTAGTATTTAAACAAGAAATATTCAATAAAAACTTCTCAAAGAGGACTTTGATACCACAATCTTACAACTTTAGAGATTAGACTCTGTCTAAATTAGCATGTTAAATCAGCATGAACTTGCAAAGGATTCTTTCACTGTATATTCCCACCATTACCAGTCAAGGGTGGGACAAATTAACTGAGAAATTTTATGAGAAGAGTGCAAAAAGCAAATAATATTTTATGGCTTACTGTGAAAAATATGTATCCTTATTACAGCAACAGCCTTGTCAGTTTATTTGTTTTTTCACAGCTTTCAACAGCTTTCATTGTCTTTAACCCACAATGCTTAGCGTCCAAACCAGGTATAACAGCTGGAAAACAGCATGGCAATTCCAGAGCAGGCACTTCAGTATCTCTCCTTCTCACAAACTGACTGGGATTCAGTTCAGTAGCTGTTTGCACTGATTGGCTATTAGATCAGGCTGCTCTCGGGCCTTACTCTTTAGAAACACCCCACAGCAGAAATCCGGTAAGCCTTTCAGTTCTTGCTGTGCATCTCCAGATGCACGAGTCTTTGCACAGAGTAACAAGCAAGCCATTCAGAGTGCACTAATCTGCTGAGGTACAATCCATCCTTGGGCTCCATGTAGGTCCACAGGTGTTGTATCCCAAGCCTCAGTTCTTTTCACTTCAATTAAACACGATGCCTTAAAGTTACAAAGAGGAGGAAAGAACAGGAGAGAGAAAATTATGTTAGAATCATAAAATAATGTTATCCTACAACATCCTGGCCTTACAATAACTACATAAAGCACCATGCAGCTCTTTATAAAAAACAAACAAAAAAAACCCTCACAAACTTAAATCAGCCTTGGGAAAAAAGCCACTTAAATAAATACATACATACATATTAGGGCTGCAACAATACTCGTATCGATATTGAACCGTTCGATACAGTGCTTTCGGTTGGCAACTGCCTCAACGCTACCCGAACCTCTCCCACCCTCATTCAGATCTGGCGTTTGGAACCATCTTAGTTTTCATGTGACGCATTACCCTGAAGGTAATGGCGTCATGGACAAAACTAAAACAGTATGTCGGATGTGCCACGCACGTGTTGACGCCGTCCAGCCCCACGCACGGGGGCGATCCGTGGTAACTCGTTAACGGAGATTTGCCGCGTTATGGCATTAATGTCATTTTAACGAGATTAACACTGACAGCACTTGTGGGAACACAACGAATATGACTGCACATTTACGCCGACATCATCCTAGTGCAAAGACAAATGGAAGCAGACAAAAACAACAAGCACGCATGCTACACGCTTTACCCCGAGTCATTTAAACAGCCGTTATGGGGACCTGATATGTTTAATATGCTGCTGAGAGTATACCCCAGAAAAAGCGTATAGTATAGCTTTTATTTTGGAAAGAGCCATTTCTCTGTAATAAACTCTCTTTTCCAAAGATTTTTTAAAATTATTTTGTTGTTTCAGCAACATTAAATTTAAAAACTGTACTACTGAGTTAAAATATATATTTATAATTTTAATAAATGACAAATTAAAAAGGCATGAATATTTTTTTGTATCGAAAAAAATATCGAACCGAACCGTGAATTTTAATAATACTAAACATACAGAGGGCTGTTAAAAAATAAAAATAAAGTTTACCCAGGTCATTTTTCTTTAAGTCAGTTTACTAAAAGTGAGTGATAGTGTCAGCTGAACGCAAGAAAAGTCTTACGGCTCTGTCACTCTAATATATATAAATAAATTCACATATTTGAACTTTGGCATCAATAAAACACAAGAAACATTATTAGAACACACCTCACACCCACAGCACCTCTTTTCAATTATACCATTTAGATAGACAAACTCATTTGTTCTACTCTTTAAACACTTGTCTGTATGTGCAGCAGACTGTTATGACTATGCACAGACTGTTTATAAACTTCTGCACTGAAAAGCATGTTTCTCTTTCACCATTTTTTACTGATTTGGACCACTATGTATTGCATAAAAACTTAAGAGTATGATTTCCATCAGTAGCCAAGACAGCTTACTCACCCTCGTCATCGGAGTCAAATCCAAAGAGGTCTGAGCATTTCTGCAGCTGGCGATGACTCTGCAGTTCCTCGACACTGTTGAACGTGGCAAAACAGTTGGCACATCGTTGTCTCTGCACGGCTGATGTCAAACAGGCCTGCTCTAAATCGTTGCTCATCTGAGACACCAGGACAGACAACGCATCCTTCCTTCGTTTTGGCATGGTGATGTACTTCTCATCCAGGTATGCTGTAGGCGGCAGACGCATGTACGGCTTTTTGCTGTACTCTGCAAGAGTGTTCTTGCACACAGAGGCCTTTGTGTCTTCAGCGTCACCTGACATCTGTCCATTTGTTATCACAGAGTATCCAGGTCCATTATTTGTAGCCTGTGCCGTTTCTGCAGAAGGTTTCTCTCCATCACCCACTGGGCTCCCATCAGTCATCGCTTTGGCCTCAGCAAGCGGTTGCACTTCAGATTTAGACTTTGCAGGCTTCTTAGATGCTGACTGAGCCGCATTGTCTTTGCGATGTTTCTTCACTGTCTTTGCGTCATCTTTCTGAACACGCTTTCGCTTCTTATCTGCTTTACTGGGGTCTAGGGCTTTCTTTCTCTGGGATTTTTCCTTATTTGTTACCTTCGGCTTGCTTCCTTCAGGCGCAGCAGGTAGACAAGTCTTTTCATGTAGGATGTCACAAGTAGCAGCAGGTGTGGAGGAAACTGAGCTGTCTAATGGTGCAACTGAGTCTTCTTGCTTTCCTTTTCCCTCCTCGTCAACAGGAGCAGATTCTGCCGAGTCACCCTTTTGCTGAATGCATTTTGACTTTGCCGTCTTTTTCTCTTTAGACATTTTGCTGCGATCTGCTTTGACAGACTTTTTGTTCCCTCTTTTGTTAATATTTTTGTGCTTCTTATTTACATTGCCTGAGTGTGAAGAAGCAGTTCGAGTAGTCTTCCCTTCTTTTGTTGCTATTGATTTCTTTGACCTTTTCTCCCTTTTTAGTTTCTGCACTTTCTGTGGTGTGGGTTGAACACCTGAGCCGTTAGCTGGCACAGAGTCACAGGAGCCATTGTGTGTCGCATCTGTGTTTTTCACCTTCACCTTTCCCTCATCAGCAGAACTTTCTGCTGCTCTGGCCTCAACGTGTGGGACTTCCGATTTAGACTCAACAGTTTGTATTAAGGCTGGTTCTCTAGTCTGGGAATCCCTCCTGACAGTCTCCGTGTTGACTTCATCATTTACCATCTTGTGCTTCTTTTCCTTGTTCGAGTCTGAGGAAGCAGTCCTTGTTTTTTTGTCTTCTTTTATAACAAGTGATTTCTTTGATTTTTCCTCTGTTTTTAACTTGCGTGCCTTCTCAGTGGTGGGAGGTACGTTTAAGCAGGGAGCTGGGACAGAAAGCTCTGAGTCACTAGTAACCTTTTTAGTCAAGTCTTTGTTTTCCACCTTTACTTTTACTTCATCATCAGCAAAACCTTTTACTGCGGCTCCTTTGGCCTCGACTTGTGGGACAGCAGATTTGGATGTGGCATGGCTTTTTAAGGCAGGTTTTGGGTTTTTCTTCAAAGTCTCATTGTTGTTACTGTTTGCAATCTTCTTTGTCTTCTTGAGATCTGAAGGTGCAGAATGATTTTTAATTTTAACCCATCTTCTTAGTGACCTGTATTTTTTAATTCCAGAGTTGGTGATGCCTGATGGTTTTGAACTGTTAAATGATGAAGACTTTAGTTGGACATAATTCCTTCTGATCTCCTTGCCCACCAATTTCTTCAATTTGCTGGTTGACATGGCTCTACGTTCGCCTCCATCTTGGACCTGCTGACTTTTCTCTTTGTTTAGCTTGTTACTCTCCATTGCACTGACAGCTTTCTCTTGAAGCTGGGCAGGGCTCTTCTGAGCCTTGGCCATTGCAGTTTTTTCTTTCACCATTTCACCCTTTTGACCAGCGTTAATCTTTTCATCATCCATTGCATTATTTAACTTGGGTGGTCGACCTCTTTTTTTAGGACCTTTTGTGTTTACTTTGATTTGTTTTTTCTGCTTCGGGTTATGCCTCACTTTGCTGCTGTGTTTTAACAATGATGATGAGATAACTTTGTGAATTTTGGGAGCCATCAGGGCTGTACTTGTTACTTGCCCTTTTCTCAAATTATGCCTTAATCTATTACTTGAATCAGTAGGCTGTGCAGAGGTTTCCTTGTTGGAAAGACTCTTCAATACATTTGAATTCTTGCTCTCGTTTTTCTTTTTCAACTTCTGTTTTATCAAAGATGATCTGCTGATGGAGAGAGGAGCAGCTTTATCTTGTATTCTTACCAACAACTCTTGACTTGCCTGTTCTGGTAACTTTAGTGCAGTCTTCACACTCTCTGTCTTCTTTGCAGCGGTGAGACTATCTGGCAAACTCTGCTGCTGCCTCCCAGCTGATGCATCATCAAGTTTGTCGCCTGTTTGTGCATTTGTGTTTTTGTCTGAATTAGTAGATTTTGAAGCATAGTGTTCTCTTTCATGAAGGTTCAGTGCCCAAAGACAAATAAATAAATGAGAGCATCCAGGGAGGCAGCACACTGCCTGCAGTGGACTGTGCTTCCTGGCATGGCGTCTCATTTCCATTCCGCTTTTGAACCTGGCAGTACAACCCTGATGAAGGCAAGGATGCCTTGGACTCCATCTGTGTCTTTCAACATGATGTTGAAAATGTTCGAAACTCCATAAAACCCTCATGCAAATACTACATTTATTGTTTCCGACATGGAACGCCAGTTCTAAAGGTTTCAGCTCACCGTAGTGATCATCGAGTGCATGGTATAGAAGTGCAACACGGTTCTTTGAAATGTCAGTAAAAAAAGAGCATCCATCTGCGGGACAGCTAATTTTCTCTTGGGGCTCTGTATTTTTTTCTGTAACAACTTTCCAAATTTGTTTTGTAGCTTTCACCTTTAATTTATCTTCTGTGGAACAGGCCAACTTTTTGTTTGCTGCAGAAGAGCCTATATTTGCATCTTGTTCAAGTATCTGCATAGCTTCCACATCCTTTTTCTGTCTGTTAAATTCCTTCTTTTTGTCGATATGCCCATTTACTTTGTGAACAGGACTTTTACTATTAAGGTGCTTAGACGTGTTATGTTTCTCTTGTGAAGATGAACCATCCACAGGCTTGTCATTGGATCTTAATTTTCTGCTTTCAGGTGGTGGGCTTACTGATGTAGGACAGGCAGTTGATTTCCTTGGTCTCCCCTTACTCTGACTCCCAGAAGATGTGTTTGCCATCTTAGCTTTGGGTTTAAGTGTTGAGACATCTTTGGTGTCAGGCACCCCATTTTCTTCAGCTTTAATCCTCTTTAGCTTCTCTATATGATCAGACAGGTGCATCATGGCCTGGAGGTCATCCGTGAATACTTTTCCACAGAACATGCACTCATCTTTACGATAATGGAACATTGCATGTGCCACAACACGAGTTCCCTTGAAATCCTTTTTGCAGAAGGTACAACAGTACTCCAACTTGGATTCCTCCGATTCTTGTGGCGTTTCCATAAGTTCGCTGTTCTCCCATGTATCTAAACTGCCATCCTGAGTTTGCACTGTCCCATCAACTTCCAAGGCCTCCTGTTCTTGTAAAGAGCAGCTGGAGGTAGTCCGTATATTTTGAGGATTTTTAGGTTTACTTCCAACTCTAGAGTCTTTGGAGGCACTATTGGTTGGAGTTCGCTCTTTTTCATTCTCCAGGTCTTGAGTAAGGTGCCCAGGGGGAAGATCAGTCACCATCTCTGTTACTAGTGTTAGCGAAGATATGTCACTTATACTGTCATGGTCTGTACATGAAGCCTCAATTTTGGTTAACTTCCTTAGAGCGGCTTCATTTCTTCCCCAACTTGAGTCACTTTTACAAGGCACATGTCCTCTTGAATCTTTAGGTGAAACCGTTGTGAGATCTATCACAGAAACATCGCTTTTGCCTTCTTCACTCTCGGTCTGGAAAGAGTTAAGTTCTTGTTCTCTATCTTGACACTGTGACTGTGCACGATCAGCATTCCTAGACTTGGAAGCAATCCCTTTATTGGAAACTGGGTGGACTTTGTCAGTAACTTTCTTTTTCCCTGATATTAAAGTCTGAGAAACTTCAGTTTTTGAGACATCTTTTGCTGTTGGAGCTTTGCCTAAAACCGTGGATTTCGAGGCAATAGTAACTTTCATTTCAACAGTGGGCTCTTCACAGGCCTCTTCTGCTGAAGCAATGGTGGAAACTTCGCGGATTTCATCTAAACGTGGAATTTCTGTTGATGCTGAAGACGCTGTGGTATCTCCCATTTCAGAAGCTGACTTCTCAGAGAGCTCTCTTACTGAAGATATCTTTCCTGAGACAGAAGTCTGAATTTCTCCAACTGAGGACCCTCTATGTTTAACTGCTGCTGCTGGAAAGCCAATTGTATCCTTTGTCTCAGTGGCAGGTTCTCCACAAAGCGGATCTTTTGGAGGGCTACCGTGCACAGATGACCGTGTGATTGTGGATACTGAGCTGTGAATATTCAGCCCATTTCCTTTTCCTTTTTGCCGCCTTGCATAACAATGCAACTGCTGGACAAATATGGATGGATCCCGTGCTCTGAGAATCACCTTGTTACGATGCACAGTCTTGACGAGTGGTGATGTTGCAGGAAGCTTCACAGTAGGTTTGTAAAGAAGCACTTGTGGGAACCCTCTCTTTCGTTTGCAAACATCTTCATTAAACGCACCCACAAGTTCATTGTCTGGTAGCGAAAGTTCCAGAATTACTTGTGGAGGAGAATCTGGTTTAGAACAATCCAAAGAAAACCCTTTCTGGTATTTAATGTCTTCACTTTCATTTAACTGAAGGTTCACTGAAGATTTGTGTTTGGCATGGTTCCTGATACGACCCGTTTCTGATCTGAGAGATGATCGATGGTGCTTGTCATGTTTTAACCCATGTCTTTTGACCTTCAGGGGAACGTTCTCTTCAAGAGTTCCCGAGTCTTCTAGGAGCCACTTTGGTTTTCTAATTCTCCGTTTTGGGAGATTCTTTTCAGACAACCGTGTAATGCGTCTATGTTGTTCGTAAGCTTGGCCTACACTGTCCCGTATTCTGTCTAGCTGCCAAAATGAGCGCCTCAAAGGTTCAGCAGATCTTTCTTTCAAAGGTCTTGACCCCTGGTTGCCCTTCTTCTTTGCACTGTGATCAACATTTACTGGTGTTTTTCCTGTGCCCATCCTTAGTCTTTTTGATGCAGCATTCGTATCCTCTTTATGATGCCGCTTTTTAGCTTCTGCCTGAAGTACACTTTTACTTCCTTTCTGACATGCCAACACACTTGATCGGAAAGCAGAGTCTTTGGTGCAGTAGTTTGAAATCCATTTGTCCTCCATGATTTCTTCAAGAGCAGCACTAACCACTTTCTCATTCATCAGCTTCAAACAGTTGGTCCTCAAAGCAATGAGGTTCCAAAACTCTGGATCAAAATACAGATCCTTCTTCAAGACCTGAGAAGAGAACAAAAGAATGAAGTCTTTTAGCACCATTTCTACACACATGGATAATTTTCTAATTACTACATCTGACACTGTGATTTAGAACTTTGTAGACTTGTATTTTAACCACTTAGCTATTTGCAAGCCATTCAACTACTGGAAGACAAGGATTTCTTCTTATAGCTAGCTTTTATGACAATAAATAGAAGTAGGAAGAAGAAACAGAATAGTGCAAATTTATCAGATACAGGAATATATTTATTTCCACAAGTGAAATGTCTATACTACTAAGACTTTACTTTTCTTAAAATAAACTTCAGTCTGTTAATATATACACACAAAAAAAAGATGCCCAACCTGTAGCGTTTCAAAGCGAACATTATTTCCAATAGAGCTGTACTCTGCGTCGTACTCTTGATCAGGATGCATGTAAAGAAGGTAGACCATCTTGTAGGACTCAACAGTGCGCTCCAAGAAGAAGACGAGAAGAGCACACGCCCGGCATACCTCCAGATCATTGTGTAGCAGGCCGGCAATGGTTTTGTAGATTAGTGATTTCGTGAGGGTATCACAGGGAAGACAAGACTTCAGTGCATTAGCACAGAGCTCCACACAAAGCTGGATACCATCGTCTCCAACCTAATGAGATATAAACAAAGGAGTTAAATATTCATCTCCATGAATATATATATAATATTATTATAGTTAACGTGTTATTATATGGTCTAACTTCTTGCAGTATGGATCTGATGAACGGGAAGATCGAGTTGACATTAGTGGCAGACAGCATCAGCTGGCGAGTCTCCTCTAGAAGAACTTGCTTGGATGTGTTCAACCGAGTATGAAGTTTAGTCCACAAGAACACAAGATCACTGCAAAGGGGGGGAGAAAGAAGTAAAATCTGTTCTTGATAATAAGATGTAGGGATGTAAACATTGCATTAAAAATAACTCGCCTGCTGTAATATTTGTAGAACAGCCCTCACTTAGAATAAATTTGAAAAAGTTATTTGTTTATAATACTGTTTACTTACCACAAATAGTACATATCTCCCCTCCAGAGCTGCTGGGACAGAAAGGCTGTGATGAGAGCTAACAGTAACTCATCCGTTTCTTCAAACTCCAAGTTACAGATGATGTGCACTGCATTTTTACCATTAAGATCCGCAACCTAAAAAACATTGGAAAATGACTTCTAGTTCAGGCAAGTCTTAGTAAAGACGTATATAATACAAGCATGTCCACAGAGTAAGTTTACACGGAAGGAAAAAGTATTTTATTACTGCACTCTACCCACCTCTTTATGTAGACAGTCATGCTGTGAAGTTTTGTAAAGCCACGTGAGGTAGACCTGGAGGAAGAACAAGTGTTGTCCTGTGTTGGGATGCCGAGCACAACACTTAGCCAGGGCCATAGCCTCAGCAATACGCTCACAGGATAAAAGGTAGCGCACGCGAAGCTCAAAGAACACCGGCAGCTGAGAGCTGATGTATCCATCCACTGAAGGAAAGCCAAGTCAGAACAGAGTTTTACTTTGTATGAGAACAACCAGTGATAGATAACACAGTTTTATGTTAGACAACCTGCAGACAGCATTAAGAATTTACAATGGCCTCTGGAGGAGCAGAAGCCTAACTTTCCTCCATTCAGCAAATGAAATGGTTGATTTCTGACAGAACATGAGAAATTATTATTAATTAAGAAAAAAAAAACAAAGTATGGTATTATAAATTTTTCTTTTAATTTTTAAAAGACAGCTGATTAAAATTTAAAGGTAGCTGGTGTGTTACAGTTACTCCAGTATTAGCATTTCTACAAATAATAACTACATCACTGACCGTCATTCTGAGGTAAACTGGACTCGCTGAGGATTGCCTGTACGGTCGGGTTGGCCCAAGGCCCGCCGCCCTGAACCAAACGCTCCACCTGAAGTAAGTGAACATTCTGGTGCTTTGCAAGAGCCAAATAACATTCCTGGAGGAGAATAAAGAAAAAACACAAAAGTGTCTTAATTGCGCTATCGTGCCACAGAGTACATAAAAGATGGGACCACAAAATAACTTTTTAGGTACAGCAGCAAAGGTCTAGCCCAAATGATGGAGTGCCCTGACAACAAAATATGCAGTGAAATGAATGATAATGAACATAATCAGATTTGACAAACATGCATTCACTGTTCTATTGGGAAGATAATAAGCTCTTTATTCTCACCTGGAATGTATCAGTAAAGTGTTTCAGTGGCTCCTGATAGAAGTCGTTCTGGTCAAAGAAAAGCAGCAACTCAAAAACACTCCTGTGGAGAAATCAAAGGAATAAATGCTCATTTCCAAGCTACTTTAAAACTTAAATCTGGATATTCCGAGTAAACTAGCTATCTGTGTGGCTCTAAGGAACTCTGTTATTGAGGGACGTGATGAACTATAAAGGGTTGATGGATATATTTAGTAGGGGTGCAACGATACACAAAATTCACGGTTCGGTTCGATACTTTGGTGTCACGGTTCGATATTTTTTCGATACAAAAAAAATGTTCATGCCTTTTTAATTTGTCATTTATTAAAATTATAAATATATATTTTAACTCAAAAGTACAGTTTTTAAATTTAACCCTAACCCTTGTGCGTGTTTTTTATTTTGACAGCGAATGCGCACCTGCGGACCACTTATGTGCAGCCCTGGTTATTTAGCTCGTCATATTGCAGCCACAGAGATTATTTTGTCCATGAAACCATAAAGCTGCACTTTCTTTTTGCCTTATAGTCTGATTTGTCATAACTTTTCTGTTTTGTGGTAAGCTTTTCTTTGGCTGTCACTTCTTCACCCTGACCTGTCTTATTTGGCTCAGCAGAACTGAAATAGAAATCCTGCTGCTTTTACACACACACTCACATAAGCTCAGCGATTCTCTGCGCGATCAACCTCTTACATGTTTAAGCTTGCTGCGGGAGATTTCACTTGTCATGTTTGCGTAGTAAGCTAACGATTAATAAGACGATGTCAGAGGAATTGGTGCGCAAATTATCATCACTCACAGATCAGTGCTGTCGCTCTCTAATCAAATCAAATCAAATCACTTTTATTGTCACATCACATGTGCAGGCACACTGACACAGCACATGCGAGTGAAATTCTTGTGTGCGAGCCCCACAAGCAACAGAGATGTGCAAACACAACAACACAAACGAGCAAAATACAAGAATGGCACGATTGCAAAGTGAAAGCAAAAAAACAAGCGCAAATTCAAACGCGATTTCAATATGTCACATATTGACAGTGGCTCATCGATGCCAATGACATAATTACCCAGCTACATTTCTGAAAGAATGCAAAAGCATTGACATATATTTTTCCTTCCTACAATAGCCCGACGGGCAGGGAAGAGATAGATTTTGGTAGCCCGACTGAAAGAAAAAAATCACTAGCTCCAGGACGTCGGGCTAGCGATATTGCAAGCCCTGTATCTGATTGAGGAATCACTCATCTTTGGAAAAGAGAGTTTATTACAGAGAAATGTCTCTTTCCAAAATAAAAGCTATACTATCTGCTTCTTCTGGGCTATAGTCTCAGCAGCATAAGGAGAATCATGTGCTAACAGCTGTCTAAATGACTCGGCTAAAGTTAGTTAGTTGTTTTTGTCTTTGCACTAGGATGATGTCGGCGTAAATGTGCAGTCATATTCGTTGTGTTCCCACTAGTGCTTTCAGGTTAATCTCGTTGAAATGACCTTAACGCCACAACACGGCAAATCTCCGTTAACGAGCTACCGCCGATCGCCCCGTGCATGGGGCTAGACGGCCAACACTTTAACGAGCTAACTGCACTAACACACTAGTTCCCACCCATGTAATTGAGCATTGCATGGCACATCCAACATACTGTTTTACTTTAGTCCATGACTCGCTTACCTTCAGGGTCATACGTCACATGAAAACCAAAATAATTCCAAACGCCAGATCTGAATGAGGGTGGGGGAGGTCCATGTTGCAAGGAGAGCTTAACTTCTGTCTTGCTAGCTTGCCCTGCGCTCTTCCTTCTGACTATGCTGTCTGTGTTGAGCGCTCAGTGGATCTGCGCTCGACAGTGCAGCCTAGGCGGAGTAGTCGAACGCAGATTCACTGAGCGCTCAACACAGACAGCATCGTCAGAAGGAAAGTTGATAAAATAAATTACAAATGTTGTATTGTTCGATACATATGCGTACCGAACCGAAAGCACTGTATCGAACGGTTCAATATCGATACGAATATCGTTGCACCCCTAATATTTAGGTCAGTGACCTGGCAGCATGTTAATGCTTTCTTTGGCTTGCAAATTTGCTTATGAGCAAAAATAAGCAATGAAAACAATTTTTACTTCACTTCCATAAAAGCTGCCACCAAACACCCATAATTAAGATGCTGACATCTACACTGAAACTAAGGAACTACAAAGGATTTTCTGTATTTTAACTTCATATGTGGCTAATTTTTAATTAATGGTTTTTATCAATAGTGTGTAACGTGTCACGTTATGTATGTGCATTTTCAAGAGCCTTTTAAACAAGGCCCGCTTCTGAAATGATGAACAACTCAAAAGGAGGAATTGCGAGTATTATGCAAACATTAAAGCTTTTTCAGCAATTTAAGATGGATGTCTGGCGGTACTTTTTAACTGTCAATTAGATCAGTAATAAGCCTATATTCTTACAATGCTTTGGTACTGCAAGGGTGATAAAAGCTTCCCAACAAGTGTTAGACTAGTTGGGAATAAGTGTGGAAAAAAAAATGTGTGAAAACGCCAAAAGGGAAATCATCTTTGTGAGAGCTTTTTAGTCGTGTCAACCTACTTCACCAGTTACGGATACCTCAAAAACTACAAACGTGCAGAAAACGCCAAACTGCCGACCCTTTGCTGTTAGCTCTCTCCATGCCACATTTGCTCCCAAGCTAGCAGCTGGTGCACTGCTGCTGATGTGTGATGTAGTAAAACACTGAACAGTTAACTGAAAAGATCAGCCTGTTGTCACCAATTTAGCTTTTGGAACATATCCGGCTGAGTTATCAAATTGGTACATCCCTAGTGTCAATATATTTAATTTTGACTTTGTTGAGCATAGAGATGCCACCAGAGCAGATAAGTTTCAATACCAAATGTTGAAAACTCAGTGGTAACTGTATTTATTAGGGGTGCAACGATATTCGTATCGATATTGAACCGTTCGATACAGTGCTTTCAGTTCGGTACGCATATGTATCGAACAATACAAAATTTGTAATTTATTTTATCAACTTTCCTTCTGACGATGCTGTCTGTGTTGAGCGCTCAGTGAATCTGCGTTCGACTACTCCGCCTAGGGTCGACAGTGCAGCCTAGGCGGAGTAGTCGAACGCAGATTCACTGAGCGCTCAACACAGACAGCATCGTCAGAAGGAAGAGCGCAGGGCAAGCTAGCGAGACAGAAGTTAAGCTCTCCTTGCAACATGGACCTCCCCCACCCTCATTCAGATCTGGCGTTTGGAATTATTTTGGTTTTCATGTGACATATGACCCTGAAGGTAAGCGAGTCATGGACTAAAGTAAAACAGTATGTTGGATGTGCCATGCAATGCTCAATTACATGGGTGGGAACTAGTGTGTTAGCGCAGTTAGCTCGTTAACGTGTTGGCCGTCTAGCCCCATGCACGGGGCGATCGGCGGTAGCTCGTTAACGGAGATTTGCCGTGTTGTGGCGTTAAGGTCATTTCAACGAGATTAACCTGAAAGCACTAGTGGGAACACAACGAATATGACTGCACATTTACGCCGACATCATCCTAGTGCAAAGACAAGTGGAAGCAGAAAAAAAACAAGCAAGCATGCTACTAACTTTAGCCGAGTCATTTAGACAGCTGTTTAATATGCTGCTGAGAATATAGCTCAGAAGAAGCGGATAGTATAGCTTTTATTTTGGAAAGAGACATTTCTCTGTAATAAACTCTCTTTTCCAAAGATGAGTGATTCCTCAATCAGATACAGGGCTCGCAATATCGCTAGCCCAACGTCCCGGGGCTAGCGATTTTTTCCCAGTCAGGGTACCAAAATCTATCTCTGCCCTGCCCGGTTGTTCAGTCTGACGTCACTAGCCGTGTCTGGGTCTAAACTCCGCTGCAGGTCCATATATCAAACGATCACTATGGCATTACTGAGAGTTGAAAAACTGTCTAAAGTCTTTCATCTTTAATAAAATGATCAGCGTTCTGCTCTACCAGGTGTAACAATTGAGTTTAACATCCAGGCATCCATGAAAACGGAATTTATGACATTTAACGGAGTTAGAAGTTACCAGGGAGTTAGCTCGCTAGCTTCTATCTAAATACAATATAGCATGTCCTGACTGCGGGGTTTTGGAAACAAATTAAAACGTACAGCTCTGCTATCACTTCCAGCATAAATGAAGACAGCAGTGACGTTTGTAGGGTTACTGAAGTTGGACTAGCTGGTATATAATGATGTGCTATGTGACCGCTAGCGACACAGCTATGTTAGCATAATATAAACAAGCTAACTTTTTTTCCACTCGATAAAAGTTAACGTGAGTGTTCTCGGTGGTCAGGAACAAATGTAATCGCATGGCAGGATGCTGTAAAAGGACCAAACTTTAGCCAGGAGAACAACTGAGATAATCCATCCACAATACGAGGTTAGTCATTCATATACTGCTGCATGGGCTGGGCTGCAGTTACATCCTAAGGTTTTAAAAACTGAGCTTAAATAAATGATTAGCGGTAATAAAAGCCGAGGGAGGTCAACAGGGATCACTGACTGTTTTAGGAGCTTTTTGAGATTAAATAGAAGAAAATACATAACATTAAACATGTTAACAACACAAAAGCCATATTAAATGCAGACTACTTTAGACCCGGAAGTAGGATTCGTCGCGTCATCACTGAACAACCGGATTGTAGGAAGGAAAAATATATGTCAATGCTTTTGCATTCTTTCGGAAATGTAGCTGGGTAATTATGTCATTGGCATCGGTGAGCCACTGTCAATATGTGACATATTGAAATCGCGTTTGAATTTGCGCTTGTTTTTTTGCTTTCACTTTGCAATCGCGCGAACTGTGTATAGAGAGCGACAGCACTGATCTGTGAGTGATGATAATTTGCGCACCAATTCCTCTGACATCGTCTTATTAATTGTTAGCTTACTATGCAAACATGACAAGTGAAATCTCACGCAGCTTAAACATGTAAGAGGTTGATCGCGCAGAGAATCGCTGAGCTTATGTGAGTGCGTGTGTAAAAGCAGCAGGATATATATTTGACTACGATGACCTTCACAGACAGATATATAATTTAGTTCTGCTGAGCCAAATAAGACAGGTCAGGGTGAAGAAGTGACAGCCAAAGAAAAGCTTACCACAAAACGGAGAAGTTATGACAAATCAGACTATAAGGCAAAAAGAAAGTGCAGCTTTATGGTTTCATGGACAAAATAATTTCTGTGGCTGCAATATGACAAGCTAAATAACCAGGGCTGCACATAAGTGGTCCGCAGGTGCGCATTTGCTGTCAAAATAAAAAACACACACAAGGGTTAGGGTTAAATTTAAAAACTGTACTTTTGAGTTAAAATATATATTTATAATTTTAATAAATGACAAATTAAAAATGCATGAACATTTTTTTTGTATCGAAAAAATATCGAACTGTGACACCAAAGTATCGAACCGAACCGAACCGTGAATTTTGTGTATCGTTGCACCCCTAGTATTTATGTACCGTAAGTACCACAAACAGTATAGATATCACGTAGGGTTGTCAGATTAGAGTCATTTATTTACAACACTATTTATACCAACAGTGCCATCTTTGCCTCTTCCAAATGACAACTTCACACAGGATTGCTGCAAACTTCAGTGCTGTGCCATTTCACATCATCCCTAATAACACCTAGGAATGCCATATCGTATATTGCTATAGCAATATCATGAATTTATCGTCTCCGTTATGCATAACAACAACACTAGCCCAGGCACGTTTGAGAGCAGGAGCTGCATGTCAATCTCCGATCATAATTCCGTACCTGAAAATTGAGTTTCTTCAACAACCTCCAACAAAGCACAAGTTCGCAAAATATGCAAGAAAACTGTTTCTGTGAAAACAACATATGTATTTTGTAGGGGTGCAACAATACTCTTACTGATATTGAACCATTCGATAAAGTGCTTTGGGTTCTGTACGCATATGTATCAAACAATACAAATTTTTGTTTACTTTATCAACTTTTCTTCTGATGATGCTGTCTGTGTTGAGCGCTCAGTGGATCTGCGTTCGACTACTCCGCCTAGCCTGCACTGTCGAGTGCAGATCCACTGAGCGCAGCGCAAGCTAGCAAGACAGAAGCTAATAGGGCTGGGTATCGTCACTGATTTCTAGAATCAATTCGATCCACGATTCGATTCAATTCGATTTGATTCAATTTCATTCGATTTGAATCTGGGAAATTTTGACAGTCAGAAATATTATAATTCAGATCAATACATTTGCATATTTTTGTATCTATAAAAAGGAAGCTGACACACACAAGACTTTATCAAATGTGTAAGCATCATAGCAGATGCCTTTGTGTCAAAGTAGCTGAAGATAAAACACAGAAAAACATGAAGGTGATTTTCCTGGCCTGGGATTTTATAAAAATATTCTGCAGTACATCAAAAACGAGAGAAAATCATTAATCAACTTATGAACATTACCTCTGATGTTACAGCGGTTTTATGGCTAAGCGTTTTGCATAATTTTAAAAAGTTTAAATTTTTTCAGTATTGAACAGCAGAAATTAGGTTTTCTTTTCGGAAGTATGTAAAAGGAAAAAAAACAGTGGCCGACAGCCTGTAAACACCGGTAGACTTGTGCGTAACAAGCAAGTGAATAATGCAGAAAAAAGATTTTAGACGGGAAACTGTTCTTGAAGTACAGAGAGAGAGAAAGCGCTGCATGAAGTGTGATTTTTATTGTGGTGGAAGCAAAACAGTAAAAGTCAGAGTGAATTCATGACGGTGTTTATGTGAAGCGTAGTTTGGATCTTCTTTTGCTGCTGGTTCAGTCAATAATGTTTGGAGAGAGATAAAAACTAACAGCTTTAGAATAAGCACAAAAAGGGCGTAAACACAAAGCGCGGACCCGCCGACAGATCAGAATCAGCGACCTGTCGGCTCTTTCAGCCCCGACCGTGTCCGTCCCGTCGGGTGAGAAAGGCGACATCTCACTGATTCTGATCTGCGGTCCGCGCTTTGTGTTTACGTCTTTGTGTAGAATCCGTGTTCCTGCTCTCATTCACTGTTTTAGCTGTTTGGTGGTTGTTGACATTTTGTGGGGTTTCACCTGAGGTTCTGGCATTTCGGGCAAAATAAATTCATATTAAAAAAATCGATTCCAGAAGCCAGAATCGATTTTAATCGATAAATCGATTATAAAAACCCACCCCTAGAAGCTAAGCTCGTTGCAACATGGCAACTGCCTCAACGCTACCCGAAATAGAACCTTCCCCACCCTCATTCAGATCTGGCGTTAGGAACTATCTTGGTTTTCATGTGAAGCTTGAAAACCAAGATAAGCCGCGTTATGGACAAAAGTAAAACAGTATGTCGGAAGTGCCACGCAATACTCAAATGGTGGGAACTAGAGTGTTAGTACAGTTTGCTCATTAACGTGTTGACGCAGTCCAGCACCACACATGGGGCGATCCGCGGTAACTTGTTAAGAGAGATTTGCGGCGTTATGGTGTTAATGTCATTTTAATGAGGTAAACGCTGACAGCACTAGAGGGAACACAACGAATATGACGGCACATTTACGCCGACATCATCCTAAATGGCCTGTATTTGTATAGTGCTTTACTAGTCCCTAAGGACCCCAAAGCGCTTTACACATCCAGTCATCCACCCACACATTCACACACTGGTGATGGCAAGCTACATTGTAGCCACAGCCACCCTGGGGCGCACTGACAGAGGCGAGGCTGCCGGACACTGGCGCCACCAGGCCCTCTGACCACCACCAGTAGGCAACGGGTGAAGTGTCTTGCCCAAGGACAAAACGACCGAGACTGTCCAAGCCGGGGCTCGAACCAGCAATCTTCCGATTACAAGGTGACCTCCCAACTCTTGAGCCACGATCGCCCAAAGACAAGTGGAAGCAGACAAAAACAACAAGCACGCATGCTACAAACTTTACCCGAGTCATTTAAACAGCCGTTAGGACATGATTCTCCTTATGGGGACCTGATATGTTTAATATGCTGCTGAGAAATATAGCCCAGAAGAAGCGTCTAGTATAGCTTTTATTTTGGAAAGAGCCACTTCTCTGTAATAAACTCTCTTTTCCAAAGATGAGTGATTTCTTGATCAGATAGATTTTTTTTTTTATTATTTTGTTGTTTCAGCAACATTAAATTTAAAAACTGTACTTTTGAGTTAAAATATACATTTGTAATTTTAATAAATGACAAATTAAAAAGGCATGAACTTTTTTTGTATCGAAAAAATATCGAACCGTGACACCAAAGTATCAAACCGAACCGTGAATTTTGTGTATCGTTGCACCCCTAGTATTTTGCCACTTGAAGCAAAAATCAATAGACACACTATCGACTACAATCAGACTACAAAGGAGAAGATACTAGCAGAAGGTATGACCCAATGTAAACAGCTGACTCCAGAGCATCACTTGAGCACATGCTAGTTGCACTACATATGACAGGAAGAGCAAATGGAAAATGGAAGTTACTGATGCCGCTACATGGTGGAAAAGCAGGGCTCTAAGCAGCTGAGTGTAAGTGTTAAGGAGTTATTTTTATGCTTTTACTTAAAAACACTACCCAGGCTACGTTGTAGCTTACATTTGACTTGTGCTACTGAGCTGTAATACTGCTGCTGTCACCAAGTGGCAATAGAGTCACACTTCAAATTAGGCAGTGTGTCAACAATGGCAAGCTCATTGGAAGAGAAGGATGGAAATGGCCCTTCATTTACTTACACTTAAAAATGCCACCGCCTGCAAGCTGAGAGTAGCAATAAAACAATTTTTATATATCACCTTTTTTTTTTCTATATTTCAAGAAATATAATTATTCTAATAATTTTCTTGAAATACTAGAGCTGTGCGATATGACCAAAACCTCATATCCCGATATAAGATATTTATCCTCCCAACAACGTGGGGGAAAGCCTGTTTTAACGTTTGAGTCTAAGGTTTATTTTGAGCACCTGACGGCTCTTTTTTTGCTTCTCATCCATAAACTCTCTCCATACCTTTTCACATGATTCTTGCATAGGTGGTAGACGAGGTTTGTCGTGTTTGAGTCTGAGGTGCGGACCGGTTTCCTGCATAATTCGCATAGTACAGTTTTCTGCTCTGTGTCACACTTTTCATAACCAAACCATGTCCATGCTACAGTGGTAGCCCCTCATTTAGAAATAAGGTCTTCGATTTGTTTTGATTGGTCCTTTTGTTTCTCATTATTTCAGTTTATTTTGAAAAATCTCAAAAGGACCTTCAGCTTTATTGTGAAAGGTTTATGTGGAAAATAAACAAGCAGACGGCGGAGCTACACGCTGGCTTTACCGTAGTTGTTGCTAACAACAATGCGTAAAAACAGTCGTTTATCCGTCTGTAGTGTGGTTATTTTCAATATAAGAGAAAGAGAGAACTTTAAGAAATTAATAGAGCCACTACAGTGACCATCAAAAAGAGGAAAAAATATTGCCGTAAACAGCAATATTTACGGCACCACGACACCACGAAGCAAACGATAGCGTAATATGAAACGATAGACGTTTTCATATCGTCACTTAATGTATATCATTATATCAAAGTGCCCTATGAAATACCACGATAACATTTGAGGCTCTGTTTCACACCCTTACTAGACAGACAGGCACACAGCCCCTTCCCCTCACTAGCAGCTGAACACTTGGAACAGCAAACTGATACCCTGGTCTTAATAGGAACTTTGTGAGGTCAGTAAGGCTCCTATTTCAACAATACTGAAGTATTAAACATCCATCCATCCATCCATCCATCCATCTTCATCCGCTTATCCGAGGTCGGGTCGCGGGGGTAGCAGCCTAAGCAAAGAGGTCCAGACCTCCCTCTCCCCAGCCACCTCCTCCAGCTTGTCCGGGGGAATACCAAGGCGTTCCCAGGCCAGCCGAGAGATATAATCTCTCCAGCGTGTCCTGGGTCTGCCCCGGGGCCTCCTCCCGGTGGGACATGCCTGGAACACCTCGCCCAGGAGGCGCCCAGGGGGCATCCTTGCCAGATGCCCGAACCACCTCAGCTGGCTCCTTTCGATGTGGAGCAGCAGCTGCTCTACTCTAAGCCCCTCCCGGATGGCCGAACTTCTCACCCTATCTCTAAGGGAGAGGCCAGCCACCCTTCGGAGGAAGCTCATTTCCGCCGCTTGTATCCGCGATCTCGTTCTTTCGGTCACTACCCACAGCTCGTGGCCATAGGTGAGGGTAGGGACGTAGATCGACCGGTAAATTGAGAGCTTCGCTTTTACACTCAGCTCCCTCTTCACCACGACGGACCGGTGCAGCGTCCGCATTACTGCAGCCGCAGCCCCAATCCGTCTGTCGATCTCCAGCTCCCTTCTCCCATCACTCGCGAACAAGACCCCGAGATACTTGAACTCCTCCACTTGGGGCAGGAACTCATCCCCGACCCGGAGTGGGCACTCCACCCTTTTCCGGCTGAGAACCATGGCCTCAGATTTGGAGGTGCTGATCCTCATTCCCGCTGCGTTACACTCGGCTGCGAACCGCTCCAGTGCGAGCTGGAGGCCCTCACCCGATGAAGCCAACAGAACCACATCATCCGCAAAAATCAGAGATGAGATTCTGAGGCCACCAAAGCGAAAGCCCTCCGCCACTTGGCTGCGCCTAGAAATCCTGTCCATAAAAATTATGAACAGAACCGGAGACAAAGGGCAGCCCTGGCGGAGCCCATCACCCACCGGGAACGAGTCCGACTTATTGCCGGCAATGCGAACCAAGCTCTTGCAACGGTTGTATAGGGATTGAATGGCCCGTAGCAATGGGCCAGACACCCCATACTCGCGCAACACCTCCCACAGGACGCCCCGAGGGACACGGTCGAATGCCTTCTCCAGGTCCACAAAACACATGTAGACTGGTTGGGCAAACTCCCATGCACCCTCAAGTATCCTCGAGAGGACAAAGAGCTGGTCCAGTGTTCCGCGACCAGGACGAAAACCGCATTGTTCCTCCTGTATCCGAGGTTCGACTAGCGGACGAACCCTCCTCTCCAGCACCCTGGCATAGACTTTCCCGGGGAGGCTGAGGAGTGTGATCCCCCTGTAGTTGGAACACACCCTCCGGTCCCCCTTCTTGAAGATGGGGACCACCACCCCGGTCTGCCAGTCCACAGGTACTGCCCCTGATCTCCACGCAACATTGCAGAGACGTGTCAACCAAGACAGCCCTACAACGTCCAGAGCCTTCAGGAACTCGGGGCGGACCTCATCGACACCAGGGGCTCTGCCACCAAGGAGTTGTATTAAACAGTTATCCTAAATGTTAATTTGGCCTGTACACACATTAACCTTTGATTTTTAACTATTAGCAATTACCCATATTATTTGTCTGCCAAGCTATCATTAAGGAACTGGCTTATGGCTAATAATAAAACAGTAATATTAATGCTATCAGCACTTCCCATCTTTAACATTAACAGTGGTTGTTTAACGAGATAACAATTATTTATGTCTAAAAATGTTTCTCTTAAACTAGAAACTGAGAAAAGTCTATAGCAGCCAGACAGAAATGGCAGCGGTCCACCATCAATATTTGATCACTAGGAGAATAGGAAATGAGCAGGGCTCCAGCTACATGTGCACAAACCAGTGCTCTTCTAATCATTATTTAAAAACAACTATGCCTCTTAATTTTGTCTCTTTTCCTTCATTTGAAGATGGCACTGAGTTAATTTATAAGCTATTTAAGCAGGAGAAGAAAATATAATCAGAAGGACTGACTACTCCAAAACTAAAAAGAATTAATTAAAAACCCAGAGGAAACAATCAAAAGATGAGGATAATATTTATTGTGTATTTTAGAGCCATTTCAAACCTTTGAGTATGAAAGGAAGTGATTAGATTATATTTTTAATGACTCATGATCATGTGTGACAATTCGCACTGTGTGAAACACTGCCCACACACAAAGTGAAATTAGTCTGTCAAGTGCAGCAAACACTGCACCAGCAGACCACACGCCTGTGCAAAATGTGGTCACACACTGCTCAGGTCAAGTGCTTATTATGTCAGTTTAAGCCAATACAGCTGAGATCCAATGACAAATTTCTAGATACAAGTCATGCAGAGCTGCATTAGCACAAGCTGCTGTTAGCTTTCTTACTTTCCATCTTGGTTGTACTGATAAGACCAAAATCACGTCGTTCTTATCCCCATAACAGTGTATATCACAACATAGTGTATTTTCCGTAAATCAAGTCACTGGTTTATTTAATCACCAAATTGAAAGTACTATTTCTTTATTTTTTTACATTCAAATTAAATAATCAAAAATGTAATAAATTACAAGGTGCTATCCCTTAGTGACACAAACTAAATGACCCCACGCAGTCACGCAAAAGCCTCCTGAGGCCCCCCGGCTATCATTACTGGTCTTGTATGATCGTCAGGAAACTAGCCTGTCTACGAACATCGACTGAAGAGTGTGCAGTCTTAAATGACGCGCTCCATTAAGCTCATACAAGGATGTGCTGTTCGGTTCATCCACATATCTGTTGGCGCAACGTGGTATGCTACGTTGCAAATTTCCTCCAATACTTTGGTCTGACGCGTAATATAAACGAGGCAACTCTACTTGTGAGAAGTGTTTTCAGCTGGGCGTAGTGTCCCTGGAGTCGAGTACTCTGACCAATGTGTGAAAACATATATTTGGCCGCTAGTATATTTATGAGTCTTTATTATATGGCGTACTGCAGAGAAAAGCCTGTTCTAGAGTTTGCGTATGAGGTTTATTTTGAGCACCTGGCAGATCTTTTTTTCTTCTCATTTGTAAATTCTCCGTACTCTTTTACATGATTGTTGCATAGGTGGTAGAAGGGGATTGTTTCTGTGGTAGGGACGGGTTTTCTGCTCCGTGTCAGACTTTTCATAACCGCACCATGCCCATGCTACAGAGGCAGCTGTGTCGTTAATAAACAATTCAACTTTGTGTCCAACTATGTGTGTCTGGCTTTGTCTACATTACAAGCAAAACTATCCAGAAAAGAGGGATGTTTGGGAAACAAAGGTGCTGCTTTCCTCTGACTTATATAGTGTAAGTACGAGCTACAACAGCACTTATAAATAATCCAGACTACTTATAAGATAAGAAAACTTCAGCCTGGAAACAACCAAAAATCACAGCAAATCTGTGAGAGGTATTTAGATCAGCAAAGACTGAAAGCAACCTTTTTAGGTAGGACTGGGTACTTACAAAGCCAGGCTACTGAGTGTGCGGAGCACGTGATCACAGTTTGACGTGAAGAAGGATGAGGCTTGCGCAAAATAGCAGAGAGCAATCTCAAGGATCCTGAGCTGAGGCAGGAGCACCTGCCAGCGAGAGGCATACTCCTCCACCAGCTGCAAAGACAAAAACAACATCTAAACAAAAGTACAATACAAAGTGCAATTGCACAGCATCTCTATGGATATGGCATTTTTAAAGGTTTTGAGTGCAAACGCAAGTACACTGCTGATGCTTCTAATCGCACTCGATTACAAAGATCTGTTTATATCATGTTATACTTTAGATCTGTGTGTTTTGGACAGCTACCTAGATTATTTTTACTTGAACATGTACTACAGGCCCATCACGAAACAATATCTGTTTACAGTTGACCTATGACATCCTAATCCTTATGTTGCCCTCTAATGGTGGAAATCCAGCTCATCTCCAGTGGAACGCAGTGAAGTGTTAACCCTCAGCCAGTGTTTAGTTTGGCCACAGGTGTCAAACTCCAGACCTCGAGGGCCAGTGTCCTGCAGGTTTTAGATGTTTCCTTCATCCAACACAGCTGATATAAATGGCTAAATTGCCTCCTCAATATGTCTTGAAGTTCTCCAGAGGCCTGGTAATGAACTGATCACTTGATTCAGGTGTGTTGACCTAGGGTGATATCTACAACCTGCAGGACACCGGCCCTCGAGGCCTGGAGTTTGACACCCCTGGTTTAGGCCCTCATCCAACTGCAACAATTAGTTCCCTACTAAGCTAAATGTAACCATGTTAGCAAAGCATGACAGCCCGAGTCTGGCACCTTCTTTATGAACAACAAACTCAATACCATGTGTGATATCATTTTAAAATATGTGGTGCAATAATTACTTCTCATTTTGTTATACTCCCAAGCTCTAGCACCCCAACTTCAGCTCCAAAGAAATCAAGTCAAATTACATATGCCTATGCGTCACGCGTTTAATGCTTACTTTTAAAGTTTGGATGGCTTACAGCTGGGATTTGTCAACAGGAAGTAGTACGCCTGGCTATTTCTAGTGTCAGTAATTGGGCAAACATGATTTTATCTCTCTGTTGTTAACAGTGCAGGGTTATTAGTTACTGCCATTCCAATGCGCTTTTGCATAAGATGCAACCACTGTGAGACCATTTAGTGATGGCAGGAATTATTTTCCCACTGCTGTGAAAGGTGGGCTGTAAAACAAACGCCCGACAGCACAGGATAACAAATATTAACCCAATTTCAGCGTAATCGCTGCCAAAACGTAGTGTAATCGTGCAAAATCCTGACCAGCGGGTAGTTAGTAAACATTCAGCGTACAACCATGCTAACTTGCAAGAAAATTCTGGGCTAGCTGGCTCATACGATTAGCAAAGTCAGCCTGAAATCATGCACTGTCACTAAATCACTGCTTAAGTGGCTCGCATGTTTTGCTAAAATCGTGTGTATGCGGGCTCGGATTACTTGACACGCTGTTTGTCACGCAAATATGCTTGTTTTTAAAGCGACTACTGCTAGTTAGCTAAATGATAACGGGCTTAGCCGCTAATGCTAGCCGTGTGTAACTAGTAGTTCTGGGGGAGGGGAGTCGGCTAACATATATGCTTATCTTTGACAACAAGCACGCCGCTAACTTCAGCTACGGCTCCATACCTTGCAAAAGTCAAAGCAGAACGCTTCGCTGTCGCCTCGGAGTTCATCGCTTGAGTAGCGGCTAAACAAAGTCTGCAATTGTTTTTCTAGACCCTCTAACTCGTACACACTGCTCTCCTCCGCCATACTGCCTGTCTAGCCTCGCTCGTAGCAGCCAGCACACAACACATACATCGCCACAGTCAACGACTTGCATTGACAGCGCTGATTGGATACCGGGAGCGTGAAGTGACGCGCTCATTTACTAGACCAGCACGCGCCGATGGGAGGGCGGGATGCCTATGACAACTTATAGATGCCCAGTTACGCTATCTTCCCGGTAATTACGGTGCTACCAGAACACCATTACATGCGCCACAAACCACATGGCGAACACAAACATGACTTAACATTTGCGTTCACGTCCCATTTATAAGCTTGGAAAAAATTATTGTGCATTTGAACTGGTCTAACTTAAGTTTTGCTCATATACAATTTTTTACACGTCATAAGATAAGATAGCATTTATTAGTCCCATTACTACTATACAACAATAGAAAAAATGTAAAATATACAAAGTAAAATAATTATAATTTCAATATACAATGATACAATTTGACATTTTTTAAAGATTAGTCAGAGGCGTGTGTAGAAGGGGGGCGTGAGGTGGCACAACCCCCCCCCACCCGAAATATGATTATTTCAGTATTTCTACACACTCCAGATTTTTCAGATGCAATTACTGTACTTTAAATTCCATACTATTTATTTTGAAGCTTTGGTTTTGCACATCAGTTGCATTATTATCACCCTGCTGAGCATTATGTAAATATTTAAAGTCAACAATGGCTGCAACATTAAATAGATATATACACACGTCAATTAATTAATAATTAGAATCTAGTAATGCAATGCATATGATTGTGAATATTGTCATTGGTTGGTTTTGACAGTGTATGTAAAGACCACCTAACACTACTGAAAAAAATCACACTTATGGCCACTTCAATAGGTACACTTGTTTAACTGCTTGATAATCCAAATATCTATTCGGCCAATCAAATGGCAGCAACTCAACATGTTTCTGCATGAGTAAACGTGCCTTGTTGATATCAACAATTATAGGAGAACAGCCAGACAGCTTCCAGCTGATACGAAAGCAACAGTAACTCAAATAACCACTTGTTATATGCAGAAGACCATCTCTGAAGCAGCAGAAGACCACACTGAGGCTACATGTCACACAGGCTCTCTAGATCTGGACAATGGAAGATTGTAAAAACATTGACTGTTCTTGGCAGTCTCAAATTTGTGAAATTCAGATGAAAGTATCAGAATTTGGTGTAAATAACAAAAACAGATCCATCCTACTTTGTGTGAATGGTTCAACCTGCTGTTAAGTGGTATAATGTCAGGGTGTGATGCTTTTAGTGCACTTTTGGTTCCTTGGTACCAACAGACCACTGTTCAAACATCGTCACAAAGCTGAAGTCATCTAAAACTACTTTCTTGAATATGAAAATGAGTTCATTGTACTCAAACTGCCTCCACAGTGATCCAGATCTCCATCCAATAGAGCAACTTCTTTGTAAGGCCAAGGAGGATGCCTACAGAAGTGGTGACAGGGCCCTGTACAAGCAAGCCAGGAACACACTGACCAAGGAGATCAAAGCAGCTAAAAGCATCTACTCCCAGAAACTGGAAGAACGGCTCTCAGCCACCGACCCTGCGTCAGTGTGGAGGGGCCTGCAGGAAATCACCAGCTACAGACGCGGCGTCTGTACTGCCTTTGATGCTACATTCTTTAGAGCTATGCTTGTAGCATTCTGCCTGTTAGCTTAGCACAACAACAACAACGAAAAGGCGCTCTCTCACCCAGGAAACACACAGTCGCAGAAAGAGAGAGAGAGCGTCGCCCTGTAACCATGGCAACCGTAACGCTGCCGCCTGGAACGAAAGAACGTAGCTGTCAAACAAAACCCAAACAGTCCTGACCCGCGACAAAATGAAACAGGAAAGTACCGCAGTGTTTATTTCAACAAAGTAACTGTATTCTGAATACCACCTTTTTAAACGGTAACTGTAACGGAATACAGTTACTCATATTTTGTATTCTAAATACGTAACGGCGGTACATGTATTCCGTTACTCCCCAACACTGCAGACGCCCCCCCCCCCCCCCCACCCACTATTGAAGCAAAAAAAAAACCTGGCCAACGAGTTAAACACTTTCTATTGCAGGTTTGAGACGGACAGACTCCCACGCCCCACCCTCCCCTCCCCAGGGACATTGCTTCAGACATTGACCCCCAACACACCTTCCACCTCTCCCCCCTTCACCCTGCCCCTCCCCAATCAAGACTCAACGACCACCCCACCCTCCCCAATCCAGACTCAACGACCACCACCACCCTCTCCAACCCAGACTCAACGACCTCCCTCCTGCTTCAAACGCTCCACCATCATCCCTGTTCCCAAGAAACCCACCATCACAGGACTGAATGACTACAGACCTGTCGCCTTGACGTCTGTGGTCATGAAATCCTTCGAACGACTGGTGTTAGCCCATCTGAAAGACATTACAGGCCACCAGCTGGACCCTCTGCAGTTTGCCTACCGGGCAAACAGGTCGGTGGATGATGCAGTGAACATGGGGCTGCATTACATCCTGCAACACCTTGACCGCCCGGGAACTTATGCCAGGGTCCTGTTTGTGGACTTTAGTTCGGCTTTTAACACCATTGTGCCTGAACTTCTTTCCTCCAAACTCTCCCAGCTCAGCGTGTCACCAGCTACCTGTCAGTGGATCACCAGCTTCCTGACAGACAGAATGCAACAAGTGAGGCTGGGGGAGATCACCTCTGAAACCCGGTCCCTCAGGATTGGTGCCCCTCAAGGATGTGTCCTCTCACCACTACTGTTCTCCCTCTACACTAACGACTGCACCTCCAAGAACTCGGCTGTCAAACTCCTAAAGTTTGCAGATGACACCACTGTCATTGGCCTCATTCAAGATGGTGATGAGTCTGCATACCGGCAGGAAGTTGAGCGGCTGGTACTCTGGTGCAGTCAGCACAATCTGGAGCTGAACACTCTTAAGACTGTAGAGATGACAGTGGACTTCAGGAGACATCCCTCAACTCTACTCCCCCTCACCATATCAGACAGCCCTGTGTCAACTCTGAAGACCTTCAAGTTCCTGGGTACAACCATCTCCCAGGACCTGAAGTGGGAGACCAACATCAACTCCATCCTCAAAAAGACCCAGCAGAGGATGTACTTCCTGAGACAACTGGGGAAGTACAGTCTTCCACAGGAGCTGCTGATCCAGTTCTACACTGCGGTCATTAAGTCTGTCCTGTGCTCCTCCATCACAGTCTGGTATGGAGCAGCCACTAAACAGGACAGGAGCAGATTGCAGCGGACTGTACGGGCAGCAGAAAGGATCATCGGCATGCCCCTGCCCTCCATCCAGGATCTGTACCTCTCAAGAACCAGGAAACGGGCAGGGAAAATCATCACAGACCCCTCACACCCTGGACACAGACTTTTTGATCTGCTGCCCTCTGGCAGACGGTACAGAAGCCTGCAGACCAGGACCACCCGACACAGGAACAGTTTCTTTCCCCTCGCCATCTCCCTTCTTAACAGTTGACCTGTCACACTGCTCCCACTGCCAGACTGCAGCTGCACCTTATGTACATTTTGTAGTATTCATTCCACCTTATTCATTTCTGTATTTTATGTATATAAGTTTAGATTTGTTATTTATAGTTGGTTTACACAGCTTTGTGTATGTATGTGTAATGTGTATATATAGACACGTGTGTGTGTGTGTGAGATTTACATTGCTGTGCTTGAGAGCCACCATCTACCGGAACCAAATTCCCTGTATGTGTCTGCACATATACTTGGCCAATAAACACAATTCTGATTCTGAACTTTGGGATGTGGTGGAACAAGAGAGTCCAGTCATGGATGTACAGGTGAAAAATCTGTAGCAACTGTGTGGTGTCATCATGTCAACATGAACCAAAATCTCTGAGGAAAGTTTCCAACACCTTGCTGAATCTATGCTGTGAAGAATTAAGGCAGTTCTGAAGGCAAAGTAGGTACAACCTACCTAACCTCATTCCTAAGTTTCCCTAAGCATCTTTTTGTTTCTGAATATTTTTTTCCTCAAATTGTGACAAAGGGAAAAAAGAAGCCACACTGCTACAGAGTATAATTTTTATTTAGCCTTATACATCCATTAAGGAAAAATGATGTCATAGAAAAATATTTTCTCCTAGACACTGCAAAGATTAAGTAGTCCAGACTACTTTACACTTGAATAACACCATGATTATATTCAGATTTCACATTACCTGACATGGATTATTCTGTGTACACACAATCATGAAATCAGCATACAGCGAGCAATAATGAAAATATAATATGCATATTTTACACATACACACAGCAACTCCCATAATAAATGAATTGAATGTGACTTTTGTATTCCTGTCTGGTATACAAAGCCAAAGTGATGATGTAATCATTTACTTTCCTCGCAGCCTCTCTTCAAGTCCGATACAAAACAATAAAAGTCTACACACTGTAACAAAACTTATAAAAGATTCGAGCACTACAGGCTTGAGCAATAATAACAACCCCCATCATAAGCTGACAGTAGAACAAAGTATTCTGCTTATTACACTTCAAGACTCAAGGTCAAACATACAAAAATGATTCAAAAAGAGAGAAATAAGAGCCAAACTCAAACCAAAACTTCTAAAAAAACTTTCTGCCATCTTTAAGACACTAAACTAAATGTCAATGTGTTTGTCATTCTAAAGTAAGAAATGTAAAGGCTTGTAGTGTCTTTGCTTTTAATTCAGCTCATCGGTGGATTCTGACATGGAGCGCTCCTGCCTCTTCCGGGCTGTGACGAAGTTGAGCAGGTCGACAGCTGTCACCACCCCGAAAACCATCTGCTTTTTGCTATGAGAGCCATCAGTCAAGTCTGGTGGAGGACAAGGAGTAGAAAAGATAGTATCAGAGCAATTATTAGTCTAAAGGTTTTAACTCAACTATCAAAGTGTTGCAGTGCTTCCACTAAAAACTTTAAAAAAAAAACAACCCCAATAACAATAATAATAATAATAATAATAATAATAATAATAATAATAATAATAATAATAATTCCTACAATTGTAATGTAGGACTCTGGCCACTAGGGGGCAGTGGAACAAGCCAAGTGGGCTCTTTAAACTTTTCAATATTCTGTTGGAGTTGTCTCTTTAGCTGCCAAATGGACAGTCATGTCCCTTAGCCATTTGATACTGAGGATCCAGTATGCAGCATGGTCACATACTATTGTCAGTATACGAATGTAAATGAGACACATGCAGTATTCTAAATATGCACGTGATATGTCAGTTAGGTTCAACATCAGCAATATTACACTTACACATGTGTATCAGCTGACACGTAACAGTAGCTGCCACCTTTCTGGAGTTTATTTATTGCTGTCAGAGCTCCATTTTACCAGCAACAGGGAGTGCTCATGCCAGAATGTGCAGTATGGGGTGGGGGTGGGGTGGGGGGGGGAGGAGAATAAATAAATGTAGCTGATCACACCACATTGTGCGCCTTACTCGCCATCTAAAGCTGATTACGATCAGTGGCAGGTATACTGTATTTTACAGTTCAACCTTTTTAAATTAATGCCTACTTGGTCTGTGTAACCACTCCAACAGCCATATGGGGATGATAAAAGTTGCACAGTGCAAGTTTGATTGATAGGTCTGTTTGTCCATCTTTGATCAATTTAAAGATGCAGAATTGGTTTTATTATGAAGCTGCTGTGCAGGAGGAAAAGAGGAAGACCACAGAAAAGATTGCTTATCCTATTTCACTACACCCTTCAAAGGGTTGGTGTGACAAAGGAGGATGTTAGGTGTAGGGCCACTTTTAATGGGTGCAGCCAAAGGAAAAAGATAAAGATTGAAGATTCCTTCTCAGCCTGCACATTTTGGATTTCAATACTGAAGAAAAAAAAAAGCCTGCTTAAATGTAACCTTGACAAAGCTTGCTGTTTGCTAAATTGTCTCTACTTGGACGGTCAAGGTCATCTAAAGCCTGCCCCCAGATTCTCACACTGAGCTTGTGCATCTATACTCAAGCAAGGAGCAGCAGGAAGCGGATATACTGAGCTCACAGAGCTGTTAAAAATGTGGTTCTTGCAAATACACAAACTCAATGTTTTTACACATTGAATCACTAACCCCTGGTCATAGTTTAAACGCACAGATTGTCAAGACTTATATCCACAGACAACAGCAGCTCAACCAGCCACAGCACAAACTTCTGGCAGTGTGTGTGCATTGCTGTACTCACATTGGATCTGTTCGTGTACCACCAGTGCGAAGTGGTCAATCTCCAAAATCGAGGACAACTTTCCCAAGTTGTCAGTCAGTGTGATCTGAATTAAAATAAGAGGATGTGCTGAAGATATAAAGATACATAGAAATATATAGATATATACACAGCTGTCACAACATCTGTCACAGTAAAACTTTCTGTATACACAAAGAAATGGAACAGAACATAACACAAATTTGTCTTTTTAGCACTAAAAACAAGTCTTATTTCAAACCCCAATTTTCTAGTTCAGCAAGTTTACAATCTTTTTTTTTCTCCCTACCTGGAGATCATCCTCAGCCAATCAGAATCAAAAGAGTAGTCTTTAAAATCCATTAAATTTCCAACCAAACTAACCTGTTTGAACTGCTTGTAAAGCACTTTGCTGACAGGATCTGACAAGTTGATCTTCCCTGCAAGGATCGAAGATAGCATGTTGCCTAGAGTCACCATGCCCAGGATCAATCTACACACAAAAACATAAACAAGAAGTGAAGTTAAAGGTTAGTCAAGGATAAGGTTTTCAGGGTCTAAAACACAGCTTCCAGGAATGTGTGAAGATCTAATATTCTGTGCTTTTCTGTTGTAAAGCTAATCTTTCTACCTATAGCACACCCACCCTGTGTCATCGACCACCGGCGCCTGGTCGAAGCCATTATGCTTGAGGATCTGGATGGTCTTTTGGCAGCTAACGGTAGGCAGGACAGTGAGCGGGGCAGACATGTTCAGGCACTGCAGCTTCAAGTTCCACCACCTGTGAGAACACGGCATGTTTAATGAGCGTACATAGAGAGAGACTTAAAAACTGGAGATTTGGTCTTTTTAAATGACACGCACCATGGTTTCTTCACCATGAGGTCCTCCTCCCTCAAAAAGCCCTTCTGGACCATCCACTTATCACTCAGGAACTTTGACCTTGAGGGGGATAAAGAAGAAAAGATAAAGAAAAGACTGATCTGTGTTTACACAAAGAAAGCAAACAAATTGTCTGCATATATCTGAAGGACCTCTAGCACAAACATATATGGAAACTCACATGTAGTTGCGGATGGAGTCCGGCAGGATCACCACACAGCGCTGGCCCTCTTTCAGCTCCTTGGCGGCATGCACAGCTGCTGCCATGGCCGTCCCCGAGCTGCCTCCTGTTACAGGAAAAAGCAAAATGGTAAATGGCCTGTATTTGTATAGCGCTTTACTAGTCCATAAGGACCCCAAAGCGCTTTACATTGTAGCCACAACCACCCTGGAGCACACTGACAGAGGCGAGGCTGCTGGACACTGGCGCCACCGGGCCCTCTGACCACCACCAGCAGGGTCAAGCGTCTTGCCCAAGGACACAACAGCCAAGACTATCCAAGCCGGGGCTCGAACTGGCAACCTTCCTATCACAAGGAGAACTTCCAAGTCTTGAGCCACGATCGCCGGTAGGTTAGTTTGCCTTAAGTGGCACCCAGGTACCCACAACATCTTCCTCATGAAGCTTTTCCCTGGGAGCAAAAGTATTCCTGGAGGCTTTGTGCTTCTTCTGTTGTCTTGTATGCCAGTCAGTAACCATTCACACCCACGTCCCCTCGAATAGGATGAATTCTGCCGTTTGTTTATAAGGAGCACCTTCCTGTGGTGATCTACTGGGCTCTGGAGGAGTTTCAGAGCTTTAGAAACTAACCAGAGTGAAACTATGAAAAACATTTTAGTTCCACCTCCTGCCTGTCCTGGTTGAAGCAAAGTCTCTTGTGACCATCAGTGGTAGGATAAATCAAAAAATGAATGAATCGAACCAATCAGCATAAAGCTCCATATTGTTTTTCAAGGCCAATCACAAGTCACTACCTCAGAACAGGCCCTGAAATAAGTGCTGTGTGTTGGCCACTAAAAAAATAAAAAACTAATAAGTCCCAGGGTAGAAGAGCCTACCTAAATCAGGAACCACAAAGACTTACCGCACAGCAGGCCTTCCTCTCTGATCAGCAAACGAGACATGTTGAAGGACTCCTCATCGTTGGACTTGTACCACGTATCGACCACCTGGAAATGTTGACGGGGGAAGAAAAAAAAAAGTAATATTAAACATACGACATTACCATGCTCACTTAGGAGCATTCATGAAAAGGAGATGGGATTATAGACGCCGCTTGAACCAACCGATCTGTCGAGGACGGTGGGGATGAAGTCGTACCCGATGCCCTCCACCTCGTACTGGGTCTTATCGGTCTTGTTAAGCTCCTCTGGCTCAGCCAGGATTGAACCTTCAGGATCAACACCAACAATCTGCGCACAAAACACACCATTCATAAGCCACAAGTAGCTCAGCAGATATTTATCTGAAAAAAGAGGAGAAACATAATCTCAAGAAAGAGCTTACTTTGATATTTGGGCATCTTTCCTTCAGCTTGCGGGCGATGCCTGTGATCGTCCCTCCTGTGCCTGCACCAGCCACCAGCATGTCCACCTTACCTGTCAGCAGAAACACAGAACCTTGTTGACTTGATTTCCAGTGAACTTCTAAAGTGAGTTTTAAGGAAAAAGCAATAATGCCGTTGAAGAAGTTTCTGTAAATTTTACAGCTCAGGATGCTCGTACCTTCACACTGCTCCAGGATCTCCTCGGCTGTGGTGTCGTAGTGAGCCAGGGGATTGCTCGGGTTGCGGTACTGGTCCAGGATGTGCGAGTTGGGGATCTCGTTCTTAAGGCGCCAGGCCACGCCCACGTGAGACTCTGGCGAATCAAAACGGGCGCTGGTGGGCGTACGTACGATCTCTGCTCCGAGTGCTCTCAAGACATCCACCTGTCGAGAACATCTGACAAATATTAACACTTGTACACGATGGCCTGACTGCAGTGAGAAACACCGACAGGAATTTGTTCTTTAAAACATTCAAGATTCATTAGAATTAATAGATATGCAGTAAGCTTGAAGAACAGTAGTCTTTTTAAAAGGGTACTAATGTTTTTATTTTAATGTAATTTAATGAAAGCTACTGTGGAAAAACAGCTTGAAAAAAAAGAATAAATTAATAAAATAAATTCATTAAAAAAAGAAAAAAAGGAATACTGAGCTTGTTGTAATGTTCAAAAAATTGAACAAAAAACAGGAACAAATAATCAGAAAATATTATTAAAATCCCTTTAGAAACAAAACATAAGATATATGATTATTTAAAAAAAAAACAAAAAAAAAAACAAAACAAGATAAGATATAATATAGACCTCAAACAAAAACTTTGAACATTTTGTACAAATGTACACTAGATTTATATTTTTGCACAGCTTTTAAAGATTGCATCATATGATGCAACAGCAATGCTAAAGCGTGACCTCTGCCTCTATAACAGGCTGCGATTTGCATACTTAGTCGCAACATTTTCAGGAAAAGCCCCTCTGAACAGAAACCGCACTTTTCTATCAGGAAATCATACCCTTCAATTTAGCTGTAGCAGTCTAGACATGTTTTACTCTGACAGAAAAAAAAACCTGCCATGTTTCTGTGAGTTGTGGTTTCTATATGACAGGAAATTCACCTTCTCCATGCTCATCTTCTCTGGCATGACAATGATGCAACGGTAGCCTTTCACTGCAGCAGCCAGAGCGAGTCCGATACCTTAAGGAACAAAAGAAAGAAGCAGATTTGAGTGGCATTATCAGCACAGGCTTTCGTGTATTTTTTCACACCAGCACAGGCGCATGCAGGGGATTACCAGTGTTTCCAGAGGTGGGCTCTATGATGGTGTCTCCTGGCTTGAGGATCCCGGCTCTCTCAGCGTCCTCCACCATCCGCAGACTGATTCTGTCCTTGACACTGCCGCCCGCATTGAAGAACTCGCACTTGGCCACTACACCAAAAAAAGTGTCACAATAACATATTAAAAATCACAGGAGCCAAATGAAACAATTAAGATACAATTGTGATCTGAAGAAACGCTCACACCCCAACCAGCGCTCACAAGTTTGTACAGTAACCAGGCAGACGTAACCAACTTCTGAATGTGTCTCGGCTTGAATGTGGTGTGACTCACATATTTCACATTTGAGTCCAAAGGCTTTGGGGATGTTGTTGATGCGTACCATGGGAGTGTCACCGATTTTGTTCAGGATGTTGGGGAGAATGGCTGGTGCAACAGTCCTGAGAGGAGAAGGGGAAAAAAAGAAGAAGAAACCTCAGCGAGATGATAAACAGAAGCGCCACGTCTGGCTGTGCAGATAGACTGGACGGTAATCACTTCTTTATCAGGCTAAGACTGTCTTTTATTGCTATCACTAGTGTGAGATAATAGCACCCATTTCCACTCACTTCACTGGTCTGAGAAGTCTAAACAACAACAAAAATAACAGCCTCTTTTTCAGAGCTTTAAACAAATAGTGTAACGCCTTTACGACAGTTTTTTTATTTGTAACAGCAGATCAATACAACAGTGCTGAGATGCAAGAAGCAGTGGATATCTGACTGGCACGCTGACCTTGAAACTTGAGTGTGGGGGGAGTCGGATTTTGAGGCTTCTAGGCTCCACGTGCAGCGGCTGGGAAGGTCGGGCCGGATCCATTTCCTTTCGGGAGAAGAGTTCTTTGTTTTGATCTGAATGTTTCTGGCTGCCTCCTGCGACTCCTCCTCCGTCTTCAGGTTCTCTCCGTTGCTGAAGCCGTGCAGCTTGCCAGCGTGTGGGCACACAGGGCTGTTGACTGTGGTCTCTTTGGATGAGGGAACTGATGGCATTGCTTAACTTAAGGGGAAAAAAAACAAAAAAAAAACCAACTGTAAAGTTATCCAATTATGTAACACACTGTTCTTACAGCATGTTCTGATAAGTTTTCCTGCATCATCAGTGACTTGGCTGACAGCCAGGAAATTAAATACTTTCATAATGTTGTTTTTGACTGACACAAGCAGTAGTCTCCTTCTCTGCAACCTGCATCAAAGGCATGATGTATTTCTCTATTATTAACTAAATAGCTCCAGTTTCTACTGCTCATTTGGGCTCAAAATATTCAACCCTGTGAGTTTATACCAAGGAGATGGGCTCAATCCTTCAATCACTTTCTTTGTGTGACCTCGATTACTTTTTAGAAAAGTTATCACCAATAGTTTCGACAACTGAGGTGTATCTTACAGAAATAACTATTAAAGTGCAGTTTAAACCCTCTGAGCAATAAAATCCAATGTGTCATGTTTGTAAGTGGAACAATTTCCAAATGAAGGAAATCCGACCATCCAAGAACCGCATGAATGCATGGTAATGCTAAAATTTGGATGGGTTTCTTGTTGGATATTTGGACAAGTTTGATGCACGATTTTATGGCAACCCAACTTAAAGTTGAGATACTTCAGTCACAAGTGCTGGACTGATTATCCACAGCTGTGGAACCAGCTTTGGGAAGGACCCTCTCTAATTTTAAATTCTGCCAGAGCTTTCTTCCTGTTAAGGAAGGAGTTTTTCTTCACCACTGTCACAAATTACGTGATCACGGGGTGTGTCTGACTGTTAGGGTTTCTCTCTATTATTGTAGCATCTTTACCGTACAATATAAAAGGGCTATTTTTATTGTAAATAAGATAACCTGAAAAAAATTCCAAGAGATGACAAATGTGAGCTAAAGGACAATCTGTTAAAGCTTACATTCAACTTCACCAATCAGCAAACACAGTGCAAAGCAAACACTGAACCACTCCTTTCTTTTATTAATGCTGAGTGACATCTGCACTGCTAAAACAAATCCACAGCTCATCTCCATCTACCACCGCTTTTCAGTCTAGTCTAGTTTAGCCTAGTCATGACGAGTGGCCAAATTCTGCCCTTATCAAAGCTACGTGAGAAAGCAAAAGTGGGAGTAAGCAAGGGGGGGTGGGGCTGATAAAACTTCAGTTAATATTTCATCATTTCTTCTCCACAGGAAAAAACAAAAGCTTCTTTTTAGGGGGTTGGTAAGCAGTATTGTTTTTATAAATCATAAGACTGATTGCTGTTCCCACATATCAAGATTTAGACACACAACACCGACAGGCACGCATCCGTTTTGAGGATCTACAGAAAAGAAAATTACTGCTTTTCTCATTGTTTGTAAATGTAGTTAATCTAAACCATAAAAAGATTTTGTAATCAGTTATAACTGGTTATAAATGCTACTAATGGCTAACCAAATGTTAAGCATTACCTTAAATCTGAGTCGGGTGTTTAAGAGTCTGATGAGATCAAAGGGAAGCTTTAAATCCAGTCTTTGATCATTAATTTGACAAATAAGCTGGGTAATTAAGCACGAGGTGAAATACCTGACATGAACTTCAGCAATAACTTTCCAGGAAGAGAGCTAAACCACTGAGTGGCAGTTTGGCTAAACTGGCAGGAACAAAAGAAAGATTAGCTGGAAAACAAGTTACAATTTTAAAATTTCACTTGTAAATACAAGACAAACCTCAGTCACAGTCACAGCCTCTGCAACATGATAATTTGCCATTTCATGTGACGGTTATATGACTCCAAACACGAGAGCAGTACAACAAGAGCTTCTCAAACTTTCAGTACATTTTAATCTTACTACTTTCTGTCACTGTGATAACTTTTTAAGACTTTAAATCAATCAGTCAATGAGTTAAACAACAAAACTACAGAACAGAATAAAGTAAGATAAGTACCAGTTGCTAAGACTGCCACAGATTTACAAGCCCAACTTTTTCCTCTTACTACATCCTGTTGTTTCCCTCCCATCCCCCAGCTGCAATGGTAGCACATGAGGCTTCACTAACACACAGAGCACACACCGACAGGGCCAGCTGTTACAACGGGGCCCCTGTCTTTGACTGCAGAATGAGTTCAGACAATGTCCACAGGAGTGGACTAAACACATTTTCTTAAGCCTGCAGCTCCCTGCTCTACACGGAGTGGAGCAGGCTTTCACGCGCTTTTGTGGAATGTTGCCGTTACGATGATACATGCATTTGATCTGCTATCAAAATTTAAACAGAAGCACAAACCACCTACCCTACCTTTTCCTTACAACCACTGCTAGGCACACTGCTAATTACAGTAACACTTGCAACATCGATGCTGGCAAATGTGTGTGGTATGTGTCGGCCTTACAGGGTTTAACAGGGAAATATGATCCTCCTGGTGGAGGACACACACACACAAAACAAGTCTGAGCCAGGCTTGCAGGGCAAGAAAGACTTGAAAGAGGATTTGCCCAGCTTAAACTTAAGTTTGGTTTAATACACCATACTTCAGCCAAGAGTCCAATCCCTAATTAAAGGTCCCAGGCTAAAGAAACATAACACAAAAAAATCAGAGTTTGGCAACATCGGTCCACTCTAATGAAAAATCCCCCCTCATACGTTTATCTGCTTTAAAAAGGAAAAAAAGAAAAGAAAAAGGAAAGCACCAATGGTATGTTCACCACTCTTGGGAGTCCAGTGGTGACTATGACTTGCAGCATCCCTTTATGGTTTGCAGCATTTAATTGCTCTGGCAGCAACAAACACAACCGAAGTATCTGCTTGTTGGCAATACAACAGCACACTATAGATATCCACTGAGCCATCACAAATGATGTGCCAATGCGAATAGCAGTAATGATGGCCATAGAAAGGCCGTATAAAGGTTCACCCACATGCATAACCTTTAATAGGACAGTGTAGGTCGCAGGAAAATAGTTGTTTTAGCCTCTTTTAATAAAACAATTTAACGATAACACTGAAGGCTATCGAAGTAAAAAAAAAAAAAGAAAAAAAGAAAAAAGGTTGTCACAATTTTCTGGGAAAAAAAGATTTAAGACAAAAAAAAAGGGGAAAAATCTCACTTGGCTGCATTGCTCAAAACGAACCAGAGCACGGAAACAGCATGATAGAAATAAACGCTGCGTCATTTGAAAATAATAGATGATGTGGCGGGATACAAAGGAGACAAACTACAAAAGGTAACCAAAAGGGGGGGAAAGCAAAAAAGCGATTAATTGTAAAAAAAATAAAAACAAAACCCCCCAGTAATGCTTACATAATTTAATATAATAAATATAGGACACCGCAGTGTGTATGCGAACACCTGAATTATAACACATCGGCTGGAAAAGGTCCAACAAAAGCCTGAACTGCGCAGCTACAATGTTGCATCAGAACTGAGGAGCTGGAGGCAGCTTTCTATCAGCCCATGGGAAAATATAAATTAATTTAATTCGAAAAAAAGTGTGTTTAAATACGTCGGCTTCTCCGCGTTTCCATTCTCTGTGTCAGGCGGCTTTATTTTCACTCACCTGGAGATTTATCTTGAAATCTGCGAGAAAACTGTACTCCGGTACGACGAGCAGACGACTGCACAGCCTAGGGATCAACTTCCGACAAAGCAAGCCTTTAACGTGCCGACGCACGTGGACTAAACTGTATGGAGCGCAGAATTTTTAGGGAGACACTCTTATTGGCTGCGGTGGGGGCGTCTGTTTGTGGGCTGTACGGAGATTTCTTTAAAAGGGGTTGAGGGGGAAAAAAAAACGCTGAGGTAAAGTAGTCCGTGGCACCTGTTTACTTTTTACTGACCAAACACACCCCCGCGCACGTAGACACCGCGTGTAACAACTTGAAAGCTTCTCATGAACGTCTTTTTTTCGCTAACATTTGAATTCAAGTAAGCAAGGGTTTAATAATCTATTTTTTTGACAACGTAACGAGACTTATAAATTCTCTTAAAAAAATACAAATAAAATACTTTTCAACTCCCAAGCAGCATTTAAAAGTACAACACATGTACTGTATTTGCATAGAAGTTTGATGTATTTGTACTTTATTGTAGTATTTGTATCTTTATAACTCCAGACTATGCACATTAAACTTAAACCATCTTAAGTGGATCTTAACCCACCATCTTAATTGCTCAATCAATACTATGACAAAATAAGTTTAGATTTGAGATCTATCTGGAGGTAATTTTTTCTTACTTAATTTAGAGGGGTTTTTTTCCCCTTCTTAAACTACCAGAATATTTATCACATCAAATTTAAGCGAAGTGTCAAAAAAGGGAACTAGTAAAAGAACAGGCTGATTAGTTAGCATTGCATCAGCCATTTACCAGAAAAAAAATGCAGCAACAGTTGTCCGCTGTTAGTGACTGTGTGAAGGAAAGTTTACAGTCTGACAGACTACGAAGGAGCTTTAAAATTAGTCTCTGGTTAGCAGCTTTGGTATAAAAATATAGCAGAGTAATAATAAATCATAATAAAATCCTTCCTAGAATAGGATTGAGTCTTGAAGAAAAGCGGTGCAGATGCAGTTACAAATCTGTTTTTTATTGAGAAAGCGGCACAAGCTTGTCTTAAAAAAAAGGGAATAAGAGAAAGAACACTTCCAACAATTCACAAAAAAACAAAAAACAAAATAACTGTCATCACTGTTGGGCTTTAGGGGGAGAATTTTGGTGGGTCCATCTCGTCTACTTTCAGAATCTTCCGGAGCGTTCTCGATCCCTCGACCTCCGCCTCTCGCGGTCCCGCCGTCGATCCCTGGAGCGGGAACGTCGTTCCCGGGAGCGCGAGCGTGAGCGGTGTCTGGTAAAGAAGAGAGCAAAAGATATTTATTTTCAAATTTAAAAGCCATACACAAAAGCAGTTGTCTTGCTCTCGGGCTTTACAGGACCTTTTCCTGCGGCGGCCGTACAGCTCCCTCCTCAGTTCCCTTGATATTGGTTTCAGATGCATGAAGTTGCAGAAGCCACCTCGGGTGCACTCTCTGTAAGTAAGCAAGTGTGTGAAGTTTGATTTCTATTGCACCTTTCTACATAAACATCACAAAGTGCTTCAAACAAAACACCAGAATATAAATTATCAAGTTCCAGTCACAGATCTCTCAGAAGGAGAGTGTTCCAGAAGCCCAAAACTGTCTCCTTTAGTTTTCGTAAAGAAGATGAGTTCCCAAGACACTCAGCCAGCAGGCTCTGATCACATGAACTCAGGGATCTAAAAGTTTGCTCATGTAAGCTGATGTTTGCCTATGAAAAGCTCTAGAAGTCAAACCCAGAATCTTAAAATGGACCCTGGATTCATCAGGGAGCTGGATCAGCAACTGTGTGATGTGAGAGTACGCCATTCTAGAGTTTCTGCATAAACAAGTGAACGATAAAGCCAGATGTGATGTAATAAATGCATGAATAACAGTCACCGGTTTAGAGTGTGAAACAATGTGACTTAGCTTGGCAGTATGTAACACAGGAAAACAGGATGTGAAGGGTTAACGTTGCTGGCCTTGCATTTTGTAGATCTGTGCCACGAGGAAAAGTTGGCTCATAGTCGCACATTCTGAGGAGCCCTGCCAACCCACCAAGCAGAACACCTAATCTTTATCTGCCTCCAGAGTTGAGGGAGAGCAAACAACCCCGTTGATCCAATGGAAAAAAAAAAAAAAAAAAAAAAAAATCACAGAGGGACTTGTAAAGGAAAAGATCGCAAAGACCCTATCACTGACCAAGGACAGAGTGTAACTACATGTGCACGCTTCTCCTTTGCTCTGTGCCATCATCGTGTCAGCTGATGCTGTCCTTTTAGTTAAATGTGATTGTTTTACACTCAGGGAGACAGGCCCATTACAGTTGCTTCGAGTGCTGCATCCTGAGGCTAGCATCCTTGATTGGTAGACAAGCATTGGCTCCAGGGTGAACAGTGAGGCTCTGTCATCTATCCATCAGCGGCAGGATGACACTGTCTACATTATCTTGTAGACTGTCTAAGTAAATGGCCTGGCCTGTATTTGTATATGCGCCTTCAAAATAAAACAAGACGCACACCAGCTAAGAAGTTGCAACACGCGTTTGCGTACATAAGATTTTCTGGAGGAGGACAGATTTGTTTAGAACTCTTAAAGAAGTCAAAGAAGCAGGCTCCTTTAAGCAATTACTTTGGTGTTCCTCCACCTCCAAAGAAATGTCAGGAGTCCAAAGCGCAAAAGGAGTGCGTATTCTTGGAAAAGTGGTTGCAGGAGGTGAGCTGGCTTCAAACAAATGATGAACGCACAGCGATGTGGTGCAGAATATGCCGTGAAAATCCCACTCTAGTGGACAACTTCTTATCTAGTGCGCGTTTTTTATTTTGACAGCGCACCTGCAGACCACTTATGTGCACCCCTGTATATAACCTTTCAAGCATTAAAGAGGCCGATAGTGCCAGCATTAACAGCAAACTAATGTGACACTGTGAGCATACGATGTTACACATAGTACAAAGTGACAAAATTCTCTTAAATGCACATGCAGTATTTGTTTTAAGAAAGTTTAACCTCTACTCCTTTTTTTACTCACTACAGCCCCGCCCCTCCAGTTCTGCCAGAGGTTTCTTCCTGTTAAAAGGGAGTTTTCCCTCCCACGTTCACCAAATGCTTACTCATAGAGGTTGTCCAATTGTAGAGGTTTTCTTGTATTATCATAGGGTTTTTATCTTACAATATGAAGCATCTTGGGGCAACTGTTGTTGTGGTTTGGCTCTAGATAAAAAACTTTTTTTTCCCTTCCTATAGTCCAGCGGTCCCCAACCCCGGGGCCTCGGACCGGTACCGGTCCGTGAGTCGTTTGGTGCCGGGCCGCGAGAGTTGAGGCTCAGGTGTGAAATGTTCAGGGTTTTTATCGGTTTTGAGCGTTATTTTGTTATCGTTTACTTGGTTTTCCTGGGTCTTTTCACATGTGTTATGAATACATTTTCTTTCTTTCGGTACCGGTACTAATTTTATTTTGTTGTAAAGGCCAGTCCGTGAAAATATTGTCGGGCATAAACCGGTCCGTGGCGCTAAAAAGGTTGGAGACCGCTGCTATAGTCTATTAGTCAGCTGGTTAATTAAATACAGTAAAATGCTTTCATTAAACACTAACACGTTTTCTCACAATACTCACCCCATTTCATACTGACGGCAGCAGGCTTCCCTGAAGTCAGTGACTGGGGAGAGTTCTGCGTGGATGGGCTGGCCATTGAACCAGCGGTTGTTAAGGTCCATAACGGCTTTCTCTGCATCCTCCTCGTGACGAAACTACACCCAAAAGACACACACATACTTAGGAAATTACTGGTTTAAGCTCATCATAACAATTCAACCCCGTTTAAATAAACCAAGATCCTAAAACAGACCTTAACATAGACATTGCCGACGAGGTGGTCGCCTAAGTTATCACAGACGTTCATCTCCTCCACTTCTCCATACTTCTCCTCCATCTCTGTGAACACCTCCTGTGTTGGATATTGGGGGGGGGGGCACAATCGAAACCTGTCAAACCAGTTCTATTCTTATATTGCACCTCTTATAACCAGGAAAACCTACCACACAAACTAACCAAAGTACAAAGCGGCGGTAATGTAAAAACTGTGTAGTAAATAATATGTAGTAGTAAGTAATGCTATTATTGTGGAGTCATACTGAGTGGCTTTTAATCAGTGAGTAATAAGTTATATAACAACTAAGAAGGATTATTAACCTTTACAAACAATCATCTCTACAACACATATTATAAAAACTGTTTTTAAATCTCATATTCAAAACCTATGAACATGATAAACTCACAATCAGTTTTTATTGGGTTATTAGTTAGCCAAATACCAGCCCCTCTAAACCAATAAAAGATCCTTGCTTCATGAGTACACTGTCAATAACACCTTGCCCCAGTTGCTCTTTTTGGCTGAAATATGCAGATAACACATTCATGACGTCCAACAGTGCCACACGTGGGACACAAAGGAGAAACAAAAGTTCACTCACCTCAAAGAACTCATCGTAGTGCTCCTGCATTTCCACATCGCTGACGGCACCTAAAAAACGCCCAAAAAGGGACAGTCATGTCAAAGCTAGACAGACACTGGTGGTTAAAAACTCAGACCATGTTAAGCAACATCAAATCTTGCTAAACCCTGTTAATAATATAAAGTAAAGATTCTGAAGGAGATGCTACACAAACTGTCTTTAACAAGAAAACCCTTTAGTCTTCTCCAGGTTGGTGGATTTACTTTAAAATGACTTTTCTTGCAGTGTTTTGCCACCTTTACAGAACTGTTCACTGAGTACACAGGGATCCTAACATTAAATATGCATTTTAATGACAAACCCCTGACTAAGTCGGGGGCATCACTAGTAGAAGCCAGCTTCAGTAATGCAGAAGCAATCACTGTGCACTCAGTATGAAAACATTAAGTGTAGAAAACCCAGAAACAGTACTTTAATTATAGCTTTTTGGTTTAATCACATCTTGAAAATGAAGGAAGTGAAAGAAAAGCTGCTCTTTGCACATCAGTGCATGACACTGACTGGGCTAATTGGAGTTTAGGCCTGGAAAACATGCAAAACAGCATGAGGCCCAAAAACTCTGTGTGTGTGTGTGTACAGAGGACACAATTCTATACTTGACCAAATTTGATGTGGGGAGGTGTGGTATAATGAATTAAGTGCAGTCAGTGCTGGAGGGTCCTGCGGATGAAGGGAGAACTTACAGTGTAAGCATCAGCAGACTGGGCAGTTTTCAAGGTTATGAAGGTAAATGTTCAAGAGGGAAATGGTCTGAAATACAAAACGTAAACTGCTGTGATATAAATCCAACCGAATACAGAGCTGGGGAGGAAAACAATGTTATTAGATAATTTCTGTTGTGAAATTGCTCCTGCTGATCATGTGATGGTTACACCCGTTTGCACAATCTCAAAAAAATAGACCACTCCGCTGTTTTTCCCCTTAATATAGCAGATCTGTGGTACAAGAAGGCAAGACTGCACAATCACGCTGTATAATGTAGCTTTTGAATATTTTAGCTCATCATGAAAAGGCTGTAATATTAATAAAGGTCTAAAAGAACACTGCTTGACTCAAAGTTTAATTTTGGAGGTAACAGATCATCAATCACACCTGTTTAGTCTCTTAAAGTGTTTCTGAGTTGATTCATTAGATGAAAACTCTGCTTAAAGATTCATTCATTCATTAAAGATTCACCTCAAAATAATGGATAATCTGAACTTGTTCTTTAAAACATTTATAGCCTCACTTGGATTTTTCTTTGAAGTGGATCTATTATTAAAATTAAATTTTATTTATATAGCCCCCAATCATTACAACAGATTGCTTCAAAGTGCTTTATATTGTAAGGTGAAGACCCTACAATAAAAAAAACAGAAAATAACCCCAACAATCATACGACCCCCTATGAGCAAGCACTTTGGCGACAGTGGGAAGGAAAAACTCCCTTTTAACAGGAAGAAACCTCCGGCAGAACCAGGCTCAGGGAGGGGCGGCAATCTGCTGCAACCGGTTGGGGATGAGCGAGTGAAGACGGGACAAAGACACGCTGTGGAAGAGAGCCAGAGATTAATAATAACTAATAATTAAATGCAGAGGTGTATAAACACATAGGGAGTGAAAAAAGAAGAAGAAATACTCAATGCATCATGGGAATCCCCCAGCAGCCTAGACCTATTGCAGTATAACTCAGGAAGGATTCAGGGTCACCTGATCCAGCCCTAACCAAATGACTTATCAAAAAGGAAAGTAGAGATACTGTCTGTCACACGATTCCAAACTGGAAGCTGAAGGCTCTGCCTCCCATTCTACTTCTAAATCCACCACAAGTAGAGCTGGGCGATATGAGATTTTTTCATATCACGATATGTTTTTTTCATTTCAGGCGATAACGATATCTATCACGATATAAGCCAAATAACTATATTTGTAAGATTTAAATGTGCTGTTGCTCACAAGTAAAATGTGAAATAATCAGCAGCTTGTTTTTATTTAAATATTTATTTCCCATAATAAGTTCAACAGGGTAGATGTACTTAAGGAACATGAGACTTTTTCAGATAAATAAAGGCAAATATTGCAAACTACACAAAAGGCAGCCGCTAAAGCGTTTAAGTTTCAAAACAGAACAAACGAAACAGACTACTAAATTGTCAATTCCACTTAGAAACAAAATATTAATTCTAAAAATAAATCTTAGTTTGTTTTACAGAAGAACAGACAAAACTGACTAACTTTTGTCAATATCAAATAAACTGAGAACTAAAAGGAAATTCTCAATCTCTCCTTGTTGTATAGCTTAGCTTTTCAAACTGTTTTAACAGTTACTTTAGTCTGACAAAAGCCGAATGACGAATTAGCGCTTCCAGTCAGAGACTGAGGCTACGTCCACACGTACACGGGTATTTTTGAAAACGGAGATTTTCCCTTTTCGTTTTAAAAAATAATCCCGTCCACACATAAAGGCAGAAAATGAAGGAAAACGCTGCTATGAACATGCCAAAGCAGCAGGTGGCGCTAGATTCCTAACCGTGCAGAAATGTTGGCCAATCAGAAGTCTAGAAGCCTCGGTGGGAAAAAGTAAACAAAGCTGGGGCATAGAAGCAGAACCGAGTCGTATGTGTGGACGGACAGTAACTGTGTGTATATGTAAGCATTTAAACACTGCAGAGAGTAGAATTAACAGTATTGTAGAAATTCATTTCACCGAAACAATAACGTGGCGCACAGTGTGACGCATGCACCAGTTTATTGTATTTCCAGACTTGCTTTCGGCACAATTTACAGTGCACGCTACTCTGTTTTTTGTCAGACTTGAAATAGCCGAAGTACCTTCACACTACGGAACTTCTATGGCTCTTCCGTTCGACAATCTCTCCGGCGTTGGAACCATCATCTGTTTTCTCTTCGGTCACGCTCGGTTGATTTTTCTAGTCGGCACACTCTCCACTTCCTCCATTACGCGCTGGCTCCATTACCCGCTGGCTGCTTCCCAAACAAACACACGTGTGGCTTGGCACTTGTGCTGTACGTAACAAGTCACGCGACGTGACGCTGCGGCTGTGATTGGTTCGGCTCTGCGCTACTTAATTTAGATTGGCTGACCTTTTTTTTTTATTTATTTTTTTTTAAGAGGACAAGAGCGGCGAGGTCTATCGCGATAGCTTAATTTCTCTATCGAGTAAAAGTTATATCGCGATACATATCGTTATCGTTCTATCGCCCAGCTCTAACCACAAGTACCCATTATGCTCACTTGAAGCTCCAAATTTTTAATTTTTGGTTCCTACTAGGGTAGTTCTGCGTGATTCATGCCTTGGCACAAAAGCCCATTTCACCATCTTTCTACATCTATCTGATTTGGCTCCTGTTGCCCTCTCTTTAAGCAAACTGTTCTGATCAGCTTCCTCTCATAACGAGAGCAGCAGGTGGGAGGCGTTTCTATACCCATCTCTCTATGACATCATACAGAACCAAGAGTATAAAAAAACTCTCCGAATCTGAGCATTCAGAGTAGTCTGAAGGCACACAGGCACTACTTGTCCATATGCTCACACGTTCACATTATCTGAAACTTTGGACAACATTTAAAAGTACATATATAACAGACTATAAGAAAAAGCATAATAGCTCCACTTCAAGTACTACAAATTTCTATTTGTTTTTTTAATTTATCAAGTACAGAGTAGCTGTGTATTAAAAGACAGTCTATCAACATTAAACCAAATACAGGCCTGTCAAAGCTAGCTGGATGTGTAGTTTGAACACAGAGCCCAAAGACAAATAGACAAGCTAATTCTCAATCCACAGGCAGCCTATGACTCCATTACCAACCTACCTGCATGAGAGGGTCTGCTTCAGCTCTGCCAGACTGGGCTCGACATATTTACTGATCTCATTTCTTCCATAATCAGCACAGTTTGTAAGCACTGTTTGCTTTAGTGTCACTGGTCAGACGGTTGTTTACTGCATTCTGAGTTACGTGAAAGCAGAGGCATCAGAAGCAGGTGTTCATGCTTTTTTGTTTGTTTGTATTAGGCGAGTGGTTCCCAAACTTTTTCTGCAGGGCCTCCATCAGTAGATAAAAACATTTTTCAAGGCCACCCCTCACATGCAATCTTATACACACTTTTTTCTCACAAACTCCAAACAGCTTTTTAGTGATCAATACAGAAATACAATTTAAGCATGTGAACCTAAAGAAAAATAACAAATAAGAAGCAACAAGTACTCAGGAAGCACAAACCTCCACCAAGGCAGCAATTTAAAAACTGCCTACGTAATTTAAAAAGTTTGAACTTGTTTTGACTGAACAACAAAGTGCAGACTTTTGTTATTCTCCCTGTTGAAACCCATTTTAATATACTGCACATTATTTTGAGTATAACCATGTTTATTTATTTTTTAATGTGGAATAATTTACTCGACTATATTTTTATGGTTTTCCATTAGGTGGTAGTGCCTGTTAGGAGGTACTTTTTTTTTTTTTTAAGTGGCAGACGTTGTTGTGTTTGAGATGGCTGATGACAGAATCCGTAGGGAGCTAGAGCTGGGCGATAGAACGATAACGATATGTATCGCGATATAACTTTTACTCGATAGAGAAATTAAGCTATCGCGATAGACCTCGCCGCTCTTGTCCTCTTTAAAAAAAAAAATAAAATAAAATAAAATAAAAAGGTCAGCCGATCCAAATTCAGTAGCGCAGAGCTGAACCAATCACAGCCGCAGCGTCACGTCGCGTGACTTGCTACTTACTGCACAAGTGCCAAGCCGCACGTGTGTTTGTTTGGGAAGCAGCCAGCGCATAATGGAGGAAATGAGTGTGCCGACTAGAAAAATCAACCGAGCGTGACCGAAGAGAAAACCGATGATGGTTCCAATGCCGGAGAGATTGTCGAACGGAAGAGCCATAGAAATTCCGTAGTTTGAAGGTATTTCGGCTATTTCAAGTCTGACAAAAAACAGAGTAGCGTGCACTGTAAATTGTGCCGAAAGCAAGTCTGGAAATACAATAAACTGGTGCATGCGTCACACTGTGCGCCACGTTATTGTTTCGGTGAAATGAATTTCTACAATACTGTTACTGTTAATTCTACTCTCTGCAGTGTTTAAATGCTTACATATACACACAGTTACTGTCCCTCCATACATACGACTCGGTTCTGCTTCTATGCCCCAGCTTTGTTTACTTTTTCCCACCGAGGCTTCTAGACTTCTGATTGGCCAACATTTCTGCACGGTTAGGAATCTAGCGCCACCTGCTGCTTTGGCATGTTCATAGCAGCGTTTTCCTTCATTTCTGCCTTTATGTGTGGACGGGATTATTTTTTAAAACGAAAAGGGAAAATCTCCGTTTTCAAAAATACCCGTGTACGTGTGGACGTAGCCTCAGTCTCTGACTGGAAGCGCTAATTCGTCATTCGGCTTTTGTCAGACTAAAGTAACTGTTAAAACAGTTTGAAAAGCTAAGCTATACAACAAGGAGAGATTGAGAATTTCCTTTTAGTTCTCAGTTTATTTGATATTGACAAAAGTTAGTCAGTTTTGTCTGTTCTTCTGTAAAACAAACTAAGATTTATTTTTAGAATTAATATTTTGTTTCTAAGTGGAATTGACAATTTAGTCTGTTTCATTTGTTCTGTTTTGAAACTTAAACGCTTTAGCGGCTGCCTTTTGTGTAGTTTGCAATATTTGCCTTTATTTATCTGAAAAAGTCTCATGTTCCTTAAGTACATCTACCCTGTTGAACTTATTATGGGAAATAAATATTTAAATAAAAACAAGCTGCTGATTATTTCACATTTTACTTGTGAGCAACGGCACATTTAAATCTTACAAATATAGTTATTTGGCTTATATCGTGATAGATATCGTTATCGCCTGAAATGAAAAAAACATATCGTGATATGAAAAAATCTCATATCGCCCAGCTCTATAGGGAGCTCGAGGTTTGCTTTGTGTCACGTGCAAACAACGTCATGGGAGTTTCGAGCCGCGTTACTAAAACGATGTCGATGTCTATGTCTATGTTAAGGTGGTCCTCAGTTTTAATGTAAAACAGCTGAAACCAAGTTCAGCAGGTGCTAGTGGAAAAGAGGCATAGCATTATACGACACAGTGGTCCATTTTCATTACACACTGTGGTGAAGCAGAGACTGAGATATGCCTCAGTATATTTTGTGGTCTTTTTGGCAGTTGTACTGTCCACGCTTTGCTTCAGAGACCCATGTGTCATTTTATTCAGCACTGCTGGACCATTACTCTCATAACTGTGCCTTCCTAGTTTGGGAACCACAGGGTTAGATATTACACATCAACTGTGTTGGGGTTCGTGGGAGATAATGGGGTCCGAACAAGTTCTCCAGTGAAGAAGGCTGAAGCAGTCCCTTGGATGTGCTTTTATATTGGACCAGTGCTTTTAGGAAACAGAGCAAGAAAACGTTGCTGATGAAAGTTTCACTTACAGCGAGAAGCGTCGGCTGTCTGCGCACTGTTCTGAGGATTGCGGTAGATGTTCTGAATCAAGATGGTCTGTGGAGAAAACAAGAAAAAGTGCATCTGGTGAGCCAGGAGTGTCAGGTTTTCAACCTTTTCTGGTAACAAAGACTTCAGTTTGAGCCTGTCAGTAATATCATGCTTTAGCACATTTAAAAGAAAAAGAAATGTGATAAGTGTGACATATTAGGGTCAATGTAAAACTACACTGGAATGTAGGCTGGCCGTGTGTTTGCGGCAAGTTTGCCATGTCTTCCCCACTCTCTACATTTTAGCCCACACTCACAGTAACCTCAGTTAACCTACCTCACGCAACTTCACATACTTCACATAACATAAAGCACCAACTTTTTCCCAATTTCAAAACACAGGTTACTGAATACCACACACACAAAAAAAAAAAACAAATGAAAAAAAAAAACCCCACACTGAAAATGATCAACAAGAAGTCAGTGACACATTAAGGCAAAGACAAACAAAGCACATGAGTTTGGAATAACATGAACAGGACAATGACCAGAACACTTTTCTCACATTTACACCCACCCACAGAATGAAAATCACTAGAACCAGGACAAGTTCTCTTGTAAAAGAGATCAAATATACTCACGCATGGGATACATTTAACAGGAAAATTCACAGACACTTTTTAGGGTAACAGACTCATTGCTTTATGCATGCAGACCAATTGTGCTTATGAGCGTAGCCACTTCTAAAGGCTCATTTTGAGCCAAGAAAAACCCTCACTTTTTACACACACCATGCAAACCTAACATAACTTTAAAACCACAAAGACTTTGAGCGCATATGAGCAATTTTATGCTCTTGTGTCTAAATCCTTCAGGGCCACGGCATGCAACTCATTAAGTCAAGAGGGCAAACTGCAGGTCTTAATGTTCAATTCCGATTTTTTGATCAAATCCGTTTTTTTTGTCTGCTATTCACACTACAAATAAAATGTGACAGCAAACGCGCTCTAGTGTGAACACTCAAAGCGGCCTACATGCGCAAAAGAAGACGTCACACACAACACGCTCTGTTTAGACCCAGACCAAACAGTGTTGTTCGACTGATGGCCCTTAATATAAACACTTGTTTCAGACTTTACGTTTCCCAGTTTTGCTTTAAGTTATAAAGTTATTTTGTTATTTACATATGGCCTGATAATTATCCTTATTGCTGTTTTAGAGAGGAGCAGTGCTTCAAAGTATAGTTGTCTGTCAGAATCTGCAGATTATACAGTACAAATAAAATGTTCACGTTTCTCCAACGTTGTCTTCCCAGCAGTTTCACTGGATGGCCAGGAAGCGTTCACGATGTCTTCTCGGGCACTGATAATTGGTGTCTGTCTTGTGTCAGTGACGTAAAAGACGGATTTAATGCGACATGACCATTCAAACAGCAGTCGCTTTCTAAAACATCAGATATGTATCGGATTCAGTACTACATACAAAAGTGACCCAGATCGGATTTGAAAATATCGGATTTGTGCTGTTAACACTGTCACACCATGATCGGATATGGGTCGCATAGGGTCAAAAAAGTCAGATTTGATGCGCTTTCGCCTGCAGTGTGAACATAGCCTAAGTGGGTCAGGAGGTACACTGGGTTATCAGTGTACTGCAGGGCTGAGGGTTCGTGGTCGACCTCATGCAATAAAGTCATCAATTTAAAAAGGTACTTTGCTGGGATACCCACCTGGCTGAAGGTTGGTTTGTTGTGCAATCTCGAACAGCGGTCTCCATGTCTGCAAGCTCCAATTTTAAAGTAGAAGGAACAATTGACCCTGAAAAAAGAAGAAAAATCATTATCACACATATTTAGAATCTGACCTTGGGTGTTGCTAAGGTGTACGAATGTTGACATATTAACAGAACTAATGAAAAAGCAGAATGCAACTACCCTGTTTGTTCTGAACCATCAGTGATGGGTCTTAAACCGTTTATAGACAAAACCTAATACGGAGCGTAGAGATATAACCTTTATAAGCAATAGACAATAACTGTTTTATTACAGATGCAACATACAATAACAGTAGCTGCACTACAGTAACACAACCACACCCATAACACTGCACAGAAACAGCACAATGCTGCACACTCCGACTGGTAAGATAACGAATGAAATGACTGTGATAAATACAAAGGTTTGGTTGAAGGTTTGTTAACATCTGAGGCTGGTTTTAAAGACCATAAAGCCAACAAAGTTAGAAAATGAGACTAACTACGCTTCACAACCCGATAACTTGTTGTAGATGCTCTAGTCCTGCAGGTGCTGTCGCTGCCAGACCAGGCCTGACGTCTGGCTAAGTCCACAAAACACAGACGCTTCCTTGCAAAACAGAAAGACCAGATTTACATAGCCTGTCTAAAATGGGAGGGAGGGGTGCATTACAGAATGAAATCCAAAAGTATCAGGGCCATGACCGTCAGGTCCTTGGGAGTCATAGTTATACAAGAAGTTGGAACTTCATCCACTCCCAGAGGAAGTCAGGGCAAAACCCAGTCAGGAAACGAAAGTCTGTGTCTGCTTCATTTAGGACATGTGAAATGTCAGAGTAGTGCAGACACCAGGTGCAGAGGTGTTATGCGTTTTACATTTAATACATACTCGAAAAGATGTGGGAAGAAAAAAAAGGTACCAAAAAACTTCCAAAACATATATTTTGCATTTCTTTTAACTATTAAAAGCATTTTAATCAACTCATAGCTCTCTGTGAAATTGGTTGATTGTATACAAATGATAATCTTAATATAATGATGCAATATGGACTAAACTTACTATATAAACTGCTTAGGTTACCAGGGTTATCAACAACTATAATGAATTTGGGAATTATACTTTATGACCCATAAATCTGTTGAAATTATATATATATTATGTGTAGCAGCTTATGTCAAAACCAGCATCTACAATATGTGTACATTGTTGTTTGTAAATACAGTTTTCTAAACAATTTTCAGTTGTTGTTTTTTAATTATTTGGGACAAGTCACGCATTCCTGTAAATAAGAGATCATCAAACAGCAACACTAATAGTACCTGTAACGGATTACTTTGTCTTATACAATGAATGTGTAAGAAGAACAATAAATACATGTTACTCATTTGTTTGGTGTATAGGAACAACTTTTTTTCACCATCATTACCACCAAGTCACGTCTTTTTCATATAAGACTGAAGCAATGAAGCACTGCGGGGCTCACTACTAGTACTGAAAGACATCAGTCGCATAGTAGACCGTGTGAACATTACAGCTACGGCTGGCCTACTTACTGATCTTTCATTAACGCGATACTTGATCAAAGTTTGTCCGGGAATTAAATTACATTGATTCTAGCCTCTTAATACGCACAGTACAAATGGATGTACGTTTCTGGCTCTGCTTGGGTATCTCAACCACTGTTGTGTTTCACCCGTACGAAACCAAAGATCCTACTTGTGGAAATCATCACATCAGTACATAAACGTATAGCTAACTTAAAGCTACTTTTAAGACTTCAGCAGGCACATAGTGGAAGATGCTTTCTGCTGCACTCCACCGGTGGGGCGGAACAATACAAGCCAGACAGGTACTCTGCTAATCAGCTTCTTAACTGAGCGGGCCACGCGTTAGCGGTTTCTTCTTCTTTTTGAAAATTTCTTTAACATACACTTAACATACACTCCAGTTGTGCACGCACAAACTGGAAACATTTAAAACAACTGAATGTTTTGGCGCAAACTAACAGCACGCAAAGGCTGCAAGTTAGCCAGGGCATGAGTTTCATTCAAAGCGTTAGCTTAACGTTAGCTTCCTCCTGCTAAGGTTAGCTTGACTGGGACATGCAGCTGAGCTGTGGGTACAAAATAAGCCCCACCGCCGGCAAAATAGAACCACTGCAAGCACACTTTACATAAAAGCGATATCTTATACGAATTTAAGAACGAATAATATTTAAAACTGACTGAAAACTGTTCAAAACTTACTTGTCTTTCTCTGTACCGAAAATGGATGCCAGGTACTCCGCCATTTTCGGGTCGTCGGAAACGTCCTCGTTACGTCATTACGTAAAGAGTGGGCGCTTGCGTATGGTTTTCATCCTGTACTTAGCCGTACCGCCGGCTGACAGCGCTGTTGTTTCAGAAATTAGTTCCCTCCTCGGGTGAACAGCGCTGTGCCATTTTTTAAATTTTCTCGAATAGCATGAAAATTCCCCTTTGATTAAGTAGTTTTACGTTATTCCCCACCAAAATGAGGACTAGTTTCCAGATATAGAATTGGAAAAAATTAAGCAAATTTATTTCCAGTTGGGACGCAGCATTACAAAGTAGGCTATTAGAATTATACTTTTACTTATAAAACAGCCAGATTATTTTTTTTAAGTGGATAGCTACTTTTCCACATGCTGGTGGCCAAAGCTGAGAGATATGGGCAAAAGAAAAAAAGCTCAGTGTACTTTTAAGTATAGGTGAAGCTCCCAACCACAGTATATTTCTATTCAAAAGATAAAAAAGCAACCCTGACATCTTTGGGGTGATTTATATCTTCAGAAACCTCCCAGAGGACTCCATTAAAACCCAACTGAAGGTGATTGACTGACAGATAAGGGGTCCACGGGTTGATGGTCTTACCAAAACAGCAACCACACACACATGTCAACAGAGTGGGCATTAAAGCCTAACAGGCCACAAAGTCCCCATCTCCTCTTCAGAGCAATGTACACCCTCCGCTCAAACCACAGTGCTCTGCACAAGGTCGCACAAGTTTGCAGGAGAGGCAGACGGCAACTTAAAAGGAAAGGAGAGGGGAAAGGAAGTCAGCTTAAAGAAGGTAAACCACACAATCTACCCAGAAGTGATGATGAAGGTGCACAGGTTCACAGAGCGAAACAAGACTCTGAAATGAAAAGTGTGCGCGAGAGAGGGCTCATGTGGGAACCCCCTGTTTTTGAGATATTTCACTGAATTTGACTTGCAAGATTTGCAGAAGCAAGACCACCCACTGGTGTACACACCCCAGCTTCAATCACACAGAGGGTGGGAGAGAGACAGAGATAAGGGGAAAGGAGTGAGCAGAAAGAGGAAGGAGCAAGTTTCATATCAGTGTTTCTCTTTTGGGTTTATCACATAATAATGCGCTTGGAGGAACATTACTGCCTTGGGCTGGCTGTTACTGGACAATGACGGGAGCTTTTCTCAGCATCATGAGGGCTAATCGATGCTGGACCATCCTCCATGTGTCCATCTTGGTTGGGCTGCTCCTCACCTTAAATGCTCAGAGTAAGTTGATGTTTTTGTACAGATCGTGTTGTGCCGTCTCAGTATTTGTGGAATATTTGCTTTCTTCTCTTCTCAGGCAGTCAGGCTGAGAAGTAAAGTGTTTGCGATCGTACTGGAAATGATCTGATAAAAGCTGTTGGCCTGATATTTTTAAAGGTTGTGACCCGGAAAGTGCCACATCCACATATGATGTAACTTTTGAGTGAAAAGTGGCTGCCAGTCGTGCAGCTTTAAAAAAAGATCAGAGGCAGAATTCAGTTAGATCTCAAAATCTCAAACTCAAACTATCAGTGGTATCAGATATCGAAGGCAGATTCTGCCATAAATGGCACAGCCTGCCTTTAAACATCTGCAGAGCTTTCTGTTTCAGATGCTAAAACTTTTGCTTCTGTTCTCCCAGAGCAGCAGGGTTTCTTACGTGTGGGAGCTTGATGGAAATAATTTGCACAGGAGGAAAAGATCATATATATTAAAAAGAAATTCTCAGAGCTCAATTAATCGCCTACTTTATGTTCCTTGTGCTTTTTTATGTGTGTGATGGTTTGGATCAGGGGAGATACTAGCTCCGTGTAATTTCCTATTTTTAATTTCTCATGGGAAACGTAAGATGCACGTGACTTTATTCACAGCCAGTATAGTGACATACGCAAATGAGCGCACTCCTTTAATATAACTAAAATATTAAAAGTGAAGTGTCAGGTATTTAATCTTGTGTGTGCCGTCATTAAAAAGAAACACAGTTGAAAATTAGGAAGCAAAAAGTATAACATCAGTGAATCAGACATAATAGAGCTGCTGTAATTTTTAGTTATGAATAAGGTTAAAAAGACTGTGTGGACTGGGAGAGGCTGTGTTTGTGGGTCTGTGTCAAAAGGAATTGACCACACAAGTAAGAAATGAAACTGTGCAACTTCCTAGAGAGGACACAAGATGTACAGCAGTGGTTTTAATGGAGTAGGAAGAGCAATGTTGTCCAAAACCAAAGGTCAACAATGGTCTAGACAAACAGAAAGACACACAACAAAAAGACTGGAGTGGGCGAGACATGAAGTGACAAATAAACTGCTCATAAAACACAAAATAGCTTCGCCCAACGCTGATAAAAAGAATGCTGATGAATGGCTTCAAAATCTTTAGTTAAATGAAATCAAAATATTTCTGTGGCTCAGATTAAATCTGTTGTGTTTTACGTGGATCTGGTCAGGCCCGCTACAGACACCGCACAGTGTGAGGCGTCAGAATGGGCAGATATCAGGCTTCGTAAGAATAAAGGGTGTGGTGTAGATAATTAAATACATTTGTTTACGTGGCAGTATTTCTTATAAAAATACTAAGAGACTCCTGTTCACAAGAATATTGCTCAGAGAGGGATTTTCCCTCATGACAATGATCACAAACATACTGTAGTAAATACACAAGAGGAGAAACAATGATAACACAGACATGGTCACCTGTTGCGATGATGCAATACTCGTCTGGGCCCAATGAAGCCTCACATCCCTGTAAAATTTCTGTTTCAAAAAATGTTTAAAAAGTATCAATGGTCTTAATCACATATTTAAAAAAATTGACAATCTAAATATCCCCTCACAGTAATGCTTATTAAAACACCTTTTTCTACAGATTACTTGCTATAGTCACTCTGGTCTACTACAAGGTGTCTTTAAATGTGGTCTAAAGGTGATACAGTTGTCAGTGCTAATATTAATAGTAATCATGAAGGTGGGACCTAAATATTTGTCTGCCATAATGCTGGACTCTGCCTAAACACACGCCTGCTAAAAGATTTTTTTATGGTGAATGTTAAACGACAGAAACACTGTGGGACAGCAGCAGCTAAAAGTAATGTTTTTATAAATTGCAATTACAGGTTTATATGGACTTCACTTAAAGCATAACTATTATTATCAAATTCTTGTCTCGGTAAAAATGTCTAATAATTAATTCAAAAAAATTCACAGGCATTCTTAAACTGCTCTGAAGCTTCTGGGTTCAAATTCTCCCTCTTAACATAATATTCTTTGGTAAAACTTGAAAAGCAAAATCATCTCTTAAAGGTTTTCTACAGGACAGTTATGATAGGTGCTGTCCTGAAAACTCAGAAGTTTAAACTTCCAGTTTTTCTGTCATATGATAAACAGCTCCGGGACACATGCTGGTGGATCTTGTAGTGAGACTGTGAGCTCAGTATTTAAGAGCAGTGGAATATCTGACAGTAAAAGGTATACATTAAATTAATACACGTGGCTTTAGGTTTCCCTTTGTGTTAGGACGGGTTCACTCACAGTTTGCTGAACTGCTGGAGTTCATGCAAATTACTTTTCCACTCATTATCAAATAAATGTCACTGAGTGATTTTTCTTTTTAATCTTTTTTTTTTTCATTCTTACTGTTTGTCATACCTCATGTTTACTTCTTTGATCTTATTGTTGCAATATGATGGATATGTTTATATATTTATTAGTCTTCAATTAAACAGTCTTTATATAAATGTATTGTCTAAACACCTTTGATCAGTCTCTTGTGTAATATATTGCTTTATGTTCTCAATTAAATTAAAATTAACATCAAACATTTCTTAATTTCTAATTGTTCTTCTTTATGTGTTTGGTATAATTTCTCTTCTGCAGGTGACTCTGACTGTTCTACAGAAATTAGAGTACGTCGCAACACAGTTTATAATGCATCAGCTGGACAACAACTTTGGATTAATTGCCCAGTATTTTTTTGCAATGATTCACCAACAACAGTCACCTGGTATAAAGTTGAGGAAGCTATTGTCCCCGTCAATGTCAGCGGTGACAGTCACATTAAAACAGATTTGAAACCTTTAAACAAATCAGTATGGATCTTCTATTTGATCTTCCAGAACATTCTCAGACATGACTCTGGTCAGTATCAGTGTCAAGGTGGAGGGAGTATGGGTCATGCCATCACTGTCAATGTCTATGGTGAGTGTGGATTTTTCACCAATTATAATTCTCTAAGAAACCTTCACTCACACTGAACAGTGGACTTTTTCTGAATCTCATGATATTTTTGTGTTGTTCAGACCTCAGACAGCTTCTCTGTTGTTTTTTTTTTTTTTACAGATCATGCTGAAATTACCACTATTACACAGAATAATCTCACAGGTAAGAAAGGTTTTATATAATGTGTGTTGTTGTAGCTTTATTGAATCCAAACTGACTGAAACCTGTTTTTCTTGCAGTCAGCACGACTGCTCCTGACAATACAGAAACCTTGTTGCCGTACGTGTACTCTGCTGCTGGGATCGCCACATTCGTCATCATAGTCATAATCATATCTGTCATATCAATGCGAGGCTGTAAAGGTGAGCTGTTCTCTCGCCTTTTCAAAATAAAACATCACCAGATGTACTGAATACTAAACATGTAAACTGTCCATCCTGCAGGGAAGCCAAAGAAAGACAGTCAAGCTGAAAATCAGGTAAGATATAAAATATTTCAAGCTTATCACATTTTTTCCATCAATAATTTTAACTCGAACATTTTTGGATGTTTCCAGTACATGCAGATCCCCATGGTGGAGCGACCTCTTCCTCAACCCAGCTTGGAGCCCTCACAGAGAGGAAGCCCCTATGCTGCACCATCTCGGAGATCTACCAAGAGGAAAACTCCACCAAGGCAGCCCAATGAGTTTAGATTATCAAGAGATAATGAGCAGGCTTATGGGCCGAGTCATGTGGGCAGAGAGAGACAGAGGAACACCGTGGAGGAGGAGAGCGGCTCTGTTGTGTATGCTGCTCTTAACCACGAGCTGCCTCAGCGGGTTAATCGGCCACGGATGGAGGTGGAAGAGACCTCAGAGTACGCAGCCATCCGTTTGGCATAAAGACTAAGAACTGCTTGACTAAATCACACTAGAGGACAACTGATGAATATCTGAAGCTGGTGTAACTCCACCAGAGGAGACCTGAAGGACAGTTAGAAGGGAATGCAGAGACTCGAAGTAAAGAGTGTGGATACCAAAAACACAACTCATCACTTCTGTAAAAACTGCTCTTTGATCTTTGAGTTATACCGCATAGACCATCACACCTTGTTTACCTGAGATCCTGAAGACTTGTTAATAATTTAAATAGCAGAATCAGCACCCTCACATTTTGGTCAATATTTAAAAGCCTACAAGCTTTCATAAGTGTTTTTACTCTCGCTGATTATGCCTCTGCTCAGTTTGGGATTTAGCAGAGTTATGCTGAGATTCTTCACCAGATGTCATGTCACTTACAATGGGTACACTAACAAGAGCTGTGTTAGAGCATGTTTGATATATATGGGCACAATGTCTCAGCACAGACAATACCACCCAGTGTACCTAGCAAATTACACCTACAACGTCAATCAACCATAAAATACAACCTGTGCCAAGCAAACTGCAAAGAGTATGGTCTGAGCACACACATCACATTGTGTTTAGATTTAAAGCTGTTAGGGATTCTAACACCAAAGCTGTTGCCTCAAATGGTGCTTAATAGAAGCATTTTGTGTCATGTGGCATCATAAGCAGTCATCTCCAGGGCTGAAAAATGACAGAGGTGCCAAAAACTGCAGTTCCTCAAATGTCCACTTGAGGTTGACTACAAAAGTCAATCCTTGTAGTTAAAATGTCCAAGTTTACACCAGGAATAACATAGCAGCATGTCAAAAAGTAAAGGCTTGAAAATAATACCAAACTAGCTGGTAATATCAGTCAGCATTACTTATTTCTGTAGGTTACTCCTGTGCAGAGATGGGCAGTAACGCGTTACTTGTTACTTGTAACGCGTTACTGTAATCGATTACTTTTTTCAGGTACTTTTTGGCAATAGTAATCCCTTACTTTACGTAAGGGATTACTATTGCAAAAACGGTAATTAGATCACCGTTACTTTCCCGTAGGAACGCTGCGTTACTGCGTTACTAAAACCGTGATTTTTTTGCGAGAATGTCTCATGACAGTGACGTAAGCGAGTGCAACATTCGTGAAAACAGCTGTGTGCAGATCAACAATGGATAATATATTGAGTGCAGGAGAGAGTATGAGCGTGCAGCGTTTAAAGCGTGGAAGTACTGACCTTATTTTGAGTTTGATTCCATAAAAAGTGACAAAAATATTAGTGTCCGTTGTGTGTGGGAACAAAACTTCTTTTTACAGCGAAACACCCCCCCCCCCCCCCCCCCAAACTTCTAAGCAAGCACCGAGTGCGCTACGACATAATGGGAAACTCACAGAGAAACTCCTGCTATACAGGTGAAAATATAGCAACAGGACCGCAAGTCTTTGATTTTATTTATTTTCTGCCGTGTTTTACTTGCATCTATTTGAAGGAGTGAGTGTAAACAAAAATATATTTTATTTTATGTGCTGGAATGTGTAGAAAATAGGTTTAAATGTTAAACAAATTTCTTCCAGTCAGAGAATGTTGCATATAATTAAAATTTTGCTTGATGCATAAAGTTAAAAGGTTAAAACTAATAAACCAAGTTTTTAAAAAGAGACTTTTCCATTTGATTACATTTTGTATGATGGATTATGCAGAAAAAGTAGAATTGGACTGAAAGATCTATTGCTTTCCATACTTTATCACCTATTCAGGTTGTAAATCGTGTTTTTTAAAAGTAACTAAGTAACTAAGTAATTAATTACTTTTGAAAATAAGTAATCAGTAAAGTAACGGGATTACTTTTTTGGGGAAGTAATCCGTAATTAGTTACTGATTACATTTTTCAAGTAACTTGACCAACACTGCTCCTGTGTGCTGCAGCTCCAGTGCTGTGTCAGAATGATGTAAAACAACAGCACTGTTCCTGTTAGCATGTCAGTTCATTAGCAGGAATGTGCACATTGTAGTGAATTTTAGTTCAATTCTATATACACGATCATCCTGCCATTATTCCTCATTAGTTTACCAAATATTTATTAACATGCTACTAAAATTAGGTTCCCACTGTTTTTGTGTTACAGTAAAAATTGTTGAAAATATATCTGCGCTGGGATATTAATGCATCATTTTAAAATACTAAAAATGTAGATTTGTGACCAGATCTGTAAAGATGTACAACTTCTGCAGGGATGTGGGTTAAGAGCCATATACAGGTATAGCAAACTCAGGGAGAGAGAGATGATCATTGTTCTGAGGATTATTGTCACTGTATTTGTGTGCATGACACATGAGTAAACTGTCCTCTAAGACAGAGGTGTCACAGAAGCTGTAGTCAGGTTAAGTCGTAGTACAAAACAAATTTTTGGAGATTTTTATGATTGTGTGTATTGATTTGAATGTTTGTTTGTTTTTTGTCATGCACTCACTGTGATGTTCTTCTGTTGCACATCCATGACTTGAATTAACTCTTGAGAAACTTACCTATGATAACAGTAATGGTTATCTGTCTGTATCATATCAGCTATCCACTGACTTTCTGACTACATGAATGACTAATGAGCTATTGTACTTATTGTGATTCTTTTGGGAATAGAAATGTAATATTAATCATTTTGTGCAAGTAAAAACTATAATATTTTCTCCATATCTGTTAGATTTAAAAAAAAGATTATAATGATTCATTCTCATCCTGTTTTTCCTGTAAAGAAATGAATTTAAAAAATCTACGCTTTTGTTTTAATCTGATTAATACCCAAAGTTTCAAGTGGTATATATAGACTGAGTGTTTCTGCCTTCAAACCATAAACTCTGGTACTCTGGTAACTCTGGTATGCATCCGAAGACACTCCTAATCAGAAGCAGGAAGTAAAGTCAACCACATATCATGCACTGTCACATGCAGAGCACATACAGTTTTTACACAAGTTCACAGCTGGTTCCTTAAATGTCTGCCATGAAACATTACTCTGTTAGGTTAGCTGGATTACACAGATGGATTACGTGGCAGAAACACACACGGACGCAGAATAGTTTGTGATGCAAGTTTTTATATACACGAGTAAGGGGGAATATTTACAAGGGAAAGGGCTATATACAGTGATAAATAAAAATGTGCCAGCAGGAAAACACCGAGGCGATGAGATGGAGCCGAAGCATACAGGTAGGTAGCAGACGCACCGGAGCTACCTGACAACAGGGAACAAAACAGGGTTTATGGCATACCGTTGATAGCCGAACGTTAAACACAAGTGGACGGAGAGAGTTGGAGAGCTTACTTGACCACCCCAAACCACAGCCGCTGCGGTGATCGCCGCCTGATGGTACGTAGCACTCCGTCGCGGATCCAGAATAGCCAACACAAAATCCTAGGTAGGCGGGCAGGCGATGGAACAGGCTAAGACAAAGAAAAGTAGGCGAAACGTGGATCCTTTAAAACATACAGCTCCACAGCGTAAAATCAACAGATGCAGCCTGTGCTAACTCGTTACCACTTGTGACAGCGATAATACTCCGACACCAGACGTCCGTGACTCTGCTCCCTAAAAGCGCTCACTGATGACGTCCGATGCGTCGCAGGTGTGTTGGAATGCCATCAAGCCCCGCCTCGCCTACCTATAACCAAAAGGAAAACAAAACCCAAACAACAACAGTACACCTACCCACCACCTCCTAACAGTATCCCCCCCTCAAGGAACGCCATCCGGCGGTCCTCCAGGCTTGTCAGGATGCCTCCTGTAAAAATCCACAATAAGCGCTGGGTTCACAATGAAGGCCCTCGAGACCCAGGAGCGCTCCTCCGGGCCATACCCCTCCCAGTCCACCAGAAACTGGAAACCTCGGCCACGACGGCGCACATCCAGCAGCCGCCGGACTGAATAGACAGGACCCCCGTCCACCACCCGGGCGGGCGGAGGAGGTTCCACGGGTGGGCACAGCGGGCTGTGAGAGACTGGCTGCAGTTGAGAAACATGGAACGTAGGATGAATCCTCATAGAAGCCGGTAATTGCAGCCTCACAGAAACAGGATTGATGATGCGTTGGATGGTGAAAGGACCCAGGAACCGAGGGGCAAGCTTCCTGGCCACGCACTTCAAAGGAACATTCGCAGAGGACAGCCAAACCTGTTGGCCCACGGTGTATTGAGGCGCAGGCGTTCTCCTCCGATCAGCAGCCCGGCGAGTCTGAGACACGGTCCGGAGCAGCGCCGCCTTGGTCCGGCGCCAAATCCTCCGACTGCGACGTAGATGATCCCGCACGGCCGGAACCGCAATCTCCGCCTCCTGAGAAGGAAACAACGGCGGCTGATATCCCAGACAGACCTCAAACGGAGAAAACCCCGTAGCTGCCGAGGTGAGCGAGTTATAAGCATACTCAATCCAAGCAAGCGGGGTCAGAGGAGGCCACACAGCGCAAGGCGGACTCCAGCTGCTGATTGGCCCTTTCAGTCTGTCCATTAGACTGTGGGTGATAGCCCGAGGAAAGGCTCACCCCCACTCCTAACGCGGTACAAAAAGCCTTCCACACCCGAGAAACAAACTGAGGCCCCCGGTCCGACACAATGTCCAAAGGAAGTCCATGTAACCGAAAAACATGATCCACGAGCACGCGAGCAGTCTCCAGGGCAGAAGGAAGTTTAGACAGAGGGACAAAATGCGCCGCCTTGGAGAACCTGTCTACAATGGTGAGGATCACCGAGTGACCAGCGGAACGCGGCAACCCGGTAACAAAGTCAACTGCAATATGCGACCAAGGTCGACCAGGGACAGGCAGGGGATGCAGCAACCCGGGAGGGGCCAGGTGACGGCTCTTATTGCGCGCACAAGTGTCACAGGCCAGCACATACTCGCGGGCATCCCTCGCCAAAGCGGGCCACCAAAAGGAGCGCCGTAGCAGGGAAACCGTACGACGCACGCCAGGATGACAAGCAAAACGAGACGCGTGCACCCAGTGCAAGACACGCGCGCGCACGGCCGCCGGAACAAACAGTTTACCCTGCGGGCCCGAACCCGGGTCCGGATCCTGCCGCTGTGCCTGGGGCACCAAGCTCTCGATCTCCCATGTCACGGCCCCCACCACGCAAGACGAGGGGATGATCGGAACCACCCCCGTAGACTCAGACGCGGGGGAAAACTGACGGGACAAAGCGTCCGGCTTAACATTGCGAGAACCTGGGCGAAACGAGATCGTAAAATGGAACCGGCTAAAAAAAAAAAAACAGCTGCCACCTGGCCTGCCTGGAGTTAAGCCGCTTCGCACTCTGAATATAAGAGAGGTTCCTATGGTCCGTCCAAACCACAAACGGCTGTTCCGCCCCCTCCAACCAGTGACGCCACTCCTCCAAAGCCAGCTTAACCGCCAGCAGCTCACGATTACCCACGTCATAGTTCCGCTCAGCCGGAGAAAACTGCCGCGAAAAAAATGCGCACGGATGGAGACGGCCATCATCGGACGAGCGCTGCGACAACACCGCCCCCGCACCCACATCAGAAGCATCCACCTCCACCACAAACTGTCTGGCACCATCCGGGTGGGCGAGAACGGGCGCGGAACAAAACAACTCCTTCAACCGAGCAAACGCCTGCTCGGCCTCAGGAGACCAACAGAAAACTCGAGCCGAGGACGTAAGCCGGGTGAGCGGAAGGGTGATCTGACTGAAGTTCTTAATAAATCGGCGATAAAAATTAGCAAACCCCAAAAACCTCTGCAGGTGTTTGCACGAGGAAGGAGTCGGCCAATCAGCAATCGCCCTGATTTTGCCAGGATCCGGCCCCACCCGCCCCTTAGCAAAGACATAGCCCAGGAACGACACAGAATGAGCATGAAACTCACACTTCTCCGCTTTCACAAAAAGTTTGTTTTCCAGGAGGCGCTGCAAAACGCTGCGCACCTGCTGAACATGGTCCTCAAACGACCGCGAAAAAACAAGGATGTCATCCAAATAAACGAACACACACCGATTCAAAAAGTCCCGAAGCACATCATTAATCAACGCCTGAAACACTGCCGGCGCATTCGTCAGACCAAAAGGCATTACCAAGTATTCGTAATGACCACGGTGAGTGTTAAGGGCCGACTTCCACTCATCTCCCTGGCGCATGCGCACCAGATGGTACGCATTGCGAAGGTCCAGCTTCGTAAAAATGACCGCGTCCTGTAAAGGTTCAAAAGCAGAAGAGATCAGGGGAAGAGGATATTAGTTCTTCACAGTAATGTCATTAAGACCCCAAAAATCAATGCAGGGTCGGAGAGATCCATCCTTCTTATCCACAAAGAAAAAACCCGCCGCCAACGGCGAAGACGATGGACGAATCAGGCCCGCCTCCAGTGACTCCGTAATATACCTCTCCATGGCTGCCTTCTCTGGACCAGAGAGGTTATACAGCCGGCTGGTGGGCAAAGGAGCTCCAGGTAACAGTTCAATGCCACAATCATAAGGGCGATGGGGGGGAAGCGAGAGCGCACAGCGTTTACTGAAAACCGCCCCCAGATCATGATATTGTTCGGGTACAGACGAAAGATCCACCTCCTCGGGCGCCAGCTTAGACGAGCAGACAGGCGAAGGCGGAAGAGCAGACTGTAAACAGTGAGACAAGCAGTGGCTACTCCAACTCTCAATGCGACGGGAGGACCAATTGATATGAGGATTATGACGCTCGAACCACGGATAACCTAAAACGATGGGAGACTCCGGGGAGGAAAAAACAAAAAAACGAAGAACCTCACGATGATTACCAGAAAGAATCAACGAAACCGGTTCAGTCTCATGAGTGACGGAGGGCAGCAACTGACCGGTGAGAGCCACAACAGAGACGGGAACCCGCAAGGGTATAGTCTTAATCCCGAGGCTTCTCGTGAGACCGCCGTCAATAAAATTCTGCTCAGCGCCAGAATCCAAAAGCGCGTTAGTAGAGAAAGCGCCAGACGCGGCATTAACGACAGCAGGAAGTTGCATGCGGGGAATTTGGGAAAGAGAGGAAGTGCCACCCACCAGTACCCCCACAGTTACTGGTGGGCACCGCCTTTTGACCGCAACGGGCAGGTGGACACAAAATGGCCCGACTGGCCACAATACAAACACAACCGTCCCTCAAACCGCCTCCGACGCTCCTCCAGCGTCAGCCGTGTACGACCCAACTGCATAGGCTCCTCAGCGGCAGACGCCGGAGGAGACCGTGCGCGGGCCGGACCGGGAGGAGGAGGACGGAATATTGTGCGCACCGCGGCGCGCTCAGCACTTCCAGCACAGACCCGGCCACCCCTCTCCCTCTCACGCTCGCGAAGGCGATTATCGATACGAATAGCCAGATTAACTAGAGCCTCGAAACTCTCCGGTTCGTCACGAGTGGCGAGCTCATCCTTCATGTGATCGTCCAATCCAATGGCGAAAGCCCCGCGCAACGCGTCCTCACCCCACCCCGTCTCCGCGGCTTTAACCCGGAAATCAATAGAAAACTCCGCCACCGACCGGCCCCCTTGGCGGAGCCCGTGCAGTTGCCGCGCGGCCTCGTCCGAGCGCAGGGGGTGGTGAAAATCCTGAACAAACTGCTCATACGTGACAGTCTCCACGGGATGCAAAGCGAGATAAGCCTCGGCCCAGTCCAAAGCATGATCACGAAGGGCACCGATAACATGAGAAATCTTAACAGCATCATTGGAAAACGCTTGGGGATAACGCTGAAAAAGCAGAGAAACCTGAATCAAAAAACCCCCGCAACGGCCCAACTCTCCCGTAAAAGGCACCAGAGCCGGGGGAGCGGGGTCACGAACAGAGCCCACACTCAGTGAGGCAGACGGTATGGGCGGGGGAGCAGGAACAACGGGAGCAGTAGGAGGAACTAGCCGAGCCAAAGTCTCTTGAATGGCCGACAGGGTCTCATTAACTCGGCCTGCCCATTGCTCGGACGCCGCCAACTGCCGAGACAAACTAGACAAAGACTCCTCGTGTTTCTGGAGTAAATCGCCGGACGCGGGACCTGTGTGTTCTGCCGAATCCATCAAAAATGGTCGGAGTATTCTGTTAGGTTAGCTGGATTACACAGATGGATTACGTGGCAGAAACACACACGGACGCAGAATAGTTTGTGATGCAAGTTTTTATATACACGAGTAAGGGGGAATATTTACAAGGGAAAGGGCTATATACAGTGATAAATAAAAATGTGCCAGCAGGAAAACACCGAGGCGATGAGATGGAGCCGAAGCATACAGGTAGGTAGCAGACGCACCGGAGCTACCTGACAACAGGGAACAAAACAGGGTTTATGGCATACCGTTGATAGCCGAACGTTAAACACAAGTGGACGGAGAGAGTTGGAGAGCTTACTTGACCACCCCAAACCACAGCCGCTGCGGTGATCGCCGCCTGATGGTACGTAGCACTCCGTCGCGGATCCAGAATAGCCAACACAAAATCCTAGGTAGGCGGGCAGGCGATGGAACAGGCTAAGACAAAGAAAAGTAGGCGAAACGTGGATCCTTTAAAACATACAGCTCCACAGCGTAAAATCAACAGATGCAGCCTGTGCTAACTCGTTACCACTTGTGACAGCGATAATACTCCAACACCAGACGTCCGTGACTCTGCTCCCTAAAAGCGCTCACTGATGACGTCCGATGCGTCGCAGGTGTGTTGGAATGCCATCAAGCCCCGCCTCGCCTACCTATAACCAAAAGGAAAACAAAACCCAAACAACAACAGTACACCTACCCACCACCTCCTAACATACTCGTGCAGGACCATCCTTTATTCGCTGATCTTCACAGTCCTCATCCTCACTTCAGATGCTGAGATTAAGTGATTCTTATTCATTTTAAATGCTCTATTTCAGTCTGAACACGTCTTTGTTTCTCTGTTCACGGCTGAGTTTAAATATTTTTGCTGTTACAGTTCAAACATTGTGGAAATCAGCTGTAAAAGGTTTAAAATATCCTTTACCTTTTGCTATACACAATAATCCAAAGCAGGCAACTAATATTTTTTCATAGTAATTTACAGGTTATGCTGAAAGGCTTGACCGCGCAGCCTTCAAACCTTCCGCCTTCAAAGAAAGCCTCAACATGAAGGACAAAACAAGACGCAGTGAAATGGTCTTTGATGCTATGCTGGAGATTTTCGTTGCGTTCATACATGTGGACGATCTTTAGAGGTTTTCTGGATATGTTAGTATTACTAAAACAATACCATCCACTTACTATGCTAATCTTGAATCAATATAATTTTTTTCTATAACTTTTCTGTCATTACAGAATCTCACGAAATGTCACAGTGTAGCTGTTTCACCTCATATTTAGCTTCTTTTTTTGAACATTGTGATCCAATCATAAAGACACCCAGCCTCTAATATTTAAAAATTTGAACACTAGTTAAGATTACTTTAGTAATTTTGGTAAATGGGGTGCACAGTCATTTCTAATCTGTAGCTAACAACATTAAAGGAAAACTGAAAATTCATCAGATCTCAATGGGAAATATGTGGACTGGGTAACGTGTTAGGAATGAAAGGATGCCACATTGTGTAATGAAGATGACGATTATCGACCTACAAAGGCCGAATTCAAAGACAGATTGAAAATCCAATTAAAAAACCATTTGCTTCAGACCTAGTCCATTTTAGCAAACTGTCACTGCAGCAACTCAAAATGGTACTCAGCAGTTTGTGTGACCCCCACGTGCTTGTATGCATACCGGACAGTGCTGAGGGTGAAGCTGCTCTCATCTGTCAAAAACACAGGTCACCAGTGGTGGACCGGCTTATACTCATATTATCACAGAAAAAAATCTCACAGCTATTTTTTAAACTCCTCTGAAGCTTCTGATTTTATGTTCTGCCTCTCAAATGGAACAAAGTGAAAAGCAAAATCATCTCTTAAAGGTTTTCTACAGGACAGTTATGATAGGTGCTGTCCTGAAAACTCAGAAGTTTAAACTTCCAGTTTTTCTGTCATATGATAAACGGCTCCGGGACACCTGCTGGTGGATCTTGTAGTGAGACCGTGAGCTCAGTATTTAAGAGCAGTGGAATATCTGACAGTAAAAGGTAGACATGAATTTAATACACATGGCTTTAGGTTCCCCTTTGTGTTAGGACGGGTTCACTCACAGTTTGCTGAACTGCTGGAGTTCATGCAAATTACTTTTCCACTGAACATCAAATAAATGTCACAAAGTGATTTTTCTTTTTAATCTTTTTTTTCCCCCATTCTTACTGTTTGTCATACCTCATGTTTACTTCTATTTTGATCTTATTGTTGCAATATGATGGATATGTTTATATATTTATTAGTCTTCAATTAAACAGTCTTTATATACATGTATTGTCTAAACACCTTTGATCAGTCTCTTGTGTAATATATTGCTTTATGTTCTAATTAAATTAAAATTAACATCAAACATTTCTTAATTTCTAATTGTTCTTCTTTATGTGTTTGGTATAATTTCTCTTCTGCAGGTGACTCTGACTGTTCTACAACACAGTTTATAATGCATCAGCTGGACATCAACTTAGGATTAATTGCCCAGTATTTTTTTGCAATGATTCACCAACAACAGTCACCTGGTATAAAGTTGAGGAAGCTATTGTCCCCGTCAATGTCAGCGGAGACAGTCACATTAAAACAGAGTGGAAACCTTTAAACAAGTCAGCAGGGATCTTCTATTTGATGTTCCAGAACATTCTCAGACATGACTCTGGTCAGTATCAGTGTCAAATGGAGGGAATATGGGTCATCCCATCACTGTCAATGTCTATGGTGAGTGTGGATTTTTCACTAATTATACTTCTCTAAGAAACCTTCACTCACACTGAACGGTGGACTTTTTCTGAATCTCATGATATTTTTGTGTTGTTCAGACCTCAGACAGCTTCTCTGTTTTGTTTTTTTTTTTACAGATCATGCTGAAATTACCACTATTACACAGAATAATGTCAGAGGTAAGAAAGATTTTATATAATTTGTGTTTTTGTAGCTTTATTAAATCCAAACTGACTGAAACCTGTTTTTCTTGCAGTCAGCACGACTTCTGCTCCTGAAAATACAGAAACCTTGTTGCTGTACGTGTACTCTGCTGCTGGGATCGCCACATTCGTCATCATAGTCATAATCATATCTGTCATATCAATGCGAGGCTGTAAAGGTGAGCTGTTCTCTCGCCTCTTCAAAATAAAACATCACCAGACATACTGAATACTAAACATGTAAACTGTCCATCCTGCAGGGAAGCCAAAGAAAGACAGTCAAGCTGAAAATCAGGTAAGATATAAAATATTTCAAGCTTATCACATTTTTTCATCAATAGTTTTCCCCACAAACATTTTTGGATGTTTACAGCAGGTGGAGATCCCCATGGTGGATCAGTTCTTTTCAAAAGTAATCTTTGAGCACTTGGAAAGAGGAGGCCCCTCTGCTCTGCAATCTCGGAGATGTAACAAGGGAAGAACACCATCAATGCAACACATTGAGATGACATTATCAAGAGATAATGAGAAGGCATATTGACCAATCCGCGTGGGCAGAGAGACAGAGGAACAGATCTGTTGTGTATGCTGCTCTCAACCACGAGCTGTACAATTAGCAGGTGATGCAAAGATTCTCTTGAAGTGCAAAATACAACCTGTAAACCATAAGCAGTCATCTCCAGGGCTGAAAAAAGATGTCCAAGTGCCAAAGCCTGCAGATCCTTAAATGTTTACTTGAGGCTGTGTCCAAAAGCCAGTCCTTATAGATAAAATGATGATACAAGAGAATGCTTCTGTTTTTTTGGCTAATTTCCCAGTTTATTTCATTAGCTTGTCATGATCCTGGAGTTTTCGATCCAGCCTTTTCAGTTTTTCTATTTTCATTTTCTGTTATTTTTAATTTTTCTGTCTGACTCTTGTTGTAGTCGTATTTTGGTTTTGTATCTGTATTAGTTATTGTCAAAGGAGCTTGCAAAGAAAAGCGTCTGGACTTCTTTAAGTTACTTGAAGACGTTTCACCTCTCATCCGAGAAGCTTCTTCAGTTCTGAAGAAGGGTTAGGGTTAGGGTTAGTTCTGAAGAAGCTTCTCGGATGAGAGGTGAAACGTCTTCAAGTAACTTAAAGAAGTCCAGACGCTTTTCTTTGCAAGCTCCTTTGACTACGATGACCTGGATGACTGAGAACCTTCACACACAGCAAAATCTCCAGTGTTAAATTAACACTGGAGAGTGTCTATATGGGCCCACACCTCTGAGTGTTAAACACTGTTGAGTGTTAAATTAACACTTTTGACAGTGTTATATGTTTAAAAGTAACCTAGTCAGTTTTGAAGATTAACAATGGCTAACACTGATCAGTGCTGATTTTCTAACACTGGAATATTTCTAACATTTTGAGTTATTTTCCAGTGTTAGAAAATCAGCACTGCTGTGCAGATGTATTAGTTATTCTTTGTTGTAGTTTTTTTTAAATCAGTAGCCTCAGGTCTTTTTACTTGTAGTTTCTGTCTTCTGTCCATGGTTTTAGCTTGTTTGTATTCTCTTGCATATTTCAGGTTTTGTTCGTCCCCATGTTTGCCCGTATCTTGTTTATTCTCCTTTACAGTGTTAGATGTTCCTTTAATTTGCTGGTCTTGCATGTGTTGTGTTCAGTTTTGCTTTTGACTCTGTTCAACTGTCTCCACTTCCCCTAATTGCCCTTCTTTGTATATAAAGCTGCTGTCTTCTCTTGTCCTTTGTCAGTGTCTGTTCTATCCTGGTATTGCTAGCCTTAGTATGTTTTCTAGGTTCTGGTTTCATTAAGTTTATTGTTTTCATTTTTATTATTTTGTACTTGTTTTAAGTTTTGTACAGCTCACAATAAATGACTTGCTTTCAGTTCCATTCAGTCTGCCTCTTCACTCCTAACATTAAACTCCTTGAAACAGCTTTTGGATAAGTTTCTTTTAAATCTTATTAAGGGTTAACGTGTGTGCTGTTTTTTAATGTTTAGCTTTCAGCTTCAGCAGCAGACACTCTAAGGTAGGGGTCTCCAACCTTTTTCCCCTCTGAGAGCTACTCATCCTTTCAAATGTTTCATTTCAACACAAACCAACCGAATAAGCTTGTTTTTCCTGAACATTTACAAAAATGTTGGTATCCACAACTTAAAAGTTGCATTAACATCACAAAAATATTTAGTTCACTTGCAAGTGCATGTTTTATGTCTGTATACACTACAAAGAAATGTATCTTGCACTACTAAATTAAAACAATGCTGTCAAAACAAAACAATGCAATTACAAATACACAGATATTATTTATTCAATTATGATTTCGTTACATGTGCTTGTTTCATTTCTCAAAAGCATTCACACTAAATATGTTTTTATCTTTGCCTTGTATCTGTAGGTTCAGGCGGTTAATTTTCTCTCTCAGTCACATCTGTCAGGAAACCAAGATCAAGCAGCAACTCGGGTAATATCAGATAATAGTGTGGTATCCTCCTTCCTCACTTCCATAAAAGCCTCGGTTTCACCGATCAATGAAAGAAAGCATTTCAGTATCTAACCCGACTTAACCGTCTAATTCTGTGTGGAGGAGGAGATCCCTATACTTGGCAGAGCGTTCCTCCAGGAACAACTTGAAGCTTTGGTGTTGCTTTGCCTTTGCTCGAATGGAGCTGATGACATTAACATTATTAACAACAGGCAGCATGACATGGTCAAATTCCATCATTTATGGGCATAGAGCCTGTTGGTAAGTGATGCAATGATAGTTTAGAAACTTAAGAAAGTCCGGGTCCAATTAAATCCTGAGTCACAGCAGGTGCTCCATCAGTTTTCACAGACACCAGGTTTTCAACAGGGATCTTTTTTTTCCTACAAAGTAGTCCTTCAGTGGTTGTAAATATCTGCTCCTCTACTTGTAGTTTTCAGTGGAAGTAAAAAAGTCACCAAACATCATCTGAATGAAAACAGCCAGCTGGGCTGTATCACTGGAGTCGACAGACTCAGCACACTGGATTTAAAATGATTTGCGCCTCTGCACGTCCAATTCCGGCAGTTTTAATGCATCTGCAGACAGTGCAGACATACTCCTTGCCAGTCACCTAATAACGTTTCAGCCATGCAGTCATAGTTTCCTTTACAATCCTGCCATCAGTGAAGGGCTTCTAGTGCTTCATTGAGTGATTTGCCACTTTCAACAAGGCCTCTGTCGCGGCATTGACCTTCTTCGTACTGCCCATCAAAACTGACTCATCAAGTTTGACAGCATTGCAACTGTTTGACACCTAATTGTCAAATAATCATTTGATAGAAAAACTATGAATTTGATTCCTCGTACATATAAGTTGGTTTGATGATTGACCAATCAAATTTGACTACACAAGTTTTGAAATGTATTTGAAAAGGAACAACATGTTGGAGGCTCCTGCTCTAAGAAGTATGCTGTCCAGATTTTCCAGAAAGTTCCTTTTATTTTAAGAATGTTTTTTTAAGTTAGCTAAAGGTACCATGCTATCTAGTGTCACAGGGATAAGCATTTTACTAATCAAGCTAGCCTAACTAAATGAGCTAGTCTGCCTAATCCTGTGAACTGAATATGGTCACACTCTGTTAAAAATACATAAATAAACAAACAAACAACAAAACGGCACCTTTCAAAAAGTCAAGAATTCAAAACAACAGACCTCAAACCTGTGGGTGAGATCACAATGGCCAGTGTAGCTAGAGATGAAGATGTAAGGTGATTGTTGCCAACAAATGCAAAAGACTGAGACGTGAAAGAAGTATTTATATAGATGCACCACCTGCATGAAGGACTTTTAAAATGCATAAGTATAGAGTTAGCCAGAAATTAGCAAAAATAATAACACTCTGACAGAAAAAGACAGTCTCTTGATTTGTGTTTTTCTCTTGCAAATGGACTTTCTTACTAAAGGTTTTATCTCAGTGTGTTTTTCCTGTGTGCTGCTCCAATGTTGCCAGTGTTAGGTATATACTGGGTGCACCAGCCTCAAAAGCACAAACTTTAACACCAGTATGCATCTAAAGACCCCTGTAATCAGAAGCAGGAAGTGAAGTCAACCACATACAATGTACTGTCACATACAGAGCACAAACAGGTTTTAACCACGTAGACAGCTGGTTACTTAAATGTCTGCCATGAAACATTACTTGTGCAGGACCATCCTTTATTTGCTGATCTTCACAGTCCTCATCCTCACTCCGGATGCTGAGAGTAAGTGATTCTTATTCATTTTAAATAGCTCCATTTCAGTCTGAACACGTCTGCTTCTCTGTTCACGGCTGAGTTTAAAAATTTTACTGTTACAGATCGAAAATTGTGGAAATCAGCTGTAAAAGGTTTAAAATATCCTTTATCTTTTGCTATACACAAAAACCCAAAGCAGGCATCTAGTAGTTTTTATAGTAATTGAAAAGGACACGTTGAAAGGCTTGACCGCGCAGCCTTCAAACCTTCCGCCTTCAAAGAAAGCCTCAACATGAAGGACAAAACAAGACACTGTAAAATGGTCTTTGATGCTATGCTGGAGATTTTAGTTGAGTTCACACATGTGGACGATCTTTAGAGGTTTTCTGGATGTTTTAATATTCATCCATCCATCTATTCGCTTCTGCTTATCCCTTTTCAGGGTTGCGGGGGCTGGAACCCTGCCGACCTGGGGCGAGAGGCAGGGTGCACCCTGGACAGGTTGCCAGACTGCCGCAGGGCTAACACAGACACAGGCAACAATTTGCATTCACATTCACACCCGCTTTTGATAAAATACATTTTTAATTACTAAAACAATACCATCCACTTACTGTACCAATCTTGAATCAATATAAAATCTGAATATTTTTTCCTCAACTTTTCTGACATAACAGAAACTCATTAAACGTCACAATGCAGCTGTTTCACCTCATATTTAGCCTCTTTTTGTACATTTTGAGCGAATCATAAAAATACCCAGCCTTTAACGTTCAGAAATTTGAACATGAAACTTGTTTTAAAAGAAAGAATTGGTTCCAACTCAGACCCCAGAGCAGCAAAGTGTCAAACCACAGATGCGCCACAGATGACTTGCTTCCCTGAATTTACTGTGTGGTGGACACAAACCTGTGAAACATTTTCTGTGCACTAGTTAAGATTGGAGTGCATAGTCATTTCTAAACTATACAGCTAAAAACAAATTAAAGGAAAACTTTGAAAATGCAACAAATCTCAATGGGGAAAACTATGGACTGGGTAGTGTGTTAGGAATAACAAGGATGCCACATTTTGTACTGGAGATGAAAATTATCGACCTACAAAGGCTGAATTCAAAGTCAGACAAAAATTATGACTTCAGGCTAGTCCATTTTGGCAAACTGTTACTGTAGCAACTCAAAATAGTGCTTAGCGGTTTGTGTGACCCCCACCCCCCACATGTTTGAATGTATGCCAGACACCATCGGGGCATGCTCCTGAGGAAGGAATGGTGTCCTGGGGATCTGCACCCAGATCTGGACCAGGCCATCACTGAGTCCCTGGACAGTCTTAGGTGCAACCTGGCAGAGGTGGGACCAAGTCATTGTTTTGCAAGTCTCAAGTAAGTCTCAAGTCTTTATCCTCAAGTCTCAAGTCAAGTCTCAAGTAATGTCAGGCAAGTCAGAGTCGAGTCTCAAGTCACTGGTGTAAAAGCCCAAGTAAAGTCACAAGTCTGAAATTTTGAATTTCAAGTCCTTTCGAGTCTTTAAAAAAAAAAAACGAAAAAAAGCATGTTGCAGTTATATGCTAAATGTAAATATTAGACCCATGTAATTTTTAAATCTGTGTTTTTCTCAACACATGACAAAATAGTGAACTTAGAAAATATACACAAATTGTGAAATTGCACCTCTTTAAAATGCAGCTCAATTAAACCTAGCTCCAAGAATAATTTTCACCGACAGTTCTGAGATAAGCTGCATGTTATTCTTGGATGCGCTTGTAGGACCGGCTTTAAAATCGCATGACAAAAATATCATACATAAATAAATGATATTTTAAAAAAAATATAATTAAAAAAAAAACTGCATCACCAACGTAGCCTGGAAAACATTTGCTAGTTAGATGAAGTCAGCTATCTCATCGTAGCATATTTATATGCATATTTATAATTATACGCTTCTTGGAGTGAGTGCATACACTCATGAAGTTTAGTAACTTCCGGTCACTGCAACAAGCCCAGGTACAGTTTACCGACGGATGGGTGCAGGACCTTGAAATGCACTGTGTAGAAAGTAAAGACCATCGTACGTATCATAAGTTTACCAGTCTCACAAATCGTCGTCATAAATACACATTCGTTAACCGTTTATTAATAGGACCTTTGAGCTCAACGGTAGTTAATTAGCAGTGGAAATAATTTCTGGTAGCATCACAGAAATGTAGCAGTGACAACAATACTGTATGCTGTAATCGTACTGGACAATTAGTGATACAAAACAACTGTTTTACCCTGTGAATAAAAGTATATGTTTTTGTCAATGTACCATAATAACAGAAGCGAAACACAATATTCTGTCAGGACAATTCACTATTTATGCACAATAAACAAAGGAGCATAGCGCGACAATTTCTGTTCAGCGCCAGACTTGCTTGTAACCTATATCACCAATTATGTTAAGAAAAATGACGCATTAACTACAACAGCAGACTGACCTTTGTGGAAATGCTTGGAGCAGACTAACCTGTGAGCTGGAGTGTTCTGGGACGTTATAATTGGTCTTTGAATGGCTGCAATCCAGTCGCATCTTTGTCACTTCGGAAACATGGCTCGAACAATTTCTCTTCAATGACGTAATCCGATAACAACCGATCTCTTTACCCGTCGGCTTCCCGTGGCTGTCATGCGACCGGCTATTGCAGTTAATAATACAACAGCTTCTTGACATTTTTGTGTTTCTTTTTATCGCTGTGTGACTGGTTTCAATTGAAAGCCTGCGTGCGCTAGTACCGCTTGCCACGAGTTCCCAGAATCCTTTGCGGTTCTACCCGTAAATGACGTCACATTTTCAATCTCTATATAATATGCATGTTAAATTTTATATTTGGGGTAAAATATCAAGTCTTTTCAAGTAAACCGGTTCAAGTCCAATTCAAGTCCCAAGTCATTGGTGTAAAAGTCCAAGTCAAGTCACAAGTCTTAGAACATTATTTCAAGTCAAGTCTAAAGTCATAAAATTAATGACTCGAGTCTGACTCGAGTCCAAGTCATGTGACTCGAGTCCACACCTCTGCAACCTGGTGGTGTAAGATGGACTGAAACATAATGTTACACAGGTGTTCTGTTGGATTTATGTCAGGTTGGTGTGGAGGCCAGTCAGTGGTGCAAATTCTTTCATCCTCTCATGTGCAAACTCTCGCCACATAAGGCCGGGTACTGTTGTTGACTAGGAGGAACCCAGGACCCACTGCACCAGTGTAGAATCTGATAGTGGGTGCAAGAATTTAACTCCCAGATTTAGTCATCGTTCCTTCCACCACTGACCCTCCACCAAACCATCTGTGAAAAACACAGGACATCAGTGGTGGACCTGCCTATACTGATATTCTCACAGGAAAAATCTCACAGCTCTTTTTTAAACTACTGTGAATCCTCAGGGTTTATCTTATTCTTCTCAACATAAAATTATTTGGTACAAAATGAAAAGCAAATGATTTCTTAAAGGTTTTCTAGAGGACAGTAATGATACGTGCTGTCACAGAAGTTTAAACTTCCAGTTTTTCTGTCATATGATAAACGGCTCCGTGACACCTGCTGGTGGATCTTGTAGTGAGAGTGTGAGCTCAGTTTTTAAGAGCAGTGACATTAAATTAATACACATGGCTTTAGGTTTCCCTTTGTGTTAGGATGGGTTCACTCACAGTTTGCTGAACTGCTGGAGTTCATGCAAATTACTTTTCCTGTCACAGTTCTGGGTCATTTTGACCCAACATTTTCTTTTTCTTATATTTTGGTGTTTTTTTCTGTACTAGGATTTATGTTCTGATTCTTTAGTTGTGCTGTGTTCACTATCATTATTCTAGATTTAGTTCAGTCTGCATCATTGTTATTTGTTTCTTGTTTTACATTGAAAGTCCATGACTTGTGTCAGTGAATTCACTTTTACGTCTCTTTGTCTCGTTTGCCCTAATTCCTCCCAGCTGTGTCTCCCTCCTGTTTCCCATTCCCTGATTACTCCCCTGGGTATATAAGCCCTGTGTTTTCCTTTACTCTTTGTCATGTCATCAATGTTGCTACCCTCTAGCTGCTGTGTGATTGGCTCCTGTTTAGGTTCGCTGTTCCAATTCAGTCCGTAGAGTTTTGGATTTTGTTTTTGTTTTGGTGAGTTTAATTGATTGAGAGTTTTTTCCAGCAAAAAAGCTGGGTTTTGAATTTAAGTCCCGTCTCCAAGAGTCCTGCATTTTCGGTCCACCACTCCTGCTGCCTGCCTGCCACACAGCCTGTCATGACATCATCAAATAAATGTCACCCAGTGACACTTTTTATTCTAGATTTTTTTTTTTCCATTTTTGATGTCTGTCATACCTCATGTTTACTTCTCTTTTGATCTTATTGTTGCAAATTATACTTTTTCTTTCTTTTGTACAGTGAGTATTCATTATACTTTTAATATCTTTCTAGAAAGGTTATAGGAATGTGCACAATTTTTATTTCTGTTTATATATTTATTTGTTTTGTCCAATTAAACAGTCTTTATATAAATGTATTGTCTAAACACCTTTGATCAGTCTCTTGTGTAATATATTGTTTTATGTTCTTAATTAAATTAAAATTAACATCAAACGTTTCTTAATTTCTAATTGTTCTTCTTCATGTGTTTGGTATAATTTCTCTTCTGCAGGTGACTCTGACTGTTCTACAGAAATTAGAGTACGTCGCAACACAGTTTATAATGCATCAGCTGGACAACAATTTTGGATTAATTGCCCAGTATTTTTTTGCAATGATTCACCAACAACAGTCACCTGGTATAAAGTTGAGGAAGCTATTGTCCCCGTCAATGTCAGCGGAGACAGTCACATTAAAACAGATTTGAAACCTTTAAACAAATCAGTATGGATCTTCTATTTGATCTTCCAGAACATTCTCAGACATGACTCTGGTCAGTATATGTGTCAAGGTGGAGGGAGTATGGGTCATGCCATCACTGTCAATGTCTATGGTGAGTGTGGATTTTTCACCAATTATAATTCTCTAAGAAACCTTCACTCACACTGAACAGTGGACTTTTTCTGAATCTCATGATATTTTTGTGTTGTTCAGACCTCAGACAGCTTCTCTGTTGTTGTTTTTTTTACAGATCATGCTGAAATTACCACTATTACACAGAATAATCTCACAGGTAAGAAAGGTTTTATATAATGTGTGTTGTTGTAGCTTTATTGAATCCAAACTGACTGAAACCTGTTTTTCTTGCAGTCAGCACGACTGCTCCTGACAACACAGAAGGCTTGTTGCTCTATGTGTACATATCACGTACAGCAACAAGCTATCCACTCACTTTCCGATTACATGAATGACTAATGAGCTCTTGAAATTTTTGTGGTTCATTTGGAAATGCAAAATGTAAAATTAATTGTTTTTGCGATTAAAAAAACATTAAATATTCTCCATATCTGTTAGGTTTAAAATATTATAACAAATTATTCTCATTCTGTGTTTCTTCTAAAGCAATGAAAAAAACAAACAAACAACTTTTGTTTTAATCTCATCAATGCCCAAAGTTTCAAGTGGTAGATATATACTGAGTGTATCAGCCTCCAAAACACAAACTCTAACACTATTAACAAAGACGCCTGTAATCAGAAACAGGAAGTGATGAAGTCAGCCAGATACCATGCACTGTCTCTACAGAGCACATACAGGCTTTACACATGTAGGCAGCTGGTTTACTACAGTGGGGCAAAAAAGTATTTAGTCAGCCACCGATTGTGCAAGTTCCCCCACTTAAAATGATGACAGAGGTCAGTAATTTGCACCAGAGGTACACTTCAACTGTGAGAGACAGAATGTGAAAAAAATATCCATGAATCCACATGGTAGGATTTGTAAAGAATTTATTCGTAAATTAGGGTGGAAAATAAGTATTTGGTCACCTCAAACAAGGAAAATCTCTGGCTCTCACAGACCTGTAACGTCTTCTGTAAGAAGCTTTTCTGTCCCCCACTCGTTACCTGTATGAATGGCACCTGTTTGAACTCATCATCTGTATAAAAGACACCTGTCCACAGCCTCAAACAGTCAGACTCCAAACTCCGCCATGACCAAGACCAAAGAGCTTTCGAAGGACACCAGGAAAAGTATTGTAGACCTGCACCAGACTGGGAAGAGTGAATCTACAATAGGCAAGCAGCTTGGTGTGAAAAAATCAACTGTGGGAGCAATCATCAGAAAATGGAAGACATACAAGACCACTGATAATCTCCCTCGATCTGGGGCTCCACGCAAGATCTCATCCCGTGGGGTCAAAATGATCATGAGAACGGTGAGCAAAGATCCCAGAACCACACGGGGGGACCTGGTGAATGACCTGCAGAGAGCTGGGACCAAAGTAACAAAGGTCACCATCAGTAACACACTACAACGGCAGGGAATCAAATCCCGCAGTGCCAGACGTGTTCTGCTGCTGAAGCCAGTGCATGTCCAGGCCCGTCTGAAGTTTGCCAGAGAGCACATGGATGATACAGCAGAGGATTGGGAGAATGTCATGTGGTCAGATGAAACCAAAGTAGAACTTTTTGGTATAAACTCAACTCGTCGTGTTTGGAGGAAGAAGAATACTGAGTTGCATCCCAAGAACACCATACCTACTGTGAAGCATGGGGGTGGAAACATCATGCTATGGGGCTGTTTTTCTGCCAAGGGGACAGGACGACTGATCCGTGTTAAGGACAGAATGAATGGGGCCATGTATCGTGAGATTTTGAGCCAAAACCTCCTTCCATCAGTGAGAACTTTGAAGATGAAACGAGGCTGGGTCTTCCAACATGACAATGATCCAAAACACACCGCCCGGGCAACAAAGGAGTGGCTCCGTAAGAAGCATTTGAAAGTCCTGGAGTGGCCTAGCCAGTCTCCAGACCTCAACCCCATAGAAAATCTGTGGCGGGAGTTGAAAGTCCGTGTTGCTCGGCGACAGCCCCAAAAAATCACTGCTCTCGAGAAGATCTGCATGGAGGAATGGGCCAAAATACCAGCTACTGTGTGTGCAAACCTGGTAAAGACCTATAGTAAACGTTTGACCTCTGTTATTGCCAACAAAGGTTATGTTACAAAGTATTGAGTTGTATTTTTGTTATTGACCAAATACTTATTTTCCACCCTGATTTACGAATAAATTCTTTACAAATCCTACCATGTGGATTCATGGATTTTTTTTTTTCACATTCTGTCTCTCACAGTTGAAGTGTACCTCTGGTGCAAATTACTGACCTCTGTCATCATTTTAGGTGGGGGAACTTGCACAATCGGTGGCTGACTAAATACTTTTTTGCCCCACTGTAAGTGTCTGCTATGAAACATTACTCATGCAGGACCATTCTCTATTTGCTGATCTTCACAATCCTCATCCTCACTCTGGATGCTCAGAGTAAGTGATCCTTATTGTCTTTAAATGTCTCCATTGCAGTCTGAACAGGCTGTTGTTTCTCTATTCATGGCTGAGTTTAATATTTTTACTGTTACCGAACATTTAAAAACTGGTACATAGTTTGAAGTTTCCACTTTTAACACAAAAATAGAGACTTGGGGTTGTCTTGGGTTGACATGGCATCTTCTTGCTATGTCATCTTAAATTGGTCATGTGATTGGTTTACAGTTTACAGACTACTTTATTCTTCCTCAGCCAGGCAGTAGCACTTGTACAATTGTTTCGCCCCTCTAGCTCCTCGTAAGACAAAGATAGCTTCACCCATCCGTGTGTTGAAAAAAATCCAGACTGCATTTTCTGCTAGTAATGATAATGGCCTTGTAACGATAGAAATAATAATTAGTTAGATTACTTGTTACTGAAAAAAGTAATGGTGTTAGTAATGCCAATACTTTTAACACCATTATTCCCATCACTGATTGTAGCACTGTGATGTTTGGTGGATATTACCCAATATGTGTGGCTGTAACTGCAGCCATCACACCACAGATGACTGACTTACGTGAATTTACTGCTTGGCGGACACCAGTGCAGCATGCACTACAAAGACAGAATTCAAAGTCAGACAAAAATTATGACTTCAGGCTAGTCCATTTTGGAAAACTGTTACTGTAGCAACTCAAAATAGTGCTCAGCAGTGTGTGTGACCCCCCCACAATGGCAGAATAATCTCCACAGACTCTCATTTACATCTGTCACATGTGCTCAGGGTGAAACTGCTCTCACTGGTGAAAAACAGAGGGCGCCAGTGGTGGACCGAACTACATTGATATTCTCACAGCAAACATCTGACAGCTATTTTTTAAACTGCTTCTGGGTGAAAAGCAAAATCATCTCTTAAAGGTTTTCTTTTTACAGGAGAAAGTGTGAGCTCAGTATTTAAGAGCAGTGGAATATCTGACAGTAAAAGGGAGACATGAAATTAATACACGTGGCTTTAGGTTTCCCTTTGTGTTAGGACGGGTTCACTCACAGTTTGCTGAACTGCTGGAGTTCATGCAAATTACTTTTCCCCTGAACAGTGGACTTTTTCTGAATCTCATGATATTTTTCTGTTGTTCAAATCTCAGACAGCTTCCCTGTTTTGTTTTTACAGATCATGGTGAAATTACCACTGTTACACAGAATAATCTCACAGGTAAGAAAGGTTTTATATAATTTGTGTTGTTGTAGCTTTATTAAATCCAAACTGACTGAAACCTGTTTTTCTTGCAGTCAGCACGACTTCTGTTCCTGACAATACAGAAACCTTGTTGCCGTACGTGTACTCTGCTGCTGGGATCACCACATTCGTCATCATAGTCATAATCATATCTGTCATATCAATGCGAGGCTGTAAAGGTGAGCTGTTCTCTCTCCTCTTCAAAATAAAACATCACCAGACGTACTGAACATGTAAACTGTCCATCCTGCAGGGAAGCCAAAGAAAGACAGTCAAGTTGAAAATCAGGTAAGACATAAAATATTTCAAGCTTATCACATTTTTCCATCAATAATGTTAACCCACAAACATTTTTGAATGTTTAAAGCAGATGGAGATCCCCATGGTGGATCAATTCTTTTCAAAAGTCATCTTCAAGCACTTGGAAAGAGGAAAGCGGAAGACCCTCTGCTCTGCGATCTCGGAGATGTAACAAGGACACCATCATCGTAACTCAATGAGCTGACATTATCAAGATATGATGAACAGGCATATTGACCAAGGAGGGCAATATGCCTGCTCGAGGAGGAGAGCAGCTATGTTGTGTTTGCTGCTCCCAACCACAAGCTGTACAATTAGCAGGTGATGCAAAGATTTACTTGAAGTGTAAAATACAACCTGTAAACCATAAGCAGTCATCTCCAGGGCTGAAAAATGATGTCCAAGTGCCAAAGCCTGCAATTCTTTAAATGTCCACTTGAGGCGGTCTCAAAGTTTACAGCAGAAATAAACATGGTTACAGGATGGTACAAGAAAATGGTTTTGGTCTCTGTGGCTAATTTCCCAGTTTATTTCATTAGCTTGTCAGAATCCTGGAGTTTTCGATCCAGCCTTTTCAGTTTTTCTACTTTCAATTTCTGTCATTTTTATTTTTTCTGTCTGACTTCTAGTCATATAATTAAACAAAAAATTTTTTTTTTAATCTCTATTAGTTATTTCTTGTTGATTTTGTTATATAGCCTAAGGCTTTTTTTCTTGAAGTTTCTGTCTTCTGTTCCTTATTTTAGTTTTTTTCGTCCCCATGTTTGTCCATATCTTGTTTATTCTCCATCATATTGTTAGATGTTCCTTTAATTACCTACTTCCTGTTTTATTTTGCTAGTCTTGCATGTGTTGTGTTCAGTTTTGCTTTTGACTTTGTTCAACTGTCTCATCCTCCCCATCTCCCCCCATCTGTCCACTTCCCCTAATTGCCCTTCTTTGCACATAAAGTTGCTCTCTCTCCTTGTCCTTTGTCAGTGTCTGTTCTATCCTACTATTGTTAGCCTTAGTATGTTTTCTAGTTTTTGGTTCATTGTCCATTTTTATTATTTTGTACTTGTTTTAAGTTTTGTACAACCTGCTTTCAGTCCACAATAAATGGCTTGCATTCAAATTCAAATTCAAATTTGATTTGTCACATACACAGTCATACACAGTACGATATGCAGTGAAATGCTTAGACAACTGCTCGTGACCTAAAGAAAAAAAGAAAAGGCTATGAATAAGATAGGAAATAAATATGAAAATTAAAAAGGGTAAATTTAACTAGGAAGGAATAAAGTAAAATATGAAAATAAAAGTTAAAAATGAAATAACTGTACAACACAAATTAGAATGAAGGGTAAATTTAACTGGGAAAGAATAAGATAAAAAATATAAATTAAAGTTGACAATAAAATAACTGTACAACAAAATACACAATACACAGTATAGAAATATATAAGAATGTATGAAGGAATATAAATATATATATACACAATAACAGCAGCCGTTACATTAAGTGTGCATCTGATTCACTCCTCATATTAAACACCTTGAAACAGCTGGATAAGTTTCTTTTAAATCTTATTAAGGGTTAACATGTGTGCTGGTTTTAATGGTTAGCTTTTAGCTTTACCAACAGATACTCTAAGGCAGGGATCCCCAACCCCCCCGAGAGCTACTCATGCTTTCTAATATTTCATACCTAATTTCAACTCAAACAACCCAAAAAGCTTGTTTGTCCTGAATATTTACAAAATGATGTTGTCCACAACTTACATTTTGCATTAACACATCAAAAAAATATTTAGTTCACTTGCAAGTGTCAGGGCTGACTGAATGGACTCCTACGAAGACTTGGAATCAAAGCAGAAAACAGTCTTTATCTACACAAAGCACCATGTGAACTATATACAACGTGAGGGGACAGACGGGGCTCCAGGGATCCCCAGCAGATGGAGGGAAGAAACACACTCTCCACACTTGCTCTTTGATCCTCACTCCATTCACTCCACACGCTCCACTTCCTCGCTCAGTCGCTCCATTTCCGCACTCCGAATCTCCTCACGCAAACTGGCTTCACTCCAAAGACACAAGCGCAGTCATTCAGGAAACACAGGAGCAGGTCCAGGGAAATGAGAGAATTACCGCTAAGAACACCAGGGAACTCACTAAGCTGGGTTTCACTAACCAGGGGCGAATCTAAAGAAATTTTCTTAGGGTGGCATGAGAATGGCATGGAAATCAAATGGGGTGGCAAAATCAAAGCCTTTTTAAAAACACATATGCAGGTGTTACATATGGTTAAAATGACTAAAATCCAGTAAATATACACGTTTCATATAAATATAGTCTATAACTTAATTATTTCTGTAGCCCACATAATTAAACACTTTAGTTAAATAACACATTTGAATGCTGATTTAATCTACTGTATAGCCTGTATAATAAATAAATATGTAGCCCAGTAACTATAAAATCCAGAAACCTACAAACCACGGGGTGGTTCATTTACAAACACAAGTCTAATTTAAGTTGAACTGGTTTTTGTTAGAAAAAAATCTAATTGTTACATGCTTAAATTTACACTGTCGTGAACAAAAGGTTAAACCTAGTTTTTCATGATTTGTTGGGTTACCCCTCTGAAGTCCAAAATATAATTGGCCTTTTTTGACTACTTTTAACCTAGTGCTAGTAGCCCTGTTGCTAATGAGAGTCAGTAACGGTCCAGTGATGAGACCGTAGACTGCCAGGTAATGAGCCTCAGGTGTGTGATTACAGCCAGGTGCGTAGGCCAATGGCGGGAGCCTGAGATGAGCTCTGCCCAGGCAGTCAGGAGACAGAGGAATAGGGAGGAAGAGTGAGAGCAGGAACAAAATCAAAACAAAAAAACATGTAGCCTCACTGAGTCAGCTGGGTAGACACAGGGACACTGCACCAAGTGCATGTTGTATGTCTGTATACACTGCAAAGACATGTATCCCACACTAAATTAAAACAGTGCAGATACAAAGATATTACTTATTCATTCATATCCCTGTTTCACTTCTCAAGAGTTTTTTTTTAAATCTCTGCCTTGTAACTGTAGGTTACAACTGTCAGGGAAGCAAGATCAAGAAGCAACCCTTCATCAGATTATAGTGTGGTATCCTCCTCCCTCATTTTCCAGATGAATGAAAGAAAGCACTTTGGTATCTTACCTCGACTTAACCATCTGACTTCAGTATAGAGGAGGACATCCCCATACTCGGCAGAGCGTTCCTCCAGTAACAACCTGAAGCTTCGGTGTTGCTTTGCCTTTGCCCGAATGGAGCTGATGACATTAACATTATTAACAACAGGCAGCACGACATGGTCAAATTCCATAACTTTTGGGCATACCCATATGGAAAAGAAATAGTAAAAACTTATATGTGATTACTCATTAAAGTGGCCACTTTCATGAGTAAATCATATAAGGCTTACATGATTTACTCATGAAAGTAAAGTACTTTCATGAGTAAATCACTCATGAAAGTACTTTACTTTCATATATTGTTTTAGTAAGTATCCAAAACATACAAGTTTCATTATATAATTTTTCAAGGGATTTTATATCTGTTTTCATACTTATATGCTTTTCATACAAGTTTCACCCAAGACAGATACAAACTTTATAAGATTTATATATATCTTTTCCATATGGGTATAGCCTGTTGGTAAGTGATGCAATGACAGTTTAGAAACTAAACTCCTGAGTAACAACCTGCCACAGCAGTTGTCACAGACACAAGCTTTTCAACAGGCATTTTTTCTTTGTTTTGCAAAGTAGTCTTTCAGTAATTGTAAATATCTGCTGCTCTGCCTGTAGTTTTCAGTTGAAGTAAAAAAGTCACCAAACACCATCTGATTGACAACAGCCAGCTGACTCCGCACACTGAATTAAAAATGATTTGCACCTATGCATGTCCAATTCCAGCTGTTATAATGCATCTGCAGACATTGCAGACATTCTCCTTGCCACAATATTTGCACCAAGTACACTGGCAATAGCAGACAAAATTTCTTTAGTACTTTTACGGTCACTGGATAACGGCTACGTCTAATGCGTTTTCCTTTGAAAACGCTTTGTTTTCTCTCTTCGGTTTGGCCTCCCGTCCACACTGCGATGGCGTTTTCCCCAAGGAAAAACACAGCGTTTTGAAAATGCTTTCAAAAACACATAGATTTCAAAACGGAGCTGTCCCGTCGCAGTGTGGACAATCAAAAAGGCAGACTTTCTAAAATGTTGACACATTTTAGTCATGTGATGCAGTCATGTGACCAATTAAACAAAGAGAGCATTGTACAGCAGTTGTTTTGATTGCTCTCAATTCTGACAGCCCTACAAAAAGATTAATATCAGTTTGTACATGCTCCAGATAGCTTTTCTTCAAATTCTTTAATTCTCACTCGCTTTTGCTCATGTGTAGGACTTGAACGTAAGCGTTTTGGGCCCTTTCAATGTGGACGCACAACTCTGTGAAAACGACTGAATGTGGACGCGGAGCATTTTCAGATGAAAACGCCGTTTTCAAATCTATCCAGGCTAGTGTGGACATAGCTAACATTTCATAGCCTCTTTTACAATCCTGCCATTTGTTAAAATATGTTCATTTAGTCATGAGCTGCTGTAACATGAAACAAGTGGCTGAATTGGCACCTCAACATACACTCAAGTTCTTTAAAAACTTGCTAATGAACTACTAATTTTATTCAGGTGTGTGGCAGCAGGGACCCATGGAAAAGTTTCAGGACACCGGCCCCCGAGGACCTGACTTTGACACCTGTGCTCTACGCCCTAGTTCAGTTGACAGATGTATTTACATAGATGCGCCACCTGCATGAAGGACTTCTAAAATGCATTAATAAATAGGTTTTGCAGGAGGTTAAAAAATATTATCCACGCTAATAGAAGACATTCTGTTGAATTGTTGATTTGCTAAAATGCTTGTGTGTTTTTTCTTTTGCAAATTGTTGTTATTTCCAAAATTTTGTATCGGCCTTATTCCTGTGTGCTGCAGAGCTCCAGTGTTGCTACAAAATGATGTTAAACAGCTGCACAATTGTTCTGTTGGCATGTTAGTTCATTACCAAGAATGTGGGTGCTGTTATTTTCAGCCAATGCTATGCACACAATCATCCTGCCATTAATGCTCACTGGTTTATCAAATGTTTATTAACCTGCTACTAAAATTAGTCTCAGTGGTGTCAGTGCACATCCATGACATCCGTACTGTTGTGAAACCACACCTCTGATAACAGTTATCGTTTAATGTCTTACACACTGTCTGTACCATATCAGCTATCCACTCACTTTCCAACTACATTAATGTAGTTGCAAAGGTCAAGGCCAGAGATCACCTGGCCTGGAAATGCATTGTTGACCAAGATGGAAACCCTACGGTACACACAGCAATGTATTTGCTTTGTGGACAACCTCTCCTGTCAACCGCCGGCTAGGGACAAAAGAAAGAAGAAAGAACTACATTGTTGACTGATGAGCTCCTGTAGTTTTAGTGATTCATTTGGAAGTTTAGGATGTAATATTAGTCATTTTGTGCAATTAAATAATACTGATTATTCTAGATCATGATAATGAATTATTCTCATACTGTGTTCGTGTAAAGCACTAAAGTAAAAAAAAAAAAACCTGAAAAATACACCAAGGTGTGTTGGTGCTGTGGTAGGTACATACTGGGTGTAACACTATTATGCATCCAAAGACCCCTGTAATCAGAAACAGGAAGTGAAGTCAACCATATATCATGCACTGTCACGTACAGAGCACATACAGGTTTTACACAAGTACACAGCTGGTTCCTTAAATGTCTGCCATGAAACATTACTTGTGCTGGACCATCCTCTATTTGCTGATCTTCCCAGTCCTCATTATCACTCCGGATGCTCAGAGTAAGTGATTCTTACTAACTTTAAATGGCTCTATTTCAGTCTGAACCCTACTGAGTTTAATATTTGCACTGTTACAGGTGCAAAATGCAGAAAACAGCTACAAAATTGTAAATATCCTTTACTGTTTACCTTAAATGTTAATTCAGTGCACGCGTCTAGTATTTTTTTTATAGTATTCTTAAGGTGCACCAAAAGGCTTGACCGTGCAGCACTCACACCCTCTGTCTACCAAAAGCCTCAACACGAAGGACAAAACGCTGTGAAATGGTCTTTGATGCTATGATGTAGATTTTAGCTCAACATGTGAATGATTTTTAGACTTTTTCCAGATATGTTAATAGTAGCAACAACAATACCACAATACTGTGCCAATCTTGAATCAATATAAATCTGAATTTAAAAAAAAAAAACTTTTTTGAAAATGATGATGATTCTTTTAACAAATCTGTACTGAAGGACTGGACTCATTAAAGGAAACTTATATTTAACCACTTTGTGAACATTTAGTTCCAAATCCTAAAAACAGTCAGACTCTAATATTCCAAAGTTTAAAAGGCTTAAATCTGTTTGTTTCTTTTTTTTTTTTTTAAAGAATTTGTTTCAGTCAATTCAGAGCAGCAACGTGCTCAAACCACAAATACACCACAGACTGACTTTCTAACCTGATTGTACTGTTTAGTGACACAGGTGCAGCATGGAAACCTATAAAGCTTTTTCTGTGATCTAATTCAGATAGATTTAGAAAAACTTAATTTAGGTAAATATATGCTCAGTCTTTCCTAATCTATATTTTGTTGTTCTCGTTTCTGCAGGTGATGACTCTGACTGTTCTACAGAAATTAGAGTACATCACAACACAGTTCATAATGCCTCACTTGGACATCAACTTAGGATTAATTGCACAGTTATTTTTTGCAGTGATTCACTACCAACAGTAACCTGGTATAAACTTGAGAAAACAGATGTCCCCGTCAATGTCAGCAGTGACAATCACATTAAAACAGAGTGGAAACCTTTAAACAAGTCAGCAAGGATCTTCTATTTGATCTTCCAAAACATTCTCAGAAGTGACTCTGGTCAGTATCAGTGTCATGGTGGAGGGAGTATGAGTCATGCAATCACTGTCAATGTCCACGGTGAGTGATCCTTTATACATATCAAGACTAAATGATGACTACATGATTTTATTTTTTCCTGCTACAGAATAATTCATTCAACATCCCTCATTAATTCTCAGATAATCTGATTTATGATATGATTTCTGAAAAACAAACAGCTCAAATCTTTTTCAGATAATGTGAAGCTCACCACAGCTTTGTGGACAACTTTGGCACCAGGGCCCTATTTCAGGAAGCCGGTTTAGAAAACTCAGAGTGAAAAACGATACTCAGGGTTGAGTAACCCCGAACTGTCCAACTCGGAATATTCGGTTTCAGAAAGGCTGATAACAATTAGTTCAATCAACGCGGAGTTGCTTTAACCCCAAATTAAGCGCACGCACGAGGATACATAAAGCCCTGATTAGTGGAGCACAGATTAAGCGAGTCACCATGGAGACGGAGGGAAAGAAGGCGCGGTCAATGTATTTTACAGCGCTTGAGGCCGAAATTCTGATGGCAGTATATAGAAAAAAAGTAACACAGCCTCAGCTGCAAAAGAAAGGGAGCATGCATGGCAAAACATAGCCGACAGAGTCAATGCGTGAGTGTTAATTTAAACATTGATCTAGGGATTTCCACCCATTTAACACGTTATTTTATTATATTTTATTTTTTATTTCATACATTTTATTTTGTGATGTGATGTGAGCGCAGGTGCAACCCAACAGGCCACAAACGTTCCTGGCAGCAAGTAAAAATTAAATATAAAAATATAGTCCAAACAGGTATGGTGTAATTGTATTATGAGCCATAGTGCTTGGTCTGTTTGTCCGATGTAAATCAATTGCAGTTAGAGGCTACATTAATTTCCCCTCTGTAAGCACTTATTGAAATTATCTGAGCATTACAAGTACATATTTGCTTACTCTGTATGCTCAAATGTGACCCATTATGGCCACTAGAAAAAAAGCGGAGGCCCGAAAAACAGGTGGGGGTCCTCCACCACCACCACTCACAGAGCCTGGCCACTTGGCTTCCACATTTGTGATAATGTTGGCAGCATCACATATGATCTTCACAGTGCAGAGAACATAAATTAGCATCCATTACTAATAATGAAATAATTTGTTAGTTTGAAATGCTACAGGGAACTATGTACCTGTACATTAATGCTGTGGAAAGACTTCCTGTTCACATAGTCTCCTTCATTTACTGAAGGAGCAATGATTGGAATGTGAGTGCTATCTATACAGCCAATCACGCCTGGGAACCGTGAAAATAAATGTAAAATTTAAGTAGTAGTTCAAGTATCACCACATCATGAATTAAGTTTTGTTCATCCTGCTACCTGCAATTTTGTGGAATCCCTCTTTGATAAATCTTGTGGGTCTATGACCGGGGAACACCACAAACGAGTACAGGAGACGTTTCAGTGCAACTGTAACATTCCTGACTGCCCGACAGACGGTAGCCTTGGAAACGTGCTCAGCGTCACCAATATTATACAGAAAGCTCCAGTTTGCAAAAAAACGAAGTGCAATACAAATAATATGTACAGAACTGAGAGGATGTCCACGATGTGTCACATGAGCAATATTAGGCCTGAGGATGTTATTCAAATAAATTGTAGATTGTGCTGAAAAACGGTAACGTTCACACAGGAAATCATCAGGAAATGATAAAATGTCCAAACGCGCTCTGATCACTCTCTCCCGGCGGAGAGCTCTGCGGAGAATTTGGGCTTCAACATCTACTGGCTCTTCAAGGAAGGGACACGCCATGTCTGACACTTCCTACAGTCAGGTTTCCGACAAAGAGGCGGAGAAGGTCAGGGTTAGTTGAAGTAAACCTGCTAGGGGGCAGGTTAGCTTCACGGAGTGTGTCGTCATAACTCACTCAGAATTAATCTAAACTCGCTTTGTGAAACCGAAAACCCAGAGTTTTCGTTAACTCAAGGTATACTTACTCAGAGTTTGCACTAAACCGGCTTCCTGAAATAGGGCCCAGGTAAGAGACTTCCGTTTACCATTTTGTTTGCCTTGTTTTGCGAACATTATGTTTCCCACACTAATTTTTATATCACTGCTTCTTTGATGCTACATCAATTGTCCTCTGATTTCTTGCAGTGAATACAACTTCTGCTGACACTTTCTGGCCAGTCATATACCGTGTTGTTGGGAGTGTGGTATTTGTCACCGTAGTAATATTAATATGTGTTACATCGAAGCAAGGTTGCAAAGGTGAGATGTTTGGGTTTGTACATAGAGGAACTGGTTGTGTTGCTGAAAGGATAAAGTTTAAACCGAAAAATAGTAAAAAAAAACCCAAAACAAAAACCCCCCCAATTAATTAATTAATTAAAATTGCACATAAAGTTAATACTTATGTCATGCTATGCACATTCACTATCATGATCCTGAGAAGATGAACTGACTTCCTTTCATCTGTGTTATCCAGGAAAACCGAGGAAGACAACAAAACCAAGTCAGGAGCTCTACACTCATATCTATGACAACGATGTATGATGACGATCCTCATGTCTGAAATGCTCTAAAATCAGTCTGTAAAGCTCAATTTATTATAATCAGCATATTTTACTGATGTGTGAGCTAAGCCTTGCTACAATTTCTTATTTAAATCTACTGGCGTCTCACTGGTGTGTGTTACCGTGTACCCAGTTTAGCATTTTTTGAATTCCTGTAAATCAAATCAAACTGTAGAAGTGAAATTTCCTACTTGAGAAACCACTATTGTTTAGTCTGCAAAGACTGCGGGTGCATGTGTGTGTGCGTAAGTGTGCATGTGTGTACGTGCGTGTGTGTGGTGTATGACACATTGGAAAGGTAATAGTTTTGCTTCCTGTACAGGTAACAGTTTTGCACACATCCTGTGCAAACAGGACCTTTGACTGTATTTATGATTGAATTAGTGTGTTTGCATCGCTGCTCTCTGTCGTTGATGATTAAAGAAGCTTTTCTTCTTTGTTATTTGAGTGTCTTTGCATTTGGGAGCAGGAAGTAGAATTGAACCACACACCACATGAGCATATGTGAAGACAACGGCTCCAATGGTTTTACAGAAAAAGAAAAGGAAGATGTAACTCATAAAGTTAGCCTTCCACTCATTATCCCACAGCTGTTATTGCACTAAGAAAACTAAATTTTACTTCAAAAGTTACTTGTTAAATAACAACATAACAAAATACTTTGATGTGTCTAAAATAAACCACACTACAACACGTTGCACAATGGCTGCAATGCATTAGCTCATAGTTTGGAAAGTTTCCATTATAACCAGATGGTGATATTGTCGCAGCATCGCTCTATTGTGACAAACTAACCAAACCGCAATGAGACACTTGTGCAACATTGCAGCAATGTAATAAAACAGTAATACGATGTATTTTACAGATTGCACCCATAATTTTCTATCACAGTTGGGGTAATGGTGTAATAATAACTGTGAAACATTTTAAAAAGTTGATGAAATATATTTAGAACATTCTTTTGTAACAATACAGCAATGCTCAGGTCCAGTGTTTTTGAGCATAGAATATCAAGCATCAGAATAAGGAATGTTACTACCATGTTGCACCAACCCAGTGGTTCCCAAACTTTTTTTGCTAGGCCCCCCTTTGTTTTACAAGAAAAATGTTCGCCCCCCCCCCGCACGGGCACAAACACATCCTCCAACCACACACACCCCTATTTTGCTCCATTGCGGTTTATTTCACACCTCAAACATTTAGTAAACAATTAAGCAAATACAAGTAATCTGCAATAAATTACAGGTAGTAATAAAATAAAATACTAACTCTTTTACGCTACGCTGTTTCATCCACATGTAAACAGCGTTTTGAATCAACGAAAATTGACATTTTTTAAAAACTGTTTACATGAGATGAATTGCAGAATGGCAGATAGAGACAAAATACTGTTAATCTGACTATCTTCAAGTTTTACACGCTTACATACACACACGCAGTTACTGTCCCTCCATTTAGAAAGACAGAGGTGTCACGGTGTAATTATTTTACGTGTAGTTATTTTTTCCCCGTGTAATAATATTCAACATTGCTGTCAATACATTTTTCCAAGAATGCCTCTCTGTGCAAAATGGGTTTAAAAACATAAACAGCTGTAGGATACTGTTTGTCCATGATTTGAACCGGGGGACAAATTTGTATCCCACTGTAACTTTACTGTATAAAGAGCTAACATCTCCAAAATGTCAGGAGTAGTTAGTCATTATGAGAAGTGTTTGTGAACTAAAAATCAAGAATGTGGGATACTGTTTGCCCGTGATTTGAAGAGCCCAGCGCGTGCTCCCGATGCAGGGAAAACCAATTATGCAGGGGAGACCTACCTTGGCACTTGTGCAGGTGAAATCAAAGGGAAGATATGCTTCTTCCCTAGGTCTGCACTAGTGATGGGATTTCCAGCTCTTTTTAGAGATCCGGCTCGGCTCACTAAAAAGAGCCGGTTCTTTCGGCTCCGAACCGGATCTTCAGGCTGTTTTGTTGCTTTAATTAATTTATCATTAACAATAATATAAAATTATGCAGAAAAGGAATTACTAATGTAAAAAAAGTGGTTTTATTTATATGTTTATATATGGCCCCTAGAGACAAAGCACGTACAAACTCTAAAGCATATACAAACTCCAAAACACATTTCTAGCGTTAGCTGAACTTCCAAAACAGAGCTACCCAGATCACTTAAATTACACAATTGAAAGCATGTGTGTATTGTTTGTGTATTTATAGACAAGCACTCATATTTATTCAAATAATTTTTAAAAAAAGTTCATTTACCCGTTACTACCACACACCAAATCCGGTTGTTGATACTTCCTGGCTTGTGTAGCCACTAGGTAACAAAAGCTCAACACTGCGCCCTAGCATCCTGGAGCACTTCTGTTGTCTTTTGTACGTGCTTCTGAGTTTTTACGTGTTTTGGAGTTTGTACGTGCTTGTGAGTTTTTATGTGTTTTGGAGTTTGTACATGCTTCGAGGTTTGTAAGTGCGTCTGAGTTTTTATGCGTTTTGGAGTTTTTACACGTTTTGGAGTTTTTACGTGTTTTGGAGTTTGTACGTGTTTTGGAGTTTGTACGTGCTTTGTCTCTAAGGGCCACCATAAATATACTTTATTTATTCACTCCACATAAAATGTAATAAATAAATCTTATAATACAAAAAACAACTATTTACATTTTAAACTTTTAACTATTTAAATTTTCAGCTTTTTCCTTTTAAACAAATAATGTGAAATAACACAAAACACTGCAAACCACAACACAATTAAATATAAATTTAAATATTAAAACAAAAAGAAGATGCACATTCTCTGTCATATGGGCCTGCATGATTTCTGAATCCTTTATCATTTGCAACTGAAAATAGTGGATGATTACTATACTTTTCTAATGTGACGTTGTTGTCCCTCGCTCTCTTTCTCTCTGGCTCTGTTCCTGTGCTACTGCGAGTGTAACTAACGCCCCTTCCCCCCTCTGGCCTGCGCAAAGTACAGGCCGCGTGTGTGGAGTTTAGCGGAAAAAAGGGCGAGAGAGAGGGTGAGAGAAAGAAAAAAAAACCTCACAGCCGGCTGGCGTTGTTCACTTCAAAGAGTCGGCTCTAAGAGCCATTTCGTTCGCGAACGACCCATCACTAGTCTGCACAAACCAAACTTTGTAGGAAACAAAAATTGTTACTAGTATAATTTGCAGGCTAATAGTAAAGCCATTATCACAGAATGCTATGTGTGATAGTTAGTGCAGCTTATGAAAGATGGCTATTTTAAAAAGCAGAAACCTTGGCTAAATGTTTGGGCCTAGTTTCAGATACTACACTCAACAAAAATATAAACGCAACACCTTTGTTACTGCTCCCATTCCCCATGGGATGGACGTAGAGACCTAAAATTCATTCCAGATACACAATATAACCATCCCTCCCAAACAGTGGTCACAAATCAGTCCAAATGTGTGGTAGTGGGCACATCTGCTATATTGAGATAATCCATCCCACCTCACAGGTGTGCCACATCAGGATGCTGATCTGACATCATGAGTAGTGCACAGGTGTACCTCAGACTGCCCACAACAAAAGGCCACCCTGGAATGTGCAGTTTTTTGTGCTATTGGGGGTCTGGGGACCCAGAACCGGTCAGTATCTGGTGTGAACACCATTTGCCTCATGCAGTGCAACACATCGTCGCTATACTCCAGAGAAAACCCACACAGGCACACTGAGCACACTTAAACTCTACATTGAAATGCCCCAGTTGACCAGATAGCATCCTTTCTGTGGGACAGCAGTGCCAACCACCGCACCACAGAGCAGCCTTTTCAAGCCATTATTAGTTTGACTTACATGTTTTTGTTTCCGATGCATGCTACATGCTGGTTCTTGCTAATTAACCTGAAATATACTCTCAAGTTATAATCCTAAATTGAGAATCATAAACAGTTTGGACTTTGGAAGGTGGGGATTGAGAGCATGTGATTTTTATGTCATATTTTTCACTTTCCGTTGTCTGGATTACTCACAGCATGTGCAGAATCACATGCTTGGCGCAGTCAATGAAACCTCGCCCCCCTATTTTTTAACTTTGGCTCATCCAAAGATGTGACGTACTTTCTTACACCTTGAATGCAGGAAGTGACACCTTTCACTTCAGACTGAAACCAGCTACAGACGCTTATAAAAAAATGAACCAAGAAATTCTCTTGAGTCTCCCATATTTACGTTACCTTAAGTCTGGAACAGGAACCATTTCTAAACTGACGTTCACAGACAATAAAAAAGGGCAATTTCTCACCAGTTAAATGGTGTTAGAATTTAAATCATGCACAGTACAGAAGAGTACAGAGAATTAGCATTGAAAAAGAAGAACAAAGTTTTTCAGTCATGCAGAATCCACGATGCAAACGCAATCTCACGGATATTAAGAAAATGTTGTTCTTAGTCACATGCTTTGACACTGATGATACCCAGCCTGCAGCAACATTACATTCATGCTTGTAAATGACACATGTATATAAATAACACTAAAAGGAAAGCGCTTGAGTTTAGGCTTTGAAATTCTAATTTGTGGCTTTAACCACAGTGCTTATCTGATAAAGATTATATAATCGACACCAACATTGGCAAAAAAAGCAGTTTGCAGCTGTTTTAAAGCTACAAAAAGTGTAAGATTTATTTTTAAATGTGGACAAAATGGCCTCTAATAACTACTTTATAGTGAGCAGAGGGTACTGCAGAGGTATACGGGGTCAGACTGACAGTGGAGGCCTTCATGGAGTATGTGGCACCTGTAGGACGTTGTGGTTTCATAGGTACTAAAAGTTGACGTGCCTTGCTGCAAAATCTGGCACAGACACACAAGCACATACTCACAAACATCCCACCTTAGATAACACATCGCCCACCGGCCACCATGTGACACATTCAGAGCACCCCGTTGCCTCTTTGGGGGAATAAACATGGAAGTGTGATTGTATGTGAAATTGTATACTGTATGAGGGGCAGATATAACAGAGGTAGGGAAACTGAGCCCCCCCCAAAAAAAAGTGTACTTGAAGTTGGACAGATGTGTGGGTTACGTCTTTGACTTTTAAATCAAGTTAGACAAGGTCGCCCTCTAGTGGCAGAACAGTAAACCTCTGTTTCGCACTTAGCAGCCAGCTGGCCTGATGATATCTTATTTCTGCCACGCTGTAGTTGAATAAATAAATCCTTAAAATATTCTAAAATGAAGTTGAGCAATGAGTAAAATAATTTCTTGTTAGTGGTCCAGTGCTTTTATTGTAAAATATACAAGAAAAGGACATTGTTTCCGCCAGATAAGCCTGTATAACAATCTTGTTTGGTATAACAGTCAATGTTTTCAGTCAAATTATTTGCTTTAATAACAGCGGGGTCACTGATAACACTGAAAATATATAGTGAGCTACTTGGAATTTTTTTCCTGTCATTGTTACTGTGGAAACTAAACAAAAATCGTTAGATGCTTCACCTCAGGAAGAAACATAAATAAACCAAAAACATAAACAAACAAAAAAAGAAGATAAAAACAGTATTATAAAAAGACAAGAAAAAAACGAGAAAAAAACCCCAGAAAAATTAGCAGAAGACATTGTTTTTGTTTTCATAACATATGCAAGTCACATGTAAAGACAGTTTTAATAATAATAACAATTTATGTAGTCCTGTGAAAAACTGCGTACATCCTTACTGCTTCCACTGGAATTAAGAGGGTAAGTAGCAGTGAGGTGCTGGTAATCAAATGTATTTGATTAACTGATCAGCTAATTAAGTATGAGCACCTCTATAAAAACAGAAGATCTGAAGCTTTTTTTTTTGCAAATTATGCCACAGTTTTTTACATGGATGACTCTACAATCCCCTTACCTCAGATTGAAACTGAAAAAATCTAAGAGCTACCCCACAGACTCTACAGGCCTCAGTTAGCATGCTAAATGCTCAACACAGTTCAGGAAGAAGACTGAACGTGTATGGCTTGATTGGAGGGGTTTCTGGGACAGTGCCTCTTCTCACTAAAAAGGACATGGCAACATGGTTTAGGTTTGCAAAGTTGCATCTGAAAGAACCACGAGATATCTGGAACAATGTCCTTTGGACAAATAAGAGCAAAGTACAGATGTTTTGTTATAATGCATAGCTCCAAGTTTGCAAAAATCAAACTCAGTATATCAGCACAAACACCCCCAGCACGGTGGTGGAGAGGTGATGATTTGGGGTTATTCCTGTTGCCACAGGACTTGGGCGCCCTGAGCTGACCTCCTCTATAGACCAAAGTGTTTTAGACTTAGATGTGAGGCTGTCTGTCTGAGAGCTAAAGCCTGGCACAGCCAGGAAAATGATCCTAAGCACAGCAGCAAATCTAAATCAGAATGGCTGAAAAAGAAAACAAATGCCTGCAAATGTAAACGAACTGAAGCAACGTTGTACAGAAGACTGAGCAAAAATTCCTCCATAATGATACGAGAGACAGAAAAAGCCAAACACACCAATTCAAGTTGTTGTTGCTTAAGGTGGTTCCACAGACTACTGAATCATACTGTCTGCTTAGCTTTTCCCAGGACTGCATAGAGTCTTATGAAAAAGACTGTAGATGTTGAAAATAGTGTGATTATTTTAGGCATCCATTGTGTTGTAATACCTGACTTGTACTTAAAGAACTGCATGGCGACACTCCTTCAGCTGCTCCACTTTCCTTCCACGGCCCAAAGAAATGCTTGTTTAGGTTATTTGGCATATGGTTGTTCGTCTCCCAGACTGGATAGAGTGGAAAGTGGATGGATGCACCTATTTCATAGCAGCCGTTTTGAAACAAAATAATAGGAAACCAATGATGTTAGTTTATACGTGGTAATTGAATTCAAAATGAACCCAAAATCCAGTTTAAGCTTAAAAGCATACAAACTGTAAGGGTTAACTCAATGCACACTTTCAGGTTTTTTTTGGTGTGAAAATTGACTCACAAGTGAGTCATTTAAATAATATTCGAAAAAACAAAAACAAATTTTAAACTGGTTAAAGCTATTTTAATCTTAAAATATTTGCATTGGTTAGTCACAGATTTATTCTTTTGTTCTTTTTTTTTTCCAAAGAAGGAGATGCCGTTATACCACTCACAGGTTCTGAAAGTAAAACAGTACAGTCACAGCAGTGGGCTGTGGAGGAAATGAGTTTCAGTATGTAACACCCACGGTCCCCATACATCACTGCCAAACAATCTCAAAAGAATCCAAGCTAGTATGAGGGTATCACTTCATACTATTGTGATATTCAGCAAAATCAATTAAAAGAAGCAGCGAAAAGACAGCAGATAAAGTTTTTTATTTATTTAACCCAGTGCCGATCCACATTAGCTTAAGATTTATCTTGCAGCACAAGTGCAGGACACTATTTAACAGATTTATTGATACAAAAAAGGAAAAACACTGTAAAAGCAACACAATCAGCTTGTTAGCTTCTTATCATCAAAGACATTTATTAATATTTAAACCTTCAAACTGTGTTTATATATAAAGATAACAGACTTCACTGTAGCATTATACTCTGAGTTTCTATGATAAACCAATAACTGCCCATGCAGGCCAATAAACCTAGCACTGGTGCTCCCTACAGTTTAACTCTGTAAATTATAATACTGTACAGCAATGGCAGCAAATGCAAACACACACATAGACATAGATGCACTCTGTGTTTCTTTTGAACTCAGATTACTCACCCAGACACATAGAAAGACACACAAACGCCTTCTATCTCTCAGACAGTTATGCAAACAGTAATTCTCAGGATTCATGTGCACAGAAATTGTTTGGGCGGTGTTAACCACCGAGCACACAAAGGTTACAGGTCGACCACCCGTCTCTGTCCTGCAGGCAGCAGCTAAAAATAACAAACTTTTCATTCTTTTCCACCACAAACCATCCTTCAGGGTGACTCACACGGGCCCGTTTACTAAAAGTCAGATTTTTTTTACTTTCCCGTAACTTGCAAGTTCACAATTGGTGCCGTTTTAGCCATCGTTCTTCTCTACATCACAACCACAAATGGAGGGATGTCAGGTGAAGCAACAGCTTCGCAGTGGTGATATTGGTGTCCCACAGCAATCAGGCAAAGAGCAAGTGATGTGGCTTGAAATGTTCAGCCACCTTAAAAGGTTCAGAAACAAAGTATTTTCACAATTACAAAGTCCAAACGGTTTTGGTGGTTTCGGTTTTTCTGTGTCACGTTTGTTTGTGCCTCTGGTCTTCCAATTCTGAAGAGATTTTCAGTTAATATCTGATGACACCTACATATATGTGACATCAACATTTTTTCTAGTTTAGTGATCAATATAAGGGTTTTAGAGATATATATATATATATATATATATATATATATATATATATATATATATATATATATATATATATATATATATATATATATATATATATCAACATGTTATTATTATTATTATTTTCTATATTTGAAATGTAAAGTAGTCAATTCCAAACATGATAGAAAAAGATAGAAAAAGTGTAGTTACAGTCATGGTCAGATGTTTACAAACACTCATCATGGACATGAATGTCATAGTAATTTTGGGCTTCCAATGATTTCTTTGAACTGTTCTTTTTCCAGGGTAGAATGATTGTACAGGATTCCATAAGTTTGAACTTATTTTGGATTTTCTCTAATCCACACAGGCTCAAACATGCATACAGACTCATATACATACATTTCCTTATTTAAATCTTTGAATAAGTGGCGCTAAAGGTTTTACATTGTCTTTAACTTGACAAGAGCAAAGCCTGTTAACGTCTCACTAGTCATCATAATTGACTACAACTGGTAATTTCAATTGCTAGCAAAAAAAGGATTTGTTTTTTCAGCACTCATTGGATTTACCAATATTGTAAAAATTGAGAAGTTCTAAGTAGGAGAATTGTAGATATCTACAAGTTGGGAAGGTCTCTTGAAGCCGTTTTTAAACAACTGCAGACTGTTCAAGCAAGTAAGTACAAGGTATTCAGATGCATCACCACTTTGCCAAGATCTGGAAAAAGACCAAAAGTGTCACCATCAGATTTGAGGAATTTGCTTAGGATGTTCAGGAACATCAAGGCTCAAGCGTGCCATGAGCTGGAAACTACTGGAACACCAGCAACACTGTCCACAGTGAGGCCAGTTTTACATCACCATGGACTAAGATGCCAACTCTGCTCCAAAACTGACACCTTCAAGCTCGACTAAAATTTGTAGCAGCCCGCATGGAACAAATGCCTTCTGGAGAAGAGTTTCATGGTCAGATGAGACAAAGATTGAGCTGTCTAGCCACAATGACACAAGGCATGGAGACTGTTTTGCAGCCAGTGGTACTGGGGGCATTCCACAGAGTAAATGTAATAATGAATGAGAATCACTACCTCCAAATTCTGCAACTTCACCTCAAATCAACATTTAGTTGACTGACAACACAACTGAGTGTTCCAACAGGACAATGAAACACACATCAAAACTGGTTTTGGAAGGTATAAACGGGCTGACAAGAAGCTGTTGGAATGGTCTTCTTAAACCTCAGCCATACTGAAAATTTGTGAACAACACTTTAAAGCCAGGTCTGTGTCAGCTAACCAACCAACTTAAATGAAGTCTACAAATTTTGGCAACAAGAGCGGTTTTTGCTTCTTGATGACTACCAAGTACATCTGGCTAAAGTGCAACTTGCTAAAGGACACTTAACCAAATGTTAGTATGGTGTTTCAAGCTTTGTGTAATTTGGACCCTGTGTGGATTAAAGAAAATCCAAAATCAGATCAAACTTGTTCACTCAAGTCTTGTTTTTTAAAGTAATTAAAGATTTATATTGCACAATCATTCCACCCTGGAAAAAGTAAAGTTCAAAGAAATCATTATAATCCTCAAATAACCATGACATTCATACCCTAGATGAGTGTTTGTAAACTTCTGACCACAACTGTAAATTTACATGACACTTCATGCAATCATATAGCTACTGAAAGTTGAAAAAATATATAACTCATCACACCATTTTCTGACATCAGAGAATAACTAAAACACACATACAAACACACACATGTACAGACACTACAACGACTTCTTAAGAGAGGAAGCACTGTTTAATCTCACCACTGGAGCTCCATTTTGCCACATCTACTTCTGCATCTCTCAGCCTTGCTATCTTTTATATAAAAGGGTTTCATCAACAAACATCTCCAGTGCTCTACCGTAAGTATAATAACTAGCATTAAATAATGTGGTTTTAGTTCTGTTTACTTTGTAGTAAATTGGTGTCCACACTAGCAGTACCCTCCCAGCTCAGCCCAGTGTTGGCTCAGCTCTGTTCCCTTCCCCCTTCCTCTGAATACTGAATTGAAGGGCACGGTGCTGAGCAGCTAGGTCAGGCTCAGAGCTTCACTGGACCTTCATCAAAGCAGCGGTGAGGGCAGACTCCAAATCAGTCTGGATAGAAAGAGACAGACACACAAAGTTATTTGCCATGCCTGCACCTTTGTCCCAAGAACACCGGAAAATTTTCAGTGTTTAATTTTCCACTTCAAAATCTATCACACAATCCTTCCTTGACAGCCTTGCATGTCCTGTTCAGACTGTAACCGCCTTTTCCTGGTAGGATGTTGTTTAGATTTCATTAGTAAAGAGACTTTTTCAGGTTGATGAGGGCAACATCAGGTTTCTAGGACATTGGTCCATTAGTCACTCGTTAAGTTTTCCATCGATTTTAAACCACTATCAAGAAACCAACCACACTAAGGCCAAAACCCACCCTATTGGTATTTTTTTCCAGACCTGCAGCACTTGTTCATTTAGATCATGCATGAAAACACAGGTGTGTATGTCAGTTTATCATGTTATCATTTTTATCTTCATTATATGTATGAAGTGTATGAAGTGAGAATGCAAAAACTCACAACACCAAAATGGTAAACGGCCTGTATTTGTGTAGTGCTTTACTAGTCCCTAAGGACCCCAAAGCGCTTTACACGTTCAGTCATCCACCCATTCACACACTGGTGATGGCAGCGACATTGTAGCCACAACCACCCTGGGGCGCACTGACAGAGGCGAGGCTGTCGGACACTGGTGCCACCGGGCCCTCTGACCACCACTAGTAGGCAACGGGTGAAGTGTCTTGTCCAAGGACACAACGACCGAGACCGTCCAAGCCGGGGCTCGAACCGGCAACCTTACAAGGCGAACTCCCAACTCTTGAGCCACGATCGCCTTAACCAAGCAAATGAATAATAAAAACATGTACTTATTGTTCTTCTTTGCAAGTTTCATATTGTCTAAGACAAAGTAGTCAGTGACAGGCACTATTAGTGTCACTGTTTGACAAATGCTTATTTACAGGTATTGAATAGCGAAACATTTCACTGGCCTAAAAAAAGTTCGCAAAATGTATATAAAAACACATACATGTACACGTACAGGTAATGACAACAAGGTACACGTATACGTAACATTTGCTCATTTTGACATCAGCTGATGATCTATTAGGATTTGAGAATTATAAACATAATTCCCAGAAGCTAAATAGATTTTTATAATCCTGGTAAAAAGTTCCATCCAGGCTGTGTAATGTGTCTAGGAGAAGTCTTGAACAGACATGCATACATATGCTATGATAATTATATGGGTTAAGAAAAGCTAATGGACCAGTCTATAGCCATTTTCATAAAACATAGCTTTATGGAAACGTAGTTTTTAGTATGTGCATTTAAGACCACTGAAAAAGGAGCATGATATGAAAGATGGGTGTAGCAACTAGGACATGAGCAACATTCATGTCAATCCATCAAAAATACCGGTTGAGACATTGAAAGGAGTTACACAAGCTGACCAAAAAAATCCCAGTCTATATGGCATTGTCAGTAACTGGACTGTTTATAAACTCAGTCTTGTAATTTTAAATCCAAAGTGGCTCTTAAGCTGTGGCTATACATAACTGTTTGATTGATCATCCAGTTTTATTAATCAAGATCGGAGTTTGAGGTTAGTCTATAAAAAGAAGCCCTCAGAGTATTTCTAAATGTAAAAATGTCACAATATCATCGGCGACAGGGTGTATTAACTTGATATAAATCCCACTCAGGAATGCAAAAAGAAACACAGCAAGCCCTTACACGTCTGTGCACTCACAAAATCCCCAAAACGCCCCCTCATATCTAAAAAGATCACATACACAAAATAATGAAACACTGCATGAATTCCACAGACATAATTGCCTGCCACACCTAAATCTACATGTGGCAGTAATGTGAGTTATTTAGGAAAGTCTATAGCACCACTGCAAAATCGACACATGGAGGCTAAAAGACAATTAGAGCATCAGCGACAGGTTAACTGTGCTGTGAGTTAGTGGAAAATCATTAGTGCAGATGGAAATTAATGCTTGTTAAAGCTGTTTGTTGTTTCAGTGTGGCAACCAGTAGGTGTCACCTTCTCCACATTAGGAAGCTGTGTTCCTTTTAAGATAACATGAGACTAAAGTTTGTTCCTTTGTCCTCCCTCTGATATCTTGGGAGCTATCAGTTCTGCCCCCATGATTCAAGTGGTAACTGTGTTTGTGTGCTGGACCGGATGTGGTGCCAGCCCCATATTTCCTCTGGTGCCTCAGATTAAAAGATGCCACTGAAAACATTTTCTTTCCATGATTAAAGATTTCACACTCTTATCTTTAGTTGTAGTTCAGCCAGCGGCAGACCTTGCGGTCCACATATCACCACCCAACCACGACAAAAATCATGCAAACACTGCCCCAAATAGACCAGCAACATTTTACTGGAAGAGGCCCCGGCCTTGGTCCTTCTTCCCAGCTGAGATCGAGGCAGGCAGAGTGCGAATTACACCCACTGTTTGAGCAGGAACTACCGGGGCCTATTTGTGGCTTTTTCATGGTCTGTCTTCAACCGCAGACATTACAGTACCTCAATGGGTTCACAGTGGGTTTCTCTGGAACTGGGCATTTCAGAGACTTTTGTCAGCAATAGTTTTAGAGACCGGCTGGTGCACAGTGCAGGATTTTCAGCTTTTCCTCTAACTCAGAGAGGAAGTACAGATGTCCTGAGGTGAATTGCTTAAAAAAATGACATGGTAGGAAATATTAAGGCAAATTACATTACAAGCCATAAACTTAATTTTGTTAGTCAGAGCATCTTTGGAAACACATGGTAACCTGCTATAGTTTGTTTTGTTTTGGTTATTCACCAAAAGAGGTTATTTTGTAATTTGTTTCCAGCACTCAGCAAGATTTGAATCAAAACATGATGGTTCTTGTTGGTTTGGGTGATTATGCTGTTAATATCCTTCCCAGTCCTTATAAATTAGATTAATACTTTTAATTAATGCATAAACTGATGTTTTAACTGTGGTTGTTACTATTTTTCCACAGATATATTTAGGAAAAGTAATGTAAAAACAAGACTTGCATGGAGACTATTTCTTTGGTGGATTTCATGGTTTCATTAACAACAGTTCTGCTCTCATAACAGTGCAAGCTGAGTACAGCCAGGTCCCCTAGCATCTTATGTGTAGCTAAATCCGACAAATCACATGCAGCGACCATGCCTACAAAAATGACAGACAAGATTACAATTACAAGGTGGATGTTAACAAGCAATATTAGATCCTTAGCAGGACTGAAACACAGACAAACTTAGCAGAAGGTCGTTCTGATTTGTAAAAGGAATGTCACTCATGTTTGTTTCATTCTTTGTAAACTACAACTGGCCCAATTTGAAAACCCATTGAATAGTGTGCTGGCATAGTGCTGGGGAAAGTAACTAGCTTTTCTATGCTTCCAGTATTGCCAGGATGTCTGGATAGCTCATACCCGATTGAAGACTCCCTCTCCTGCGTGCCAGGAGACAAAAGCAGATAAATTTACAATAGCTAATAAAAAACTAAATTACCATGAGAAGAGTTTCTAGATTGCGTTTAATCAAATTAAATCTCTTGCTTGTTCTCTACACAAGATTTTAACCTTCATGCAGCCAACGCCATTTCAAAAACAGCTGGTCAAAAGAACTTGGACTTCAAGTGGACTATCAGAATCAGAATACTTTATTGATCCCTGGGGGAAATTATTTGAGCAGGAGCGACTGTAACAGGCTGCACGCTGGTTGGCGCATGCGCACTGAATGTGCTACAAAGGGAAACCAGAAACCATTCTAATCACCTTGAAAGTCAGTATTTTGTATGATGACCTTTATTCTTAAATATATCCTGAACTCTCTTAGGAAGCTTTGTAGTAATTTCTTTAAGTAGTTTTCAGGAATAGGTTTCCAGACTTCTTAAAGGACATTCAAAGCTCTTCTTTGGATGTTTCTGCCTTTTGTTCTGTTCTCTTGTCAACATGATGACACAGTACTTCAATAATGTTGAGGTCTGGGCTCTGGAGAGGCCAATCCATGACTGAGTGTTCCACTGTGTGTTTTTCTATGAAGATACCTTTTTACGGCATTGGCACTGTGTTTGTCGTGCTGAAAAATGAAGCTTTTTCCAACCAGATGCTTTCCAGATGGTATTGCATGGTCAATCTCAATCTGACAGTACTCTTCTGTTTTCATACTTCCATCAAGTTTGACAAGATCACTAACACTACTGGCTGAAATGTGTCCCCAAACTATGACTGTGCCTGGGACTTTTACAGATGGCTGTAGAAATGCACTATTTTACCTCTCTGCTGCCCCCCTCTGTACATATTGATAATGATTTGAAGCAAAAATTTCAAACTTGAACTCTTAACTCCATCAGACCTGTTGTCACTAATTTTCAGTCCAGTTATTGTGTAATTTGGCATACCTCAGCTTTTACTCCCAGTTTTCCTCAAGACCGTGACTTGAGCTAACCTTCCACTGAGATCGTTTCTGATGAGCCTTCTGAAGAGTCAGATGTCTCAGGTTCTGTGTGATTTGTTTTTTATTTTTAAGGAGACAACATTCAGATACTGTTCATCTGCTGTATAGTCTTTCAGGCATGACACTTCTTCTTTTGTCCTCCACTTGTCCAATTTCCTCAGATTTCTTAAGGACACACTGCACACCATACACCATGCAGACATAACCAGTTTTCAGCTAATAGCTCTTTGGGAATCACCTTGGTAGTCACCAAAAATACTATTTTCTGCCCTTCAAACTGTGTTATCTTTGGCATTTTTCACAGATTCAACAAAAGAAATGGAAAGAAATTGTTTTTTTGTTTTGCAAAATACTAGCAACAATCTACCTAAAGATACTATTTAAGATTGTTTTTGCAAAGTTGTGTGTCAAGAGTTTTTCACAGTACTCTACTTTCATATGCAAATAACTCTTGATCCATATGTATAAACTAGATCCAAGTATGGGAAAGATGCATTGCAGCTGAATTTTTACACGTGATACTATGTTTATATTGTGAATTGATCCTGTAACTAGAATTTAATTTTCTATTAATGACAGCAATGATCTTGGCTTAATCACTGTGTCATTAGGTGATATCATAAAATCATTAAATGATCAGTATACATGAAGCTGTCTGATTTTAAAAAATAAAACAAAACTTGTCAGGTTATCTAAAAGTAAAAACAAAGACACTTTGCATCACAGCTTTAACTGCAATCTGAATCACATCACAGTAAAAGCCTGTGTTTGCTCCACATCCCAACTTGGCCAAGACTGGGAAATACATATGGTAAGAGTGTGTCTGTACAGCTGAGTATGAGAGGGGACGTTGTTATCAACTGGGCAGCCTTTCAGCTTAGGACTTGTCACAGTTCCCTCATCCAGGCCCCCTTAATGTCTGCCTTCTTTCTTAGTCTCAGGGATTAGACCAAGAAAGAGGGTCTTTTCTTCTGCCTGCTAACTCCAGACAATCGGCACAATCACTTGTTATTCTGCTCAAGTCCCACATAGTTGGAAAACAAGGAAACTTGTGGTTCAAGGAATGTTTCAAGGAAACAAGGGCTTCATTTCCTGGGAAAAATCTATTTTTACAACGAAGCCACTGCAATCTATTCAACATATCCCAAGCTCAATTTTCTGGTCAAACATGGCACAATCAATCACACTGCTAACATAGTATTTAAGAGTGTTCCTGACAAAAACAGAACCACCCTTATATCAGCAGCATGAATGGGGACTCTCTTGTGTGGGCAAAACCTAGCTTTGAAACTTGACATGAAGAGGTGACAAGGGTGCAGTGCAGTGAATTCCCACCTTTACAACATCGCTGAAAACTTTTTTTAAAAATTGAAAAAAAAATCTTTGAAAAATCAAACATGAAAATGTCCATGAGGGGATGGCATATTTAAGCTATAATGGATGATAGTTTTTTGACTGTTGTTGATGCGTGAGATTGTATTAGCTATGGATGTCAAGAACAGTCATGTGACCCAACCTTGACACATCAGCTCCACTTTTGTTTTTCTTCCTTTACAGCTTTTGTTTTGCCAGCCAGAACACCAGCTTCAAGCCAAGGCCTCTGTCAATACAGCACAAGCCAGAGTTTCCCTGGCTCCCTTTGGTGTGGAGGTAATTTATCATAAGGGGGAAATGGGCAACCACCCACATGCCACATTACATTGGCAACTCACTCAGTCATTATTGTGGGAAAGGTGTTAACAGCAGAGAAGGTAGTGTCAATGACCTCGGAGAAGGCATCTGCCATGTCGCCTAAGTGTGAAAAGAAGCTGAATATTGACCTTTAGAGGGTGTTTTCTGGTAACTGTTAGTGTGTTTCATGTTTTGTTATAATAAAAACAGCTGAAACATCAGAAATCTCCAACTTAACTGTAATTATATATATAAAAAATATAAACTGTAATATCCTTTTTTGTAATCAAAATTGGCAGACACAGCTATTAACATTGGCAGAACTAAGCTGTGAATGGTTTCCTTCCTGGCAGCTAAGTATCTTTCAGGCTATGCATTTATTGTTAATAAGCAATTTATGCTTCCTTGTATTCCTATTATTTTCCCTGTCTGCAAAACACAATGGATTAATAATGTCAGCTAAAAGAATCACATTTTTTATGCCCAATGGGAACTAAAAAAAAAAACAAAAAACAAATACAAATACAAAAACCCACATTCTTAATTTCTAATTAGTTCAACTTGAACTCCAAAGACTAAGTTAAAGATGCCACTGTGACATCACCAACTAATGCTGGCTAGTTAGCTTGGTTAGTAAGGTACATCTGTACTTTTATACTATCTGTGGTATAAAATGGGATTCTATCTTCATCAAAAACAGGGCTTGAAAAAAAAAAAATTAGTAAAGACACAAATGAGTTATCAGAATCAAAATATCAGAAATTGGTAACTTATCATTGTCACCAAGAAGGGGCAAATTAGCTCTAGAGACCAACACTGTTTTATGCTCCAAAGATATTTCTTTGGGAACTGACCCACTTTGAAGGCTGATTGAAGTGGTCAATTGAGGAGCTGCTTTTATGTCTTTCTTGAAATTGTTTTTCAGTTCCTGATGTTTGCTCATCATTTTGAGAAGTTATTTATTCTCCCATTGCTACAAAAACAAATATTTACATCTTTGCTGTCAGTGTTGTAAATCTTTACTACGTTAGAGTAAGTTAGAGTCACATTTGTTTCAACTTGGTAGTGAAGACACCAACAATCTTAAAAAAAAAAAAAAAAATTATATATATATATATATATATATATATATATATATATATATATATATATATATATATATATATATATATATAGTAAGTATGTAAGTATGTTAGAAAATAGGGGTGACGAGAGTAAACTCTGAGCTAAAACTAGCTAAAATGTTAATGGTAATGATATATGATCTACCTCCTTTATATACAAGCATTCAATAATTTTTCCCCCTTTTTGTTCATTTTCAAAATTACAAATGACAAAATAATTAGGTTTAACTTTGAAAAGAAAACAAGTTTTATCTGTCAGTCCTTGAAGCAGTAGTTGTGCCACTGTAGTTCTTGGAGGCTGATTTGGTATGTCACAGTCCATAAATGCCAAGATGTTTTCTGTTCATGTAACCAGAAGAAATGTGGACACTTTATCACAGTCACGGTGACAAGAGGCACTCAAAACTTGGCCAGCACAGCAGGCCACTAGACAAACACTGCATATGCACTGAGGGTTTTTCTCACATCATGGACATCCTGTGATAAAGGAAAGCCTAGAAAACCTTAAGTAAAGCAGAATTTAATAAAAAAAAAAACAACAACAACAACAAAAAAAAGTCTGGTAATTTCTTCTGCTTGACATATATAATTACATGGTTCCTCATAAAGGCTTCCCAGAATGACTGTTTTGCTGAACTTTGAGGGAATACCTCAAAGGGCTTCTCATGGACTTTCTTCAGCCATGTTTTCTGGAGCTACTAGGATTGAGAGTGCCAACCATATAAGGGAAATCTTCATATGGTCTCGTAACAGAAGTTAGTCTATGTTTGATGACAGGCTGTAATTTATTATTGCAAAAACTACACTCACTGCATTTCTGAAATGCCTTTTGACACCACTAAACGGCAAAGCTGGCCTTGTTGCGTCAAGCTAAATCCTAGCACTCCAGTAACTGAATGCTATTTAAGAAATGCAAATGTGAAGCTTTTTAAAAAAAAAAAAAAAAAGCTTAGATTTTAGACTCACCATCCGTACAGATGAAGCACTTGCAGAGACACACACACAAGCACAAGAGGAGGACCGCTGCCACACCGCACACAGAGATGAGGATAACCATGGCTGGACCCACTGTGGCACACAAACACACAAGCTCACATTTCCTCCAAAACACAGATGATGTCTAAAAGTAGGATATATATTATGTATGACATCTGGAATAAACATGTTAGGTGATGTGGTAAGACAAGAAAGGTTCTCTGTACTAAAAATAATCCTTCCCGTACTATGTGGCATTACAGGATTCGGGACCCCATCAAAGCAGCCATAATTACCCAGCACTAAAATAGCAGAGAATTCACATTTGTCAACAAAAGCTCCTGTTCCTAGTAAAGGAGCTTTTACACATTATGGCATATTATATTTGCTATAATGTGTGACAGGACAAGACATCATTCAGGAGGTCCTCACTGTTTGTGTTGAGGGACATCAACAGGGGTTTATTCAAACCCGGGTGGTGCACGATGCACTTGATGGACAGGTCGCTGAACAGCCCAGACTGGAAGAGTAGCGTGCTCGTCACTATTGTTGTACCGTCGCCTTGTTCGTAGGCCGACGAAAATGGTGGGCCTAGGGTTCGGTTGTCACTGCCGACGTTCCACATGATCTCCGCTGCAGGCCGGGACTTGGCCGTGCAGTTGGCCTCAGTGATCCCTGAAGGTGAGGTCACCTGGCTCACCTCTGGTTTGGGTAAAACTGTAGAGAGACAGACTGAGTTAATGGCTGCTTGAAGTTTATTTTGCAATTTTTCTTAGGTCATTTTTTCATTCTGTGTTACTCTTTTTTGGTATTCTTTTAGTTACACCACAGAAAACAAAGATTTGCTCATCTGCCTTCCTAATGAAGATGGACAAACAGAGAACATCGCCTGTCAATCTTTCTGCCCCGACGACACAGTGACACAAGTCGTCCTCCGACAGGCCTGGAAACAAAAGCCAGACGGAGAACAGAGCCAGAGCAGCTTTTACTGACTGTGTGTGTGTTTATGTGTGTGTCTGGATCTGGTGTCTGCTTCCAACAGTTCAGACAAAAGCAAAGCCTGTTAGGAAAGCAACATACGCACACACACAAACACACTAGGCTTTGTGTCTAGGGAAACAGTAAACCACTCATCCCCTGGGCTTTATCCCACATTAATCACCACTTTCCCCTCTGTGACACCCCTCTCTCATTATCACTCCAAAAGCACCCACACACGCACTCACAGAGGAAGATCAGCAACTACTCTCACTCCTGGAACTTTTGCTCATGATCACTAGAGCTACATTTAGTCTTCTGATGGAAATCTACGTCCCAACTGACGTTTTAACCCAAAACTCCTTTTTTTCTCTATACCACAATCTTGCACACCATTCAAGTCAAGTTGTGGTATACACTGATCCAATGCAGTTACACTTCTCAGGAGGCGCAGGCCAGGTTACGTGGAAGCTCACAGCATACAATTAAAATGGGACTCTGGTTCTGGCATAAGTTACTGAGTAGATCTGATGCAGAAGTATAATTCATGTGTAAAAGTGTAATAGTGGTCTAAGCAACTCTCTCTCACTGAGGGGAAAAATAGATCAGAACAGTAGTTAATGACCCTCTCCAGTACCTCTCACCTTTGAGCTGCCTGTGGTTTGTTTATACACTGCTTTTCCTTTTCCTGAGCTATATACAGGATCCACACACACATACACTAGTACACATTTCCTCTCAGCCCTCAGTATATTCTCATTGTGGTACATGTCAAGACCCTTTTCCGAGAGGGTGAAAGATAAGGCAGAGACCATAGAAAGGCGCCAGCACCAGTGTATTTAGCCCGAACTTTACAGCCACACCTTGTTTTTCCTCTTTTGTGTATCATGTTCTGGGTTAAAGTTAGGAGCAGGTTTAGGGAAGAAAACTAGTTTAACTTTCTAGCATGTGACACTAACCCATACCGTATAAATGTTCCTGTAAACAAATACAGGATTGGTAATATTAATAATATGTTTTACTTTCAGAGATCCATGTTCCGCGTGGGAAATTAACAATAGCGCTACTCATTGAACTGGAATGATCAGTTTGGTCAGTTCAAGGTCCCATGCCATTTAAATTTTTTTCCAACATATTATTTTTATTCTAAATGACACTAACAATGGGCACAGATTGATGGAAAGGATGGAAACACTTTTCCATGTCAACACCCAGCGAAATATTTATCTGACATTTCCTGGAAACAGCTCACATTAGTCATTTCCAGATGTCCAGAAATAGTCTTATCATCATCTTCATCATTATTATCATTATTATTATTATTATTAAGTGTTCCCATTATAAAATGAAAATTGTAGGTGTGCCTCCTAATACAACTAAAGCTAAAAGAAAATTGTTTTTTTTAATCTGCTCTAGTTTATATTTGCTAGCAAATGCTCATGCTCCAGTATTGTTTGTACCTGTAAGCTGTTCTATGTGTCTAAACACAAAAAAGAAAAAAACCCACATTGCTAGATCTTTCAGGATTTGTGGGTATAATTGATATGTTAGTGCGAAATAGCAAAAGGATAATTTCACAAGGTGCTATAGATGCAACAAGGCAAAAAAAACAAAACAACAAAAACATGCAATTTTAGCTTGTTGCTAGGTAACTACCTAGCAACAAGCTAAAATTGCACGGCAACATGATTATGCCACAATATATGAGATAGATAAGAACAATCAGGGGTCTCAGATATACCTGTGTGACAAATTTGGTTCCTCAACTCTTAATTCTGAAGGACAAGTTGGTGGTCAAAGAAACTAACAGACAGAGATTTTTGTGTATTTCAATGAGAAGATTGCCGTTGCTCTGTTGTGGGATCTCCCAATCGTTTTATGTGTATATATGGAAAACTGGAGGCTGGGAGAGCAGCAGCAAGGGCCAACACATATAATAGGTACGACACTCACAAGCATGAAAGTAGGCTCTGTGGGAGATATGGGTTGCAAAGTGGCTTGCAGGTGGGTAGCAGCTGTTGTCAAGCTAAGGCAACTTAAATTGGGGGCTCTATATGAGATTTACCAATAAGATGTGTAGAAGGGTATCAGCTGACATGGCATGGTAATAAGATAAGCTACCATGACTACTTATCATGGCTACTGCCTGCCTGAAATAGCGCCTGAGCAATCATCCAGTGTATGATCCTTGCTTGTCTCAATTCGAGTGAGGAGGGTTGTAGTTTAACTTTGAAGAGTATATTCAAAGCTGGGGTTGTGGAGATTAGACATATATAGAGGCGCTGATTAAATATGGCTACTGAGTTGCTAATGACTAAATGTCATGACAACTTTGTCAGCTATATGTAATGACAGACTTTGGATAACATAGAATTCATCACCTAATAGGGAACAATTTCCAAGGACCAAATACAGTAAAAAACAAAACAAAACAACCAAGTAAACAAAAAAATAAGATCTCACCATAAACAGAGAGGCATGTGGTGGCGGCCCGGGTGCCATCTGGGTACGTGTGGAACTCACAGGTGTAGCAGGCCTCGTCCTCCGTTCGGACAGCCTTTATCGTCAGCTCAGTGTGTCCCAGGGTTCGGCTCAGGCTGACCTGACCCTTGAACTGTTCCTCTATTTTGTAATGGTTGCCTTCAGCAACGGAGCCAACAGTGGTGGTGTCACCCTGCTCGGCTGTCTTCCTCCACAAGACCTGTCGGACCCTGCCAGGGAGGCTGTACCAGCATGAAAGGGTGGTCGGCTTTCCACTTATGGCAGTCTTATTGCCATCGAAATGCACTTTTCCTGGTACACAGAAAATTGTAGCCAAATCAAGTCATTTTTATTTATACAGCAGATTTTAAAATAACAGGAGTTGCTCCGAAGTGTTTTATAGTTATCTAGTATGGAAAAGTAGCTGTCTACACTGATATTCATTAACTCCATGCAGCTTTTAGGGTATAAGAGATGGTCTTTAAATAAGAATAATGTATGAGCACATTTAGCAGTAACAACAGAAAGCACTAAGGTTAGCAGCCTGGGTGGGCTCTCCTGCTCCTGCTGATCTGAGAGTTCAGACTTTAACCTGCTACTTCCGGTTTTACAGGATTTTGCTGCCCTCAGGCAAAACAAAGCTTATACTGTGCAATGTGACTTCCACAAATAAACACAGTTGCAAAAGAGGCTTTGACTTTATCATAAAGGCACAAAAGTTCAAATGTCAGTTGGAGCTGCTACCTTGAAAAATGCAGACCGAAGACTGTTGTTTTTAAGAAAACAGAATCAAGGGGATGTTATGAGAACCACCAGTAAGGATATTATTGCAGAATGGGTCTAAGGAGCTTGGAGGCTAGTGAAGAGGTTTTATCTCTCAATCAAGAAGCTTCTTCAGTTCCAGGAGAACAAGTCCCACTAGGGTTTAAATACCTGAGACTCTCCATCATTTGGTTTTAGAACTGAAGAAGCTTCTCAGATGAGAGCTTAAACACCTACAAGAAACTCAAAGTTCAGTCACTTCCACAGACATGACAGAATGGGAACATTCCTAAAAACGGCTCTGAGGTTAAAGCTCATTTTAGACATATTTGTAAGATTTACTCTCACCGATGATATTGAAGCACGCCAAGCCTTGTTGCGTGCCCTTGGGGTAAACATCAAAGATGCAGTGGTAGCAGCCGCTGTCAGCAGCCTGCACTTTCGTGAAGGTTATGTAGCTAGCGTTGTGATGAGAGACAGTGAGCTGCACATTTTGGTCTTGGTGACTGATGTGGGGTGACGTCCCCTGTTCGTACGCCAGAATGAGCTTGTGGTGCTTGTTGAGCCAGCGCACTTGGTAGACCATATCACCTGGCTCCGTAGTGATGTTGCAGCCGAGCAGTAAGGGACGACCTGCCTCTGCGGTCAGATTAGCGGGACCTAAAACCTTACCTGACGTAAGGCACAAACACAGAGTCAGCTCCTGTAACTCTAAAGACTTTTTCACTGGTAATTATGTGGGGAAGTAAGAGTAACACTGAATTTAAAAACAAAACCCTATTGCATTACAAAGTTGTGAGGGCTTGAAAAGGGGGCATCTGGACTTGTTTTTTTCTGGAAAATTTTTTTTATGTTTGACTAAAAGTGGTCTGATTGGCCTTTTTAATGCCCAGGTAATGGAGAACCTACAATGAAGTTTACACAAAAATACAAAATTCCATCCATCCATTTTTAGATCACGTGGGGTAATACAGAGGTGTTTCCAGGCTAGCCAAGAGACATAATCTCACCAATGTGTCCTGGGTTTACCCAGGACATACTCATTACACATCACAAGTAGAAGGAGGAGGGGACCTCCAGATCAGATTCCTGAACTCTATGACTAGATGGAATAAAATTAGAATATAATTTAAAATCTTTATTCTGAAACCTAAAAAAATAGGGTTCCCTAAATTTTCTTTAGGGTTTTTCAAATTTTACTGATATGTCAGTACAGACTTTGTGGTTGGTTTATTGAAGCACGCCAATAAACCAACCAGATCCCTAGTTTCAAGTGTTATTTGACACATTGTGGAACTCATTTATTAAATTCTGGTCCCACTTAGAGTAAGCTAGTAGGGTAGACTATCAATTACTGTCTTCCGTGGTGTGAGGCTACCTCATTGCTATTGTATGACAGTGCATTGTGCTCGGCTTCTAACTTGTCAGATGTGGTTAAAAAAATAAAACAGCAATGGGTAAAAGTCCTAGAATAAAATCCACAACCAACTGGTGATGACACGATGGCTAATTCCATTTTTTATAAACAGCTTTTGATAAACACATTTGCTGCTGTGCAAAAATATTGTGCAATTATGCATCGAACTAATGAGTCTAGTAAGGTATGTAGAAATAATCACATCAGCGACACGAAACAGAAGTCAAACAGGTTGGGCACAACTGCTTCAATCTTAGATAATTGCATTTTTTTTAACTCTTAAAAATAAAAAATAATTACAGCTATGATATAGAGCAAGAGTAATATGAAGACAAACCAGGACATATGCAGTTACTTTCTTGCAGAGGCAATTCCATGCAAAACCAAGCTCACCATTAAACAAAAACGAACTCAATAAAGTTAGAGTTTTCTCTTTCTGACTTTTGCAATCTCATGCCTACAGTTTGTAAGCTAACAGTCTGCTCTGAAAACAGCCTAGGCCATTGTGAAACTTTGGTTATAGCAGCAAGTGTAATCATCATGTAAAAAAGGAGGCTATAATCATTTTGCAAAAACACAGAAAAAAAGAAGAAACTCAAAAATTAAACACGCACACGTATCTGGAATACCTTGCGTCGTAGAGACAGCTGCTCCTACGATCCAGAGCAGCAGACGCAGCGGGATAGAGGACCCACACATCGCACACTGAAGCAGGGTAACCGACTCAAGCACTGACCCAATCTTACATCCAGACTGCAGCTGCACACACAAACGCAGTCAGGGAGTTTGACCACAACCTTAATCGCAGCGGGGAAACCTCAAGGTTAAGCACTTTTTACAGCTTCTGGCTAAATAAACAGGACAAAGAAAAAAGGAAATAATATTCCTAAAAATCATACCCCTGTCAGCTGTCCAGTGCTCTACTTGTTGAGCCGCTGCTGGTCAGAACTGTAGATCCTGCATGTTCTTGGGAAGCTGTCAGCTGTAATGGAAAAGCCAGAGGAGGACATTAGCAAAGACGTCAGCATCATAAGAAATTAAACTTTTTCTTTAGTATTCTTTTTTCTTTTGGACATCTGTGCATCCCACGGTTAGTTTCCTTTAAAAGTTGCTGCTATGGCGATTTGTAAGCATCAACAACAACAGATGCTGATTCAAGGAACATTACCTGGGGTATAATAGGGGGTTTTATATCTTAATCAACAGCATGCGCTCACTCCGGTGAGCCCATAATTATCTGGCAACGCAACACAAGCACACCTCTTACATGTCTAGACAACATCAAGCCCTGAGGTTTCGACATCGATACCTGCAACCACAAAGGAATTACAGTGGCCGGATGCTGAAGATGGAGGTTGGAGGGAGTCATTAAGGTGAGCACAGCATGCACAAGGACATGCAAAGCAGAGGGTGTGCAATCACCAGCCGAGCCCAGCAGTGAGTAAGCTGTAAACATCATACTCTGGCATAGCTCTGCTCTCATTGTTTCACAGAGACAATAGAAAGTCACCACTGTGGCTTTACTTGTGAATTGTACTTGGCTTGCATCAGCTCTCCGCATCCTGGAGAAAAAGGCTGGAGGAATTTGGCACAAAGTGACTTTTGATTAAACTTGCTCTGAGTCAGGTGAAGTGGACTTACTGGTAAAGAGAAACCTGCCTAAACCACAAGACAGACCACGTCCAGACCTCACAGCTTTTACGGGCATTATTTTGCACCATTTACACTGTCAGCCATCTGGCTTCAAACAAGCTGCCTGCTCCTGTTGGGCAACAGTTAAATCACTTTTCCACTATAAAGCCATACTGATGTCTCACAGTAGGCTGGGAGACTCAGTCAACAAGGCCAAACAGATGTAGGCTTTTATTGTGAAAGTCCAGCCTAATTTTCTTCACATCCAAGGCAAGTCATCAATGGAAGAGACAGCGAGGGAGCTAGAAGTTGACTGACAACAACATTTCAAGATCAACAAGTGAGGAAGTGAAACCTGGGTGCCAACCAAAATCCAGCCTCAGGAGACAGACTGAACACATCTTGAACAGATTTCTAAAAATAAATAGATAAATAAATAAAACAACAACAACACACACACAAAGATAATTTCCCCCACATTTAAAAACAAAGTTATCACATTTTTATTTTTCAAATAACAAAACGAATTCTCTTTTCATGAGAAAATCACTGTACTTAATAATATACTATATAATACTATAGTATAAAATAATAGGGACAGATTAGTGCAATGCATGAAAAATGCACAGTAAATATCAGTAAGCATATCTAAGTAAATATCAATCCTTTAAAATACTTTAGTCACAGGTGCAAAACAGGAAAAGTGTGATAAAGTTTGAGTTTATATTAATCCAAGTCATTTTAAGTCGATCACAGTCATTCGCTATGAAGGTTAAGGTCAAAGTTAGAGATGCTGTGAAGAATTTGACAGCAGGTGGGTTCAATTTAAACGCTCAAAGAAACAAATGCAACGCATGCAAGCGTTAACCTTTAAAAATATTTCAGTCCTTCCGCACGTGCTTACTTAAAACTGTTCAGAATTTACAAGGAAAAAAATAAAAATAAATAAATACCTGCTGACAGAGTTTAATCCGCAAAGACAAATGGGACCCGGCGTTCGCCCTGTGCGTCAGGTGAGGTGAAACTGGAAAAGTATAATCCACAGCTCGTACATTAAACCAATACTCCAGCGTGTTGTTTCCTTCTGCGTTTTTTCAGCCCATGAACTTTGCAAACGACCCTCTGAGGACGGGAAAGATGAACAAACAGAGACCCCCAGAGGCCGAATGGCGCAACTGCAGTTCAAGAAATCAACTGCACAGGTTCAACCATTCGTTATTAGAGCTAATCTGCCACAAAGAAGCTCAAAAATAACCTTAATTTATTTTATTTAAAGTGTTTATTCAAGTAGACTAAGTATTCTTTTTTAATAAAGGGAAAATTAAAAATATTTATGAGTTATTAAAAACCTTTTTTCTGTTCTTTGTTGAATTTGGATTTTAGATTATTCTGAAAAAGGTCATGACCCCAAACCTGTTTTTTGTTTTTTTAGTGGCCTAAACCTTTGTTACATTATATACATCTTTTAAATGTAACTGAAAGCAGCAGTAAATATGAAGGTGAAAACAATTACATGGACAAAGTGGAAGCAGTTATATAAAATGATTTATTTCATGAACAGAAAACATGAAAATAAAATAAAAATCAATGTGAAAATTGTATTAACAAAAATTACAAAAAATAAACACACAGACAAAAAAATAAAGACACACAGCTACAAACATGCATCCAGACAATTAAATTTAATTACAAACTCTCAAAGCTTCAGAACACATTAAACACAATCAGACCTTCTGATTCAGTTTGATTAAATGCATTTTGTTAAGTACTGTATGTTAAGTATACAATGATCAGCTGTCTGCTAGAAAAATACAGAAGACAGCCAATAGGTTTCAGATATAGTAAAAAAACTTGAGAGCATCAGGGTTTCTAATAACAATATCAGAATCAGAATCAGAATACTTTATTGATCCCTGGGGGGATATGACAAAGGTATCTTAGCCATATGTGTTTTTGATTGCGGATTGAATCACATCATATATTTTAGAGCAGCTGCAGGACAAAACAAAGGAGTCAAACCAAAGAGTTAGGCTACAGTAGCAAAGGTGTTAGATTAATTCAGATAGCATTTAAAAGACTTACCTTTTTCCTGTTTGTAAGAATAGTGACAACAGCAACAACACAAACGCAGATCACTGCACCCAACACAATGATCCAAGTAAAATCTGGAAGAAAACAAATGGAAATGTGACATAAAACACTTGAAAGAAATCAGGAAATATTAGACTTAATTTAAAATCTAGAATTTTAGACATGAGGATTACAGAGTAGTGACAAACCCTAATATATATAATGACTTTGAAAAAGGTACCTTCCTTTACCATCTTACCATCATCATTATCGTCATTCCCACCATGCACCTGTTGGACCTCAAGAATCATCACCATCGTTTCTCTCTGAGGAGCAGAGAGCACTCGTGCTGCACATTCCACCTGCGTGCTGTTGTTACGTGAACCTGAGAGCACAGCTGTAGTGGTGACAGTGAATGTAGCATTGGTGTTGGACACACTGACAGTGTTGTACTGTGAGAAGTTGAGGTCTTGTTGTGAGACACTGAGTGTTACAGTGGGAGCAGGTCGACCAGTGGCTGAACAGGAAACAACCTACTCTTCAGTAGAGTTTGACTCTCTGACATCAACAACAGGTTCATGCAGCTCTGTGAAGGATCAGGAAATATTATCAACATGCTCTTACAAACACACAAGCTGCCTACACATTTATGTCCTCCTTGAGGCACTTGTTGTTGGTTAAAGAAGGTAAAAGTTCTCACCATAAACTTGGTGGCAGGGTTTACCTGTGAAGGAGCCTTCAGGATAAGTGTTAAACAGGCAGTGATAGAAGGCTTCATCTTCCTATGTCACATTCCTGATGACTACGATGAGTTCTGTAGTCCAATATATTTAAACTTAACTTTATCTGTGAAGCCGTCATTCACTCTCTGACCAAAGTACTTGTTGTAGGTGGCAACATTTGTCTCCACATCATTTGAACTTTTCTGCCATGCAACCTGAAGGATGTCTTTAGTCTCCAAGAGCTGACAGCTCAGTTCAGCATCTTCTCCCACTGCTGCCAGCACAGTCTGCTGTGTTTGTATCACTGCTGTTAGAGCTGCATGGAGGAAATGAACAGTAAGAATTTCATGCAACAAACTTAAACTGAGTGAAAGAAACAGATGCCACCTCCCTCAGCTTTTCTTTTCTTTTCAAAGATTGATAGACAAAAGCAAACACGTTTCACCTGTTGTACCTCTAATGTGAACATCAGTTACTGCTGAACCGGCTTCTTACCTGCTGGAAGGACTCCGTAGACAAAAAGCAGATATACAAGCACATTCTGTCGCATCATTGCTGCAAGTAGCTGAACTGCAGATTCCTGAGTGCGAAAAAAAAAAAATGGAAAAGTTTTATTTTGAGCAAATGTGACCACATTTACTCCCACGCTCAAAGCCAACGCAGAAAAAGCACTTAAAATCACTAAAAGCAACAAAACGTCCTGCTTTTTATTTACTTTTGCAAAGCTAGTTTGGCTTCCTGAGAATAAAATGTAGGGTGTCACACCACAAAAGAAGTGACGAGCAACTTCATGGTATACCTCTGTCTGTTTCACACTGTTTAAAAAAAAACAAACATACTACATACAACAAGCCATACAACAAGCATACAAATTGCTCACTTTTTTTTTAAACAAAATGCATTAAGTTACACCACCTCTAAATATTCATCCCTGAAGATTTAACATCCCAAGCGTACCGAACTATATGAGCTGGCACCAAACGAGACTGTCATGGTCCTGCGACCATGACTCGGTAACTTTGTGTTTGTGTTCTTTATTGTTATTATTCTCTTTATTATTCTTGGGCTGTTTTGGGATGGTTTGTGTTTTGGGATTTTAGATACTGGGTTTTGGGTTTGTGCTCCCTCTATTGGTCCCTGGTGTTAGTGTTCCCCTGTCTCGTCAGGTTAATCAGGTCCAGCTGTGTCTCCCACCTGTGTGTGATTTCCCAGTGTCTCTCTGTGTACTTATAGTGTGTGTTTGCCTCTGTTCCTCGTCGCGTCGTCTGTATTCATACCTTGTGAAATCCCCTGCGTGCTCTCCCTGCTGTTCTCCCTTCATGTTCAGGTTTGCCACTCCTTTGTGTAGTTTATCCCAGTTTAGTTCGTGCTTAGTTCTGTTTGCCATCTCCACTTTATGTCTGGTATTGTTAATAAATCACCCTTCACATCTGAATAAGTGCTGCATTTGAGTCCTTCCACTCTTCACACGGCCGCTGCCCCGAACCGTGACAGTGACTGTGTGTGAGACCTGACTTGCACAGCAGACTTTGTTGAGAAAATGATATGCATTCATTACTGTGCCGCTTCTGGTTCCCATCAGTTAAATGCAGAATGGTCTGATGCTGTTTCTCTTCTGTTTAGTTTCAGTCTCTGATGTCTACAAAACTCTCAACTCTACTCCGGGAAACCTGAAGAAACAGAGACCTCCAGTGGCCAAGCTGAGCACCTGCTGCTGAAAGAAATAGAAGAAATTCACGCATTGTTTGCATTGTGGAATAATTCCTCAGCATATCTAATTTGCCACAAAGAAAATCAGCCATATTTTTGTGGGATTAAATAAAATAACAAAACAAAGCAGTATTTAGTGTTTTTATGAAATAAATTACATGAAATGATTTATCTTATATTGTCTCCTGAATGTTGCCAGCACAGTCTGTTGTGTCTGTTGAACCTTTAACAGGGAAAAATGAATCAGTCAGCAGCAAACAGAAACACTGGCTACAGCAGCATGTTTGCATCTTATGTTTTGGAAGGACTCACACACAAAAAGCAAGTATACAAGAACGCAACGTACCATCATCGTTGCAAGTGACATTGTTTTAGTTGAGCTGCAGACCTTTATGGGTATAAAACAATGAAGAAGTTTATAGTGAAAAAATATATGCAAACTCAGTGCAGACATACCACACAATCACAGACAAGTCTAAAAAAACAACCCTGAAGAAAAACAAGTTGCTTTTCTTTCTGTTTTTGTATCCCCAGGAAGTGAAAAGCAAGAGAAACATTTATATTTTTGCCATTTCCCAGTAATCTGTATCAGATCCTCAAGTAAAGATCATTGAAACAACCTGAGCAATCGCACATGATGAATTTTTAACAGGAAAGAAAAAACCTTACATAAACTATTTATCCAATTAGTCATGATGAAATGTGTTCATGTAGAATAAAATGCAACTTTTAATTATGGGAGATGTTAATGAACAGAGAATTGTGTCAGTGAATGCCATCAGGGGTTTGTCAGCAATATTATTCTGATGTACCTTTGTCCCACCTGATTACCTTCATTAAACAGCAGCAGGATAGATGGTGGGTCTGCAGAATGACACACGACATGCAGAATCTTTTATGTTCCTCATTTTGTGTCATTTTTATCTTTTATAATATTTTTTTAAACGTTGAATAATAATATTGTCTTATTAAATTAGAATTTAAAGTGCTTCAAAAACTGCGAGCCACACAATAAAACACAACAAACTTGCATGTCCTTACAAAAAAATTCAAGATTAAACAGGTTTATTGTCACTGTGTTATGGCAAAGTTACAGCTATGGTGCGTTGGAGTGTGAGATTCAAAACAAGACAGAGGTAAGTACATATCCTTTATTAAAAGTATAAAAGATAACAACATGAAAAATATTTTCACTACAGTCATGCATAAAACAGTTCCTCCTGTTCGAGGTTAACATAGCAGATCATCTCCCTCCAGCTCCGTCTATTGCCAGCATCCTCCTCTGTCACACCAACACTCTGCAAGTCCTCCTGATGGCTGACCCCAGTTGTGTACTCCTCGCATGCTCACCTTTCCACCTGTCTCTCTCTCTCATTCACACACATGTATTTTGTCTTTCTTTTATTCCTCTTCTCTACAATGCATGCCTCCACTGCTCCAGGCTCTTCATCTGCTCCCTACTGTCACTACAGATCAAAGTATCATCTGCAAACATCATAGTTCACATAGACTTCTGCCTCATCTCATCAGTCAGCCACATCACCATTGCAAACAAGAAGGAGCTCAGAGCTGATCACTGATGTAATCTCATTTCCTGAACCTACCTGTCACTAAAACGTTCGCTTCAGCACTGCCTCACATCCTTATGTCTTATGACCTGGCCCATCCTCACATACTTCTCTAGATCCAAAAATACCCAGTGAAACTCATTCTGTCCTTCTATATTCTTCTCTATCAACACTCTCAAAGCAAACGTCACATCTGTATTCCTCTTTCTCAGAATAAAGTCATACTCCTTACTGATCATCACTTCTCTTCTTAACTAGCTTCAACAACTATTCCCCATATCTTCATGGTGTGGCTCATCAGCTTTATTCCTCTGTAGTGACTACAGCTCTGCACATCACCCTTGTTCTTGAAAACTGATACCAGTACACTTCTTTTCCGCTCCTTAGGCATCCTCAGTCTGGCTAAAAAGTCCACCGCTGTCTGTCCTAGACACTTCCATACCTGCGGTTGATCCTGGTTAAAGGCATGTCATCAGGATCAATGGCCTTCCACTCTTCGTCTTCATCATAGCTGCCCTCACTTCCTCTTTACTAATTCTCTCCACTCTCTGATTCATTAACACTCTGATTCACTCTACCTTGCTCTGCCACTTGCTTCATTCATTATCTCCTAACAGTACTCCTTGTTACTGAGCAGTTTTCGCTGTAGTTAATCGCTCCTGTAAAATAGTCAGATGTCAGATGTCTATTCATATTAATGTACAGAATTCACCTGCTTGCTGCTACTACTGCACTACTGCACATTCACCCAGTGTACATACTACATGTATATATATATAATGTTCTTCCTCTACACCCCCCCCCCCCAATTTTTGCACATGTCGAGGAGCGTGTCAGGCTACATTTCACTGTGTGTTATACTTGTATAACTATGCATGTGACAAATAAAGAACCTTGAACCTATAGTTAACCACGCTAACCAGCTGCACATCCTTTCCAGCTCAATCTCTCTCTGTCACTTTTTTTTTTTTTTTTTTTTTATCTTATCTTCAAGTAGTCTCAACTTTATTAATGTAGTACTGTAACTCTGTTCCAGGCATACTGACAAAAGCACTTAAAGAACTCACTTTTAAAATATTACTCTGCTATGCTTTTACTCTTACTTAAACTCAAACTATGTCCACACACACTGATGTTTTTTAGGAATTTTGTTTGCATGTTTACGCGATAAATGGGCTGGCAGGAGTTTCTGAAAAGCTCCTATTTTACTGATACCAAAACACTATTTACGTTCAGACTAAAGGCCAAAGCTACGTTCACCAAAATGTACCTATGACCGTAACCTCACACCGCCGCTTTTTCTGCAGCTCTTTTGTTTCTTTCAGTCTGTGGTATGTGTGTAGCCTCTTCATATTTTTGAGGTGGATTTAAACTGTTTCCAACACCATCCCTTTCATGTGAACGTGTAGGGGAAACCCTTGATTAGCTAAGCAAGTTCATGACCAGCTTTGTGTTACTGAAAGATATCCTGGGTATGTTAAACTAGCTTCACAGTACAGGGCCCTTGGCAGCTCATAGTCACTGAGTCAACCACAAACTCCTTTGTATACTGAATTATTTTAGCACCATGAATACAAAGTAGAATATTAGTGAAGTGGAAATCATTTTACCATCATTTTCACCATCATCAGTCCTCTGCCAAATTATTTTAATCTTTCTACAGCTTTAGACAGAGCAGAGGATGGGATATAGGATATATGTCAGGTACATCTTTAAAAATAATTTTACCAGAAGTTACACATGTTCACATTCCAACTCTGTGTTACTCTGAGGCATGTATTTATGTCTACGTCTGAGTTACAGCTGATGGTTTTAGGTGATCCTTGTTGCACTGTATTTAACTGCTGTTAGACTGTATTCAGTTTAACAGTAAAAAAAAATGCCACGCATTTAAAGTGTGCATGTAACTCACATGGTATAACGGCAAGGTATAAAATATTATATTTTAGATATTTTATTGCTATAAAAAATTTATTTCATTTTAGCAACATAATGCAGAACATTTTAGACAGCAGCAACAAAAGATTGGTATTTTTTTTGAAGTGCTTAAAACAAGATAAACATTTTACAGTGAGCTGTATAAAACGTATGTAAAGAGCCTTAGATGGAAGCTGAGTTTTAGAGAAGTAAAGATGTGGAGGGGTCATCAGTCTGTGAAAGAAACATTTTGGGGGTTCAGTCAACTAAAGAGTCAGCGAATCTAGAGATTCTACACACACTGAATCCATACATGCAAATTTGAACCCAGCAAACATCTCCCAATATTGGTGTCTATGTGGTGCAGATTTAATAAACCGAGGGAGGAAAATTAATACTTACACAAAGACACATCGATTTATCTTCCAAAGAATTATTAAATAAACATGTAGAAAATGGATATTTATCAAACTGACTTACCAATAATGTCATTGGCTGATTTTTGTGGTATTTTATTTGTTGTTCTCAGGGTCCCTGAGTGACAGAAGGATTTCAAACTTTTAAATAATAAATATTTGCAGATATTAGACAGGTGTCAGTGTAGGTCACATATAAGAGTCATAAAGCATTCTGTTTTAATAGGAAGAGACACATTAAAATAGGACACAAAATAAGTCAAGAGTGAAAGTTACCTCTTCTTGTCTTTTTTTTAAGCAGGACAGCTATGAAAGTGGCTACACAAGCAAAGACTATCTGCCCCACTGCTACACCTGATGCAATGATCCAGAAGGAAACTGTGAGAAAAGCAGGAAAAATATGACACTGATTAACACTGACACATCAATCATGGATCACAGTGAAATGTAGACCTACTGAAGTCATTGTTATTAGCTCCAAATTGACTCAGATAGCATCACTCTATAAATCTGTGACTTTGAAAAAGTTTCTCACCATTATAATCAGCAGTAGCAGCAGCATACACCTGCTGGACCTCAGGAACCGTCACCATCACCTCTCTGTGAGGAGCAGAGAGCACTCGTGCTGCACATCCCACCTGTGTGCTCTGTTTAAGTGAACCTGAGAGCACAGCTGTAGTGGTGACAGTGAATGTAGCGTTGGTGTTGGAAACATTGACAGTGTTGTACTGTGAGAAGTTGAGGTCTTGTTGTGAGACACTGAGTGTTATAGTGGGAGCAGGTCGACCAGTGGCTGAACAAGATACAACCCACTCTTCAGTAGAGTTTGACTCTCTGACATCAACAACAGGTTCGTGTAGCTCTGTGAAGGATCAACAAACACTTTAAGAAAAATGATTTTAAAATGCGATCAACATCTGACAAATTTTCATTTGTTATCTTTTTTGCTGGAGCCTATTGTAATTTGAAGAAGGTAAAAGTTCTTACCATAGACTTGGAGGCAGGGTCTACCAATAAAGGCTCCTTCAGGATAAGTGTTAAACAGACAGCGATAGCATCCTTCATCCTGCTCTGTCACATTCCTGATGACTATGGAACAGTTCCATAGACCAGCATGTTTAAACTTAACTTTATCTGTAAAGCCGTCATTCACTCTCTGGCCAAAGTACTTGTTGTAGGTGGCAACATTTGTCTCCACATCATTTGAACTTTTCTGCCATGTGACCTGAAGGACGTCTTTAGTTTCCAAGAGCTGACAGCTCAATTCAGCATCTTCTCCCACTGCTGCCATCACAGTCTGCTGTGTTTGGATCACTGCTGCTGCACCTTTAACAGAGAAAAATGAATCAGTCATCAGCAAACAGAAAGACTGGCTACTGAAGCATCTGTTCCTTACCTGTTTGAAAGACTCCACACACAAAAAGTAGATACACAAGCACACAATCTGCCATCGCTATTGCAAAGTAACACGTTTGAGATGAATAGGAGACCTTTTTGGATATCAAAAGGTGTAAAAGGTTGGTAGTAAGTGAATAAATGCACACTGAAACTACACAGAAATCAGGGCAGACATACCGCACACTCACAGTTGAGTTAAAAAGTAACTGAACGAAAACAATTGACTTCTCCTTCAATTCTTTTTTTTAACACAAGGAAGGGATCTGCATCAGATCACTTCCTTGTGCTTTCTCAGTAGTCTGTATCAGATCCTCAACAAGTTTACAAAAAACATCCTTTTTAACAGGAATGCCAAAAAGCAAAAAATATTACCTCAAACAAATTATCCCATCAGTTATGGCCTGGTCGTGACCTGATGTCACACACACATGACCGTGGTTTTGCTGTTTGTCACATTATTAAAGTCAGCATTATGTACTGTAATATGCAGACATTAATCTGAGACTCTTTGGATCATTCTGAGTCTCATTAATTATTGCATTAAAACAGATATTTCAATGTTGTATATCAGATATCTGAGAACGAAGAAAACCAACTATGTGTTTGTGGTGTCGCAGAGCTGTATGACTGCACTTGTGTTCATTATGGGTCTGTTTCTATAATTTTGTTTCTAACGTGAATATTTGCACAGACTGACAAACTTCATGTTTCATTCAGTTTATGCAGACTCAATTTATCTTTGATTAAGAATAAAGATGTTTTACTATTATAGAATATGAATAAGCTCTGTTATAGCACTCTGTATCATTTTAAACATAAAAGGCTGGATGTTAAAACCTTTGACCCTCTTATGTGTTTTTAGCCACAGCTTTTTAATCAACTTTATTAAACAGCGGTAGAAATGTGACCATGTGCCATCACTGTTGCAAATGGTCAAGTTTTAGTTAAAGTGCTCTGGGCATAACACTCAGAGATAAACAAAGTAAATATAGACACAGACTACACAAGAAACACTAAGCTTTAACACCCACAGGCAAGCGTGGGTGTTTCTTCCCTTTTCATGCTTCTTCGCCTAATAATTAGAGTTACTATTGCATCAAGTTCCCATTAGTCTAATGCAGAGGAGGCCTTTGGTTGTAGGGTATTTTTATTTAAAGTTTCACGGTCCTGGGTCTTTTGACCCAGCGGTTTGTGTTTCTTACTATTATTATGTTCTTGCGTTCTAGCTTATTCTTATTAGACTTTTTAGTTCCAAGGGTTTTGATTCTGTGCTCCCTCTGTTTAGTGTCTGCCCGTGTGTTCCCTCTGTTCTGTCTGTATAGCGTCTCTGAGTCCAGTCTGTGTATTTCCTGTTTTTCTTTGAAGGTCCATGTCCTATTTCAGTATTTTTAGTTTCGGTTGCTCTGTCTTGTTAGGTCTAACTTCTCCCGACTGTGTTCCCACCCGTTCCTTGTTCCCTCATGTTCCTGCCTGTGTATTTATAGTGTGTGTCCTCCAGTGTTCAGCGTCACGCTGTACCCTCATCTTATGCTGTGTGTTCTGTTTGCCTGCCTGTGTAAGGTTATTTTTGTATTTTCAGTCTGTTACTTTTGAGTTCAGCATTAAAGCTGTTTTGACTTCACGGTTTGCCTCTATGAGTCCTGCGTTTGGTTCCTCCATACTGCCTGCCTGCACACAGCCTTGACATAAAGAGCCAACGTGATGCCTATTAGCTTCGGTAACTCTACCATTATATCACTGTATCAGGTGAGAAAACATCCTCCATCTCCACATAACTATGAAGCAGCATAGTTATCCTCTAAAGTCTCTGTTTACTTTGTTCCAAAACAATCATCTTAACCAGAGACGACATCAGGACTTGTTCAGTAATTTACAGGACTGAACAACAACAGCAGCACAAGTTCAGATTCTAATTTAGATTGTATGTCCACTGCAGTTTAATCTGCTATCATTTAGTTAATATGAAAACAATGTTAGTGTTAGATGTTTAAGTCTGTAGTCGGCTTCATGTTCGAGTTAATCCTGTAATATAGGCTAATATAACTGACAGGGGATTTCTAAACATCACCCCGCAGTTCTTCAGCTGAGACACCTGAGTTAGAAAACACAAACACTGCAGTTGTCTTTTACTTGCGAGGACGGTCACAGAGCGCTCTTCCTTGCAGGAGGCACTCACGGACTCGCGCTGTATCACTGTCAGCGTTCTTTATTTATACAAGCTTGTGTCTGTGTGTACAAAGATAACAGAGTTATTCTAAGAACTCAGAGCTGAGGTTCCCCTTTTCTAAGTCTGCATGTTCTTACAGAAAGAGGAAGCTGTTAGTTGTTTATCACACAAGAGTTCATGTCAAAAGTCACATAGACATTTGCTTAGTGTTCAATAAAAGAACACATTTCATGAAGCTGATCACACTATATACAATTTCCCCCTGACAATAACTAAATCATTTTTTTTTAAAAATACAGTTAATTACATTAACCCTTTCATGCATAGAGGTCACTACAGTGAACAGCTATTCAAAGGCTGTTTGCTTGTATTTGTGTCAGTGTTGATGGTGTACTTGCACATAAACCACTACATTGGACACTGATGTGTCACTCCATCACAACTCTGGTCATTTAATGTTACTATAGATGTACGACATGTGTCATTTTAATTATTGTTATTTCATCCTGTCATGCATGAAAGTAGTAATACGATGGCACCTATCCAAGATGGCGGCCAACTGAACGATGGCACCTATCCAAGATGGCGGCCAACCAAACCGGTTTGAGAACCGGTTTGACCGGTTTCGTGCGTGTGCGCATGCGCGTTCAGTAATTCGATGGCACTAGTCCAAGATGGCGGCCAACCAAACCGGTTTGAGAACCGGTTTGACCGGTTTCGTGCGTGTGCGCATGCGCGTTCAGTAATTCGATGGCACTAGTCCAAGATGGCGGCCAGCCAAACCGATTTGACCAGTTTCGTGTGTGTGTGTGCGCATGCGTGTTCAGGTGTTGAAATACCACAGGGTATCAGAGGGGTTATATGAGTTTATGTGTTTTTAACGGGGTTTTAATTTAATCAAACCATAGGGTTTTTAATTAAACTATTTTTTCACTTAGGTGTATCGCAACATTCAGTTATGCATGTGTTCTTAAAAGCAATTCTTTGTTTCTTGTTTCATTCTTGGCGGAGTGGAAGCTGTTTTGGTTCACAGTGCGCCTTAACAAAGAGGGTGTGCTCTAGTCAAAAGTGTTGGTAATAGTGTTTTAATCACACTAATTTTCTAAATCTGACAATGTCTCAGCTTGCAGTGAGGCATGCATTTTATTTTATAAATGGCACAAATGGGAATTTCTTCTGAATGGGTGATGTCAGCATGTTCACAAGCGTTTCATTTAATCAAACCCCTAGTTTTAATTTAACTAGTTTTTACACATCTACTGGGGTTTCTTTCCAGGGTTGATGCGATCATTTTATTTAAAAATCGGGATTTCGGAATGTTGAACTAAGAGTGAGACAAAGCCAGCCAGCTAGTTTTTAACACAGTAAATGTTACAAATAGCATTCAGTCCTTTAGAAAATAAATGCTATAAGCAGCCAGTATCGCTCTTTTCATCAGCCCTTTAGAAAATAAACGCTACAGTGATACTTCTAAAACCAGTCGCCCAGACCCGCTCCAACTTTTCAACAGCTGGCTAATTGTTTGAATTTGTTCAGGATTGTAAAAGCCCACCGCTGGGTATCACTTAGTTGTTGAGAGTACCATGCGAACAAGGGTCCAGCCTATTGTTTAAAGTGGCCAGTATTGGCTCTTTTTGTAATTCCTCGACAAGGTAAATGGGGGCAGGTGATACCAGTCGGGTGGGGACCCCGCCTATTGTCTGAAGTATCGGCTCCTTTGTAATTCCTTGAGAAGACAAAAGCCCTGTAGGGCCTCATTTAAATTGATTGGAGACATACCTTTCTTTTTGGAAACACCCACCCTATATAAAAAACACGCTCAGAGCCCGATACCCTGAGCCATTTACGCCTCAAGATTCGCTGCAGAGCACACCATTTTCTTTGCGATCATCAACACTAACATCGTTCTTTACAACATGGACATCGTAAACGGTAAGTAAAACAAAACCTATTATTGGATTTTTAAAAAGTGTTATGTTAACATATTATAGGATATTCAAACTATCTTTTTTTCCTAAAACAAAAGCTTAATTTTTAGGAGTTCGGGAGAACGGCCCAGGACCCTTTTCTTTAGAAACGGGCGCTTTTACAGCTGGAACTAGTTCTCTAACAGGCACAAGGTGTGTACAGCATTACTGGATTTTTAAACGTATGTATGTTTTAAACTAGCGATTGTTTTAAATTATGTAATAACGTTTTTGTTTGTTCCAGGGTTAACAAACTGAGCAGGAAAACATTCAGACACCGCTACCACAGAGCCCTACCTTACATCAGGTGTGTATACAACGGGATGTATAGTTGTGTATTTTTTTTTAAAGGGGTTTAAACAATTACAAATGTTCTAAACTGACCGTTTTACACCTACAGAGCCACGCCAGAGAACCGGGTGTGTGGAGAAGCAGGACCATCCCGAATAACGCACACTACAAGGTAAGCATAGGCATATATAAATTAGATAAAAAGAGATAGAGAGGGAGACACGCTTATTCAGTTTGAAATGGGTACATGTATAATATGTTTTAACACATGTCTATCTATCTTCACAGACTGCAGAACAGCACCCCTCCTCATAATGATCAGGACACCATACGATTCCAGACGTTTTTGGAATGTTTAAGCAGTATCGACCTCCCAGAACAACAAAAACCTGGAGCTTTGTGCAACAGTGGAGAGTCAGAACCGATCTTCATCAGCGAACCTGCAACACCCCCGAGTGAGTGGCTACCACGCGATTTCTCTGATGTTTTTGAGTACAGCATGTCAGATTTTGATCTAGTTCATATACCCACCACCCCAGAATGTGTCAGAAATAGCGTTGATTCACACATAGATTTCGAAGAAGACGGCATAACAGACTCTCAAATATCAGCGGCGTATGATGCTTACATAAAGCTTCCAGACGCTCAGCCTGCTGAACAAAGTCATATAGCTTCAATAGCTTCAATAGCTGATAAATTATGTTTGATTGAAGCTAGACTCAATCAATACCACCAAGAAGCACAGGTACAAAGGCAACAGTTTACCAAACTCATAAACAAAGTGTGTAGTACATTAGACAACATCTGCAGCAAAATTTCAAGTCCCTGACTTTTAAAATCCAGACCATGGACCCTCCAAATAAATTATTTAAACATAATAACGGAACCTCCACTCCTGTTAGATGTTTTGACTTAGAGACTTTTATGCAGTGGGCTGAAGAAACAGATAAAAAATTAGACGATATTATAGCTAGACTTAATAGGGTGCCTGCATCAGCCTCATCCGATACACATCCTTGTCAGACTGTTCCTACGTCTGCTATTGCTGATGGGGCTATTGTTGCTAATAATAGTGATAGTACAGCTGGTGTTGCTCGGGCCGTTGCTGTTACTGATGCTAACCATATAGCTTGTGCTGCTGGTGATTTTGCGTCTGATGCACAATCTAGCCGGGTCACCTCTGCTGCAGCTACTGCAGTTGTTATTGAGCCCGTTGTGCAGTCTGGGTCCGGCAGCCGCTCTCAGTCACACATTAGAGAGATACCTAATTTTAATGCTCGCGAATTGCGTGAACGCCTTGATTTTAGGGGTATAAGTCTCGATCATCCAGAACAAGTGCCGGCGCGAGTGCGCGAGTGCTTAGCCAATGTGATAGACAGAGCTGTGGCGGGATCCCAACAGGGCAGTGTTCTAAACGTGGTCCTGCGTGGCCCCTCGCTGGCTTCAGATGTTCAGGCTGTTTTAAACGCTGATGATCGGTATGATCCGGAGCTGTTTCTCGATCAAATTGCACAAGTTATGCAGAGTAATGATGAATCTATCGGTGATGATGAATTAGAGTTTATTGTCACGGTAGCTCAGAACAGTAGTGGCGGGTCTCGCTTAAGACTGGCGCACATACCTTATGATGAGATTCTCTCAAAGAAAGGCAGACATTTATACACACCAAACAACACAAACAACAATTTGTGCTTCTCCCTATGCATAGCACATTCATTAAACTCATCATCCTCTGAGCATGAAAAACTTGCTACAGCTAAACAGATGCATGCTGAAGTAGGTCTATGCGACACACAGCAAGTATCATTCTCTGATGTCGGTAAATTTGAGAAGCACTTCAACATTAAGATTGTAATCTATTACCACACAGAAGGGCGTAAACGCCTGGAATGTTTTTACACACATGAAGAGCCAAACCCTAACACGTTGATGGTGTATCTCCATAATCAACATTACCACCTGATTTTAAACCCGACCGCTTTTTTGGGGGGATCCTATGTGTGTAATTTCTGTTACAGTATATATAATACACCATTACAGCACAGCTGTAAACATAGATGTAACACATGTTACACACTCTGTCAACATCACAGGGGACCCACAGTGAAATGCAACGACTGTAACCGCATCTGCAAATCACAACACTGTTACCAACAACACAAATTACCTGAATTAAAACACAACATGATCCCCTGTGATAATATGAAACATTGCATGCACTGTGGCACCACATATAGAGAATCCAAGAAATTGCCACACAAATGTGCGCAGCCTAGATGCGAGCACTGCCGCGAACCTAAATTAGCAGGAGACTCCGACCATCAGTGTTTCATACAGCCTGTTGAAAAACAGAAGCCTAACGATAAATACATTTTATATGATTTTGAGACGCGGTACCACAACGGTAAACACGAGGCTAACTTTGTGTGTGCGTCTGATCTGAAGGGCAATAAGTTCACATTTAATACATTAAAGTGTGTGGAGGCGTTTGTGCAGCATTACAGACGCCCAAGGTTTCGTGGGTACACTTTCATAGCACATAATGCATCTGGCTTTGATAACTACATACTCCTCGAGTACTTTGTCAGACAGAGCATAACACCTAGTGTCATAATGAGCGGCAGCCGTGTGATTTTAATGCATGACAGGGACTATGACCAGCGGTGGATTGATTCGTTCAGCTTTTTGCCCATGGGCCTTGCCAAAATACCCTCTGCTTTAGGTTTTCAAGACCTGCAGAAGGGCCATTTCCCACACAGGTTTAATACGAGGGATAATGAGCGTTATGTGGGCCCGTACCCAGACCCCTCCTTCTACGGCTATGAGCACATGTCTGAAAGCGATAAGGTGCGATTCATGGAATGGTACCAGGTTGCCTCACAGAATCCCTTTGATTTTCAGGCTGAACTCAGGCGTTACTGTGTTAACGATGTTGATGTCCTGCGTAAAGCATGCATCATTTATCGTGACACGCTACTGGGTTGTACTCAAGTTGATCCATTCATGTATACCACCCTGGCTGCATTTAGTATGGGTGTGTATAAAACGCTGTTTCTGCCTAGAGACGCGCTCGCTCTCACGTATGAAGGGGCATACGTTGAGCAGAACAAGACGTTTTCTAACGTCTCTATTGAATGGCTTCAATATGTGTCCCACACCACCAACAAAGTGGTAAAACATGCTCTCAGAGGAGGCGAACAGAGGGTTGGACCGTATTTTGTGGACGGTTTTGACCCCACAAGTAATACAGCTTATGAATTTGCAGGATGTTTTCACCACGGTTGTGTTAAATGCTACCCCGAGAGTGAAGTTAATCCTGTCAGCAAAGCATCCTATGGACTGCTGCATCGCATGTTTTGTGACAAAGTTGATGCACTGAGATCACAACACAGTGTGAGCGTAATAGTGATGTGGGAGTGTGAATGGGCTGCCTTGAAGCAGACAGACCCTGCAGTTGTGGCTTTCATGCATACGTACAGAAAGCCAGAACGCCTGAATCCCCGAGACGCCCTTTTTGGCGGTCGCACAAATGCTCTAAAGCTGTACCACAAGACTGCTTGTGATGAAAAAATATTTTACTACGACTTCACCAGTCTCTATCCCACAGTGCAGTCTAAAAAAGACTATCCTGTAGGACACCCTCAAGTCATTTACACCAACTTTGACAAGCTAGAAAATTATTTCGGCTTTGTTAAATGCACAGTGCTCCCACCTAAGGGTCTTTTTCACCCCGTCCTACCCTACAGATGCCATGGAAAACTGATGTTTCCACTCTGCAGCATGTGTGCTGAAGACCAGAACCAGCATACTGCATGCGGGCACAGTGACAGTGAGCGGGTGTTGAAAGGCACATGGGTCTCATTTGAGCTTGAAAAAGCTGTTGAGAAGGGATACAGGGTTCTTGCTGTTGATGAGGTGTGGCATTTCCCCAATAAGACCGACACATTGTTTAAAGACTATGTGAAAGCCTTCCTAAAACTCAAACAGGAGGCCTCGGGGTATCCTGAACATGTGAACACACCTGACGAACAGCAGAAGTACATAGACGAGTATTATGAGAAGGAGGGAATAATGCTAGACCCATCCAAGATTTGTGTAAATAAAGCTGTTCGTAACTGTAACAAGCTGTTGTTAAACTCGTTATGGGGTCGTTTCAGCATGAGGTCAAACATGGCATCATCTGAGCTCATTACAGACCCTTCCAGATTTAGCCAGCTAATGTTTAGCGACCAGTACGACGTGCGTCAGTTTTGTTTCATCTCTGACGACGTCGCAATGGTGCAGTGGCGCCACACTGATGGTAGAGCTTCCCGTGTGAAGGACGTTAATGTCTTTGTCGGGGCCATGACCACTGCACACGCCAGACTCATGCTGTATGATTTGCTAGACAACTTGCAGCAGCGCGTGCTGTATTGTGACACGGACAGTGTCATTTTCACGGCACGCCCTGGCGAGTGGATGCCTCCTCTAGGTCCGTTTCTGGGGGATCTCACAAGTGAATTAGATTGTGGAGAGGATGGTGTGGAGGATTACATAGCGGAATTTGTTTCCGGTGGGCCAAAATGTTATGCGTATCACACATCGCTGGGCAAGACCCAGGTCAAATGTAAAGGCGTCACACTGAATGCATTAAACTCGAAAGTTGTCACCCACGACTCCTTGAAAGGTTTAGTCCGCAAGTTTGTAGCCAATCAGACATCAGACGCACACCTAGTTGCCGTGTCTGATAGCATCAGACGCGATAAAAAGAAGCTTCATTTGAAGAATGAAACCATTGTGAAAAAAGTTAAAGTTGTTTACAATAAGCGCCGTGTGCTCCCAGACTTCACAACCCTTCCTTATGGATTTTAAATTAGAACAGGGGTTTGACGCCCGGTTGCAGCATCCGTTCAGCATGGTGGTCAGCGGTCCCAGTAACTGTGGCAAGACTTTTTTTGTTAAAAACATAATTGAAAACTCTTCCAGGATTATATCATGCAGCATTGATAACATTGTGTATATATACTCATGCTGGCAGACACTATATGACCAGCTTCTTAAGATAAGAAACATAAACTTTGTTAACGGTATACCCGAATCTCTTGCTGATGACACCCTTCTGCCTGCAGAAAAGAACAATTTGTTAATTATAGACGATGTGATGAACGATGCAGCTAACAATTTAGAAGTACAAAATGTGTTCACAAAGTATGTGCATCATAGGAATTTGAGTTGTATATATCTAGTTCAGAATTTGTTTATTCAGGGAAAATCCAGTAGAACCATTTCCTTGAACACTAATTACCTAATATTGTTTAAAAATCCGAGAGATAAATATCAGGTTATGCTTTTAGCCAGGCAAATGTTTCCGGGTAATACTAAATATTTTATAGAAGCGTTTAATGATGCCACATCGACAACATACGGGTATCTTTTAATAGACTATAAAGCTAAGACCCCGGACTATTTAAGACTCAGAACAAATTTACTGTCAGACCGTCCGGTTGTTTACATTCCAAAACAAAAATCAGCAAAGAGGTGAGAGGATGTCATCACGCATGCGGAGGAATCTGTCTCTGTTGGAGATGATATACAGGGCTCCTCCTACTCTACGCAGAGTTATTATTAGTAATTCAAACTTAGATTTTATCAATGCATTGTGTGAGATAGCCTTTAATGTATTGCATGGTAACATTCCACTGACCAATCAGCAGTACAAACAGCTAAAAAAGAAAAAAACAATAATCAGACTGATTGCAGACAAAAAAATAAAATCTTTGAAAAAGAGAAAGACAATCAACCAATCTGGAGGGTTTTTACTGCCGTTATTAGGGGCTGCAATCCCTTTCATAACCAGTCTGATAGCAAACAGGTGAAAATGGAACATGTGCAAAAGATGTTTTTGGTACCCCAACACCAGTTGGACTTAATAAAGCAACAGCAGCAGCAGCAGCAAACAGGCACCATCAGACAACAGTCTCAGAACGAGTTGGACAAGGAGATGTTACAAGTGTTACAAGATTCTGACATAGATGTGTATGAGAAGGCTAAAAAATACAGCGATATTCTCCAAAGATACCTCACCCTTGTGAGACAAGGTGCCCGTGAAAAGAATGTACTGTCTTTATCATTACCTGAACAATTTAACAGGGATGTGCAACCCCAGTCGGCGGACACATTGCCTGTTCATGGTGATGCCGGGGTGCGGGATCTTGTTGCGGAGAATGTTTTAACACACATACCTAAAAGGAGTAGGAGGAATGCAGAACTTATTCTATCAGCGGTGAACCGTTCGCCACACTTGATCTCTTACAATGACAAAGGCGAAATTGTTGTTGATAAACAAACCATCCCTGGTTCACACATTTATGATCTAATTAAAGCCGTCACAACCACACACACACCTTCTGAGGGTTTGAGACCTATCGGTTGGACAGAGTTTTTAAAAGCTTTCTCAGATTTAAACATACCGTTATCAGCCATATCTAACACAGGCATACGTAAGACCGTCGCCTTGTATAAAACCGATCACACACTGTCTGAAGACCGTGGTTTTTTAAAACACACACCAAAAAAGAACACCCCCGGTGGACCGCTGCGACATAGTACACTAAAAAAAATAAAGAATAAAAAAAACAAAATAAAGGGGGGTCCTGTAGAGTGGTTGGATTTTTGAATTCAGGTTTTTTTTCTTATTGCAGAAATTGTTTTTCTGCTAAAAATATTTGCTGTTTGGTGTTTTTCTACTGTTGTGTTTTTTTTTCACTTATTGCTGCTAAATTGTTTTGTTTTATTTTCTTTTATTACTGTTAAATATTTTATGTCTTTTATTACTGGTTAATGTTTGATTTCTTTTATGTTTAAACAAAGTATGTTATGAATCTATATATATATACGAGATTTGATAATAAATACCATTGACTCGATTAAATCATGCTCTCATGTTGTTTTTATTATTATTCTCATTAGTACATATCAGTATCCACATTGCACACACACATAATCACTGCATACAGCAACAGGTTGTATGTTGTTGACAAATCGACACACCATAGCATCATTACAAATTAAATCAGACCCATACATGTTAAGCAGGCGGGCATAAGATACACCATTTTGCATATGATATAAAAAAAATACACAATGTTGACCGCATGTGATGGAGAAGTCGTTCTGCACTTGTTTTCCTGAATATAAAACAGTGGAGCCGTTTTTTAGAAGAAACATCTTTATTGCTGGGGGAAAACTGTCTAACGAGTGACCAAAACTATCAAAAAAATAACCGCGTCTGTCTCTCGAAATATAAACAGCAAGCCAATGTTCCCCTGGCATCGTAGAAGGGTGGGTGTTTACAATACACATAGCAGGGAGTCTTTGAAGCCGTTCAGTGGTTAGTTGGTCATAGGCTAACACGCCTAGGAAATGTGTGTTTTTATTGATAATGCCGCCGACCACGGCTGATAGTTCTATAGTGTTCATGACCGTTTTTGTCTCAATAGTAGTCCAAGAGCACCTGTCTCATGTTAGATATTTCAATGACTGAATCAAATACAGAATAACACAAGAGGTTCACTGTACGGGGTAGTGGATTTCTGAAACGGGTTTCCAATCTCACGTTCCCAGTTTTAATTAACGACACATTCCCTGAATGTCCTTCGTCAGCTTCCAGATTGAAACAGAATAAAGTGTAGCCGTTACCAAAGTCGTCACGTGTTATGGCCAACGATCTGTCCTTTAAATGTCTCCCTGTGGTTTGTATCAGCTGGTAAAATTCTCTGATATAGTGTTTTCTCTGGAAATTTGGCTGGAATGGTTTAGCAGGATAAGCCTGACTATCAGCATATAAAGACATAAATTCTATATCGCAGTTTTCAAAATGAAATGGATTACGCTGGTAGGAGCCTGTGTATGCTTCATTGTCTATGAATGCAATGATGACAAATTTAGGTATCCTACCCATAAATAAATTGTCATTTGTTGATATTCTAGCCCCTGCAGGTATGGAGAAGGTCTTTAAAGATACTCTGTCTACCGTGTATTTTGCGTTTGCATGGTGCAATGCCTTGCTGTGTGCAAGTCTGACGCTAGGTGATACACTAACTTTCTTGACAAAGAGACTGGCTGAGACAATTTTAACTCTGTATGCATTGGCATCCGCTGTCATGAGAGCAAATTCGTCTTTAGAGCGCACAAATTTCAGCGACAGGTCGATTCCATTAAGTAACAGTTTTTCTTGAAAAAACAGGTCTGCATGTACTGGTGCAATCAATTCAACAATACTACTATTTGCTGTGTAGCCACCTCTGGTCATCAGACCCTGGTTCTCTCCTTCTATAGATGTGTCATTCATGTGTGATGCTGTATCCTTACAGAATAACCCGGTGCTGAACTGTGTGTCTAAAGTGTCCTTATTATAATTGATAAGACATTCTATCACACCTCTGTATGGATATGTATTGGATGATTGACTAATGAGCCGGTCTCCCAAATTAATATCGACTTGACTAAATATGCTGCATCCAGGATAATTAATAAATCCTACATTAGCGTCCCTAGCCAGGTTTGAGCCATCAGCGTTTGTGATTCTCACCCGTGTGTAGATATATGAGTCATTTAGATCCAGGTAATCTTCACCCGACGATGAGATGTAAAACTCGATCGGCCCTCCATCAGTGATTGCAGATACAGGTGGGATTTCAATAAATGTGCTTTTCTCAATGCTAGTCTGTGTGTATGGGACAGTAAAAAGATCGAGCTCTGTTTTTACACATTCTCCAGAATGACTGTGTAACAGTGCCATTTAGAATATGTCAAGCGCTGCAGTTTTTGAACGAGTGGTTCTGGGTCTCTTCACTCTGCGTGACGGTGTCCGTTTGGTGGCTCTCCTGCTAGGTTTTGTGGTTTTACGCTTTTTAGACAACGGCTGCCCTGGGGGTGGGGTCTTAGATGGTTTGGGCGTATACACATACAAGCCGTTACCGTCCTGCTTAGTGGTTGAGGGTCTGGTTATGTTGGTTATGACATCAGACACTATGCCCGATGCGGCTGTTTTTAGGTGTGGTTTGACTATGCTGACTCCTTTTTTAAACAGCGGTACTGCAAATCTAAACAAGCTACGGAACAACCCACCCAGACCTGTCCCATATTGTGTACTGGTCCCAACATACCCTCCGAGCTCTCCACCAGCCTGTGATAAGTAGTATTTTACATATTTTGAGTCATCAGAGTTGTAGACGGTCATCCTTTTTTTTTCAAAAATGCTGTGTTATCGGTCGGAAGTGTAACTTGACAAACACTTTGCCGTATAAAAAGGGTATGTGTTGATTTCGATCGTCTTTCAAATCAATTTCTATGTCGTCGATTAATGTCTTTGACACAGGTGTGTAGTGTGGGCTGTCAAATTGTAGAATAGGCAACCGGCGGTCATCGTCTGTAATATTTATAGCTCTTAATAGCCTCGCGTGGGCGTCACCCACAAGCTGGTAATCAACGATATCTGCATAAATAAAGATGTTATATTTTCCCCCGTATATGTCTGCGGGGTGCGGGGCATATGTGTTTTTATAATGAAGTGCAAACGGTTCTCCTGTTTTGAATCCTAGGATTTCCGCCAGTCTCCCTCTAAATGTGAGAATAGTCCCCCTAGGCCCCATAACACAGGCATGGTTACTAACGGCGTTGTACTGCATTTTAATGTCTCCAGTGGCTTGGTGCTGTTGACATTTAAAATTAAATTCTTTTATTATCTGTTCCACAGATGCATAATGGCCCACAGACAGTTCGATCATGGTTATGGCTATGGTTCCATCTTTGACGGGGTCATGAATTTCCACTTCCGAATCTGATTGTGGAAAAGTCCGCCATATGCGTGGGTACTGTATCTCTATAACAGCGACCTCATATGGCTGATCCAAAACAATAGGTTTTGCTAGCTTTGTTCTAAAATTAGATATCTTATTACCTGGGTAAACATGTGATGAAGCATTCGAGAAGAGGCTTACATAGAAGCCTGCATTGTTGTTCTTTTTATTCATGCTTTCTCAGTCTATGCTCAGTGTTGAATGAATGTGTGTAGAGCTGCGTCATCTGAGTTAATTACGCCTCAACGATGTCTTTTTCTGGAATCCACGAATTAAAGCTGTTGGGCCATCCTAGCCATTTCACTAGCACCTGCTTTTTCCGACCCACTTTTTTTCTAGCCAATATGTTTTCAATTTTAAATGTTTTGTTTTCATCAACAACCACACGTTGTATCTCAGGCTCATAAAATGAACCTTTCAATACCTCTCCTGCTAGATCCACTAGTCTGTACACTGGGGGCTGTCTCCCTATACGTTCCTTGACTGTGAAAATCTCATCGGTGTAGGTCTGCTCGTATCCTTTTCGAAACTTTCCTCTCAGTTTTGATATTCGTACAGTGTCACCGATATTAAATTTAAAGCGCAGTTCCCTCTGAGGCCTCGTTTTGTACAGCGCGTTGAAGACCGACTTCTCATTATCCTTATTCACCTCTGCCGGAGCCATTTGGATAGATCTGTGATAAGCATTGTTATATGCTTGTGTGAGATCTGGTATGATATCTACATATCTCCGGGAGTTGGCTGATGTTAAGTACTTCCACATTCTACCCTTGAAGCTACGATTGAATCTCTCGACAATACTGCATTTAACCTCGCTAGCTGTTGAGAAATGCTTGATATTATATCGCTTCATTAGCTGTTTAAAGGTTGCATTATAAAACTCTTTGCCTTCATCTGTTTGTAGTTTCACAGGGATCCTACCCTCACTAAGTATATCTTCAAAAGCAGCTGATACAACAGACCCTGTCTTGTTTGTTAGGCATCTAACCCATGCGTATTTTGAGAATACATCTATACATGTTAGCAGATATCTCACATTATCATTATCTGTCACATATTCACACATGTCAACCAGATCGGCTTGAAACTGTTTGTCGACCCCTGTCACCAATACTCTATTTCTGGGGAAATGGATCCTCGCAGGTTTATGGAGTGTGTAGGTGTCGTCTTGTTCTAAATAATGTTTGACCTGAGATAGTGGAGGTGTTACACCTGATGCCTCCCCTGCCGCTATACGTAGCTTATTTAAACTGGCTAACCCCGCAGGATGGGCTGGATCGTGATATATTTTATGCAATGTGCTTTCCATGATTTACAAACCACAAATGACTATGATGTTGATGTTAACAAGTCTTTTTATTTAATTTTCACAAAGACACAATCACAGACAATGGATACTTGGACACCCCACATTAAACCAGATGTAACCCAGCCCAGTAGTTTCCAATCATGCGGAGCATGGCTGGTTTAACACGGCGGGCGCAAGTACTTGCATCTAGCAGGTGCCCAATGTTGTCATTAATGGCGCATACTATATATCGCTCTGATCTCAGTTCACACATGATGTGTTCTGCAACTCTGCGGATTTGTGTTCCAGACCCATCTGCAGTGGATGAGCGTACAAACAGCCGGATGGCAGGGATGAATCGCTCAGTCTGGAGCCTTATCATCACATCATCATAGTAGGTGTCGAAGAAATACTCAGACAATTCCTGCAAGCAGCTGTGTTGCACCTGACTGGGGTGGCCTGTTTGGCATCCGTAACATGTCTCTTGTATAAACTCATTCAAAGCCAACATTAACAGGTGGAGAGTTGCGAGTTTGATGTCGATTACAGTTTCATCCCACAGGTCTGATATGAGGGGGTCCTGCGAGCATTGTGGTGAGGGTGGTGGAGTCTGGAGGGTCGGGATTAGCAGCTCTGTTGATGGTGACTCCAACAGGTCCCACGAGGGCGTGTCATTCTCTGTAAAATGAAAACCACAAGCTCTTAATTTGTCACATAGATACACACTCAACCCCACACACCCGCACATTAAACCTACCAGTTTATTGTTTAGCTGTCGGAAGGTCTTATGATTTTAGGTTTACACAGGGTACCAGGCAAACCAGTCTTCGGACAACTCGCCAGATCGTCAAAAACAAGGCGCTTTCTAATACTCTCGTACGCAGTGTTGAGTCTGTCCTTCTTGATCGCGTCATCAATCTGGCTAAACAGACGCGACAAACCTCTCCAGTCGCACCACTGTATAAAAAACAAGTCCTTAAACCATCTTGTGCGCTCTTCGAGGTTTAGAGGGTATGGATTTAACCTCCAGTTTTCAAGCCCTCTGGAAGCAATAAGACTATCCCTGTCATCACATACACTGAGAAAAATAAAGTCGTCGGGGTTGCGATTGAAACGATCAGCCTCAACCCTGTAAAGCTCAGGGCCTGATGCACTGTTCCACTGGGAAACATACAGCAGCTCTGGGAAACCCACATTGTCCAGGTCCGCACACACTACGGTGCGGAAGAGCTTCCAGTTTTTAGTAGACATGACTTGGGCTTCCCCCCAAAACAATCCCTCACCACAATCTACACTAAGCACAACTGTCCCTTCGGTATATTTAATGGCATACACATACCCTTCGACGCCTCGATATTCTAACTTGAATACAGTTCCATCTGCGGCGTTTCCACAGCGTTGCTTTTTACGTTGAGGACCCCGACTGCATACTCCTGAAGACATACCTAGAGTGCCTATGGCATGGGCGATGTCCTGGCTGGGTGTCATTCCGAGCTCCATAGGTCGATGCGTCGGGGATCCTTAGCGAGCGCGATGTGTCGGTGCTCTAGGTCGATGCGTCGGGTATCCTTAGCGCAATGTGTCGGTGCTCTAGGTCGATGCGTCGGGGATCCTTAGCGCAATGTGTCGGTGCTCTAGGTCGATGCGTCGGGGATCCTTAGCGCAATGTGTCGGTGCTCTAGGTCGATGCGTCGGGGATCCTTAGCGCGATGTGTCGGTGCTCCTCAGACCGTGGCGGTGATGCTCTTAGAATGTGAAAGGATCGCTTTTATACCCATACAACCTAGCACATCCCACTAGGAGGAGTCGTTCCCGCCCAGAGGGTAAGAACACCTGAACACGCATGCGCACACACACACGAAACTGGTCAAATCGGTTTGGCTGGCCGCCATCTTGGACTAGTGCCATCGAATTACTGAACGCGCATGCGCACACGCACGAAACCGGTCAAACCGGTTCTCAAACCGGTTTGGTTGGCCGCCATCTTGGATAGGTGCCATCGTTCAGTTGGCCGCCATCTTGGACTAGTGCCATCGAATTACTGAACGCGCATGCGCACACGCACGAAACCGGTCAAACCGGTTCTCAAACCGGTTTGGTTGGCCGCCATCTTGGATAGGTGCCATCGTTCAGTTGGCCGCCATCTTGGATAGGTGCCATCGTATTACTACTCATGAATTATGACAACCTCAATCTTTAGGCATGAAAAGATGAATAAAAATACTTAAAGAAAAAATCCTGATTGAGGTTGTCATAATTCCTGATTGAATGGGTTACACAATGGGTTACACTTTTGCAATGAAAATAAACCAATAACAACAAACAAACAAACAAACAATTTAGGATTCAACAGCTTGAGGCTACGTCCACACGTACCCGGGTATTTTTGAAAACGCAGATTTTTCTATGCGTTTGCACCTTTTTTTCCACACGTAAACGGCGTTTTCGGTCACTGAAAACGGAGATTTCTAAAAACGCCTGCCAGGGTGGATATTTTTGAAAACTCCGTTTTTGCATTTACGTGTGGACGAGAAAAACGGAGAAAACGCAGTGTCAAAGGTGTGCGCCTTTTTTGACGTCACACTGTGCGCCACGTTGTTTTGGTGAAATTAATTTCTACAATACTGTTACTGTTAATTGTACTCTCTGCAGTGTTTAAATGCTTACATATACACACACAGTTGCTGTCCCTCCACACATACGACTCGGTTCTGCTTCTATGCCCCATCCTTGTTTACTATTTCCCACCGAGGCTTCTAGACTTCTGATTGGCCAACATTTCTACACGGTTAGGAATATATCGCCACCTGTTGCTTTGGCATGTTCGTAGCAGCGTTTTCCTTCATTTCTGCGTTTACGTGTGGACGGGATTATTTTTTAAAATGAAAACGGAAAATCTCCGTTTTCAAAAATACCCGTGTACGTGTGGACGTAGCCTTATTGTGACTGTGCGAGGACGGAGCGCTGGAGTGTGACATTCAAAACAAAACAGACAAATATTAAAAAAAATCTAGTATTAAAGTATAAAGTGTCAGAAATATCAGCATTAAAAAAATAAAAATTAACAATTGAAATCTGGAAGAGTGGCTAAAGCTCAGCCCCAACTGGGTCATGTTTAGGCACAACAAGCCTTAACAGATCTCCAAGCAAATGTCTAAAAAATAAAGGACTCGGGGTGTTGCAATGACCCAAAGTCAAGAGCTCAAACTGACTCAAATGCTGTAGTGGGATCTTCAGAGAGCTGTGCAAAAGTTCTGTCACTCACAGTAAAACATCATTCCTTTAGCTTATGTGCGTTTAGCTTCTGTGTCTGGTGCATTTGTTAAGATCAACTCACTTGGCAGAAAGTTCATATTAAACAGTTGTGTTGCTGTGAGCTGTGTGTTCACCACAGCGTGTTGCTTACAAGACGTAAGCAACACGCTTACGTTGATCGTTTTTTGGATTGTTGTAATTTGGTGTTTGTTCACCTTGTCGTTATTCTTCTTCATAGGTGCTCTGATTGTTCAGATAAAAAAAAAAACCCAAAAAAACCCAAATATATTTAAAATGTACTGAACTAAACTGAGTGAGGAAAACAGTCTTACCCATGAATGTTATTGGTTGATTTTTCTGCTGTTTTACTCCTCTAAAGATCACTGAGTGATAGAAGGATTTGTAGTTTAAATAAATATCTGCAGCTATTACTGGATAGATGTGGGTTTAGGCTCTTGGAGTCATAAATCATTATCATGTTAATAGAAAGAGATGCATTACAATAAGACACACATTAAACCACATGTGAAAGGTACCTCTTCTTGTCTTTTTCGTCAAGCAGCACAGTGGAGCAACGAAAGGAACAAAGACCAACACCACTACTGCAGCTATTACAGTGATCGAGGAAGAATCTGTGAGAAAAAACAAAATATGACAGAGATCAAAACTGATACATCAGTCATGGATCAACTTGAGACTTACTGATGTCAATGATGTTAGATCCCAGTCAAACTGACCCAGAAATCACCAATCTGTAAATGTGCGAAAGAGTTTTTCACCATCACCATCATCATCAGGTGTCTGTTGGACCTCAGGAATCATCACAGTCAGCTCTCTGTGAGGAGCAGAGAGCACTCATGCTGCACATCCCACCAGTGTGCTGTGTTTACTAGTGATGGGTCGGTTGCGAACGAAATGGCTCTTCGAGCCGGTGTTCTGACAAACCATCCTACTATGGCAAAACGTCCTACCCGTAGGATAATTTTACAGTGTCCCCTGACAAACAGTCCTACTTTGGCAAACCGTCCTAACAGTAGGATAATTTTACGCTGCCTTATGACAAACTGCCCTACTTTGGCAAAATGTCCTACTGTACATAATTTATGCACATTTCTGCTGCCAAACAATAATTCCAGCACAAATTTAAGTAGGGTATGACGGTTTGCCACTTAACTTTGCCCATCACAGTATGCTGATATTCATAAAGCCAGTACGGTTTGACACTTCTTTTTACCCATTAAAGTGTGCTTGTAGGTCACATTCACAAAGGTAGCATGTTTTGGCACGTAATTCTTCCTGTCAGAATTATGCTTCTTGCTCTTATTAACAAAGGTAGCATGGTTTGGCACGTAATTCGTCCCATCAGAGTATGCTTCCAGCTTATAATAACAACAGTAGCATGGTTTGGCACGTAATTCTTCCTGTCAGAGTATGCTTCTAGTTTATAATAACAACGGTAGCATGTTTTGGCACGTAATTCTTCCGATCAGAATTATGCTTCTTGCTCTTATTAACAAAGGTAGCATGGTTTGGCACGTAATTCTTCCCATCAGAGCATGCTTCTAGTTTATAATAACAAAGCTAGCATGTTTTGGCACTTGTTTGTAGAAGCAGTCTGCATGCCAAGGTACTTAAGTTATACAGCTGTCACCATTGAAGTGATTGGAACACCTGACTATATAAACTTTGACAATGAACTCACTCCATTATGGTTACAGTATATATTTATTGAATATATTTACAGATACATATATTTGACATTTATAGATCCAACAGAACACAGGGAGAAAGAACTGAAAAAGAAACAGTATTCATAACAAATTATGCACATTTTTTTACACAAGTACTTGACCAGGCTGCTCTCTTATTGAGCACATCCAAAATGTGCCCATCTGAGACAAAACTCGCACTGCACCTGAAGAGGGGGGGGGGGGGGGGGGGGGGGGGTGTTAACCAACATTACGAATTTGATGACAAAATAATTACTACAGTGGCTTGCATAAGTATTCGGCCCCCGTGAACTTTTCCACATTTTGTCAGATTGCATTCACAAACATGAATCAATTTTATTGGAATTCCACGTGAAAGACCAATGTCTCTACCAGTCTCTAGCTGGTAGAGACATACCCTAAAACAGCAGTCCCAAACCCCCGGGCCTCGGACCGGTACCGGTCCGTGAGTCGTTTGGTACCCGGCCGCTAGAGTTGAGGCTCAGATGTGAAATGTATAGTTTTCAGGGTTTTTATTGGTTTTCAGCGTTATTTTGTTATCGTTTAATTGTTAACTCGGTTTTCCTTGGTCTTTTCACGTGTGTTATGAATAAATTTTCCTTTTTTTCGGTACTAGTTTTATTTTGTTTTATTTATCCCCGACACCTTAAAGGCCGGTCCATGAAAATATTGTCGGGCATAAACCGGTCCGTGGCGCAAAAAATGTTGGGGACCGCTGCCCTAAAAGACTGGCAGCTGTAATTGCAGATAAAGGTGGTTCTACAAAGTATTCACTCAGGGGGCTGAATAATTATGCACACACCACTTTTCAGTTATTCATTTGTAAAAATTGTTTGGAATCATGTATGATTTTTGTTCCACTTCTCATGTGTACACCACTTTGTATTGGTCTTTCATGTGGAATTACCATTAAAATTGATTTGTGTTTGTGGCTGTAATGTGACAAAATGTGGAAAAGTTCAAGGGGGCCGAATACTATTGCAAGCCACTGTATATTGCATTTGTGGTTTATTTGTTTTACCATTTCAATCATACTGAACTCAGGATCGGCTTCCAGCATGGAACAAACCACACAGTATCAGCATTACCTAGAAACACACTGGCGTTCAACCTAACAGTTTTTAAACAAAACTGAAAGTGCTATTGCAATACAAAAGCGCATGACTCAACTTATCAGCTGATCGCCCTGATGCCGGCCGGCTCGCTGGCCAGGCCCACAGAAGTACCAGCTGAAATTTGGAGGAAAACACATCGGGGATGCAGAGGTCAAGGACAGAAAAGAAGAAAAAAGGTGACGGTGAGACAGCGGAGGCTCGAAGCGAGGAGGAGGTATAAACCGTGTCTGCCGTCTATCGTGATGGGAAATGTGCGATCGTTGGAAATTAAAATCGACGAGCTCTCAGCACTGGTACGGAGTCAGAGGGAATACCGAGACTGTAGCCTGATGTGTTTCACCGAATCATGGCTGCACCAGGACATTCCCGATGAGAATGCTTCCGTGGAAGGCTTCCACACTGTTCGGGCGGACAGGGACAGCATCGCTAGCAGTAAGCGGAAAGGAGGTGGGCTTGCTGTTTTAGTTAACAACCGGTGGTGTAACCCTGCCAACATAACAATCAAGGAAAGGATTTGTTGCCAGGACACTGAACTGTGTGCTGTTGGACTCAGGCCGTATTATTTACCCTGGGAATTCTCTCACGTCATCTTGGTGGCTGTTTATGTTCCTCCCTCTGCTAACCCCACAGCTGCATGTGACACTATCCACTCTGCCATAGCTCGGTTACAGACTCAGCACCCGAGTGCCTTTATTGTGATCTCGGGTGACTTCAACCATGTATCACTGGACAATACACTACCAACATTCAAACAATATGTGGACTGTCCCACCAGGGGAGAGAAAATTTTAGACTTACTGTATGCTAACGTCAAGGATGCATACAGCTCCTCCTCCCTCCCCCCACTTGATAGGTCAGATCATAACCTGATTCACCTCACCCCCCGCTATGTGCCAATTGTGAGGAGGGAACCTGTGACCACCAGGACTGTTAGGAGGTGGTCAGAGGAGGCAATAGCGGAACTACAGGGCTGTTTCGAGGTGACCGACTGGGAAACACTCTGTGAGCCTCACGCCGAGGACATCAATGGGCTTACTGAGTGTATCACAGACTACATAACTTTCTGCACCGACTCCATTGTTCCAGCTCAGACTGTTCATTGTTACCCAAATAACAAGCCGTGGGTGACTAAGGACATCAAAGCCCTCCTCAACAACAAGAAGAGGGCTTTCAGAGGGGGCAACAAAGAGGAGGTGAGGAAGATCCAGGTGTTACTAAAGGACAAGATCAGAGAGGCTAAGGACAATTACAGGAGGAAGCTGGAGTGGAAACTCCAGCAGAACAGCATGAGATAGGTGTGGAGGGGCATGAAGACCATCACTGGATTCAGGCCAACCAACAGCAGGGGAGCTGAGGGAGGTGAGAATAGAGCCAACGAGTTGAATCTGTTTTTCAATAGATTCAACACCACAGTGTCTGCTCCCACCCCCACTGTTATATTCTGGTCTCATTCACGACAGACTCCAGAATATCTATTTCCTACCCAACGGGGTAGTAAGTTTTATTAACAAGTCATGCGACTCAGATTGGTCCTCTGCCATGTACAATAGCAACATACAGCCTAACCATCCTTACTTGTGTGACACTCTAAAACGTCCGTCCAGCAACACAATCTATTGTGGAACAAAACATCTTGCAAACAATAATTCACATTATTACATCCCTTCTCTTTTTTTTTTTTTTTTTTTTTGGAAAAAACAGAAGTCCTTTTGTTTTGATTTGTCCTTCTTCTCACTGAGGGTGAAAACAATATGAAACACTCAAAGAATACAAAAGCATTCCACTTATTCAAACATGTACATTTCTGTAAGCTGTAGTGAACCTCAATATCCACAGAATACACAACTCTTCCCCTCAAACAATAAACAATAAATCCTCATTATGCAACATAGTCTTTGTACCTAAGTGGTGGAACCACTTTGCGGCCTGACCTTGTCCTGACACCCCCTGTTACCTCGTCAGTCTTGATCTGCCGCTCACGAGTGTCTGAGGGAGCTGTCACTGACCTGGTCAGTGCCCCGGTGTCCGTTATGGCATTTTCCTGATCCACCACGCCTGCATGTCTCAGGTGCCTCCGATTCCTCCTCAGGACACTTCCAGAGTCCAACTGAACCTCATAGGACCTCGGGTCGACAGTCCCAATCACCACTCCCCTGCTCCAAGTGGAATGGCGGTCAAAAGGCTGAACTCTGACACTGTCCCCTAGCTTCAAAGAGTCCATGTCTCGTGCTGATCGGTCATAGCACAGTTTTTGGCGCTTCTGTTTCCTCTCCAACTCCCGCCGGGCTGGAATGACTTTTGGCCTTAGCAGGCTCGTCCTGGTTGGCAAAAGCGTCTGTGTCCTCCTGCTGAGCAGCCTCTGAGCTGGGCTGGTCTCCAGGCCTTGTGATGGTGTATTGCGATGGTCCAGAATCGCAAGATACGGGTCTTGCCCTGCCATTTTTGCCTTTAGCAGCAGCCTCTTTGCTGTCTTTACTGCTGATTCTGCCTTCCCGTTACTCTGAGGGTAACCTGGCGAAGATGTTTTATGCTGGAAACCCCACAGTCGACTAAATCTCAGAAACTCACCAGACGTATACTGTGGTCCATTATCTGAAACAACAATGTCCGGGATGCCCTGTCTGGCAAAGTGAGCCTTCAGCTTTCTAATCACTGTGGTGGACTTAGTGTCCGGGAGATAGTCAATTTCCCAGAAGTTTGAATAGTAGTCCACTGTGATAAGGTAGTCCTTGTTGTCAAACATAAACAGGCCCACCTTAGCCCATGGTCTAGTCGGGATCTCATGTGGAACCAAGGTCTCTTTCTGCTGTCTGTAGTCAACTGACCTGCAGATGTCACACTTAGTCACATAAGTCTTAATTTGTTCGTTCATGCCTGGCCAATATACACACTCTCTGGCTCTCCTTAGACAACCTTCTACACCTAGGTGTGTCGAGTGTAGTCTAGTTATGATCTCCTGTCTCATGGTAGTCGGGACAACAACACGTTCACCTCTAAACACAAGTCCATCCTGACTACTCAGTTCATCCTGGAATGAGAAGTATGGTCTGATGTCACCGTCAGTGTCTCTTTTGTCTGTCGGCCAACCTCTGTGAATTGTATCTATGAGGATCTGTAGTGCTTTGTCGTCTTGTGTAGCAGTCCTTATGCTGTTTAGTCTGTCAGGTGAGATGGATGCATGAGTGACCATGTTAATGCTCTCTATTTCCTCCTCTATGGAGCCCTGTGGTGAGCACTCTGGAAGATATGCCCTGCTCAACGTGTCTGCTAATAACATGTCTTTGCCTGGCACATACACCACATCTATGTCATATTTCTGAATGCGCATAAGCATCCTTTGCAACCGTTTGGGTGCGCTCAACAGTGGTTTTCTTACAATGGTCTCTAAGGGTTTGTGATCACTGTGTACCACCACTTTACGACCATATGTGTACTGATGGAACTTCTCCATGCTGAAAACTACAGCCAAAAGCTCCTTTTCGATCTGGGCATAACCCTGCTCTGTACGTGTAAGTGCTCTACTCGCAAAAGCCACAGGCTTACCCGTCTGCATGAGTGCTGCACCTAACCCTTTGTCAGAAGCGTCACATTGTACTGTCAGCTCTTCCTCTGGGCAGTAGTATTTCAGGACTGGAGCCTCTGCTATAGTCTCTTTCAGTCTCTGGAATGCGTCTTCATGTCGAGTCGTCCAGTTCCACTCACTGTCTTTGTGTGTCAGTTGTCTCAGTAAGTCGCAATGGTCAGACAGATGTGGGCAAAACTTTGCTAAGTAGTTCACCATACCTAACAGTCTCTGTACTGCCTTCACGTCTGTAGGTCTGGGCATTTTTTCTATGGCCCTAACCTTCTCTGGGTCTATTTTCAGACCGTTGCATGTCAGCTGATGTCCAATGTACGTGGTCTCCTTCTGTTTAAGTTTGAACTTGTCTGCGTTCAACTTAATGTTTTTTTGCCTGCAACGAGTCAAAAACTGTCTCAGCTTCTCGTCATGGTCACGTACTGCTCCAGCATCTGTGTCCCCCTGACCCGTGATCAGCACATCATCTGCAATGATGTAGATCCCTGCCAGTCCATCCAAAGCTTGTGTGAGCTTCCTCTGGAACACTTCCGGAGCTGGGCTTATCCCCATTGGCATCCTCAGCCATCTGTAGCGTCCAAATGGAGTCGAAAATGTTGTCAGGTAGCTCGACTCCTCCTCCAGTTTCACGTGCCAGAATCCACTCTTCACATCGCAGACAGAGAACACTTTAGCCTTTGACAAATCTGGCAAAATGTCCTCAATGGTGGGCAATGGGAAGTGGCTCCGTTGTAGGGCTTTGTTTAAGGGTTTTGGATCTATGCACACTCTTAAGTCCCCACTCTGCTTTTGGACCACAACCATCCCACTGATCCAGTCTGTGCTGCATTCTACTGGTGTAATGATCCCTCTGCGCTGAAGATCTTGAAGCTCCTTTTTTAACGGCTTTATCATTGCAATAGGGACACGCCGTTTTGGTAACTGCACTGGTTTCACAGTTTCATCCACCTCGAGCCTTAACTCTCCCTCCAAACAGCCATCTCCCGTGAAGACATCGGCATACTCTGTTTTAATCTGATCCATGTTCCACTCATTGGCTGTTGGGTGCTCTGAAGTAACGATGCTGTCCAGTTTCAAGATGTTTTCATAGTGTACTTTTATGAGTTTCATCGCTTCGCTGGCTCTCTTGCCCAGCAGTGGTACTTTACAGTCTTTGTCAACCACTTGAAACTCCAACCGATACAGTTTCTGATTTCTCGGGTTACGTAGCTTAACTTTGCATTTTCCCAACGGCTTTATCTTACTTTTGTTGTACATCATCAACACTGTCTGTGTGTCCTCCAACTGTGTGTTCGGGCTTAGCATGTGGATTGGCATTACATTACAACTGGCACCACAGTCAATCTGAAAATTTACAATCTCTTTGCCCATCAGCATGCCTGCAAAGAGTTGAGTGCCTCTCTCTTTGTCAGTGTTCTTTGTAGTTGAAACATGTGCGTCTGCCTCTGTAACACAGAGAACGTCCTCATACTCATCACTCTCACATGCTGTCACGTTGTGTACATTCGTCCTTCTCTTCTGCTCTGAACGTGCCATGCATTTAACTGCAAAGTGGTTTTCTCTGCCACACTTTTTACATTTCTTCCTGTATGCTGGACATTTTTCTTTCTTTTTTTCATGTGTTCTGCCACAAAACTTACAGTCCACTGCGTCGCCGATCCGTTTCTGGCGCACAGCTCCATGCACAGCATGCACCTCCTCCACTGCAGCTCCCGAAATGGTTTTGCTGTTTTCCCGCGACAGCTCCGCGGCTCTGCAGTGCTGTATGCATGCATCCAGTGTCATGTTTTTCTCACGCAGCAGTCTCTCCCTCAGACTCGGGTTGTGAAGTCCACATACAATCCTGTCACGAATCAGTGAGTCCCTTATTACTCCAAAATTGCACGTTTTTGTCAGCAGCTTTAACTCCGTCACATAGCTGTCAATTGTCTCACTGGCGCCTTGGTTTCTCGTGAAGAACCGATAACGCTCCACAGTTTCATTAACTACAGGATTGCAATGATTGTCAAACTTCTCAATAATGTCCTTAACTGTCCACCGATCTCTCGCTGTGTCGCCCATTAGCGTGTCTAGCAGCTCCCTGCCGCTCTCACCAACGAGATAACTGAACAAGCTTACTTTTTTCTGTTCGCCGTCTGAGTCCATGGTCAGCTCCACATAGAGCATAAACTCGTCCCTCCAGGTCTTCCATGTCCGTGATAGGTTACTGGAGTCCAATACCAGCGTCGGCGGCGATTTAAGGCCCTCCATGCCTCGCGGCGGTGCTAACTCGATTAGCCGCTAGTTGCTCACCGCTCCGACAGGCGTCTCTTGGGGGTTCACTCCGGCCGTGCAGCTTGCTCCGCTGTCCGCTCCACTGCCACCATGTTATATTCTGGTCTCATTCACGACAGACTCCAGAATATCTATTTCCTACCCAACGGGGTAGTAAGTTTTATTAACAAGTCATGCGACTCAGATTGGTCCTCTGCCATGTACAATAGCAACATACAGCCTAACCATCCTTACTTGTGTGACACTCTAAAACGTCCGTCCAGCAACACAATCTATTGTGGAACAAAACATCTTGCAAACAATAATTCACATTATTACACCCACAACCTCACCTGTAGTCAGCCTGGAATCCAGAGCCACACCACTGTGCCAGCCTCTCTCTTCACATGGCGCTGTTGCCTCCAGTGAGATTCCTGACACCCCTCCCCTGTTAACTCAAAAGACACGACGTCGTACTCTCATTCACAGCGCTTTATTCGTTCCGCCATTTTACATACGGACCACAACAACAACACTTCGCGGGCAACCGTACTCTCGCGATAAAACAGAAAATAACAAGTTAACAATCTCCCTCTTTCTTAAAAAAAATAAAATAGGAGTATAAACACACCCCAGTAAACATTTGTATACACACCCCTGTAAACATTTGTATACATATATGTATATATTTATATAAACAAAAAAAACATTTCAAAAGTGCTTAGCTTTACTTAAAGCATACTATCATTGCACACAATAAACAATGGTACATTTGAATGCAAAGACAACTTTGTAGACAAAGGATTACAGTATCCAGAGTCCTTCATCTAGCGCCTTTAGAAGGGTTAAAGGTGAAACTCCCTTTTTCGTCAGACAATCAGCAAGTTGAGATTTTGAATCTGACCAACAAACCTGTCTGATTTTCTTGGCTTGTATGAGCTCTTTAATGCTGCTCATTTCTAGCCTCAGTCTCTTCTCTGTAACCTGCTTAGTAGACTTGAGTGCATCAAACAAGGAATGATTATCAGTTACACAGATCAAAGGAAGAGCGTTTAGACCAGTGTTACCAGTTGTAAGCTCAGAAAAAAGTGTTGCCAGGAAGACAGCACTGTCTATTCCATCTGACATGGCAAGAGTTTCTCCTGCCAGTGTACTTCTGACCACGCGCCTGATTTTTTTAGACTGCCAGAAGAGAGGACAAAACTTTCCTCCTTTACCCATAAGGACGATTAATGCCCCTCCTTGAGTACCGCCATCAGGAAGGTTGCCAAATGAAGCATCACTGAAAACAACCAATGCCAGATCCTCACTGTTACCCAAGTGCTGAAACTTAAGAGTCACTTTCTCTGCCTTAAGTTTACGGATAACTTTGTTCACTTCATGAATAGACTGTACAGTTGCATCTTTGATATTAGATCCAAGGCTACATGTGTCAAACATAACATCAGGCCTTGTTTGTTTGGCAACCCACAAAATCTGTCCTATTTTTGACCTGAGTTGCTCACGTTCTGTTTCACTTAAGGGAGCCTCCCTCTGTACAGCCCGTGCTGCTTGTAGCTGAACCGGTTGTAGGTTGTCAATGTAAAGTTGTTGATGCACCTCTATTACATCATTAACTGTACAAATGTCCATACCAACATAAGAAAAGCTGTCATGTTCTTCACGGCCCACAAGGAAGGTAGATTTCAGTACAGGAATGATATGAGTTGCAAAGTGACTTGAACCAGCCCAAAGGAAATCATCAACGTGACATGCAAGCACTCCTGTAACCTCAGATTGTTCATTCTGCCAATAGAACACTGCAGGATCAACCTGTGATATTTTACCACCAGTTTTGAGCATAATGTCTTTGACCTTATTGTACCAATAAAGTGAAGCATCTGCAAGTCCATAAACACACTTTTTCAGTTTCCATAGAACATTGTTCTTGCCAGCTTCAGGTGGGGGACGAAGATAGATGTCTCTTGACAGTTGCATTCCCTGCAAGAAGGCAGATTTAATGTCCATTGAATTTACTCTCCACTTGTTTTGACATATCACAGCTAGCACCAGTCTGAGGGACTCAGACGCACACGTTGGAGAGTCTTTCTGTAGTTCTTTAGTATTTACCTCTTCAAACCCCCGTGCCACAAGTCGAGCCTTTGGGACAACACCATTAGTAGTTTCTTTGAGTGTACAGACCCATCTAGTAGACACACATTTTTGACCCAGGTCTTTCACTTCATCAAACACACCATTACTTTGCCAGCTCTCAATCTCCTGCTGCTTAGCAGAATCAAAGGAAATATCTTTTGTTATGAGTACATCTGCATCTCTGTTTTCAGCTTCAGTGCAAAGACCATCAACAAGTGACATGTCTACAGCTTTCTTTTCACCTTCACTACCATCATGCTCAAGATATTGCACATTGTACCAGTTTTTGTATTGCCCTTTTGCTTTTCCCGCTCTGCCTAGCACTCTGGCTGTGTGTTGAACACCGTTGTCTCTGTTGGTAAAAGCAATCAGCTGTCCTGATCTTAACTTTACATTTGCAGAGACATGATCAGTGGGTGTAGAGGGCTCATTTGCAGTTTGTGTGACAGACATGTTTTCTGTAGTGTTAGTTTCTCTGTCAATAGTGATGTCTTCTTCCTCACTAATACTCTGTTCCCCATCGGGTGTGTCAGTGTCATCATTTTCAACTGCGTCTTTGTTGTCATCATCAGTAGTACTGTGTGATATTTGTTTATCTCCAGTCCGTGAATCCACTTTAGTCAATCTTGACTGGTGTACTCTTACAAGAGTCCCCCCATGTCTTACAAATACAACAGTTCCATCCTGCCCAATAACTACACCTGGACCCTTCCACTCTGTACAGTCGACTCGTTTGTAGTATACTTTATCTCCTGCCTCATATTTGTCATCTGTAGGCCTAAGTTGTTTGCGTAGTGCTCTCCTGATCCTTTCTGAACACTCTGCCTCAGTAAATGCTTTTCTGGAAGCATGTAATGCTGAGATATGTTCAGCTACTCTTGCACTTACAGTTGTGCCCTCTAAGGCAGGTGGCTTATCCATCAACACAGAAGGAAGGTTGGGGTTTTGGCCAAACACAAGTTGATGTGGACTATAACCATGTACATTAAGCATACTGTTTTTGGCCATAAGGGCCCAGTCTAGCGCAGTGTGCCAGTCACATCCTCGTTCCTTTTTTACCTTCAGGAGGATTTCTGTAAGTGTCATGTTATGTCTCTCCAGTAGTCCGTTGCTCCAGGGACTATACCCCGCCGTTGTTTTTACCTCAATGTTGAAGTTTTCAGCCATGTCCCGAATGTCTGTGTTGTTGAACTCTCCGCCGTTGTCTGTGTAGAGCCGTCTGGGGGCACCGTGAATGCTTATCCAGGTGTGAATGAAGGAGTTGACGATCTCTGCAGCTTTCTTTGTCTTTACGATGCTGCCAGCACTGAAGCGTGTGAAGTGGTCGATGATGTGAAGGTACCACACATTGGGCTCCAGCTCATGTAGATCCATCGCTACTGTCTCATTATACTCAGAAGCCAGGGGTAGACCAACAGCAGGTCTCGGCTTGGTTTTGCAATATTTCTGACAAATGTCACAGTCACGAACTATCTCTTGTAGAATAACTGCACATTGTTTATCTGTATTGCCAGAGCTTTGGATGAGCCTCAATATCCTCTCTGCAGATGCATGACCAAACTGCTTATGAAGTTTCACAAGGACTTTCTGTTTCTCTTTTGTAGACATTTCAGCAGTTACCATGAGAACTTCATTTTCATTGCAGCTTTCTGTAGTATTTTCATCTCTAATGTCCACACAATAGTGTCCCGAACTAGTGAGCTCTAGGGGAACAGGCTGCTTGAACATGACAACACTGTCATTCTCCATGTCTAGAACAGTCCCTGCTTTCTTGAGAGACGTTTTGCTCAGTAGTAGTGGAATGTCAACAGGAACTACTTCACTTTCAATGTCACATTTTGTTTGTCCAATTTTTGCTGGAAGTTTCACTTTTCTGCTGGAATACACTACAATACCATCCCCAAAGCGAAATGGTCTGGAGCTGGGGGTTTCTGATTGCAACAGCTTGTTTACTTGGCCTTGGCTGAGGTCACGCATGTAACTATCTAGCCACTTTTGACCACAAACTGTACGTGTACATGCAGTATCAATAATGGCTGACCCCAGTGCCTCAGTCAGGAAGATTTCAGAGTCTGTCATTGAGGCTTTAGTGTACAAGGTAATGTTACACTCCTCCACTTTCCCATCTTCAGTTAGCTTTACTTGGTCACCATTACGATGAGGACAGTCTTTCGCCCAGTGGTAAGTGCTCTGACAAATAGCACATCTTGTTCGCTTGCCAAACTTGTCAAGAGGGTTGGTACCTTATAGTGGTTGTCGCTGTCCACTCCGCGACGAAGTACCGTTGTTTCGTTTGTATTTGGGACCTTTTTGTTCCGTAAGGAAAACTGCTTCTTGGTTCAGTTGAATTCCGCTGAAAACTCCGGTTACTTTCCCTCCGAAAATCCGTTTCAGTGCAGACTTCATAGACGCAAACGTTAAGTCCGTGCACGCTGTCAGTGCAAGCTGTCGACTTTTCTCATCAAGACAAGCTGTATCTAGAAGCTTAAATGCTAGCACAGCGTCAGGCAGCGTCATGTTGTACTTTTTCATCCGGTTATAACGCTGTTCAAAGTCTATAATGTAGTCTGCCATGGACACGCTGTGGTTCTTTGCAATGGAGTCAAAACACGAGTAGGCTTCATAAGCGCGGTCTTTCTCTTCTCTCTGAAACACCGCGTCAAGTTTTGCAAGTAGTATTTCCATACCGTCATCTTTGTCTAAATCTTCCGCGGGTATCTCCATGGCCGTTTCTCTGGCTCTTCCCTCGAGGCCCAGCGCCACCGCGAGTGCCTGTTTCTTTTTATCCAGCTCCGTAACCCGTCTCCAGATATTGACTTCATTCTTCCAGCATTCGTATGGCCTGGCTTCATCAAGCTTTGGTGGTACTTTGTAATTGGAAACCATCCTCTGCTACCAATGTTAACTCAAAAGACACGACGTCGTACTCTCATTCACAGCGCCTTTATTCGTTCCGCCATTTTACATACGGACCACAACAACAACACTTCGCGGGCAACCGTACTCTCGCGATAAAACAGAAAATAACAAGTTAACATCCCCCACCCATCACCTTCACTCAATACCAGGTTGAGATGCAAATGAGGAGACTTCACTCAGGCAAGTCTGCTGGACCAGATGGAGTGAGTCCCCTTGTCCTCAAGACCTGTGCCCCCCAGCTGTGTGGAGTCTTTCATAAACTGTTTATGCTGAGTCTGAGTCTGCAGAGGGTCCCAGTGATGTGGAAGACATCATGCCTCGTCCCTGTACCAAAGACGCCACGTCCCAGTGGCCCCCAGGATTACAGGCCCGTGGCACTGACCTCTCACATCATGAAGACCCTGGAAAGGCTCATCCTGGACCAGCTGCGACCCATAGTAAGACCACATCTGGATCCCCTTCAGTTCGCTTATCAGCCTCGTCTCGGAACTGAGGACGCCATCATCTACCTGCTCAATCGTGTCTACACCCATCTGGACCAGCCGGCGAGCACTGTGAGGGTCATGTTTTTTGACTTTTCCAGTGCTTTCAACACCATCAGGCCGACCCTCCTGGGTGATAAGTTAGCAGCGATGCAGGTGGATGCTTCTCTGGTGTCCTGGATTGTTGATTACCTGACAGGAAGACCACAATATGTACGTCTCCCACAGTGTGTGTCTGACAAGGTGATCAGCAACACAGGGGCACCACAGGGGACTGTCCTCTCCCCCTTCCTCTTCACCCTCTACACCACAGACTTCAGCCACTGCACAGAGACCTGCCATCTTCAGAAGTTTTCTGATGACTCTGCGGTGGTTGGATGCATCAGCAGGGATGATGAGACAGAGTACCGGGCTGTGGTCGACTCCTTTGTCACGTGGTGTGAGCAGAATCATCTGCAGCTCAACGTGGCAAAGACCAAGGAACTGATCGTGGACTTCAGGAAGACCAGGAAACACTTGACCCCTGTTTCAATTCAGGGGGTCAGTGTTGACATTGTGGAGGACTATAAATACCTTGGAGTACACATTGACAATAAAATGGACTGGGCTAAAAACACCACAGCACTTTACAGGAAGGGCCAGAGTCGTCTCTATTTTTTGAGGCGACTGAGGTCCTTCAACATCTGCCAGAAAATGCTGAGGATTTTCTATGAGTCTGTTGTGGCCAGTGCGATCCTCTATGCTGTTGCATGCTGGGGGAGCAGGCTGAGGGTCGCAGATGCCAACAGACTTAATAAACTAATCCGTAAGGCCAGCAATGTTGTGGGGATGGAGCTGGACTCCCTCAAGGTGGTGTCGGAGAGGCGGATGCTGTCCAAGATAAAGACAATGTTGGATAACACCTCCCACCCACTCCATGACATGCTGGTCAGTCACAGGAGCACGTTCAGTGAGAGACTGAGATTACCAAAAAGCACCACTGAACGACACAGGAAATCATTCCTGCCTGTGGCCATCTCCCTGTACAACGCATCCACTTAACACACTGTTTGCTGCTACAACTACACGTTTCTTTTCCAACTATTTATTTATGAGTGACTTATGTATGTATGTATGTAGGGCTGGGCCATATTATACCGTTCACGGTAATACCGGTATAATGTTAGGCAACGATAGGAAAATGAAATATCGCGATAGAATGGGAGTAAAACGCGCATGCGCAGTGCCTTTGTTTTCATACGCACATGGCCGATTATTGAGTGAAACAGATGAACCAGAATTGGTTTGTAAAAATGGTGCAACTTCCGTGATGTGGAACTGGTTTGGTGTTTGTCCGTCAGATACACAACAAAGCACATTTTTTTGCAGAACATGCAAGTGGCCGTTCTAAGATGCTCTTAAATCTGGGAGTAATCTGGGTCCTAAACTCCGTATCCTTCAGGTCAAACAACACTGCAGCATCACTTAGAGTTAAAAACTGTCTAAATTCTTTCATCTTTAATAAAACGATCAGTATTGCTGCTTTACCAGGTGTAACTATAAAGTTTAACTTCCAGGCATCCATGAAAACAAAAGTTATTACATTTAACGGAGTTAGAAGTTAGCAGGAAGCTAGCGGAAGTTAGCTCGCTAGTTTCGCTAGTTACCTAAGCATGATATTGCATGTTCTGACTGAGAGATTTCTGAAAAAAATCAAACGTACAGCTCTGCTATCACTTCCAACATAAATGAAGACGGGAAACTAAACAGCAGTGACGTTTGTAGGGTTACTGAAGTTTGGCTAGCTGGTATATAATGATGTGCTACGTGATCGCTAGCGACACAGCTATGTTAGCATAACATAAACAGTGAAGCTGGAGGACGAACACTAACACTTTTCCACTTATAAAAGTTAACGTGAAGGTTCTTCATGGTTAGAGACAAATGCAATCGCATGGCAGGATGCTGTAAACGGACCAAACTTCAGTCAGGAGAACAACTGAGATAATCCATCCACAATACGAGGTTAGTCATTAATATACTGCAACAACATGGGAATAGAGCAGCTACCAGAGAATTCAACATTAATGAATCAATGGTACAGAAGTGGAGGAAGCAAGAAGAATGAGTTTAATAAAGTTTGATTTATCTGACTGCTTTGTTTCGCTTAATGTGCCTTATAATCCCGTGCACCTTATGGTCCGAAAAATGCGTACTGCACACTGCAGTTTAATGTTGCAAAGCACCTCTTTTTAACTTCAGTGGATATTATACATGGTTATGCTCAGGATATGTCAGCCCATTTCTACTGGAAATGCCTTTTGGTTAAACTTTCAGCAAGGAATTTGCATTTGCACTGTTACATTTTTATAAAGCTTTAATGTACATAAAAACCAGCTTCTTGTTTAAGTGAAAATAAATGGAAGGTTGTCTTTTTGCGCTAGTAATGTTGTGGAGTTGTATTTTGTCTCGCATCAATTATATCGTCGGTTATATCGTTATCGCAAATTTTCAAATATATATCGTGATAAATATTTTTGGCCATATCGCCCTGCTCTATATGTATGTATATATATGTATATATTGTACTATTCTTAGTTAGTGTATTGTCTGTCTTGTCTTAATGTTGGTTTAAAATAGAGCACTGTAACAAAAAATAATTTCCCCCAGGGATCAATAAAGTATTCTGATTCTGATTCTGATACCTCTTAGATATAGCGATACAAGATGGATAATGCACTTTTTAAAACTTCTGGAACCAGTTCCTTCATCTATTCGAGAGCGGAGCTGCTGGCACTAAGAACAAAGGGACAGACCGGCATGCGACACAACATCCCGGCCGAGCTAAAGAGGAGCTACAGAGGCTGCAAAGCTGGAACGAGGAGAGCGGATCACCGGAGGCGATTCAAACCATCAATCCCGACAGTGATCATGGGCAACGTGAACTCGTTACAGAATAAGATTGATGAACTGTGCGCTCTGAACAACCACAGACTATACTGTGAGTGCAGCTTGTTTACCTTCACGGAGACGTGGCTAACCGAGCTAACGCCGCAGGCTAACGTAGACCTATGCGGTTTCACATCCGTGAGAGCCGATAGGGACACGCAGGCCAGCGGAAAAAGCAGAGGTGGGGGACTCATTGTCTACGTTAACAACAGATACTGTAACCCTGGACACGTCTCCGTTAAAGTTTCGGTATGCCGTCTGGACCTGGAGCTGCTAGCTGTTAGCTTGCGGCCATATTATCTACCTCGGGAGTTCAGTCATGTGATCTGTGTGTGTGTCTACATCCCTCCGAGGGCCGACGCAACAGCTGCCTGTGAGAAAATACACACAATCACAGCAAGACTTCAGACACAAAACCCAGAGGCTTTCATTATTATATCTGGAGACTTTTCACTTTTCACCAGTTTGTGAATTGTCCCACAAGGAGCAACAGGACAATTGACCTACTGTATGCTAATGTGAGAGATGCATACAGAGCCACCCCCCTCCCCCCACTAGGGAAGTCAGACCACAACCTGGTTTACCTACAGCCACAATACACACCCCTCGTCCAAAGGCAGCCGGTCACAACGCGCTCCATCCGGAGGTGGACCCCAGAAAAGGAGGATGCTCTGAGGGACTGTTATGACACCACAGACTGGGATGTGCTCCTGAGCCCACATGGTGAGGACATAGAGGGGGCGACACACTGTCTTACAGACTACCTCAACTTTTGTGTGGACACGGTCGCCCCTGCTAAGACGGTACGGTGTTATCCTAATAACAAACCGTGGGTAACACAGGAAGTCAAAGCTGTCCTCAACATGAAGAAGAAGGCTTTCAGGAGCAAAGTGAAGGAGGAGATGAAAGCAGCACAGCGGGAGGTGAAACGCTGCCTGAGGGAAGCAAAGGACACCTACAGGAGGAAGGTGGAACAGAAGTTGGAGAGGAACAATATGAGGGAGGTCTGGAATGGTGTGAAAACCATCACAGGCCACAACACCAAGAAAAGCACAGTGGGGGGGGGGGGGGACTGTGGAGAAGGCAAACGAACTCAACAACTTCTTCAACAGGTTTGACCAGCCCACAACCCCCCCACCCTCACCCTCACCTTCACTACAGAGTCCAATCCCCACTCTCCTACCTCCCTCGCTTCCCCCCCTTCCTGACACCATGATACCCCCCTCCTCCAATCCCTCTCTCAGCAGCAAGACATCTCCCCCCCTCCCCTCCTCCCAAACATCTCCCAGTGTCACAGTGGATCAGGTCAGGAGACAACTGAGGAAGCTTCGCCCCAGAAAGGCAGCAGGCCCAGACAAGGTGTGTCCTAGGATGCTAAAGGCGTGTGCTGCTGAACTTGGGGAGCCACTACAACGAGTCTTCAACCTCAGTCTGCGACTGGGGAGAGTGCCCGCCCTATGGAAGACATCCTGCATCGTCCCGGTCCCCAAAAAGAACCGGCCCAATGAGCTGAATGACTTCCGACCGGTGGCACTGACGTCACATCTTATGAAGACTCTAGAGCGGCTCTTCCTCAACCTCCTCCGACCACAGGTACAACATGCCCAGGACCCACTACAGTTTGCATACAAGGCGGGTGTCGGAGTGGAGGATGCCATCCTGTACCTCCTACACAGAGCCCACTCACACCTGGATGGGGGAAAAGGCACGGTCAGGATCCTGTTTCTTGACTTTTCCAGTGCCTTTAATACCATCCGGCCCTGTATGCTTCAGGAAAAACTGAACAGGATGGAGGTGGACCCCTGCCTGGTCGCTTGGATCTCCGACTACCTCACCGACAGACCACAGTACGTCAGGCTGAAGGACATCACGTCTGACACAGTGGTCAGCAGCACAGGAGCACCACAGGGAACAGTGCTGTCCCCTCTTCTCTTCACCCTGTACACCTCTGACTTCTGCTACAACTCTGAATTATGCCACATTCAGAAGTTTGCAGACGACACAGCCATCATGGGGTGTATCTGGGATGATCAGGAAGAGGAGTACAGAAGTCTGGTGAGGAACTTTGTCGCATGGAGTCACACAAACCACCTGCAACTCAACACCTCAAAGACTAAGGAACTGGTTGTGGACTTCGGGAGGTCTAGAGCAGGTCCACTGCCGGTTCAGATAGAGGGGGAGGAGGTGGAGGTGGTCAACAAGTACAAGTACCTCGGGCTGTGGGTGGACAATAAACTGGACTGGTCATGCAACACAGAGCACCTGTATAAAAAAAGCACAAAGCCGACTGTACTTCCTCAGGAGGCTGAGGTCTTTTAACATCTGCAGGAAGCTCCTGAGGATGTTTTACCAGTCAGTGGTTGCTGGAGTACTTTTCTATGCTGTGGTGTGCTGGGGGAGCAGCACAGCAAAGAAGGACTCATCCAGGCTGGAGAAACTGATCAGGAGGGCTAGCTCTGTGGTCGGCATGAAGCTGGACACTCTGGTGACAGTGGCAGAGAAAAGGACATTAAAGAAACTGATGGACATTATGGACAATGCCAGGCATCCTCTGCACACGGCCATTAACAACCAGAAGAGTCTGTTCAGTGACAGGTTGCTTCTCCAAAAGACAAGAACTAACAGACTTAAAAACTCCTTTGTCCCACACGCCATCAAACTGTTTAACTCCTCTCTGGAGGGGAGAGGGAGGGGAAACAGGAGGACAAAGGAGAGGGGAACAACTAAGCTGTAGTGCCTCTTCACCTCACTGTGCAATACCTTTTGTGCAATACTTTTGTAAATAGTCAACAGTGCAATAGACAATACTTGAAATGTGCAATTCACTTCTATTTTTATTTTTTATTCCTATTTATCCCCTTCGTATATTTTATTTATATTGTCTCTGTATTATATATATATATATATATATATATATATATATATATATATATATATATATATATATATATGTATGTGTGTGTGTGTATATAATATTCTGTAACTCTAACTTCTGTCGGTGCTGTGCTTTTTTGGAAAACGAATTTCCCAGAGGAACCCACCCGAGGGATTAATAAAGTTCTATTATCTTATCTTAAGTTATACAAAAATGCTTTCTTTCGCCAAGACAGTGCGTTTCTCACTGTTACATGCTTTTTAATGGGGAACTCGCCCGAAACAAAGCATAGGTTTTCATTATGTGAATAATTTTAAAATCTTAGCTCAAACGGCTGCAAATCCCGTTTTCCCAGCACATTGAGTTCGATGAGCTAAAGCCATAAACATGTGTATCAGAGTCTTCTATCAAAAGTTACAGCTATTTAAATGAAGTTGTACAAAAACGCTTTCTTTCGCCAAGACAGTGCGTTTCTCACTGTTACATGCATTTGAATGGGGAACACGCCCGAAACAAAGTATAGGTTTTCATTATGTGAATAATTTTAAAATCTTAGCTCAAACGGCTGCAAAACCTGTTTGCCCAGCACGGGGATATTGAGTTCTATAAGATAAAGCCATAAACATGTTTGTCTGAGTCTTCTATCAAAAGTTACAGCGATTTATATGAAGCTGTTCAAAAACGCTTTATTTCGCCAAGACAATGCGTTTCTCACTGTTACATGCATTTGAATGGGAAACTCGCCCGAGACAAAGTATAGGTTTTCATTATGTGAATAATTTTAAAATCTTAGCTCAAACGGCTGCAAAACCTGTTTGCCCAGCACGGGGATATTGAGTTCTATAAGATAAAGCCATAAACATTTTTGTCTGAGTCTTCTATCAAAAGTTACAGCGATTTATATGAAGTTGTACGAAAACGCTTTATTTCGCCAAGACAATGCGTTTCTCACTGTTACATGCATTTGAATGGGAAACTCGCCCGAGACAAAGTATAGGTTTTCATTATGTGAATAATTTTAAAATCTTAGCTCAAACGGCTGCAAAACCTGTTTGCCCAGCACAGGGATATTGAGTTCTATAAGATAAAGCCATAAACATGTTTGTCTGAGTCTTCTATCAAAAGTTACAGCGATTTATATGAAGCTGTTCAAAAACGCTTTATTTCGCCAAGACAATGCGTTTCTCACTGTTACATGCATTTGAATGGGAAACTCGCCCGAGACAAAGTATAGGTTTTCATTATGTGAATAATTTTAAAATCTTAGCTCAAACGGCTGCAAAACCTGTTTGCCCAGCACGGGGATATTGAGTTCTATAAGATAAAGCCATAAACATGTTTGTCTGAGTCTTCTATCAAAAGTTACAGCGATTTATATGAAGTTGTTCAAAAACGCTTTATTTCGCCAAGACAATGCGTTTCTCACTGTTACATGCATTTGAATGGGAAACTCGCCCGAGACAAAGTATAGGTTTTCATTATGTGAATAATTTTAAAATCTTAGCTCAAACGGCTGCAAAACCTGTTTGCCCAGCACGGGGATATTGAGTTCTATAAGATAAAGCCATAAACATCTTTGTCTGAGTCTTCTATCAAAAGTTACAGCGATTTATATGAAGTTGTACGAAAACGCTTTCTTTCGCCAAGACAGTGTGTTTCTCACTGTTACATGCATTTGAATGGGAAACTCGCCTGAGACAAAGTATAGGTTTTCATTATGTGAATAATTTTAAAATCTTAGCTCAAACGGCTGCAAAACCTGTTTGCTCAGCACGGGGATATTGAGTTCTATAAGATAAAGCCATAAACATTTTTGTCTGAGTCTTCTATCAAAAGTTACAGCGATTTATATGAAGTTGTACGAAAACGCTTTATTTCGCCAAGACAATGCGTTTCTCACTGTTACATGCATTTGAATGGGAAACTCGCCCGAGACAAAGTATAGGTTTTCATTATGTGAATAATTTTAAAATCTTAGCTCAAACGCCTGCAAAACCTGTTTGCCCAGCACGGGGATATTGAGTTCTATAAGATAAAGCCATAAACATGTTTGTCTGAGTCTTCTATCAAAAGTTACAGCGATTTATATGAAGTTGTTCAAAAACGCTTTATTTCGCCAAGACAATGCGTTTCTCACTGTTACATGCATTTGAATGGGAAACTCGCCCGAGACAAAGTATAGGTTTTCATTATGTGAATAATTTTAAAATCTTAGCTCAAACGGCTGCAAAACCTGTTTGCCCAGCACGGGGATATTGAGTTCTATAAGATAAAGCCATAAACATGTTTGTCTGAGTCTTCTATCAAATGTTACAGCGATTTATATGAAGTTGTACGAAAACGCTTTCTTTCGCCAAGACAGTGTGTTTCTCACTGTTACATGCATTTGAATGGGAAACTCGCCCGAGACAAAGTATAGGTTTTCATTATGTGAATAATTTTAAAATCTTAGCTCAAACGGCTGCAAAACCTGTTTGCCCAGCACAGGGATATTGAGTTCTATAAGATAAAGCCATAAACATCTTTGTCTGAGTCTTCTATCAAAAGTTACAGCGATTTATATGAAGTTGTACGAAAACCTTTCTTTCGCCAAGACAGTGTGTTTCTCACTGTTACATGCATTTGAATGGGAAACTCGCCCGAGACAAAGTATAGGTTTTCATTATGTGAATAATTTTAAAATCTTAGCTCAATCGGCTGCAAAACCTGTTTGCCCAGCACGGGGATATTGAGTTCTATAAGATAAAGCCATAAACATGTTTGTCTGAGTCTTCTATCAAAAGTTACAGCGATTTATATGAAGCTGTTCAAAAACGCTTTATTTCGCCAAGACAATGCGTTTCTCACTGTTACATGCATTTGAATGGGAAACTCGCCCGAGACAAAGAATAGGTTTTCATTATGTGAATAATTTTAAAATCTTAGCTCAATCGGCTGCAAAACCTGTTTGCCCAGCACGGGGATATTGAGTTCTATAAGATAAAGCCATAAACATGTTTGTCTGAGTCTTCTATCAAAAGTTACAGCAATTTATATGAAGCTGTTCAAAAATGCTTTATTTCGCCAAGAGAGTGTGTTTCTCACTGTTACATGCATTTGAATGGGAAACTCGCCCGAGACAAAGTATAGGTTTTCATTATGTGAATAATTTTAAAATCTTAGCTCAAACGGCTGCAAAACCTGTTTGCCCAGCACGGGGATATTGAGTTCTATAAGATAAAGCCATAAACATGTTTGTCTGAGTCTTCTATCAAAGGTTACAGCGATTTATATGAAGTTGTACGAAAATGCTTTCTTTGCCAAGACAGTGTGTTTCTCACTGTTACATGCATTTGAATGGGAAACTCGCCCGAGACAAAGAATAGGTTTTCATTATGTGAATAATTTTAAAATCTTAGCTCAATCGGCTGCAAAACCTGTTTGCCCAGCACGGGGATATTGAGTTCTATAAGATAAAGCCATAAACATGTTTGTCTGAGTCTTCTATCAAAAGTTACAGCGATTTATATGAAGCTGTTCAAAAACGCTTTATTTCGCAAAGACAGTGTGTTTCTCACTGTTACATGCATTTGAATGGGAAACTCGCCCGAGACAAAGTATAGGTTTTCATTATGTGAATAATTTTAAAATCTTAGCTCAATCGGCTGCAAAACCTGTTTGCCCAGCACGGGGATATTGAGTTCTATAAGATAAAGCCATAAACATGTTTGTCTGAGTCTTCTATCAAAAGTTACAGCGATTTATATGAAGCTGTTCAAAAACGCTTTATTTCGCCAAGACAATGCGTTTCTCACTGTTACATGCATTTGAATGGGAAACTCGCCCGAGACAAAGTATAGGTTTTCATTATGTGAATAATTTTAAAATCTTAGCTCAAACGGCTGCAAAACCTGTTTGCCCAGCACGGGGATATTGAGTTCTATAAGATAAAGCCATAAACATGTTTGTCTGAGTCTTCTATCAAAGGTTACAGCGATTTATATGAAGTTGTACGAAAATGCTTTCTTTGCCAAGACAGTGTGTTTCTCACTGTTACATGCATTTGAATGGGAAACTCGCCCGAGACAAAGAATAGGTTTTCATTATGTGAATAATTTTAAAATCTTAGCTCAATCGGCTGCAAAACCTGTTTGCCCAGCACGGGGATATTGAGTTCTATAAGATAAAGCCATAAACATGTTTGTCTGAGTCTTCTATCAAAAGTTACAGCGATTTATATGAAGCTGTTCAAAAACGCTTTATTTCGCAAAGACAGTGTGTTTCTCACTGTTACATGCATTTGAATGGGAAACTCGCCCGAGACAAAGTATAGGTTTTCATTATGTGAATAATTTTAAAATCTTAGCTCAATCGGCTGCAAAACCTGTTTGCCCAGCACGGGGATATTGAGTTCTATAAGATAAAGCCATAAACATGTGTTTCTGAGTCTTCTATCAAAAGTTACAGCGATTTATATGAAGTTGTACGAAAACGCTTTATTTCGCCAAGACAATGCGTTTCTCACTGTTACATGCATTTGAATGGGAAACTCGCCCGAGACAAAGTATAGGTTTTCATTATGTGAATAATTTTAAAATCTTAGCTCAAACGGCTGCAAAACCTGTTTGCCCAGCACGGGGATATTGAGTTCTATAAGATAAAGCCATAAACATGTGTTTCTGAGTCTTCTATCAAAAGTTACAGCGATTTATATGAAGTTGTACGAAAACGCTTTCTTTCGCCAAGACAGTGTGTTTCTCACTGTTACATGCATTTGAATGGGAAACTCGCCCGAGACAAAGTATAGGTTTTCATTATGTGAATAATTTTAAAATCTTAGCTCAAACGGCTGCAAAACCTGTTTGCCCAGCACGGGGATATTGAGTTCTATAAGATAAAGCCATAAACATCTTTGTCTGAGTCTTCTATCAAAAGTTACAGCGATTTATATGAAGTTGTTCAAAAACGCTTTCTTTCGCCAAGACAGTGTGTTTCTCACTGTTACATGCATTTGAATGGGAAACTCGCCCGAGACAAAGAATAGGTTTTCATTATGTGAATAATTTTAAAATCTTAGCTCAATCGGCTGCAAAACCTGTTTGCCCAGCACGGGGATATTGAGTTCTATAAGATAAAGCCATAAACATGTTTGTCTGAGTCTTCTATCAAAAGTTACAGCGATTTATATGAAGCTGTTCAAAAACGCTTTATTTCGCAAAGACAGTGTGTTTCTCACTGTTACATGCATTTGAATGGGAAACTCGCCCGAGACAAAGTATAGGTTTTCATTATGTGAATAATTTTAAAATCTTAGCTCAAACGGCTGCAAAACCTGTTTGCCCAGCACGGGGATATTGAGTTCTATAAGATAAAGCCATAAACATGTTTGTCTGAGTCTTCTATCAAAAGTTACAGCGATTTATATGAAGTTGTTCAAAAACGCTTTCTTTCGCCAAGACAATGCGTTTCTCACTGTTACATGCATTTGAATGGGAAACTCGCCCGAGACAAAGTATAGGTTTTCATTATGTGAATAATTTTAAAATCTTAGCTCAAACGGCTGCAAAACCTGTTTGCCCAGCACGGGGATATTGAGTTCTATAAGATAAAGCCATAAACATGTTTGTCTGAGTCTTCTATCAAAAGTTACAGCGATTTATATGAAGCTGTTCAAAAACGCTTTATTTCGCAAAGACAGTGTGTTTCTCACTGTTACATGCATTTGAATGGGAAACTCGCCCGAGACAAAGAATAGGTTTTCATTATGTGAATAATTTTAAAATCTTAGCTCAATCGGCTGCAAAACCTGTTTGCCCAGCACGGGGATATTGAGTTCTATAAGATAAAGCCATAAACATCTTTGTCTGAGTCTTCTATCAAAAGTTACAGCGATTTATATGAAGTTGTTCAAAAACGCTTTCTTTCGCCAAGACAGTGTGTTTCTCACTGTTACATGCATTTGAATGGGAAACTCGCCCGAGACAAAGAATAGGTTTTCATTATGTGAATAATTTTAAAATCTTAGCTCAATCGGCTGCAAAACCTGTTTGCCCAGCACGGGGATATTGAGTTCTATAAGATAAAGCCATAAACATGTTTGTCTGAGTCTTCTATCAAAAGTTACAGCGATTTATATGAAGCTGTTCAAAAACGCTTTATTTCGCAAAGACAGTGTGTTTCTCACTGTTACATGCATTTGAATGGGAAACTCGCCCGAGACAAAGTATAGGTTTTCATTATGTGAATAATTTTAAAATCTTAGCTCAAACGGCTGCAAAACCTGTTTGCCCAGCACGGGGATATTGAGTTCTATAAGATAAAGCCATAAACATGTGTTTCTGAGTCTTCTATAAAAAGTTACAGCGATTTATATGAAGTTGTACGAAAACGCTTTCTTTCGCCAAGACAGTGTGTTTCTCACTGTTACATGCATTTGAATGGGAAACTCGCCCGAGACAAAGTATAGGTTTTCATTATGTGAATAATTTTAAAATCTTAGCTCAAACGGCTGCAAAACCTGTTTGCCCAGCACGGGGATATTGAGTTCTATAAGATAAAGCCATAAACATGTTTGTCTGAGTCTTCTATCAAAAGTTACAGCGATTTATATGAAGTTGTTCAAAAACGCTTTCTTTCGCCAAGACAATGCGTTTCTCACTGTTACATGCATTTGAATGGGAAACTCGCCCGAGACAAAGTATAGGTTTTCATTATGTGAATAATTTTAAAATCTTAGCTCAAACGGCTGCAAAACCTGTTTGCCCAGCACGGGGATATTGAGTTCTATAAGATAAAGCCATAAACATGTTTGTCTGAGTCTTCTATCAAAAGTTACAGCGATTTATATGAAGCTGTTCAAAAACGCTTTATTTCGCAAAGACAGTGTGTTTCTCACTGTTACATGCATTTGAATGGGAAACTCGCCCGAGACAAAGAATAGGTTTTCATTATGTGAATAATTTTAAAATCTTAGCTCAATCGGCTGCAAAACCTGTTTGCCCAGCACGGGGATATTGAGTTCTATAAGATAAAGCCATAAACATGTTTGTCTGAGTCTTCTATCAAAAGTTACAGCGATTTATATGAAGCTGTTCAAAAATGCTTTATTTCGCCAAGAGAGTGTGTTTCTCACTGTTACATGCATTTGAATGGGAAACTCGCCCGAGACAAAGTATAGGTTTTCATTATGTGAATAATTTTAAAATCTTAGCTCAATCGGCTGCAAAACCTGTTTGCCCAGCACGGGGATATTGAGTTCTATAAGATAAAGCCATAAACATGTTTGTCTGAGTCTTCTATCAAAAGTTACAGCGATTTATATGAAGTTGTACGAAAACCTTTCTTTCGCCAAGACAGTGTGTTTCTCACTGTTACATGCATTTGAATGGGAAACTCGCCCGAGACAAAGTATAGGTTTTCATTATGTGAATAATTTTAAAATCTTAGCTCAATCGGCTGCAAAACCTGTTTGCCCAGCACGGGGATATTGAGTTCTATAAGATAAAGCCATAAACATGTTTGTCTGAGTCTTCTATCAAAAGTTACAGCGATTTATATGAAGCTGTTCAAAAACGCTTTATTTCGCCAAGACAATGCGTTTCTCACTGTTACATGCATTTGAATGGGAAACTCGCCCGAGACAAAGAATAGGTTTTCATTATGTGAATAATTTTAAAATCTTAGCTCAATCGGCTGCAAAACCTGTTTGCCCAGCACGGGGATATTGAGTTCTATAAGATAAAGCCATAAACATGTTTGTCTGAGTCTTCTATCAAAAGTTACAGCGATTTATATGAAGCTGTTCAAAAACGCTTTATTTCGCAAAGACAGTGTGTTTCTCACTGTTACATGCATTTGAATGGGAAACTCGCCCGAGACAAAGTATAGGTTTTCATTATGTGAATAATTTTAAAATCTTAGCTCAAACGGCTGCAAAACCTGTTTGCCCAGCACGGGGATATTGAGTTCTATAAGATAAAGCCATAAACATGTTTGTCTGAGTCTTCTATCAAAAGTTACAGCAATTTATATGAAGCTGTTCAAAAATGCTTTATTTCGCCAAGAGAGTGTGTTTCTCACTGTTACATGCATTTGAATGGGAAACTCGCCCGAGACAAAGTATAGGTTTTCATTATGTGAATAATTTTAAAATCTTAGCTCAAACGGCTGCAAAACCTGTTTGCCCAGCACAGGGATATTGAGTTCTATAAGATAAAGCCATAAACATGTTTGTCTGAGTCTTCTATCAAAAGTTACAGCGATTTATATGAAGCTGTTCAAAAACGCTTTATTTCGCCAAGACAATGCGTTTCTCACTGTTACATGCATTTGAATGGGAAACTCGCCCGAGACAAAGTATAGGTTTTCATTATGTGAATAATTTTAAAATCTTAGCTCAAACGGCTGCAAAACCTGTTTGCCCAGCACGGGGATATTGAGTTCTATAAGATAAAGCCATAAACATGTTTGTCTGAGTCTTCTATCAAAAGTTACAGCAATTTATATGAAGCTGTTCAAAAATGCTTTATTTCGCCAAGAGAGTGTGTTTCTCACTGTTACATGCATTTGAATGGGAAACTCGCCCGAGACAAAGTATAGGTTTTCATTATGTGAATAATTTTAAAATCTTAGCTCAAACGGCTGCAAAACCTGTTTGCCCAGCACGGGGATATTGAGTTCTATAAGATAAAGCCATAAACATGTTTGTCTGAGTCTTCTATCAAAAGTTACAGCGATTTATATGAAGCTGTTCAAAAACGCTTTATTTCGCCAAGACAATGCGTTTCTCACTGCTACATGCATTTGAATGGGAAACTCGCCCGAGACAAAGTATAGGTTTTCATTATGTGAATAATTTTAAAATCTTAGCTCAAACGGCTGCAAAACCTGTTTGCCCAGCACAGGGATATTGAGTTCTATAAGATAAAGCCATAAACATGTTTGTCTGAGTCTTCTATCAAAAGTTACAGCGATTTATATGAAGCTGTACGAAAACGCTTTCTTTCGCCAAGACAGTGTGTTTCTCACTGTTACATGCATTTGAATGGGAAACTCGCCCGAGACAAAGTATAGGTTTTCATTATGTGAATAATTTTAAAATCTTAGCTCAATCGGCTGCAAAACCTGTTTGCCCAGCACGGGGATATTGAGTTCTATAAGATAAAGCCATAAACATGTTTGTCTGAGTCTTCTATCAAAAGTTACAGCGATTTATATGAAGCTGTTCAAAAACGCTTTATTTCGCCAAGACAATGCGTTTCTCACTGTTACATGCATTTGAATGGGAAACTCGCCCGAGACAAAGTATAGGTTTTCATTATGTGAATAATTTTAAAATCTTAGCTCAAACGGCTGCAAAACCTGTTTGCCCAGCACGGGGATATTGAGTTCTATAAGATAAAGCCATAAACATGTTTGTCTGAGTCTTCTATCAAAGGTTACAGCGATTTATATGAAGTTGTACGAAAATGCTTTCTTTGCCAAGACAGTGTGTTTCTCACTGTTACATGCATTTGAATGGGAAACTCGCCCGAGACAAAGAATAGGTTTTCATTATGTGAATAATTTTAAAATCTTAGCTCAAACGGCTGCAAAACCTGTTTGCCCAGCACGGGGATATTGAGTTCTATAAGATAAAGCCATAAACATGTTTGTCTGAGTCTTCTATCAAAAGTTACAGCGATTTATATGAAGTTGTACGAAAACGCTTTATTTCGCCAAGACAATGCGTTTCTCACTGTTACATGCATTTGAATGGGAAACTCGCCCGAGACAAAGTATAGGTTTTCATTATGTGAATAATTTTAAAATCTTAGCTCAAACGGCTGCAAAACCTGTTTGCCCAGCACGGGGATATTGAGTTCTATAAGATAAAGCCATAAACATGTGTTTCTGAGTCTTCTATCAAAAGTTACAGCGATTTATATGAAGTTGTACGAAAACGCTTTCTTTCGCCAAGACAGTGTGTTTCTCACTGTTACATGCATTTGAATGGGAAACTCGCCCGAGACAAAGTATAGGTTTTCATTATGTGAATAATTTTAAAATCTTAGCTCAAACGGCTGCAAAACCTGTTTGCCCAGCACGGGGATATTGAGTTCTATAAGATAAAGCCATAAACATCTTTGTCTGAGTCTTCTATCAAAAGTTACAGCGATTTATATGAAGTTGTTCAAAAACGCTTTCTTTCGCCAAGACAGTGTGTTTCTCACTGTTACATGCATTTGAATGGGAAACTCGCCCGAGACAAAGAATAGGTTTTCATTATGTGAATAATTTTAAAATCTTAGCTCAATCGGCTGCAAAACCTGTTTGCCCAGCACGGGGATATTGAGTTCTATAAGATAAAGCCATAAACATGTTTGTCTGAGTCTTCTATCAAAAGTTACAGCGATTTATATGAAGCTGTTCAAAAACGCTTTATTTCGCAAAGACAGTGTGTTTCTCACTGTTACATGCATTTGAATGGGAAACTCGCCCGAGACAAAGTATAGGTTTTCATTATGTGAATAATTTTAAAATCTTAGCTCAAACGGCTGCAAAACCTGTTTGCCCAGCACGGGGATATTGAGTTCTATAAGATAAAGCCATAAACATGTGTTTCTGAGTCTTCTATAAAAAGTTACAGCGATTTATATGAAGTTGTACGAAAACGCTTTCTTTCGCCAAGACAGTGTGTTTCTCACTGTTACATGCATTTGAATGGGAAACTCGCCCGAGACAAAGTATAGGTTTTCATTATGTGAATAATTTTAAAATCTTAGCTCAAACGGCTGCAAAACCTGTTTGCCCAGCACGGGGATATTGAGTTCTATAAGATAAAGCCATAAACATGTTTGTCTGAGTCTTCTATCAAAAGTTACAGCGATTTATATGAAGTTGTTCAAAAACGCTTTCTTTCGCCAAGACAATGCGTTTCTCACTGTTACATGCATTTGAATGGGAAACTCGCCCGAGACAAAGTATAGGTTTTCATTATGTGAATAATTTTAAAATCTTAGCTCAAACGGCTGCAAAACCTGTTTGCCCAGCACGGGGATATTGAGTTCTATAAGATAAAGCCATAAACATGTTTGTCTGAGTCTTCTATCAAAAGTTACAGCGATTTATATGAAGCTGTTCAAAAACGCTTTATTTCGCAAAGACAGTGTGTTTCTCACTGTTACATGCATTTGAATGGGAAACTCGCCCGAGACAAAGAATAGGTTTTCATTATGTGAATAATTTTAAAATCTTAGCTCAATCGGCTGCAAAACCTGTTTGCCCAGCACGGGGATATTGAGTTCTATAAGATAAAGCCATAAACATGTTTGTCTGAGTCTTCTATCAAAAGTTACAGCGATTTATATGAAGCTGTTCAAAAATGCTTTATTTCGCCAAGAGAGTGTGTTTCTCACTGTTACATGCATTTGAATGGGAAACTCGCCCGAGACAAAGTATAGGTTTTCATTATGTGAATAATTTTAAAATCTTAGCTCAATCGGCTGCAAAACCTGTTTGCCCAGCACGGGGATATTGAGTTCTATAAGATAAAGCCATAAACATGTTTGTCTGAGTCTTCTATCAAAAGTTACAGCGATTTATATGAAGCTGTTCAAAAACGCTTTATTTCGCCAAGACAATGCGTTTCTCACTGTTACATGCATTTGAATGGGAAACTCGCCCGAGACAAAGAATAGGTTTTCATTATGTGAATAATTTTAAAATCTTAGCTCAATCGGCTGCAAAACCTGTTTGCCCAGCACGGGGATATTGAGTTCTATAAGATAAAGCCATAAACATGTTTGTCTGAGTCTTCTATCAAAAGTTACAGCGATTTATATGAAGCTGTTCAAAAACGCTTTATTTCGCAAAGACAGTGTGTTTCTCACTGTTACATGCATTTGAATGGGAAACTCGCCCGAGACAAAGTATAGGTTTTCATTATGTGAATAATTTTAAAATCTTAGCTCAAACGGCTGCAAAACCTGTTTGCCCAGCACGGGGATATTGAGTTCTATAAGATAAAGCCATAAACATGTTTGTCTGAGTCTTCTATCAAAAGTTACAGCAATTTATATGAAGCTGTTCAAAAATGCTTTATTTCGCCAAGAGAGTGTGTTTCTCACTGTTACATGCATTTGAATGGGAAACTCGCCCGAGACAAAGTATAGGTTTTCATTATGTGAATAATTTTAAAATCTTAGCTCAAACGGCTGCAAAACCTGTTTGCCCAGCACGGGGATATTGAGTTCTATAAGATAAAGCCATAAACATGTTTGTCTGAGTCTTCTATCAAAAGTTACAGCGATTTATATGAAGCTGTTCAAAAACGCTTTATTTCGCAAAGACAGTGTGTTTCTCACTGTTACATGCATTTGAATGGGAAACTCGCCCGAGACAAAGTATAGGTTTTCATTATGTGAATAATTTTAAAATCTTAGCTCAAACGGCTGCAAAACCTGTTTGCCCAGCACGGGGATATTGAGTTCTATAAGATAAAGCCATAAACATGTTTGTCTGAGTCTTCTATCAAAAGTTACAGCAATTTATATGAAGCTGTTCAAAAATGCTTTATTTCGCCAAGAGAGTGTGTTTCTCACTGTTACATGCATTTGAATGGGAAACTCGCCCGAGACAAAGTATAGGTTTTCATTATGTGAATAATTTTAAAATCTTAGCTCAAACGGCTGCAAAACCTGTTTGCCCAGCACGGGGATATTGAGTTCTATAAGATAAAGCCATAAACATGTTTGTCTGAGTCTTCTATCAAAAGTTACAGCGATTTATATGAAGCTGTTCAAAAACGCTTTATTTCGCCAAGACAATGCGTTTCTCACTGCTACATGCATTTGAATGGGAAACTCGCCCGAGACAAAGTATAGGTTTTCATTATGTGAATAATTTTAAAATCTTAGCTCAAACGGCTGCAAAACCTGTTTGCCCAGCACGGGGATATTGAGTTCTATAAGATAAAGCCATAAACATGTTTGTCTGAGTCTTCTATCAAAAGTTACAGCGATTTATATGAAGCTGTTCAAAAACGCTTTATTTCGCAAAGACAGTGTGTTTCTCACTGTTACATGCATTTGAATGGGAAACTCGCCCGAGACAAAGAATAGGTTTTCATTATGTGAATAATTTTAAAATCTTAGCTCAATCGGCTGCAAAACCTGTTTGCCCAGCATGGGGATATTGAGTTCTATAAGATAAAGCCATAAACATGTTTGTCTGAGTCTTCTATCAAAAGTTACAGCGATTTATATGAAGTTGTACGAAAACCTTTCTTTCGCCAAGACAGTGTGTTTCTCACTGTTACATGCATTTGAATGGGAAACTCGCCCGAGACAAAGTATAGGTTTTCATTATGTGAATAATTTTAAAATCTTAGCTCAATCGGCTGCAAAACCTGTTTGCCCAGCACGGGGATATTGAGTTCTATAAGATAAAGCCATAAACATGTTTGTCTGAGTCTTCTATCAAAAGTTACAGCGATTTATATGAAGCTGTTCAAAAACGCTTTATTTCGCCAAGACAATGCGTTTCTCACTGTTACATGCATTTGAATGGGAAACTCGCCCGAGACAAAGAATAGGTTTTCATTATGTGAATAATTTTAAAATCTTAGCTCAATCGGCTGCAAAACCTGTTTGCCCAGCACGGGGATATTGAGTTCTATAAGATAAAGCCATAAACATGTTTGTCTGAGTCTTCTATCAAAAGTTACAGCGATTTATATGAAGCTGTTCAAAAACGCTTTATTTCGCAAAGACAGTGTGTTTCTCACTGTTACATGCATTTGAATGGGAAACTCGCCCGAGACAAAGTATAGGTTTTCATTATGTGAATAATTTTAAAATCTTAGCTCAAACGGCTGCAAAACCTGTTTGCCCAGCACGGGGATATTGAGTTCTATAAGATAAAGCCATAAACATGTTTGTCTGAGTCTTCTATCAAAAGTTACAGCAATTTATATGAAGCTGTTCAAAAATGCTTTATTTCGCCAAGAGAGTGTGTTTCTCACTGTTACATGCATTTGAATGGGAAACTCGCCCGAGACAAAGTATAGGTTTTCATTATGTGAATAATTTTAAAATCTTAGCTCAAACGGCTGCAAAACCTGTTTGCCCAGCACGGGGATATTGAGTTCTATAAGATAAAGCCATAAACATGTTTGTCTGAGTCTTCTATCAAAAGTTACAGCGATTTATATGAAGCTGTTCAAAAACGCTTTATTTCGCCAAGACAATGCGTTTCTCACTGCTACATGCATTTGAATGGGAAACTCGCCCGAGACAAAGTATAGGTTTTCATTATGTGAATAATTTTAAAATCTTAGCTCAAACGGCTGCAAAACCTGTTTGCCCAGCACAGGGATATTGAGTTCTATAAGATAAAGCCATAAACATGTTTGTCTGAGTCTTCTATCAAAAGTTACAGCGATTTATATGAAGTTGTACGAAAACGCTTTCTTTCGCCAAGACAGTGTGTTTCTCACTGTTACATGCATTTGAATGGGAAACTCGCCCGAGACAAAGTATAGGTTTTCATTATGTGAATAATTTTAAAATCTTAGCTCAATCGGCTGCAAAACCTGTTTGCCCAGCACGGGGATATTGAGTTCTATAAGATAAAGCCATAAACATGTTTGTCTGAGTCTTCTATCAAAAGTTACAGCGATTTATATGAAGCTGTTCAAAAACGCTTTATTTCGCCAAGACAATGCGTTTCTCACTGTTACATGCATTTGAATGGGAAACTCGCCCGAGACAAAGTATAGGTTTTCATTATGCGAATAATTTTAAAATCTTAGCTCAATCGGCTGCAAAACCTGTTTGCCCAGCACGGGGATATTGAGTTCTATAAGATAAAGCCATAAACATGTTTGTCTGAGTCTTCTATCAAAAGTTACAGCGATTTATATGAAGCTGTTCAAAAACGCTTTATTTCGCAAAGACAGTGTGTTTCTCACTGTTACATGCATTTGAATGGGAAACTCGCCCGAGACAAAGAATAGGTTTTCATTATGTGAATAATTTTAAAATCTTAGCTCAATCGGCTGCAAAACCTGTTTGCCCAGCACGGGGATATTGAGTTCTATAAGATAAAGCCATAAACATGTTTGTCTGAGTCTTCTATCAAAAGTTACAGCGATTTATATGAAGCTGTTCAAAAACGCTTTATTTCGCCAAGACAATGCGTTTCTCACTGTTACATGCATTTGAATGGGAAACTCGCCCGAGACAAAGTATAGGTTTTCATTATGTGAATAATTTTAAAATCTTAGCTCAATCGGCTGCAAAACCTGTTTGCCCAGCACGGGGATATTGAGTTCTATAAGATAAAGCCATAAACATGTTTGTCTGAGTCTTCTATCAAAAGTTACAGCGATTTATATGAAGCTGTTCAAAAACGCTTTATTTCGCCAAGACAGTGTGTTTCTCACTGTTACATGCATTTGAATGGGAAACTCGCCCGAGACAAAGTATAGGTTTTCATTATGTGAATAATTTTAAAATCATAGCTCAATCGGCTGCAAAACCTGTTTGCCCAGCACGGGGATATTGAGTTCTATAAGATAAAGCCATAAACATGTTTGTCTGAGTCTTCTATCAAAGGTTACAGCGATTTATATGAAGTTGTACGAAAATGCTTTCTTTGCCAAGACAGTGTGTTTCTCACTGTTACATGCATTTGAATGGGAAACTCGCCCGAGACAAAGAATAGGTTTTCATTATGTGAATAATTTTAAAATCTTAGCTCAATCGGCTGCAAAACCTGTTTGCCCAGCACGGGGATATTGAGTTCTATAAGATAAAGCCATAAACATGTTTGTCTGAGTCTTCTATCAAAAGTTACAGCGATTTATATGAAGCTGTTCAAAAACGCTTTATTTCGCAAAGACAGTGTGTTTCTCACTGTTACATGCATTTGAATGGGAAACTCGCCCGAGACAAAGAATAGGTTTTCATTATGTGAATAATTTTAAAATCTTAGCTCAATCGGCTGCAAAACCTGTTTGCCCAGCACGGGGATATTGAGTTCTATAAGATAAAGCCATAAACATGTTTGTCTGAGTCTTCTATCAAAAGTTACAGCGATTTATATGAAGCTGTTCAAAAACGCTTTATTTCGCCAAGACAATGCGTTTCTCACTGTTACATGCATTTGAATGGGAAACTCGCCCGAGACAAAGTATAGGTTTTCATTATGTGAATAATTTTAAAATCTTAGCTCAAACGGCTGCAAAACCTGTTTGCCCAGCACGGGGATATTGAGTTCTATAAGATAAAGCCATAAACATGTTTGTCTGAGTCTTCTATAAAAGGTTACAGCGATTTATATGAAGTTGTTCAAAAACGCTTTATTTCGCCAAGACAATGCGTTTCTCACTGTTACATGCATTTGAATGGGAAACTCGCCCGAGACAAAGTATAGGTTTTCATTATGTGAATAATTTTAAAATCTTAGCTCAAACGGCTGCAAAACCTGTTTGCCCAGCACGGGGATATTGAGTTCTATAAGATAAAGCCATAAACATGTTTGTCTGAGTCTTCTATCAAAGGTTACAGCGATTTATATGAAGTTGTACGAAAATGCTTTCTTTGCCAAGACAGTGTGTTTCTCACTGTTACATGCATTTGAATGGGAAACTCGCCCGAGACAAAGTATAGGTTTTCATTATGTGAATAATTTTAAAATCTTAGCTCAATCGGCTGCAAAACCTGTTTGCCCAGCACGGGGATATTGAGTTCTATAAGATAAAGCCATAAACATGTTTGTCTGAGTCTTCTATCAAAAGTTACAGCGATTTATATGAAGCTGTTCAAAAACGCTTTATTTCGCCAAGACAATGCGTTTCTCACTGTTACATGCATTTGAATGGGAAACTCGCCCGAGACAAAGTATAGGTTTTCATTATGTGAATAATTTTAAAATCTTAGCTCAAACGGCTGCAAAACCTGTTTGCCCAGCACGGGGATATTGAGTTCTATAAGATAAAGCCATAAACATGTTTGTCTGAGTCTTCTATCAAAGGTTACAGCGATTTATATGAAGTTGTACGAAAATGCTTTCTTTGCCAAGACAGTGTGTTTCTCACTGTTACATGCATTTGAATGGGAAACTCGCCCGAGACAAAGAATAGGTTTTCATTATGTGAATAATTTTAAAATCTTAGCTCAATCGGCTGCAAAACCTGTTTGCCCAGCACGGGGATATTGAGTTCTATAAGATAAAGCCATAAACATGTTTGTCTGAGTCTTCTATCAAAAGTTACAGCGATTTATATGAAGCTGTTCAAAAACGCTTTATTTCGCAAAGACAGTGTGTTTCTCACTGTTACATGCATTTGAATGGGAAACTCGCCCGAGACAAAGTATAGGTTTTCATTATGTGAATAATTTTAAAATCTTAGCTCAATCGGCTGCAAAACCTGTTTGCCCAGCACGGGGATATTGAGTTCTATAAGATAAAGCCATAAACATGTGTTTCTGACTCTTCTATCAAAAGTTACAGCGATTTATATGAAGCTGTTCAAAAACGCTTTATTTCGCCAAGACAATGCGTTTCTCACTGTTACATGCATTTGAATGGGAAACTCGCCCGAGACAAAGTATAGGTTTTCATTATGTGAATAATTTTAAAATCTTAGCTCAAACGGCTGCAAAACCTGTTTGCCCAGTACGGGGATATTGAGTTCTATAAGATAAAGCCATAAACATGTTTGTCTGAGTCTTCTATCAAAGGTTACAGCGATTTATATGAAGTTGTACGAAAATGCTTTCTTTGCCAAGACAGTGTGTTTCTCACTGTTACATGCATTTGAATGGGAAACTCGCCCGAGACAAAGAATAGGTTTTCATTATGTGAATAATTTTAAAATCTTAGCTCAATCGGCTGCAAAACCTGTTTGCCCAGCACGGGGATATTGAGTTCTATAAGATAAAGCCATAAACATGTTTGTCTGAGTCTTCTATCAAAAGTTACAGCGATTTATATGAAGCTGTTCAAAAACGCTTTATTTCGCAAAGACAGTGTGTTTCTCACTGTTACATGCATTTGAATGGGAAACTCGCCCGAGACAAAGTATAGGTTTTCATTATGTGAATAATTTTAAAATCTTAGCTCAATCGGCTGCAAAACCTGTTTGCCCAGCACGGGGATATTGAGTTCTATAAGATAAAGCCATAAACATGTGTTTCTGAGTCTTCTATCAAAAGTTACAGCGATTTATATGAAGTTGTACGAAAACGCTTTATTTCGCCAAGACAATGCGTTTCTCACTGTTACATGCATTTGAATGGGAAACTCGCCCGAGACAAAGTATAGGTTTTCATTATGTGAATAATTTTAAAATCTTAGCTCAAACGGCTGCAAAACCTGTTTGCCCAGCACGGGGATATTGAGTTCTATAAGATAAAGCCATAAACATGTGTTTCTGAGTCTTCTATCAAAAGTTACAGCGATTTATATGAAGTTGTACGAAAACGCTTTCTTTCGCCAAGACAGTGTGTTTCTCACTGTTACATGCATTTGAATGGGAAACTCGCCCGAGACAAAGTATAGGTTTTCATTATGTGAATAATTTTAAAATCTTAGCTCAAACGGCTGCAAAACCTGTTTGCCCAGCACAGGGATATTGAGTTCTATAAGATAAAGCCATAAACATGTGTTTCTGAGTCTTCTATCAAAAGTTACAGCGATTTATATGAAGTTGTACGAAAACGCTTTCTTTCGCCAAGACAGTGTGTTTCTCACTGTTACATGCATTTGAATGGGAAACTCGCCCGAGACAAAGTATAGGTTTTCATTATGTGAATAATTTTAAAATCTTAGCTCAAACGGCTGCAAAACCTGTTTGCCCAGCACGGGGATATTGAGTTCTATAAGATAAAGCCATAAACATGTTTGTCTGAGTCTTCTATCAAAAGTTACAGCGATTTATATGAAGCTGTTCAAAAACGCTTTATTTCGCAAAGACAGTGTGTTTCTCACTGTTACATGCATTTGAATGGGAAACTCGCCCGAGACAAAGTATAGGTTTTCATTATGTGAATAATTTTAAAATCTTAGCTCAAACGGCTGCAAAACCTGTTTGCCCAGCACGGGGATATTGAGTTCTATAAGATAAAGCCATAAACATGTGTTTCTGAGTCTTCTATAAAAAGTTACAGCGATTTATATGAAGTTGTACGAAAACGCTTTCTTTCGCCAAGACAGTGTGTTTCTCACTGTTACATGCATTTGAATGGGAAACTCGCCCGAGACAAAGTATAGGTTTTCATTATGTGAATAATTTTAAAATCTTAGCTCAAACGGCTGCAAAACCTGTTTGCCCAGCACGGGGATATTGAGTTCTATAAGATAAAGCCATAAACATCTTTGTCTGAGTCTTCTATCAAAAGTTACAGCGATTTATATGAAGTTGTACGAAAACGCTTTCTTTCGCCAAGACAGTGTGTTTCTCACTGTTACATGCATTTGAATGGGAAACTCGCCCGAGACAAAGTATAGGTTTTCATTATGTGAATAATTTTAAAATCTTAGCTCAAACGGCTGCAAAACCTGTTTGCCCAGCACAGGGATATTGAGTTCTATAAGATAAAGCCATAAACATGTGTTTCTGAGTCTTCTATCAAAAGTTACAGCGATTTATATGAAGTTGTACGAAAACGCTTTCTTTCGCCAAGACAGTGTGTTTCTCACTGTTACATGCATTTGAATGGGAAACTCGCCCGAGACAAAGTATAGGTTTTCATTATGTGAATAATTTTAAAATCTTAGCTCAAACGGCTGCAAAACCTGTTTGCTCAGCACAGGGATATTGAGTTCTATAAGATAAAGCCATAAACATGTTTGTCTGAGTCTTCTATCAAAAGTTACAGCGATTTATATGAAGTTGTACGAAAACGCTTTCTTTCGCCAAGACAGTGTGTTTCTCACTGTTACATGCATTTGAATGGGAAACTCGCCCGAGACAAAGTATAGGTTTTCATTATGTGAATAATTTTAAAATCTTAGCTCAAACGGCTGCAAAACCTGTTTGCCCAGCACGGGGATATTGAGTTCTATAAGATAAAGCCATAAACATCTTTGTCTGAGTCTTCTATCAAAAGTTACAGCGATTTATATGAAGTTGTACGAAAACGCTTTCTTTCGCCAAGACAGTGTGTTTCTCACTGTTACATGCATTTGAATGGGAAACTCGCCTGAGACAAAGTATAGGTTTTCATTATGTGAATAATTTTAAAATCTTAGCTCAAACGGCTGCAAAACCTGTTTGCTCAGCACAGGGATATTGAGTTCTATAAGATAAAGCCATGAACATGTTTGTCTGAGTCTTCTATCAAAAGTTACAGCGATTTATATGAAGTTGTACGAAAACGCTTTCTTTCGCCAAGACAGTGTGTTTCTCACTGTTACATGCATTTGAATGGGAAACTCGCCCGAGACAAAGTATAGGTTTTCATTATGTGAATAATTTTAAAATCTTAGCTCAAACGGCTGCAAAACCTGTTTGCCCAGCACGGGGATATTGAGTTCTATAAGATAAAGCCATAAACATTTTTGTCTGAGTCTTCTATCAAAAGTTACAGCGATTTATATGAAGTTGTTCAAAAACGCTTTATTTCGCCAAGACAATGCGTTTCTCACTGTTACATGCATTTGAATGGGAAACTCGCCCGAGACAAAGTATAGGTTTTCATTATGTGAATAATTTTAAAATCTTAGCTCAAACGGCTGCAAAACCTGTTTGCCCAGCACGGGGATATTGAGTTCTATAAGATAAAGCCATAAACATGTTTGTCTGAGTCTTCTATCAAATGTTACAGCGATTTATATGAAGTTGTACGAAAACGCTTTCTTTCGCCAAGACAGTGTGTTTCTCACTGTTACATGCATTTGAATGGGAAACTCGCCCGAGACAAAGTATAGGTTTTCATTATGTGAATAATTTTAAAATCTTAGCTCAAACGGCTGCAAAACCTGTTTGCCCAGCACGGGGATATTGAGTTCTATAAGATAAAGCCATAAACATTTTTGTCTGAGTCTTCTATCAAAAGTTACAGCGATTTATATGAAGTTGTACGAAAACGCTTTATTTCGCCGAGACAATGCGTTTCTCACTGTTACATGCATTTGAATGGGAAACTTGCCCGAGACAAAGTATAGGTTTTCATTATGTGAATAATTTTAAAATCTTAGCTCAAACGCCTGCAAAACCTGTTTGCCCAGCACGGGGATATTGAGTTCTATAAGATAAAGCCATAAACATGTTTGTCTGAGTCTTCTATCAAAAGTTACAGCGATTTATATGAAGTTGTTCAAAAACGCTTTATTTCGCCAAGACAATGCGTTTCTCACTGTTACATGCATTTGAATGGGAAACTCGCCCGAGACAAAGTATAGGTTTTCATTATGTGAATAATTTTAAAATCTTAGCTCAAACGGCTGCAAAACCTGTTTGCCCAGCACGGGGATATTGAGTTCTATAAGATAAAGCCATAAACATGTTTGTCTGAGTCTTCTATCAAATGTTACAGCGATTTATATGAAGTTGTACGAAAACGCTTTCTTTCGCCAAGACAGTGTGTTTCTCACTGTTACATGCATTTGAATGGGAAACTCGCCCGAGACAAAGTATAGGTTTTCATTATGTGAATAATTTTAAAATCTTAGCTCAAACGGCTGCAAAACCTGTTTGCCCAGCACGGGGATATTGAGTTCTATAAGATAAAGCCATAAACATGTTTGTCTGAGTCTTCTATCAAAAGTTACAGCGATTTATATGAAGTTGTACGAAAACGCTTTATTTCGCCAAGACAATGCGTTTCTCACTGTTACATGCATTTGAATGGGAAACTCGCCCGAGACAAAGTATAGGTTTTCATTATGTGAATAATTTTAAAATCTTAGCTCAAACGCCTGCAAAACCTGTTTGCCCAGCACGGGGATATTGAGTTCTATAAGATAAAGCCATAAACATGTTTGTCTGAGTCTTCTATCAAAAGTTACAGCGATTTATATGAAGTTGTACGAAAACGCTTTCTTTCGCCAAGACAGTGTGTTTCTCACTGTTACATGCATTTGAATGGGAAACTCGCCTGAGACAAAGTATAGGTTTTCATTATGTGAATAATTTTAAAATCTTAGCTCAAACGGCTGCAAAACCTGTTTGCTCAGCACAGGGATATTGAGTTCTATAAGATAAAGCCATGAACATGTTTGTCTGAGTCTTCTATCAAAAGTTACAGCGATTTATATGAAGTTGTACGAAAACGCTTTCTTTCGCCAAGACAGTGTGTTTCTCACTGTTACATGCATTTGAATGGGAAACTCGCCCGAGACAAAGTATAGGTTTTCATTATGTGAATAATTTTAAAATCTTAGCTCAAACGGCTGCAAAACCTGTTTGCCCAGCACGGGGATATTGAGTTCTATAAGATAAAGCCATAAACATTTTTGTCTGAGTCTTCTATCAAAAGTTACAGCGATTTATATGAAGTTGTACGAAAACGCTTTATTTCGCCAAGACAATGCGTTTCTCACTGTTACATGCATTTGAATGGGAAACTCGCCCGAGACAAAGTATAGGTTTTCATTATGTGAATAATTTTAAAATCTTAGCTCAAACGCCTGCAAAACCTGTTTGCCCAGCACGGGGATATTGAGTTCTATAAGATAAAGCCATAAACATGTTTGTCTGAGTCTTCTATCAAAAGTTACAGCGATTTATATGAAGTTGTTCAAAAACGCTTTATTTCGCCAAGACAATGCGTTTCTCACTGTTACATGCATTTGAATGGGAAACTCGCCCGAGACAAAGTATAGGTTTTCATTATGTGAATAATTTTAAAATCTTAGCTCAAACGGCTGCAAAACCTGTTTGCCCAGCACGGGGATAT